>NC_072009.2:36002500-36637500 GCF_028885655.2 Pongo abelii | reverse complement strand
TCTTAGATCTTTTTAGAATTCGCTGTAGCACTTCTTTAATTAAATGTATTGAGGCAGAGGATTTCAAAAGTCTAGGTAAAGTTACCAGAATCCAGATTCCTTCTCGAGCTTGAGCCAACATTACACTTTTCCTGGAGTCAAAATGGAGTTAATACAAGTGTACTGATAACAATTAATGCATTGGACAGTTTTAGTACTCGTCCAAATCTTGATATTTCCTACTAACAGCATGTAAGAAGGCTTAACACAATTCTGTATGGGAACACTCAGGTTGGAGGTAAGTAAAGCAGAATGTCTGAGTGTACGTTGATACTGAGAGAGTGGGACGGTAGTGGGAACAACAGTCAGAATAGTCTTCTTTTCCCATACTCGCAGTCCGGACATGGCAATAGCCGATTTCCAAAGTTCTGGGTGTTCTGAGCTCAGAATGCGGAGTATCATATGAGGCCTAGGGAGGGTAACGTTTTATCTTCCCATTTTAAGGGAAAGAATGAGCTGATCCTCCTATGCAAAGTAGAATGATGATCCTCATTCTCCTCATAAGAAATAAAATAAGTAGCCTCCAGGCATTCCCTTCTGCCAGAGGAACAATAGTTTTTTAAATAGCCCTTTGGTGCCCAGTCTATTACTAAACAGTATGAGTCATTTTTAATATTACTGCATGTGAGTTAACAAAGTCTTTCCAAATTAAAATTTTGTATGGGCCCTCAAAATGTTTAGTGCATGGTTTTCCTGCAGTTTTATATTGAATATATGGGTATCTCCCATTACTCCTCCTTTCATTTGTTTTAAAGGAGAAAGGGAGACGCCAGAGATCAAATGTCCCATTTTATCTTTAGCTCATCTTTCCGGAAGATAAGCAGCCCAGAACTGAGTTTCTAGATGGATGCAATCAGGTGCAGGTCCAAGACACAGAGGTGGGTATTTATAACTCATGGTTACATTGAATGCGGTGACTTCTTCTCCTGGTTGAGCAGGGCAATGTTCATCTGTGGTTCCAGGCATCCACACACTATCTTTAGTGTAGATTTCTGTAGGAGCGTCTATCCAGCTGAGAGTCGAATAAGTGGAGGAACAGTCACATAAGCCCAATAAAAATAGTTATGCATTGCAGGTAAATCAGTGTGAGAGGAAATTGTTGAGACAGAAAGTATAAAGAGGAGAATCATTAAATGAAACCTAGTGTAAGCAAGATTTAGTGCTGAACGATGAAGAGAAGAACAGAGAATATTATTTTCAGGCTAATAGAAATGGTGAGATTTTTAGGTTTGTAAGGAGAAAAAGAGGTAATCAGGAGAAGTGTGATTAGTTAGATGGGTCTCCATTGCCATCAGAGAGGATTGATTTACACCCATTGTGATTTGGTGTAACTGTTTCTGAGGCGTCGCACAGATCTCATCACGTCTGATGGCAGTCTCTGACAAAGTCATCTTTTCTCTGAGATTTTTGTTATGAGTATTCACCCAAAGCTTGACTCTTCTGGTGGGTACCCAGACAGGGAATTGATGATCTCCAGGTGAAACACAATCATATCGTCTTCCCCACGTTATAATTTTTCCAGGTTCCCAGGTATTGGTTTGGGAGTTTTGCCATAACACTGGCTTGCCTCCTTTTAAGGAAATTTTTTTGCCTGTATAATCACGTTCGGCTGCAGTTAGAGTATTATCTTTAGGAACATTGAAAAAACTTAAAGTAAACAATGTCAAATGTAATTGGGAGTGTGGAGTAGTTAAATCATATTTTGGTTGTTCAGACTGTTTGGACAATTGGGTTTTTAAAGTGTGATTGGCACATTCCACCACAGCTTTTCCCTTAGGATTGTAAGGGATTCCAGTAATATGGGAAATTCCCCACTGTTGCATAAATGAACCAAAAGCCTTGCTAACATATCCAGGGGCATTGTCGGTATTTATTTGATATGGAATACCCATAACTGCAAGGCAAGAATACAGATGTTTTTTAACATGGGCCGTGCCTTCCCCTTTTTTGGCAAGTAGCCCAGATAAAACCTAGGAAGGTATATACAGAGACATGCACATGTGACAGTCTGCCAAAGGAGCTAACATGAGTCACATCCATTTGCTATAAAGCATTTGGAGTTAGGCCTCCGGGATTAACAAAACCAAATTTATCTTTTAATCCAGCGGCATTGACATGAGTAAGATTATGGAACTCCTGAGCTTCTTGGGTTGTAAAAGAAACCAAACAGTAGACTTTATGGTTACCGGCAGACATGGGTCCTGGTGAAGTGGTTTGAGACCTACTATGTGCAATATAGAAAGGGTGTCTACATTGGTGAACCGCCTTTGTAACCTTGAAAATAAAGAAGCCAATTCAGAATTATCAGTATGTTTGATAGTAGCAGTTTCTATATTTTTAGTGGCATGTACAACATAAGTAGAATCTGAGATAATATTTAAAGCTTTGGGAAAATCCTCTGAGGCAGTAGTCACAGCAATTAACTCCGCCTTTTGAGCAGAAGTATAAGAGGTTGAAAAAGGTTTGTCTGTAGGACCTATATAGCCAGCATTGCCATTACTGGAGCCATCAGTGAACACTGTAATAGCCTCAGGAATGGGTTGATCTTTGGTTAATCGAAGAACCACCAAAGACGTCATTTTTATAAAATCAAACAATTTGTTTTTTGGATAGTGATTGTCAACACCAATAAAATCAGCCAAGTGCATTTGCCACAGTACAGAATGTTGAAAGGCAGCTTGAACTTCGAGCCAATTTAAAGGAAGTACAATTATATTTGGATCAAATCCAGAAATTTGAAGTATTCTGCACCAAGCCTGTCCAATTAATATGGCTATTTGGTCTAGATAAACAAAGTTTTTGACACAGAATGAGGAAGAAAACACCACTCCACTAAATCATTATGTTGAACTATTAGTCCAGTAGGTGAGTGAAATTAACCAAAAATCCGAAACTGGAGAGGCTGAAACAGCTGTATTCTAGATAACTGGGTGGTCTGAATTCTTTCTTCTACCAATTCCTGTTCTAGTAAAGCCTCAGGGGTCAAAGTCCTGGCGCTACAGAGATCAGAATTTCCCTGCAGCATAGAGAAAAAGTTAGACGGTGCATAGGTTGGAATGCCTAAAGTAGGTCTTAAATAATTAATTTTACCCAAATGTTTTGGAAGTCATTTAGAGTTTTTAAAGAATCTCTCCTAATTTGAACTTTTTGAGGTTGAATACCTTGTTTGTCACAATTGTTTATCGACATTGTTTATCCAAATAGAGTGACCATATTTTTCATAGTTACTCAGACACCACCCTGTTTTAACAGGAGTCTAGTATACCAGAGAGAAGCATGATACTTAGACTCCTCATGACCCATAGTTAAAACAGACCTTACACAGACTGCTCACCACTCGTAAGAGAGTCTAACACGCATATCTGTGGACCAAGCCGATTGACATTTCACCGCACTTACCGAAGGGAATCCTGTTCCCTCATGCACTTAGGAAAAAAAAGACCACGTGGGCACCAGATATTGGGGAATCTGCTCCGATATTCATGTAGGTTCTTTTCTATTTTCCTGAAGCATCAGCCAGCTTGAGAAATAAATGGGCAGAGTACAAAAGAGAGAAATTTTAAACCTGGGCATCCGGAGGAGACATCACATGTCGGTAGGTTCCACGATGCCCCACAAGCTGCAAAAACCAGCAAGTTTTTATTAGGGAGTTTCAAAAGGGGAGGGAGTGTGTGAATAGGTGTGGGTCACAGACATCAAGTACTTTACAAGGTAATAGAATATCACAAGGCAAGTGGAGGCGGGGCGAGATCACAGGACCACAGGACCGGGGCAAAATTACAATTGCTAATGAAGTTTTGGGCACCATTGTCATTGATAACATCTTATCAGGAGACAGGCTTTGAGATCAACCGGTCTGACCAAAATTTATTAGGTAACAATTTCCTCTTCCTAATAAGCCTGGGAGTGCTATGGGAGACTGGGGTCTATTTCACCCCTGCAGTCTCGACCACAAGAGATGGCCATGCCCAGGGGTGCCAGTTCAGAGACCCACCCCCAGGTTCACATTCTATTTCTCAGGAATATTCCTTGCTGAGAAAAAGAATTCAGTAATATTTCTCCCATTTGCTTTTGAAAGAAGAGAAATATGGCTCTGTTCTGCCCAGCTCACTGGCAGTCAGAGTTTAAGGTTATCTCTCTTGTTTCCTAAACATTGCTGTTTTCCTGTTTTTTTTTTCAAGGTGCCTAAATTTCATATTGCTCAAACACATATGCTGTACAATTTGTGCAGTTAATGCAATTATTGCAGGGTCCTGAGGTGATATAGATCCTCCTCAGCTGACAAGATTAAGAGATTAAAGTAAAGACAGGCATAGGAAATCACAAGGGTATTGATTGGGGAAGTGATATGTGTCCATGAAATCTTTACAATTTATGTTTAGAGATTGCAGTAAAGACAGGCATAAGAAATTACAAAAGTATTAATTTGGGGAACTAATAAATGTTAATGAAATCTCCACAATCTATGTTATTCTGCTATGGCTTCGGCCAGTCCCTCCATTTGGGGTCCCTGACTTCCCACAACAACTTCACTAATATTTGAGACACTTCCTATTTCTGGCTGGAGTTCCGCCACCTGCCCTTCAGTTTTCATGGCTTGCGGGGGAACCACTGTCCCAAAAACATGTGCACCACTAGGGCCACAAGCTGTTCTAAGAGAACAAAGACAGCCTTCTCCAAATCCTTCCAGATCTACTGTTAGTCTCAGTCAGCAAATGGCCACTGACTGCTCTAGTATGAGAGGGACAGCCCTTCTCCCTCAGCACACCAACAGAAAGCATTCAGGCTTTGCTTGATGATTTCATGAGGGGAATATATTGGGGTGCAAGAATGTTCCCTACATGCTTGTTTTGCAACTTCCCAACTCGGGCAGGCTCCAGTGACAATCGTGTGATTAGGGAGCCCAGACTGATGGCAGATCCAAGGCCCACTACTCTCCTCCAAATTCACAAGGCTTTCATTGTCACATCTCACAGGAAGCCAAGAAGAGCACCAGGGACAGGTGGAAGATATCCTGACATCATGAAAAGTATGGGTAATTGAACATAGCTAGGTTACCTTAATCACCCAGGGTCAGAGAACACAACCAGGAAAGGAGAAAGGGGAGAAATCAGTCCAGCCTTTCTGGTCAGTTGGCACAGGAGCAGTGGCATAAAATGGGTTTATGTGGGTGATTTAGCTCACGTAATATCTATCAGGGCACCCCCTCCTTGCAAATTGTCCCAAATATACATACAAATTAAATTCAAGGCCAGCCTCAGCCTCTCCTCTGATGAGATTGCTGCCCTGACCACTTCCTTTGTAGAAATGCTGGCAACACCATGGCTACTAAGCCACCTATGGTTTAGGGGGGCCATAGAGGCTTGCATTTGCACTGCTGCATTCAGAGGCAGAGAGCTCTGAAGCCCAGAGGTAGTTTCCTAGATTTAAGTATTTGCAGGGATTAACTGGTCATTATCTCCTCTGGTATTCATGTTCTGCAGACCCTGCTTTCTGTTTATACCTCACATCTGGCCCTACCCAGAGGATTGGTTTCAGCAACCATAAATTTGGAGGGAGCTGCCCATCTTGGAAAAGATTCTGGAAAGGAGACCTGAAAGGGTGGAGGAAACATGTTTCCCAGGAACCAAATACAAACAATGTTCAAATACAAATCATTCCTGACCACTCCTAGGCTTCTCTGAGTTGGTTACAAGACTACAGGCTCAAGGAGCTTCAGAAGATGTGTACCATTCAGTCTCAGTGAGCAGAATCTTTAGGGAGTTGCCACATGGCCTCTGACCTTGTGTATGGTCTAGGTGAAGATACATATTTTTCTCACAATATGACAGACAGCATGAAGCTAGAAGCAGATACACTTGAGATGACAGAACAAGGAATCAAAAATATAGTGTAAAATAAGGGCAAAGTGCTGACTAAAAGATGAAATTTATGAATAGCAGGAACAGATGCAGTCTTTCACTTCTGCCAACAACATAAACAAAACCAACCAAAGGACCCTGCCGAGGTTTGGATTCTTGTCACTCTTACCCTCGGCACAAAACATAATCTTGTGAAGTCCCACATTCTCACTTATAAAGCTGGGATAATAGCCCCTACATTATGACATTATGATGATAATTAAATCAGTTAATGTAGGCAAAGTGCACACTTATCATGGTGATGATGATGGTGATGGTGGTGGTGTTGGTGATAATGGGGATGGTATGATGATGGTGGTGGTGAAGTTGATGGTGGTGATGGTGATGGGTGATGGTGCTGGTGATGATGGTGGTGGTGATGTTGGTGATAGTGATGATGGTGATGGTATGATGATGTGGTGGTGACAGTGATGGTGATGATGATGGTGTTGACAGTGATGATGGTAGTGATGGTGGTGATGGTGATGGATATTATGTCAATGATGGTGGTGGAAATGATGGTGATGATGTTGGTGATGATGGTGATGGTTGTGTGATAGTGGTAGCAATGGTAATGATGGTGATGGTAATACTGGTAGTGATAGTGATAGTGATGGTGATGGTGTTGATGGTGATGTGATGATCTTGATGGTGGTGATGGTGATGATCATGATGGTGATGATAGTGATGATAGTGACAGTGATGATGGTGATGTTGATGATGGTGGTAATATTGATGGTGATAATGATACTGATGGTAACAATGGTAATGATGGTGATTGTGAAAATGGTAGTGATAGTGATGGTGGTGGTGGTGATGTGATGATGGTGATGGACATGATGGTGATGGTGATGACGATGGTGGTGATAGTGATGGAAGATGATGATGATGATGATGATGGTGCTATATAACACATGGTGCCAATCATAGTGCTTCCCACAAGGCAGTCTCATTCCAGAGCCTATGTTCTTAACCATCTTGCTACACTAATTTTCATAAGTGTTAAGTATAATTATTATAGTTATACTGACTAGGAAGAAATGTGGCTGATCCACAGCATGTGCAAAAATGACTTTAAGGATGACGACTGACAGCAAGTACAAGCTGAGTCAAGTAAAGACTATCTGTAATGAGGTGGTGACAGTCCCAAGCTACTTTTGCAGCATGGGTATCACAAGAGGAGAGGCCTAAAGACACACAGAGCAGGATCAGAGGGAAATTACTATGGCTGGGTGTGGTGTCTCAAGCCTGTAATGCCAGCACTTTGGGAGGCTGAGAGAGGTGGATCACCTGAAGTCAGAAGTTCGAGACCAGCCTGGTCAACATGGTGAATCCCTGTCTCTACCAAAATACAAAATGGTGGTGCTGGGCATCTGTAATCCCAGCTACTCAGGAGGCTGAAGCAGGGGAATTGCTTGAATCTGGGAGGCAGAGGTTGCAGTTAGCCCAGATTATGCCATTGCACTCCAGCCTGCGTAACAAGAGTGAAACTCCATCTGAAAAAATAAATAAATACATAAATAAATAAACAAATTAATTAATTAGTTAATTAAGTGAAAAGAAAGAAATGACCAGAATGAAGAAACCATTGCTTAAGAAGATTAGCGAAGACCAGTTATGGTGGCTTATGCCTCTAATCTCAGCAATTTGGGAGCCTGAGGCAGGAGAATCACTTAAGCCCAGGAGTTTGAGATCACCCTGGAAACATGGTGAAACCCTGTCTCTAAAAAAAATTAAAAAATAATAGCCAGAGGACCTGGCATGTTTTGCCTGAAGAAAATACTTGAGGGACATTCCAGCCACTTTCTAAGGCCTTAAGCCTGCTACATAAAATCCAAGTTCCAGAAGCAGGCCAGGTGAATGTGGGATCTAGGTAGACAGATCTCAGCTCAATATAGGAAGTCCTTTCTGACGTGTTGACCCAAGATGAACAGGAAGCATCCTGTCCCAGAAGCATCTGAGTGCTGGCAGAATCTAGAAGTCTAGGACTCAAACACTGGATAAGGGAGTAGCTATTTTATAGGCTCTAAATAGCTCCTCCTAGTGTGGGACTAGGACCATCTGACGACCACATGCATCACCCGGGGGCTTATTAGACACACTGATCCAGAGTCTCCACCCCAGACACTAAGTCTGAATGTGCATTTTCACAAGTTGCACAGCTGATCTGTGTGCACATGAATGCTGAAAAGCACTGATGTGGAGATCATCTGAAAAAGTCCCAGATCCAGGCGGCCTGCAGCTATGAAAAGTAATAGAGGGGAGAAACGCTGGGGCAAGGAAGAGCAAGTAGTTCTAGAGTCTGGTCTCTATGGGGGTGGCCCAGCTCTGCTTCCAGCCCAGCTGCTCCAATTATGTCTGTTTTTTTATCTAGTGGGGCTCAGAAGAGTCCGTCAAGTTTGCATAAGGAGGCCTGAGGTAAAGGGGCTTGTGGGTACAGGTACTCATCTGACATCTCATTAAGCCATCATGGTAAATCATCTCTAGAATGCTTGTTGTTATTTTAGGAAACAACATAAAGGGAATGATAATTAAAAGTAACACCTTGAGTGGGAATTTCTACCTCCTTCCAGTGGTTGGAAAGTAAAGCACTTTGGGAATTTTTTGGTAAGGTAACATTTCTATACATTTTCACAGATCACACAACATCAAAGCTTGTCTATATTGAAGGTTTTTTTCCCTTTCATTTCCTGATGCTTAGGGTTTGCAGCTTTATCCTATTGCTGTTTTTATGTCTTCTGTTTTTTTTTTTCTTTCCACTGAACATTTTCTGATTTTACTTTGACTTGCAACGGGAGAGGGTGTTGCTTCTAGATGTTACATGACATCCGAAGCATAAAATGATAAACGAAGCTGCAGGCCACTTTCAGCTGAAAAGGCAATTTTACGACTCATAGTTACGACCATGTAAGGCATTTTCATGGCGGAGTATTTTTTATCTTAGATCTCCATCGGGATGGCATCCAGGGATTTGTTTTCCAGTAGAAAGTTCACCTTCGAATTATCCACCCTCTGCAGCCTCCTAGCCTTGCTGCTTTCCTTCACAGGTGCAAGGGCATTCTTGTTAAACCTTCTCCCTTCCTGGAACTGCCAGGACCCTGGTTTTGCCATATTCCCCTGGTTTTCAAGGCCCTTTGCCATGCGTCTTCCCTATCCCTCATGACCCTCATTGCCTACCTGCTCGGCCCATGTTCTAGGGCCTGATCCCCTTAGTAACATAACACTCCTTGATCTGCCTTCCACATTCTCCTCCTAATCCTCCTTTCTGATAAAACCCAAACTTCGAGTCATTCCACCATCTGCCTTCTCTGCTTCTGACTCCACCCTGCTGAGAGAGGAGAAAGCACACAGAAGCACCAGCTGAGGCCACCACAGTTTCATGGTCTCAAGCCTTCCTTAGATTCTTGTGCTCTCTGACAACCATTTTAGTTGTCCTAAATCAGCTCCTCAAAAAAAAAAAAAAAAATCCTGTCATTTGGCCCCACTTCCCTGCCTCACAGAGGAGACTTCTGTTTGTCACAGCATGTTGACAGCTCTTTCAATACCAGTACTTTTGTTAACTCACTGAGGCAGCATTTTAGGATACTGGAACAGGTTCCATGGCCCTGTGATGAAGCAAATAAATTTGAATCTTTCAGGTGGGGCCCAGGGCTCCTTTTTATTTATTTTTGTTATCATTTTTTTTAGAGACATCATCTTTCTCTGTCACCTAGGCTGGAGTGCAGTGGCGTGATCATAGATCACTGCAGCCCCTAAATCTCTAGGCTCAAGACATCCTCCTGCCTCAACCTCCTGAGTAGCTGGTACTACAGGTGCAAGCCACCATGGCCAGATATTTTATTTTATTTTTGAAACACAGTCTTGCTCTGTTTCTGTAATAAACCTCGAATACTATCTAGGAGGGACCTACCATACAATAAACAGCTCTGGGGAAACACATTTCATAAGGTCCAATGTCATGAGTTTAACTTCTTTACTGTTATCCAAGTACTTTCTTACCTGTAGCTTCTTTTTTTTTTTTTTTTTTGACACTCTTTCTGTGTCACCAAGGCTGAGTCCAAAGGCACAATCATAACTCAATGCAGCCTTGAACTCCTGGGTTCAAGAAATCCTCCACCTCAGGTCATAAGCGGCTGGCACTACAGGTGAATGCCACTGGGCCCAACTAACGTTTTTATTTTTTATTTTTTTCATAGTAGAAATGGGGTCCCCATATTTCTCAGCTTCTTAAACTCCTGGATCCCATTAGTCCTCTTGCCTTGGCCTATCGAAGTTCTGGGATTCACAGCATGAACTACTGTGCCCAGCCTCAATTTTTTTTTTTTTTAATTCACTGAGCAGGGTTGGGTGTGCCTATGATCCTACCTACTTAAGAGGCTGAGGTGGGATGACTGCTTGAGCCCAGGAGGCCAAGGCAACAGTGAGCTATAGACTATCATTTCCTTGTAAGAGAAAAAAAGATTAAAAAAACCCCTCTGTGGGCCAAGCTGATGCAGCCAGCTGACATAGAATTTTACATATAATAATTTCATTTTATTTGTTTGTTTATTTATTTATTTATTTTTTGGGACAGAGTTTCTCTTTGTCTCCCAGGCTGGAGTGCAGTGGCATGATCTCAGCTCACTGCTACTTCCTCTGCCTCCAGGATTCAAGCAATTCTTGTGTCTCTACCTCCTGAGTAGCTGGGATTACAGGCATGCACCACTACACCAAGCTGATTATTTTGTATTTTAATAGATATGGGGCTTCACCATGTTTCCCAGGTTGGTCTTGTACTCCTGAGCTCAGGCAATCCGCCCATCTCGGCCTCCCAAAGTGCTGGGATTATAGGCGTGGGGCACAGCACCCGACCTTGGATTTTAGATAGAATTTAAAGAGCTCATGGTCCCTTTGAAGTTCTTTCACCATCTTCCCAGACATACAAGGAGCCTAGTTAAAAACATCTGGGTTAGAGGTCCTCTGCAGTCTTTGAGTCAAGGTGAAAGAGATGGACAGGAGGACCTCAGAGTTCAATGAATATAATCCTTATTAAAGTCAGATATTATAATTCAGTCAGTGAGACCCAGAGAGTTTTCCTGGCTGACTCACAGCATAGCTGGAGGAGACTTGTATCTTGGTTTTCTGAATCCCAGTCCTCACACAGTGTTGTGTTAATATACTGTGTTTAAAACAAATATAAAGAAGGAGAGAGTACAGTGGAAAGAATGGCTGGGGGCAAAAATAAAAAGCAATAGTTATTCCTAGGATGTATAGGTTGGCTATTACTTGGTTTGTTTTGCGTTCAACATAGATTAGTTTTCTAGCTTCAACCCAGAAGAAAAACCAAGCCTGAAGCTCCCTTCTAGATCCTTACTTTGGATCTGTGACTAAATCCTGATGGATTATCTGAGCAAGACATGTGGAGAGACGGATAGCGGGGCCTAGGCACACCATGAGTTCTAAAGGGCTGATGTCATTACAAAAACCATAAGCAAGAAAGAATCTACTGTTTCCAGGAAGTGGGGGGAAAAGTTTCTAAGGAGAAAGTATGATTATTGAAGAAGGAGGGTAAGGGTTATGCAGCAAAGAAGAGGTTATTGGGTGGTCCCTGTAGGCCAGGGGTGGGAGAGGGTTGCACAGCAGGGCGGGGTATGAGTGAGGTATGCTCAGAGATCATTTTTTATTTTGTTTTTTGGCCAATAACATGTTCAAAATTTTTTAGTTTTAAAATTTTAAAATTTTATTTATTTGATCAGTGAAATGAGAGATGGTTTTGGGGATGTCTTGGAATCATCTAAGAGGTTTATTGAGCTGCAGATTATCAAATTAAGATTTGCATTTTAGACAGATGCTTTTACATGGATGGTAGATCTAAGATATTTTTTTCAGTTAAGTGTTAAAATGCAGATGCCAAGATTATGAATCATTCATTCACTGATACAACTTTGCGAAGCTCATAATATAAGTCAGGCACTGATCTAGACAAGAAAATATAGTCCAAAACAGCACAGTGACAATGGAGATGGAGTTATATAACCAACAACACATACAGAGAAGACAGATTTGAGAAATATTTAGGAGATAAAAATCAGTAAGACCTGATAACTAATGAGGGCAGCGGGAAGTGGAATGAAAGGAGTAAGGATATTGACAGATGCTTGAAACAAATATGTCCAATATTTTAGAATTATATAATAAATTTAAAGGAATTTTCTGTAAGGAGCCTCAGAAAGATTAAAACCCAAATACTAATACATAAAGATCAAAACAGCCTTCATTTGCAACATCTTTGAATGAGGAGACTACTTTGGACTTTGTTATTTCTCCAAGGCAGAGATACAGGCCTGCCAAAGAGAGGTAATAATATCAACTACCAAACTGTAGGTTTAACCAAGAGAGGTTGAAATAAAGAGTACTAAAGTCTTGCTGGGCTTCTTTCAACAGCCTCATGGTAAGCCATTTCTACCAGAATTCTGATTTTGTCAAAATGCAGTTGCTTTCATGTAATTTTGGAATAAGCTCTTAAAAACTGAGAGCAGCAAGAACAGCATGTGAACACAGATATGCTGGGGGGCAGAGTGAATTGGGTAAAGTTTATACAAATACAAAAAAAGAGGGAATTTTACTAATGCTACTTTCAAAGGCAAAAGACCTAGTCAAAGCACTTATTTTTGCTTTCTTAATTCCTTACCTGCTAGTACAAATAAAGGGCAGCAAAATTAAAAGAAAAAAAAAAAAGCTGTGTGCCGTAAATGCCTTTAAAGACACTTCCTTAGTAGTTCATTGCATTGTATACATCATAATATCTTGTTGGGCAGGCTGCCCAGCTCAACTTCCAATCTCACGGTTCTGTGAGATGAAAAGTGAAATGTCATATTTACAATCCTGGGAATTAATTAATCCCTGGCAAAACAGAAGGGTTTGATTTTCTCATCTGCTCATATCTAGCTCCTTTTTACCTAAGCAAGGTACCAGGGATCCGTTTCTACTTGTCACCAGTGGGCAGGGAACTAGAATCAGTTCCTGAAGCTAAATGCCTGAAATGTCTCAGACAAGCAAAAACTGACAGAATTCATCACCATTAGACCAGACTTACAAGAAATTCTCGAAGGAGTCCCACATCTGCAAGTGAAATGATAATTACTATCAAGAATACACAAAACATGTATAAAACTCACTGGTAGAACACATACACAAAGGAGAAAGAGAAAAGAATCAAACTTTGTAACTACAGAAAACCACCAAATTACAAGGATGAACAATTAAGAGGGGAAGAAAGGAACAAAGGATATATAATATATATATACATATATAGAAAATAATTAACAAAATGAGGGAAGTTCTCACCTATCAATAATAGTCTTGAATGTAAACTGATTAAATTTCCCCCCTTGGAATAGATAGACTGGCCGAATGGATTGAAAAACATGGCCCAACTATAGGTTGCCTACCAGAAACTCACTTCATCTGTAAAGGCACACATAGACTGAAAGGGTGGAAAAAGATATTCCATGCTAACAGAAACCAAAAGCAAACTGGGTGGCTGTACCTGTATCAGATGAAACAGACTCGAAGTCAAAAATGATTTTAAAAAGACAAAGGTTATTATATAATGATAAAGAGATCAATTCAGCAAAAGGACATAACAATTCTAAATAGATATGCACCCAACACTGGAGCACCCATATATATAATATAAACCAAATATTATTAGATCTAAAGGGAGACATAGAGGCCAATACAATACCTGGAGAATTTAACACCCCATTCTCACACTGAACTGATCATCTAGATAGAAAATCCACAACAAAACACGATTTATACTGCACTTTAGGCTGGACACAGTGGCTCACACCTATAGCCCCAGCACCCTGGGAGGCCAAGGCAGGCAGAACCCTTGAGGCCAGGAGTTTGAGACCAGCCTGGCTAACATGGTAAAATGCTATCTCTACTAAAAATACAAAAATAAGCTGGGTGTAGTGGCGGGCATCTGCAATCCCAGCTACTTGGGAGGCTGAGGCATGAGAATTGCTTGAACGTGGGAGCTGGATGTTGCAATAAGTCAAGATCATGCTACCGCTCTCCAGCCTGGGCAGCAGAGACTGTCTCAAAAAAACAAAAAAGCAACTGCATTTTAAACTGATAAAGAGATATTTACAAAACATTTCATCCAACAGTTGCAGAAAACACATTCTTTCATCAGCACAAGAAACATTTTCCCTATTCTGGTCTATTCTACCACATGTTAGGCCAGAAAACAAGTCTCAACAAATTTAAAATTATTGAAATTATGTAGAGTATCTTTCCTTACCACAATGGAATAAAACTAGAAGTCAACAACAAGGTGAACTTTTGAAATTGTACAAATACATGGAAATTAAACAGTATGCTCCTGAATGATCAATGAAGAATATTTTAATTTTTCTTTTCTTTCGTTTTCTTTTATTTTTCTTTTTTCTTTTTTTTTAAGTAGCTAAGAACAATTGTTCTGAAGATGCAACGCTAAACTAACTGCTAAAGTTCTGACACACGCTGACAGTGTAGCAGCAAACTTTGCTCCTGATCCATGGGTAAAAGGAGCTCTCAGATTTGCAGAAGCCTTCTGTTTGTGCCGCCTGCCATGGGACAGAAAGGAAGCACCTGTAAGCAAGAGCCATACACTCAGTATACCACTGCTGATTCCTAAGTGCCCAGAACTTCATCCAGAGAAGTAGCTTTAGAAGTTAGGTGATGAATTCTATTCACTTATTTAAAATTTTATATATATAAATATAATATATATATATATATTATATTTTTATATATTTTTAGGCAGAGTCTTGCTCTGTTGCCTAGGCTGGAGTGTAGTGGTGTGATCTTGGCTCATGGCAACCTCTGCCTCCTGGGTTTGAGCGATTCTTCTGCCTCAGCCTCTTGAGTTGCTGGAATTACAGGCATCTGCCACCATGCCTGGCTAACCTTTGTATTTTTAGCAGAGATGGGGTTTCACCATGTTGGTCAGGCTGGTCTCGAACTCCTGACCTTAAGTGATCCACCTGCCTCGGCCTCCCAAAATGTTGAGATTAAAGGTGTGAGCCACCGTAACTAGTCATTTTTTTTTCTTAAACAGAACAAAGATGAGGGAGTCTCCATCCTAACTATACACCAAGGATATTATCTGCCTGCATTAGGAAGATTCCAGGGCATACAGGATGGCAGGAACTTCCAATGGAGTGAATGAGAGTGACTTGGAGTTACTTGATGGGATCCCTTTGGATATTTCTAATACTCCTACGCTTCCTGAGGCTTTGCAGCTGGGCTTGGGAAGAGGAGGACCCTTTAATATTTAGGAAAGCAGAGAAAGAGGGAGAATGGAGAAGCCACATACTACAGTCTTCTGTGTTTTACTGGCTAAAAGGTGTGCAGATATTTTACATGCCTGCCATATTTTCAACAGACCAGGCAAGGTGACTGACACCTGTAATCACAGCACTTTGAAAGGCTGAAGTGGGAGAATCACTTGAGATCACGAGGTCGAGATTAGCCTGGGCAGCATGGTGAAACCCCATCTCTACTAAAAATACAAAAATCAGCTGTCCGTGATGGTGCGCACCTGTAGTCCCAGCTAATTGGGAGGCTGAAACAAGATGATCACCTGGATCCGGGAGGCAGAGGCTGCAGTGAGCCAAGATCGCACCACTGCACTCCAGCCCGGTGACGAAGGGAAAGTCAGTCTGAAAACAAAACAAAACAAAACAAACAAACAAAAATGCTGGGCGCGGTGGCTCACGCCTGTAATCCCAACGCTTTGGGAGTCTGAGGCAGGTGGATCACCAGGTCAGAAGATTGAGACCATCCTGGCTAACATGGTGAAACCCCATCTCTACTGAAAATACAACAACAAAAAAAATTAGCTGGGCGTGGTGGTGAGCACCTGTAGTCCCAGCTACTCAGGATGCTGAGGCAGGAGAATGGCATTAACCTGGAAAGTGGAGCTTTAAGTGATTCCAGATCGGGCCACTGCACTGCAGCCTGGGTAACAGAGTGAGATTCCGTCTCAAAAAAAAAAAAAAGAAAAAAAAAAACTCAAAACCCAAAATTGCCAACAAGAAGAAGGCAGAAACAAACAAACGAGGTACTCACGGTGCTCACAGCTGCCAGAGATTTGTGGGCCCTGCCTGGGGTAGAGGTCTAAATGCTGGCTCTGCATTGAAGACATGAGGGAATTTCTTTTTCTTTCTCTTGCTCCAGCTCCCTGTAACTACATACCGTGGTATCTCTTTCCTTTCTGGGTGATAATGCCCCATCCATAAGCAGGTTACTAACAAAATGGAGGACAGGATTTCACTCTTCCCTGAACACCTACAGGGAGAAGGTCTCTTTTAATGAGCACCACGGTACAATTTTAACAATTACTGCAAAATAAAAGTTGCTACATTCTCATGATGATGGGTTTTCCTATCACCTGAAAAATTATTCACCAAGTCTCTGTAGCCAGGGTGAAAAACACTCTTAAAGTTTAGTATGCATAAGTATTTCCCTGAAAATAGCACAGGTTAAAACTTTCATAAAAAGAAAACTAAAATAAGGAGTTGAAAAACATGTAAGTATAAATTAACGGCCACAAAAGGGGGAAGCTAGAGACTATGAAATAGCATTGTCTTGAGGAAAGATACAATCTGAGAAGAAATTCTGCAGGACTTAGCTGAAAGTCAATGGGATGCTGATCAAATGATGTGGTAGAATCCATGTAATTTGTCACATGATGCATCTGTGACAAACCCACATCGAATCCAAGGAATGTAGGTGATCTGAAAAAAGGCCCCATGTTTAAAATTTGCCCTAAGTTTCCCCAAATCCGCCAAAAATTTCCCCACTTGAGCCACTTTTTCAGATACAGTTTAGCTGTCTGTTCTTGTGACACTAAGTGCATTTAGAGAGTTCTTGGGAGCCACGTGCGGTGGCTCACACCTGTAATCCCAGCACTGTGAGAGGCCACGGCACGTGAATCGCTTGAGGTCAGGAGTTTGAGACCATCCTGGCCAACATGGTGAAACCCCGTCTCTACCAAAAATACAAAAATTAGCCAGGCATGGTGGCATGCACTTGTAATTCTAGTTACTCAGGAGGCTGAGGCAGGAGGACTGTTTGAACCTGGGAGGCAGTGAGCTGAGAGTACACCACTGCACACCAGCCTGGTTGACAGAGCAAGACTCTGCCTCAAAAATATAAATAAATAAAATAAAAATTATTGGGGCTGAGTGCAGTGGCTCATCCCTGTATTCCTTGCACTTAGGGAGGCCAAGGTGGAAGGATGGTTTGAGGCGAGGAGTTTGAGACCACCCTGGGCAACATAGTGAGACATCATCTTTGCCAAAAAAGAAAAAAAATCCATGTTGAGACATTTTTGTGTAGAAAAAGAAAAGAAAAATTACCTGGGCATGGTGGTGTGAACCTGTAATCCTAGCTCCTGGGAGGCAGAGACTGGAGGATTGCTTGAGCTCCAGGAGTTTGATGGTGCAAGTGAGCTAGGATTATGTCACTCTGTCTCAGCCTGGGAAATAGAAGGAGACACTATTTCAAAAAAAGAAAAGAAAAGAAAAGAAAAAGCTAGACAGAGTGGCTCATGCCTCTGATCCCAGCATTTTGGGAGGCCAAGGCAGGTGGATCACCTGAGGTCAGGAGTTCCAGAATAGCCTCACCAACATGGTGAAACCCTGTCTCTACTAAAAATACAAAATTGGCCAGACGTGGTGGCACATGCCTGTAATCTCAGCTACTTGAGAGGCCGAGGCAGGAGAATAGCTTGAACCTGGGAGGCAGAGGTTTCAGTAAGCTGAGATCGGGCCATTGCACTGCATTCTGGGCAACAAGAGTGAAACTCTTACTCAAAAGGAAAAAAAAAAAAAAAGCTCTACTTTTTTTACTGTTACAATGACATTAACAGAGGCTTTTCTCTCGAGGAGCTCTATACACAGGCTGGTTGCGATGGCTCACGCCTGTAATCCCAAAACTTTGGGAGGCTAAGGCAGGCAGATCGCTTGAGGTCAGGATTTAGAAACCAGTCTGGCCAACATGGCGAACCCCGTTTCTACTAAAAATACAAAAATTAGCACAACATGGTGGCATACCTGCCGGGTTCAAGCGGGAGGCATCCGCCTCCCGGGTTCAAGCGATTCTCCCACTTCAGATTCCTGGGTAGCTGGGATTATAGGCACCCGCCATCATGCCGGCTAATTTTTGTATTTTTATACAGACAGGGTTTCACTATGTTGGCCAAGATGATCTTGAACTCCTGATCTCAGATGATCAGCCCTCCTCAACCTCCCAAATTGCTAGGATTGCAGGCATGAGCCACTGCCTCTGGAGAGTTCTCTTTTCTTTGCGAAGGGCAAGGAAGACTGCAATGGATTCATCGGAGAGCGGTGCACATGCTCTAGAAAGCATTATGGTTAGATTCATGGGAGACAGGTTAGTTTTACTGTATGTATTCCCCATGTGTTGTTGCCCATGTGTTGCTCCCACGGTAATCCTGCTCAGTAGGAGAGAAATCACAGGTGCAGACATTTGGTGTATGTCCTTGGCTGAGGAGCCAATGGGGTAAAGCTACCATATGCGGGATTAGGACTGAAGGACTACAAGTTAGAATCCCGCCCAGGAGGACCGATACGGCAGCGCCGTGGAACCTTTGTTGGCCTCAGGTAGATGGTCTTCTGCAGTCCCCTCCGGGGGGCCGCTCTGCCCCGTGATGGCATGTCCCGCTGACCTCCGGGAACCGGAGCAGAGAGACCCTCATCCTGGGAAACCGGCTGCTGCTAGAAAGGCGGTCACCCCCTGACCCATCACATAACGTGTTTGTGGGGAACTTGGTGCTAAACTATTCATAGATGTCTTGCTTCTGGGTCAGGGTTTTCTATGGAGTAGAGCAGCTCCCTCGCTGCTGTCTGTTGAAAGTCAGAGCTCCACACAAGGTTCTCTGCACCCGTGTGCCAGGGACCTGTTGATGTGGCGTGTCCTGTGTAATTCAGCCCTTGACATATACCTTCCCTTCTTCATGCTGTTCCCGAGAACCTCCTTCCCTGGCCCGCTCATGCCTGCGCACCCACCCCAGAGCCCTGGAGCACGCAGTGGGTGTCTCTCGCGAGAGACCATCGGAGCCCGCTATGCATTCGGGAGGTGCCGGTCCCCACCCTCGGGCTTTCTAAGGTGCCGCACCAGGGATTGCTGAGGTAGGGGTGGCGCCCCTGCTCGTCTTTCCACCTCTCCGATTCCACCTCCTCTCCGCACCCAGCTGGGAACTCCTCCAGGGGCTGAGCTTGGATTCATCGAGCCTGGTGAGAATGACTGAGGAGTGGTTGTCGGAGGATGTGCCCCTGCGGTTCCTGTTCGAGAAGTGTTCACGCGTGCCCGGTGGTGGCCGTTGGGGTCACGGCCTCTTTCCCTATCCCAGGCGCGTGGGGATGGGATATGAACCAGTCACTCTTGTGCTTTCCTCCTCTCTCCGCTCTCCTGGTCAACCAGCAAACAGTGGGGAACTGCGGGCAGGTCGGCGGAGTTAGATGGCATCAAAGGTGGGCCGGCTTGCTGTGATAAGCTTCCAACTGGGTCAGTCCGCGAGCCCTGGGTCCATAAGATGTCGGCGGGGAGAGTTGGACTTGACCATCAACTTGGGATTTCTAAGGTAGAACGGATAACTCTGGTCAGCAGCACTACCGCCTGAATCTACTAGATGTCACTCTTTCACTAAGTCGTTTTTTCCTGTCCAGTTGTTTCCACAGTATTTTCAGTTGCTCTTCATTTTGTTTTTCTTTTTCCTTTTACTTTTCTTACTTCTCTTTCTACACACTGAAGTTGCTGTTGTTTTACGTTTACTTCTTCTTTTTTTTTTTTTTTTCGAAAAGTTGGAGTGTGAGAATGCAGTCTCGGCTCATCTC
The DNA here is from genome assembly GCF_028885655.2 of Pongo abelii. Classification (NCBI taxonomy): domain Eukaryota; kingdom Metazoa; phylum Chordata; class Mammalia; order Primates; family Hominidae; genus Pongo; species Pongo abelii. The sequence goes on along the minus strand of NC_072009.2, from coordinate 36,617,669 downwards.
AGCCTCAACCTTCCTGGGCTCCCTCAGGTGATCTTTCCATCTCAGCCTTCCAAGTGCCTGAGATTGCAGGAATGCCTTGATTCTGGGGTGTGGAAGCTTCAGTGAGCCATGCTCACGCCAATGCCCTCCAGCCTCAATGACAGAGAAAGACCCTGTTTCAGAAAGCAAGAGAGACAGGTTAAAGAAATAACTCGTTGAAATTACTACAATTGATTGTGATCTAAATTACCTTTTTTATTTTTATATTTTTCACTCTAATATGTTTATTATTATTGCTGTTGTTTGTTATTATTTCTTTGTGTTATTGTTTGTTATTATTGTTATTGTTTTTATTATTTAGTTATTTAGAGATGGAGTCTTGTTCTATCACCCAGACTGCAGTGCAGTGGCATGATCTTGGCTCACCATAGCCTCAAATTCCCAGGTTCAAGTTCGGGACCAACCTGGGCAATATGGCATAACAACCATGTCTACTAAAATCTGTCACTGATATCCCCAGGGCCGTTGAATATGGCAGATGCAATTTCGGAGGCTGAGGCAGGCACTTGGCTAGAGTTCCAGAGTTCGAGACCAGCCTAGACAACAGGCTGCAGTACATTTGCCTGACCAAGGCCCAACACAGTGTCCACCTCCCGAGCCCAGGTGATGCTCCCACCTCAGGCTACAAAGGAGCTGAAACTACAGGCGCCTGCCATCACGCCCTGCTAACATTTTATTATTATTTTTTTTTAATGTAGAGACGTGGTCTCACTGTGTTGCCAGGGTTGGTCTCAAACTGCTGGGCTCAAACAATTCTTCCACCTCAACCTCCCAAAGTGTTGGCATTACAGGTGTAAGCTGTGATGCATTTCCCTCTTTTATTTCCTTCATTTTTCTTTTTTCTTCCTCTTTCTTTCTTTCCTTTTCTTTCTTTCTTGTGTTTTTCTTTCTTCTCTTTTTCTTCCTTCCTTCTTTCTATCATTTCTTATTCTCTTTTTCTGTTTCTCTGTCTTTCCATTTTCTTTATCTTTCTTCCCTTTACATCTCTGTCCTTTTTCTTTACAATTATTTTTCTTCATCTTTTTTGCTGCCTCTCTTTTCTCAATTCATTTCTTCCCATCCCTCCATCTGTCTGTCTTTGTTTGGATTCTGGAAGAGTCTCCTCATTCTGTATCCCCCTGTGTATCACAAGCCTCTGAGACTTTCACTTGGTTGTTTTTCCTCCTTGCTCCATAAAATACACTCACTCTTCTTTTATTTAGGTATTCTATGGATGGTCGAGGGCTGAAAAGAAAGAAATGACCATAAATTTGATTGGTTTCACAAGAGACATGGGAGACCGAAGAATGCATGATGAGTACTTTTCTGAATGTCCTGTTTATTCTCCCAATCGGGCTCATAAAAATATGGATGCATTCAGTGGGTTGAGAGATCTCTGTGTAGCCATGACCCGGCAATAATACTTGAAAAGAGTGGTGATGAAAGACGGGTGGCACAGAAACCGACCCTTCTTTGACAAGAATTGAGCATGGTGACAACAGATATAAAATGGCCTGTGTCTGAACTTGATGGTCCTGTTTTTCTGCTCTGGTCTTTAGGAATGAGTGGAGCCTTCCTGTGTTCCGCCATTTCCTTGCATTTTTTTTTTTTTTAACATACATTCATTCACTTATTTATTTATTAATTTATTTTAAATAGAGTCTGGTTCTGTAGCCCAGGCTGTGGTGTTTTGTTGGCTGGCTGCAATCTCCACTTCCCTGGTTCCAGCGATTTTCCTGCCTCAGCCTCCTGAGTAGCTGGGATTAGGCATATGCTACCCTACCCACCTAACTTTTGATTTTTATTAGAGATAGGGTTTCACCATGTTGCCGAGGCTGTTCTTGAACTCCTGACCTTCAGGGATCTGCCCACTTCAGCCTCCCAAAGTGCTGGGAAAACAGGTGTGAGTCACCGCGCCCAGCCTAAATTGCAATTTTTTTAAATAAATATTTTTTTCAAATAAATAGGTCATCAGCTAGTGACCACTGTTATTGAAAGGCCACTGTTATTGAAAGTGGCCATTGTTATTGAAAGGTGGCACTGAGGGAGGCCTGGCCAACTTCACAGAGTCTGGGGCAACTGCTTTCTCTCCTTCCCTTCAGGAGGCCCCTCCCTCTCTCCCTCATTGCCTAGGGAAACTCCATCCTTGTGGGGACCCTGTTGTTCTTGTATCTCTGTAAGTAAAGTGTGTCTCATTATCTCGCCAAGGTGGTGGCATGGGCTCGGTTGGCTGCGATCTCTCTCCACCTCCTTGCTTCCAGCGATTCTCCCGCCTCAGCCTCCCAAGTAGCAGAAATTACAGGTGCGTGCCACCCTATCCAGCTAACTTTTGTTTTTTTAGTAGAGACTGGGTTTCACCATATAGACCAGGCTGATCTCACAATCCTGACTTTGTGATCCGTCAGCCTTGGCCTCCCGAAGTGCTGGGATGACAGTTGTGAGCCACTACGCCTGGCCACCATCATTAGTTTTAACTGGAGATTCTAGACTTGAGGCATATCTCATTCTATGCCACAGAATAACTTCTTTATCCTCCCAGCCCAAGAAAGCCAGTCCCCCTGTGATTTATTTCAAACCGAGAGTCATTTCTTGTTTGGAAAACAGATCTGCTCCCAAGTTCAGTGGATGGATGTGGCATGTAGGAGGAGGGACTGTTCCTTCTGACTTAGTCTGCACGGTGGGGCCTAGTGCTGGAACTCAGTGTGGGTGGATGGCTCCCTCTACCTTGGGTTCCATTGTCCCCACCCTGGAACACCAGCCTTGACAGATCCTGGCCCTTCCTGGCCCTTAAGATGCTGTCAGAAACCATATCCCAAGCTTGGATGCCCTGAATGACTGTGGCTCACACCTCTCTGGAAACATTTGAAATCTATCCTCTATGCGTGGCCACCTAAAACCACAGAAGCACAGGACACTCGACGACCATCCACTTCACTGGTTTGTGGAGAGAATGCTGAAAGTCTCTTGCTGACTCTCTCTTGACTCGTGTTCTTCAAGGGCATGTGGTCAGGACGTAGTGAGACCAGATGTATTAAGTCAGTGTGGGTGTGGTGACTCACGCTTGCAACTCTAACACTTTGGGAAGCTGAAGCGGCAGGATCACTTGAGTGCAGAGCTTGAAACCAGCCTTGGACGACATAGCCAAAACCTGAGTTGCATGCCTGTGGTCTCAGCTATTCAGGAGGCTGAAGTGGGAGAATCACCTAACCCTGGGGTGGTTGAGGCTGCAGTGAGCTGTGATGGTGTCACTGCACTCCATCCTGGGCTACAGATAGAGTGAGACCCTGTCACAAATGGAAAGACAGACAGACAACATCTATATTATGTCCTTCTCAGGGTAGGATGAAAAACTAACAGAATACAGCACTTAAAACGATTTTTTTACATTGTAAGTTTCAAACTATTTATTTATTTTGAGTCCAGATTATGAAGCCAGCTAATTTTTGTATTTTTTGTAGAGATGAGGTTTCACCATGTTGCCAAGGCTAGTCTTGATTGCCTGGATTCAAGGAATCCACCCGCTCTCAGGCTCCCAAAGTGTGGGGATTAAAGAGGTGAGCTACTGCTCCTGACAGGATTGTTTTTTTGTTTTTTGTTTTTTTTTTTTTTTCTTTTCTTAATTGCTTGTCTTTCCAGGAGTTTAATGGCAAGGTGTTTGGTTGGCTTGTTTAAATTAATTCTAAATAAGAACTGAGGATGTCAGCTTCTGGCCTCATGGACTGTAGGCTGAGGAGTCCCCTGGTCTGTCTATCACGGGACTGTACACGTAAGAAGCAAAAAACTCTAAACGTTTAAAATAAATATTTTTGTTGTACAGAAATATACAGATGCACCCAAAACACAGAAATGATTCTTTTGAAAGTTGTCTTAGTTCTGGTGAGTGTGGAAGTGATTCTTTTAGGTTTGGAGCTTGACTGACAGAATTTCCAGTCGGTCTCTGGACGGAAGTTCCAGATGATCCAATGGGTGTGGACTTAGACTGTGTCCCCCCAGGGACCCTGGTCGATTAGTTATGGGTATTGCCTGTGACGGTTTCATGACCCACTGTACTGTGGGGGCTTCCATCCTTTGCCTCCTTTCCCCCCTCTGGGTGATGCCAATTCATTGCAGGCTGACACTCTCATTGGCAGAAGTTGGGCATCACCTAGCGGCCGTTGTTACTCTGAAAATGGAGGCCTTAAGGAGGAATAAAGCTCATGGCTCCCGGGCACAGCCCAGGGCAACTGTGTCTTCTCCACTGCCCCCGCCCCCACCTCCAAGTTTCTCCCTCCCTTGTTGCTTACGGAATTGCCACCCTGATGAGTGGGTCTGATTGTTCTTTGATTAGTTAAAAAAATAAACATGCCAGGCACGGTGGCTCACACCTGTAATCCTAGCACTTTGGGAGGCAGAGGCAGGTGGATCACCAGGTCAGGAGTTCAAGTCCAGCCTGGCCAGTATGGTGAAAACGTATCTCTACTAAAAACACACAAAAAAAATAGCCAGGCATGGTGGTGTGTGCCTGTAATCCCAGCTACTTGGGAGACTGAGGAAGGAGAATTGCTTAAACCTGAGAGGTGAAGGTTGCAGTGAGCCGAGATAGCACCACTGCACTCCAGCCTGGGCAACAGAGTGAGACTCCATCTCAAAAAAGAAAATAAATAAAGAGTCCAGGCACAGTGGCGGACACCTGTAAACCTAGCACTTACGGAGGTTGATGCGGATGAATCACTTGAAACTGGGAGTTTGAGACCAGCCTGACCAACATGGAAAAACCCTGTCTTTACCAATAATACCAAGTTAGCTGGGTTTCTTGGCACTTGCCTGTAATCCCAGCTACTCGGGAGGCCAAGGAAAGAGAATTACTTGAACCGGGGAGACAGAAGTTGCAGTGAGCCAAGATTGCACCATTACTCTTCAGCCTGGGCAACAAGGGCAAAACTCCATATCCAAAATAATAGTAATAATAATGATAATAATAATAATAATGGTATAAAAAATAAGTGAGTTTCCAGGAAAAAAATAAAAAAATAAAACCAACAGCGACATAAACGTATTCCTCTGTCTTTTCAAGGCTGCAATGATGTTACCAAGGGATCCATCTGTCTCAGCTTCCCAAAGTGCAGAGGTTACATGTGTAAGACACTGCACTCAGCTATGTGTAATTTCTATGTGTACTTTCTTTTTTTAATTTAATTTAATTTAATTTAATTTGTGTTTGTTTTGAGACAAAGTCTCACTGTATCACCCAGGCTGGAGCACAGTGGCATGCTCATGGCTCACTGCAACACCCACCTACCAGGCTCAAGTGGTTTTCCTGCCTTAGCCTCCTGAGTAGCTGAGACTATTAGCAGGCGCCACTGCACCTGACTAATTTTTGTATTTTTAATAGAGACATGGTTTTGCCATGGGCACCAGGCTGATCTCGAACTCCTGACCTCAAGTGATCCACCCATCTCAGCCTCTCAAAGTATGAGAAAAAGTTTCTGGGGTGCCAGATGGGTTAGTCTCCCCTGTGTGAGGCATTCATTTGGAGCCATGGGTGCCTCTGAGGAGAAATGCCTCCTTATTGCCTTCAGGTGTTTATGCCCTGAAAGCATAGCAGCTTAGAGGCATTCCACAGGTTGATAAGGGAGATACCACTCCCTTGAAGCAGTGGAGTATAGTCAAACATGTTGGCTCCTCCTGAAACCCACTCCCACCCATTTCAGTCCTGGTAAGTTAAAGATCTTGAGTAGTTAAACACACGCCTTTGCTCAAGGAAATTCACAAAAATCTCTGCTGCTATATATCTTACTGAATGTCACTGATTAATACTTTTCCTCATCCCTTTCTACCCATCCCATCTGCCCTAAGAACAAACAACTTGTAAACCAACGAATTCGGCAGAGCTCCAGAGCTCTGGGCTGTGAGCAAGCCTCCGATGCTCCGGTCTCCTGGACCCGCTATTTAAACATTTATTTTATCTCTTTCCAATTCCGTTGTCTCTGCCAGACTCGGGGTACCCACCGGCTGCTGTGGGGCTGGTATCCCCAACACAAAGTGCTGAGGTTACAGGCATGAGCCACTGTGTCCGGCTATGTGTAATTTCTTAACTCAGCTCATTTCTTGACTGGGTACCATGGGCATTGGGGCCACATTCTCATGGAACTTACTTGTGCTTCAGTATCTGTTCGCACCCAGTCAGGTACACAACACTTCTGTGTCATGCTGGAGTTCTGCTGTGCACACCCACTTACGCCCTGTGTGTGATGAGTGGCTCAGCTTACATGGTAGCTTCGTGGCTCCATGGTTAGGCATTTGGTTTCTACTAAAAACCAGAGGCTAGCTGAGAGAGCCTGTGGCTAGAAAGAATGGTTATCTGCAGATAATAGCAGGGCCTTGCTCCAAAATCCTCAAGACCTCCATTGTGATTTGGAATAGCTCTGTCTCAAATGGTTGGTCCTGTTTTTCTACTCTAGTCTTTATGAATGAGTGGAGCCTTCCCGTGCTCTGCCACCTCCTTGCATTTGTTTACATTCATCTATTCATTTATTCACGTATTTTTCAGAAACGTGGCCTTCCTGTGTCTCCGAGGCTGGAGTGCACTGGTAGGATCATAGCTCACTGTGACCTTGAACTGCTGGGCTCAAAGTGATCTTCCTCTGCCTCAGCCTCTGGAGCAACTGGGCCTACAGGCATGCGAGCGAGCCACAACACAGCACAACGCCCCGCTAATTATCTTCAATTTTTTGTTGATTCCCTGGCTTGCACCCAGGGTGAGTGCCTCCCCCACGAGGGCCATCCCAAAGAGGCAAGAATGTTCTCGGGGAAGGGGACAGCACATCAGGCTTGAAGGGGGACGTTCAGGCAGCCCCGTGGAAAAAAGAGGGGATACTGGGTTCCTGTCATGGATGACACTGCCTTCCTGGCAGACTCTGCGTTGGGCCCGGGAGCTTTGTGTAGTTCCTGGCTTGCACCCAGCGTGCGTGTCTCGCCACGGGGGGCACCACAAAGAGGCAAGAAGGCCACCGGGGGAAGGATACAGAACATCAGGGTTGAAAGGGATAGTTGAGGCAGTACGGGAAAAAAAGCGGAGGGACGGTATCTTCCCACAGAAGACAGTGACTTCCCGGCCACCCCTGCTCCAGGCCCGGAGTGATCGTGGAGTCCCTGGCTTGCACCCCTGGTGCGTGTCGTGCCCACAGGGACACCCCAAAGTGGTAAGAAGGCCTCCAAGGGAAGGGAACAGGACGCCAGTCTTTAAAGGGGACGCTGAGTCAGCACTGCGGAAAAAGCGGCGAGCGGGCGTCCTACTATGATGACAGTGCCTTCCCGGCAGCCCCTGCGCTACGCCCGAGGCGACGTGGAGTCCCTGGCTTGCTCCCAGGGTGCGTGTGTCTCCCATGATGTGCACCCCAAAGCGGCAAGTAGGCCCCTGGGGGAAGGGGACAGCACCTCAAGCTTCAAGGGGGACATTGAGGACGCACGGGGAAAACAACCTCGAGGCTGGGGTTCTCCCACGGACGACAGTGCCTTCCTGGCAGCCCCTGCGCTGGGTCGAGGGTTTCATGGAGTCCCTGGCTTGAACCCAGGGTGCAAGTCTCGCCCATGGGGGGCACCCGAAAGCAGCATGAATACCTCCGGGGGAAGGGAACAGGACGGCAGGCTTGAAAGGAGACGTTGATGCAGTCCGGGGAAAAAAAATCCCTTGGAGAACAGTGCCTCCCCGGCAGTCTCTGTGCCGGGCTCGCGGTGGTCCTGGAGTCCCTGGCTTGCACCCAGGGTGCGTGTCTTTCAAGTGCGGTGTCCTGTTACTTTTCGCCGGGGGAATTATTGTTGCCGTGGGGTGCCCCCTGAGGGCGAGACACACAACCTGTGTGCAAGACAGGGACTCCAGGAGCCCCCCAGCCCGCCGCAGGGGCTGCCCAGAAGGCACCGTCTTCCCTGGGAAGTTTTTCCACGGACTGCCTCGACGTCCCCTTTAAAGCCAGTTCCCATACCCCAGTGCCTTCTTGCCGCTTTGAGGTGCCCCCGTGAGCGAGACACGCACCCTGGGTGCAAGCTAGGGAATCCTCGCTAGAGGCCTGGGTCTCTCTCGTGTCCTCGCGACGGGAGTTTACACTAAATCGGTGGCCATGGGAATCCGGCTTCACAAGGACGTTTTCCTGGTAGCTGGCAAAGGCAATGTCCTTCCCTGGATAAAGCAGCCGGTGCGTTCTGGAGGAGGTCTTGGCTGCCGCCTGTGGGACCCTCTGCCCCTGCCCTCTGCTTCCCCAGGCTTGGACGTTTTTGGCGGCACCAGATGAGTGCATTAAATTACCTCTGCCTTCCTGGAGCAGGAAGACAACCAGGATGGCAGGGAACATGGGCCTGCGCCTTTGGGGTCTGGTGCTGTCCTGTCCCTCCCTGCCTAGAGCTGGGGACCTGGTGGAGCTGCAGCAAGGTAGAAGAGGTGGGATACTGCTGCCTGGCAGTGCACGAGGAGGTCCTGGTGTGCGGTGGGGACGCAGGCAAGTAGAAAAGGGGTAGCAGAATCAGGAGGTGGTTGGGGAAGCAGGGCGACAAAAGGGAAAAAGAGGGAGCGGGAAGCCAAAAGCCTACAGCACCTGGTATTCCCAGGCGGCCTCCTTTCCAAGTACTGAATGAGGCCGCACCCTACTTGGCTTCACAGGCCAGAAGAGATCAGGTGTCTTCAGGGCGGTAAGGCCTTAGACACCCTCAGTGATACCTGGCTGACACCTGACACAAGAGCCTGGCCCACCATGGCCGCCGGACTCCAGGCGTAACTGCCACTCCAAGGCCGCGCGGCTCGGATCGGGACACCCCTGAGCCACTCCTCGCCCACTGCTGGGCTGCTCTCTGCTCTCCCTCTCCACGCCGGCGCACTGTGGGCCGCCGTGCTGCACCTTCCGCCGGCCTCCAAGGGCCTCCGGCCATAGCCGACAGGGCCACGCACTGGACTGTCTCGGCTCCGCCCTGCTGTTGAGTGAGGATGCTAGAGGTTTCCATCTGCTGCCGAGACTTCGGGCTCTCTGGGCGGTCTCCATTTCTCCGACGCTTCAGGGCTTCCCCAGGCTCCTGAGCTCCCAAGCTTCCACGACATCGGGCTTGCTGAGTTTGTGCTCCCAGGAGTCAGGGCCCTGGGTCCATGTTCCTGGGATACCCTCCTGTCCTTGCCGCGAAGGGATTGTTTTGGTTCCCTTGCCTCCTCTCCTGCAAGGCCCCCTCTTGCCTCACCCACCCTGAAGGCTGCTAAAGGCTGCTGCCAGGGCAGCTCAGGGGTGAACACCCGGCCTAGCCCCACGGGCACTTTCTCTTACAATGTCCCTAACAGAGTCACTTGTCCCGACAAGGACGTGGCCCATGGTCAAGTGAGTGGGTGGAGCTGCTTTGCCCCGCGCTGCCACTAGAGCTGGCCGACTGATCCTGGGAGAGAGAGGCTGATGGACAGCCAGACACACCAACCCAGTACCACGAAGAAACCCACTCCCACTCCCACAGACACATATGGATGCACGCGCGCGGGCATACAGACACACACAGATACACAAAGATAGAGATAGACAGCTTGAAGGAGAGCAAGGGAAAGAGGGATGGAGAGATAGAAACTGAGGGAGAGAGACCTAGATAGAGACAGGAATGAGAGAGAGAGAGAAAGAGAGAGAAGGTGACAGAAAGAGCATGAGATGGAGCGGGGAGGAGAAATAGAGAGAGGGTGAGAGAGCTAGAGAGCCAGAGCCTAAGAGCCTGGGAGAGGGAGCTCCCTGCTCTGGTAGACAGGGCTCCTTCAAGCAGGGGTAGGGTGGAGGGTGCTTGAACCTGGCCAGAACAGGGGGGTAGAGCCGCCCATGCAAGAGGACCAACAGAACCTTGAGAAGTATTTTTTCGTGGATTGGTTGGTTGCTTTTGGGCTGCGTTTCATAGAGTCCTTTTGTTGGCTACTCCCTGTCTTCTTGGTGGAGTGGGCACCGAGATTTGTAGAGTGCGTCTGTCCCTCTGGTGGGAGTGGTGGTGCAGAGCGTGCCGACCGGACCGAGGCCTGGGTCTCTCTCGTGTCCTCGGGGCTGGAGTTTACACGAAGACTGTGCCAATGGGAATCTGGGTGCACAGAGACGGATTTCCTCGTGACTGGCGAAGGTAATGTCCTTCCCCTGGGGAAAGTAGCCCATAGGTCCTGGAGCAGAGGGTTTGGCTGGCGTCTGTGGGACCTCTGCCCCTGGCCGCCACTTCCCCACTGGCTGGAACTATTGCATGGCGCCGGATGAGTAAATTGGATTGCCTGGGCGTCCCGGGAGCGTGAAGACACAGGGCAGCTTAGGGAACATGTACCGCCCCGCCCCGGCTGGAGCCAGGCACCTGGTGGGGCTGCAGCATGGGGGAAGGTGTGGGATGCTATTGCCTGGCGGTGCTGCAGCGGTGGACCCCCAGGAGGAAGTCCCGGGCTGCTTTGGGGCTGCAGGCGAGGGGAAAAGTGGGAGCAGAGTTAGTGGAAGGTTGTGAAGCACGGCGACAAAACGGGGAAAGAGGGAGGGAGGGGGAGGCCAAAAGCGTACAGCACCCAACATTCCTGGGCTGCCTCCCATCCAAGTACCAACCGGGACCCACCCTACTTAGCTTCCGAGGTCAGATGAGAATGAACAGGGTGATATGGCTGTAGGGGCTGGCAGTGGGGCCTGGATGCTGCAAGGGCCCGGCACAGCCATGCCCCGCTCGACTCCAGGCGCCACTGCCACCCGGGAGCTGCAGGACTTGGATCCGGGGTCCGGGAGCCGCTCGCCAGTGGCAGGGCTGCTCTCCTCCTCTATTTTTCCGAGCACGGCTGGCCACGGCTCTGTGCCTTCATCCGGCCTCCTGCCGTCGCTGGCGACCTGGCCTCCCGCAGGACCGCCGAGGCGCCGTGCTGCTCTTGCTCGGGGGCGCCAGAGGCCTCGGTCCCCTGCCCAGGCTTTGGGCTCTCCGGACGGCCTCCCTTCTGCCCACGCTTCAGGCCTTCACACGGCTTCCGAGCTTCCACCACATCAGGCACGCTCAGGAAGGGTGTGCTTGTCCCTTCACTTTTTGACTTTTTGTTTTTTCTATTTACATTTTTTTTGTGTCATGTTTTGAAACGTTCTTTTTTTCTTTCTTGAGTTGGAGTCTCTCTCTGTCGCCCAGGTTGGAGTGCATTGGTGCGATCTCGGCTCACAGCAAGCTCTGCCTCCCGGGTTCACACCATTCTCCTGCCTTAGCCTCCCGAGTAGCGGGGACTACAGGCGCCCGCCACCACACCCTGCTATTTTTTTTTTTTTTTTTGTATTTTTAGTAGAAATGGGGTTTCATCTTGTTAGCCAGGACTGTCTAGATCTCCTGACCTCGTGATCTGCCTGCCTTGGCCTCCCAAAGTGCTGGGATAACAGGCGTGAGCCACCGCACATGGCCTAAACGTTCTTGTAGTTGTTACTTTTGTTTGGTTTATTATTTAGTCTTCCTACTTGGAATGAGTAGTTTACACACCACAGCTATAGTGTTATAATATTCTGCTTTGTTTTGTATAGTTACTATTACCAATGGGGATTTTTTTTTTTTTTTTTTTTTTTTTTTTACCTTCAGTTGATTATTTCTTGCTCATTAATGTCCTTTTCTTCTTTACGGAAGTACTCCCTTTAGCATTCCTTGTAGGACAGGCATGGTATTGATGAAATCTTTCAGCTTTTTTTCGCCTGGAAAAGTCAGCATTTCATCTTTTCATTTGAAGGAAATTTTCACTGTATATGCTGTTCTAAGGTAAAGTTCTTTTCCTTTAGTGCTTTAAATATTTATTGCTTCTTTCTCCTGGTCAGTAGGGTTTCCTCTGTAAAGTCTGCTGCCAGATGTTTTGGAGCTCCTCTGTGTATTATCTGTTTCTTTTCTCTTTCTTTTGCAGAGCTTTTCTTTTTCTTTGACATTTTGAAGACTGGTTATTGAATGTTTTGAAGTAGTCTTTTCTGAGTTTAATCTGTTTAATGTTCTATAACTTTTTTGTAGTGGATTTGGATATCTTTCTCTAGATTTAGAAAGTTTTCTGTTATTATCCCTTTGAATAAATTTTCCTACCCCTGTCTCTTTCTATATGTCTTCTTTAAAACCAATAACTCTTAGGCCTGTCTTTGTAAGGCTGTTTTCCAGATCATGTAGACACTATTTGTTGCTTTTATTCTTTTTCTTTTCTCTCTTTTAACTAGATATTTTCAAACAGCCTGTCTTCAAGTTCACCATTTCTTCTGCTTGATCCATTCTGCTATTAAATGGCTCGAATGCATTCTTCAGCATGCCAATTGCATTTTCCAGCTCCTGAATTTTTGCTTAATTTGTTGTAACTATTTCAATCTCTTTGTCGAGTTTAGCTGATAACACTTGGAATTTCTTTACTTTGTTATCTTAAATTTCTGTGAGTTTTTTAAAATACAGCTATTTTGAATTCTCTGTCTGAAAGATTGCATATCTCTTTTTCTCCAGGATTTGTCACTGGTGCCTTACTTAGTTCACTTTGTGAGGTCATGTTTTCCTGGATGGTGTTGATGCTAGCAGATGTTCTTCAGTGTCTGGACATTAAAACTATGGCATGCGGCACCGTACAAGAGGTTAAAAAAATATTTTTTTTAAAAAAAAGCTGAGTATTTCTTGTAGTCTTCACTGTCTGGGGTTATTCGTAGCCATCTTTCTTGGGAAGGATTTCCACATATTTGAAAAGGCGGGTGTTGTGATCTAAGCCATATCTGCTTTAGGGGGCACCATATACCCATTAGTGTTGTAATTTTTGCAGGCTCATAGATGTACCACCTTGACAGTCTTGGACAAGTTCCAGGAGAATTTTCTGAATTACATCCTTTCCTTTTCCAAAGGCAGAGTAGCTCCAGCACCCCAGGCCACAAGGAGTACCACCTTTGTTCCTTTAAGGCCCAAGTCCTCTTTTCAGCTTGTGATGAACGTTGCCTGGACTGGGACTTGCCATTTTCAGGCCAGTGGGCTCCCCACTGGACCTGGGCAAGTTCATACATACCAACCAAGAATCAAGTCCTAGAAACAGGGATCCCAAAAGCTTTCTTTGTGCTCCACCCACCTCTGGCCTTGCTGGTACTTAAGTGGCAAGAAAAAGTCCCCTTTATTTTTCCCTCTTCTTTTTCCAAGCAAAAAGAGTTTTGCTCTTTAGCCACCACAGCTTATAATGTGCTGAGTCTCACCTAAATCTAATAAGTCCATGAGGCTCATGCAAGGCTCTTGATGTAGTATCTGGGTATGGCTGCTGGTTATTCAGGCCCAAAAGTTGTTAAGTGTGCAGGTGATAAATGCTGCCAGCACTGGCTTCTCTCCTTCAAGGCAGCAGGTTTCCTTCTGGCTCAGGTTGTGTCTAGGAATGTCTAGGAGCCAGAGCCTGGACAGGAGGCCTCAGGACTCTGACCAGTGTGCTGTCTTGCTGTGGCTGAGCTGGTATCCAGGATGGAATACAAAGGTCTCCTGACTCTTTTTCCTCCTCTCCTCAAGCAGAAGGATGGGGTCCTTTTGGAGCTATAAGCTGTGCAGCCTGGTATTAGGAGAATGATAATTCCAGAACTCCTCTGGCTGCCCCAGCTGGTGTCTCAGTATGTTGCATGCCCTCCCACCTCAGTTGACAGTTCTTGGGCCCAGTTCAGCCCTAGGCCTCACCTAAGAGTTGCAGTCCTGATGGCCTAGGCTGCCTTTCAAGTTTTCTTAGGTACATGGAGCTCTGGAGCCCTCAGTACCCAGATTTCCAAATGCTCAAGTTCCAACCAGTGGAATCTCATTCCTCTCTGGCCAGGGCTGGTTTAAATAATCCCTCTGTGGATGGGCTTTAACTGCATTTGATCTAGTTTTCCTTTCTGGTCTAACAGGGCAGCACAGAGTTCAATGCCTTACAATTGCTGTGTTCTCCCTCCTGCAGAACTCAGAGTTGACCTCTGCACCATGCCATCACCGCTGGTCGTGAGGAAATGGTGCCTCTTTTAGTAATATGAAGTTAAAGCCAGGTACTTTGAGTACTCACCTGATTTTTGGTTCTTATGAATGTATTTTCTATGTAGATATTAATAGTTTTTCATCTGGTGCCATTGCAGGAGGGAAGATCAATGGAGATTTCTTTCTGCCATCTTGCTTTACCTTCATACCCAAGAATCAGAATGCAGAACTTTCAATAAGAAAAGTTTTTAGAACTCAGGAAGGACATAGAAGATGTCCTGGTTCTGTACGTTTAACATTGGACTGTTTCTCTTCAACTTAGGAGCATAACAGTGACTAATCAGGGATTATCATAGATAATTTGACTTGGAATATGGAGTTCATTCAAATACTTTGTCGAGACAATTTAAGTACTGGCTAATTTGGCAAGAAAATCTGACAAACTATTTTCTTGGTATTCAATTGATTTTTACTCTGTTTTGGGTAGTAGTTTTGTAAACCAGTCAGTCTCTTCATTAAAGTTCTGGGAATTCTTACCCTGTTCAAATGATATGATTCTAATGTGGTCAAAAATCTGTATTCAAGAATACTTCTCAGGACCTTTTCCATCCTTTCATGAAACTCCTTAAAGATACAAGATTCTATAATTTTGCAAGTTTGTAAAGTTTTCAGAAACTGCCTCAGAATTAAGCAATTTACAGTGGAAATGGTTTTAAATTGTCATAGACACCACTGACAAGAAAATTTTATTATTTACTGGAGTGAGTCACTGCACCCGGTCTCTGAAGTTCATTTAATAAAATTTTATTAATAAATTTATCAAATGTGTCATCTTTTAATCCCAGATTTTTGTGAACCTATACTTTGGATTTTCCCTCAACTTTCTCTATTTATCTAGTTTTATCTATTTTTTACTTATTCAATTTGAAAGCTTTAAGTAACTTAAAAAAACACACATTTTTATGCCTTTATAAATTTTCTAATCAAAAGTTTATCTTCACAAGTCTGTAATCCCAGCACTTTGGGAGGCCAAGCTGGGTGTATCATTTGAGGTCTGGGATTTGAGAGCAGCCTTGCCAACATGGTGAAGCCCCGTCTCAACTAAAAATACAAAAATTAACCTGGCATGTTGGTAAGACCCCGTAATACCAGCTACTTGGGAGGCTGAGGCCAGTGAATTGCTTGAACCTTGGAGGCAGAGTTTGTAGTGAGCTGATGCCACTGCAATCAAGCCTGGGCAACAGAACAGGACTCAGTCTAAAATAATAATAATAATAATAATAATAATAATAATTAAAAGAAGCGTATCTTGCTATTTTATTTTATATAGACTGATTACACAATTGTTTCTCTCACATCTAGTAATTTAGTCTCAGTAACCACAATTTTCAGTGAAAACCCTAAAAAGTGATTTTCAATTGTCTTATATCAGTATTTTCAGATAAAAACCATTTTATACTTTTAAAGAAATATAGTTCTTCAAATTATTGCTTACTAACAGAACCAAAGATATTTAGGTTTTCTATACCATATACAAGTAACATGTCATGGCATGTAGACCTAATTTTTAGTGGTGGATATTCCATTATTTTAGCTTACAAGTGACTCAAGACATTTTATAATTATCAATTACTTAATTTAACATGACTTTAAGGTTTTAAATTACTGAACAGAATTTTGGAACTGTGACACAGTTAGAATCACTAATGTCCTCCCCCAGTAATTCTTGGTCCCAAGTAGCCCCACGGCACCCAGGAAAACTATGAAGATCATGGTCTGCCTGAGTCCATTAGGACTAAAGACAGAGCTGTGAAGGCTATACCTGGAGGATCCAATCCCTCCTAAAATAGCCAGGAAGCAAAATAGGAAAAGCATAGAAAGAACAGATCCGTTGGGATTGATTCCCACTTGTAACTGCTGGTGTAGACACTGAAGACATGTCTCCAGACTTCATGATGGGCACCTATCAAGACCCCATGAATCCAGAAACTCTTAACAAAAGACATAAGCTCACAGTTAAATAAAGCAAGTACCTACATGTATTTAACTGATAAGTGTAAAGTCATTTCTATTTTACTAATGATGTAAGAACTAGCTTTATTTACAAAATATTACATACATGTAACACATATAGACATACAAACACACAAAGGAACAGATCTTATAGCTTTCACAGAGGATTTCAATTTTTTTTAATTTTGGGTTCGGGGGTACATGTGGAGGTTTATTACATAGATAAACTCATATCACAGGGGCTTATTATACAGATTATTTCATAACCCAGATATTAAGCCCAATACTCTATCGTTATCTTTTCTGTTCCTCTCCCTCCTCCCACCCTCCTCCAACAAGTAGAACCCAGTGTGTGTTATTTCCTTCTTTGTGTTCATAAGTTCTCATTATTTAGCTCCCACTCATAAGTGAGAACACATAACTGCATAGTATTCCATAGTGCATATGTGTGTTCTGTGTAGAAAATGTGTGAGGAGAGAAGAAAAGAAACACACAATACTTTTAAGGGTAAACAGACATTATCCCAAGTATATGGCAATATGGATATAATAAATCATCTAATAAGCCAATGATATAATAAACAAATTGCAATGGGAAGGGGAGAAGGGAAAAGACATATTACATATAATATATACATATACCTGTGTATGTGTATGTGATTGTGTGTGTGTATATATATATACACACACACACACACACACACACATATATATACACACACACAATACACATATTCATCAGATGATGGAGGATTCATCACCAGATACGGAAGCAATTACCTGGCCTCTAGAGTTGGCCACTAGTCTGTGCACAGATGAAGAGAGGTCCCATGAAGCTTCAGTGTGGTCTTGGAAACTAGCCCTTTTTCATAAAAGTTGTTTGACATGAGGCGCAGTCATGAGGGCCTTTCTTGACTGGGCTCAAGGAATACAAAAAGGTCATCAAAAGCATACCTTCACAAGCCTGTAGTTCCAGCACTTTTGGAGGCCAAGGCTGGTGCATCACTTGAGTTCATGTGTTTGAGACCAGCCTGGCCAACATGGTAAAACCCCATCTCTAATAAAAATACAAAAATTAGCCCGGCGTGGTGGTGTAATATTTTTTGGAATGTCTGTTGTTTTTCAATAAGTATTTCTCTGAAAGAGCACTGAATGAATGCCTCAAGGGGCTCACACAACTCATTCCAGATCTTAATGACCATTGTGTGTGTCCATGTTCAGTTGAGTTCAAATTTAATATTTAATTTTTGGTCCATAATGTCCTACATTATCTATATTCAATCTGTCATTGATGGGCATTTAGGTTGATTCCATATCTTTACTTTTCTGAATAGTGCTGCATAAAAATGTACATGCTTGTGTCTTTATGATAGAACAATTTGTATACTTCTGGGTATATTCCCAGTAATGAGATGACTGGGTCAAGTGATGGTTCTACTTTTAGCTCTTTTGAGGAATTACCATACTGCTTTCCACAATGGTGGAACCAATGTACATTCCAACCAACAATGTATGTATTGTTTTTCTCCACAACCTTGCCAGAATCTGTTATTTTTTGACTTCTTAATAATGGCCATTCTGATTGGTGTGCGATGGTGTCTCACTGTGCCTTGAATTTGAATTTCTCTAATGATAGGTGATATTGAGCTTTGTATTCTATGATTGTTGGTCACATATATGTATTCTTTTGAAAAGTGTTCATGTCTTTTGCCCACTTTTTAAATTGTTTTTTATTTCCATAGGTTTTGGGGCTACAGGTGGTATTTGGTTACATTAGCAAGTTCTTTATTGGTGATTTGTAAAATTTTGGTACATCCATCACCTCATCAGTATATACTGAACCCAATTTGTAGCCTTTCATCCTTGGCCCCCTTTACCCCTCTCCCCATGAGTCCCTAAAGTCCATTGTGTTATTCTTATGCATTCGCATCCTTATAGCTTAGCTCCCTCTTATAATTGAGAATGTATGATGTTTGGTTTTCCATTCCTGAGTTACCTTACTTAAATTAATAGTCTTCAATCCCATCCAGGTTGCTTCAATTGCCATTGATTCATTCCTTTTTATGGCTGAGTAGTATTCCATCCTACATATATAACAGAGTTTATTTATCCACTTATTGACTGATGGGCATTTGGATTGGTTCTACATTTTTCAATTGCAAATTGTGCTGCTTTAAAAATGTGCGTGCAAGTATCTATTTTGTACAATAACTTCTTTTTTCCTCTGGTTACATAGCCAGTAGTGGTATTTCAGGATCAAATGGTATTCTACTTTTAGGTTTTAAAGAATCTCCACATTGTTTTCCATAGTGATTGTACTACTTTACATTCCCACCAGCAGTGTAGAAGTGTTCCCTTTTCACCACATTCACAACAACATCTATTATATTTTTATTTTTTGATTATGACCATTCTTGTGGGAGTAAGTGGTATCACATCATGGTTGTAATTTGCATTTCCCTGATTATTAGTGATGTTGAGCATTTTTCCATATGTTTGTTTGCCATTTATATATCTTCTAAGAATTGTATATGACCATACTGCCAAAAGCAATCTACAAATTCAATGCAATTGCCATCAAAATAACACCATCATTCTTCACAGAACTACAAAAAACAATTCTAGAATTCATATAGAACCAAAAAATAGCCCACACAGCCAAAGCAATACTAAGTAAAAAGAACAAATTAGAAAGCATCACATAACCTGATTTCAAACTATAGCATAAGACCATAGTCACCAAAACAACATGGTTCTCCTACAAAACTAAGCACACAGAAAAATGAAACATAATAGAGAACCCAGAAATTAACCCAAATATTTACACCCATCTGATCTTCCACAAAGCAAACAGAAACAAAGACAAAGTGAGGAAAGGACACCCTAGTCAACAAACGGTGCTGGGATAATTGGCAAGCCACATGTAGAAGAATTAAACTGGATCTTCATGTCTCACCTTATACAAAAATCAACATGAGATGGATCAAGGACTTAAATCTAAGACCTGAAACTATAAAAATTCTACAAGATGACATCGAAAAAAACCTTCTAGACATTGGCTTAGACAAGGATTTCATGACCAAGAACCCAAAAGCAAACGCAAGAAAAACAAAGATAAATAGGTGTGATTTAATTAAATCAAAGCGCTTTTTCAGGACAAAAGGAACAGTCAGCAGAGTAAACAGACAATCCACAGACTCGGAGAAAATTTTCACAATCTGTGTATCTGACAAAAGACTAATATCTAGAATCTACAATGAGCTCAAACAAATTAGCAAGAAATAAACATCCCATAAAACAGTAGGCTAAGGACATGAGTAGACAATTCTTTGGCCACTCTAATAGGGTTGTTTGTTTTACTCTTGTGAATTTATTTAATTTCTCTATGCTGAATATTAGACCTTTGTCAGATACACTGTGTGTAAATATGTTTTCTTATTCTGTAGGTTGTCTCTTCACTCTATCGGTAATTTCTTTTTCTGAGCAGAAGCTTTTAAGTTTAATTAGACCCCACTTGTGAATATTTGCATTTGTTGTAATTGTTTTTTGTGTCTTTATCATGAAATCTTTGCCAGTTTTTATGTCCAGGATGGTATTGCCTAGGTTGTCTTCCAGAGCTCTTATAGTTTTGGGTTTTACAGTTAAGTCTTTAATCCATCTTGAGTTGATTTTTGTACATAGTTTAAGGAAGAAGTCCAGCTTCAGTCTTCAATGTATGACTAGCCAGTTATCCCAACAACACTTACTTAATAGGGAGACTTTTCCACATTGGTCGTTTTTGCCAGCTTTGTCAAACATTAGATAGTTGTAAGTGTGCAGTCTTATTTCACGTCTCTCTACTCTGTTCCATTGGTGTGTGTTTCTGTTTTTGTACCAGTACCCTGCTGTTTTGGTTACTGTAGTGCTGTAGTATAGTTTGAAGTCCTGTAATGTGATGTCTCAAGCTTTGTTCTTTTTGCTTAGGCTTGCCTTGGCTACTTAAGTTCTTTCTTGGTTCTATATAAATTTTTAAATAGCTTTTCCTAGTTCCATGAAGCATGTCATTGGTAGTTTAATAGGAATAGCTTTGGGCAGTATGGCAATTTAAATGATATCAGCTCTTTCTCTCCATTAACATGGAATAAGATTTTCATTTCTTTGTGTCTTCTGTGACTGCTTTGAGTAGTGTTTTGTAATTTTCATTGTAGAGATCTTTCACGTCCCTGGTTAGCTGTATTTCTAGGTATTTTATTCTTTTTGTGGAAACCCTGAATAAAATTGCATTTCTGATTTGTCTCTCAGTTTGGCTCTTCTTCACGTATAGGAATGCTAGCAAATTTTGTACATTGATTTTGTACACTGAAACCACGTGGAAGTTGTTTATCAGCTTAAGGAGTGTTTTAGGACACAAGTATAGGGTTTAGATAGAGAATTATGTTGTCTGCAAACAGAGGTAGTTTGACTTCTCTTTCTATTTCAATACTCTTTATTTCTTTTTTAATACCCCTTATTTCTTTCTCTTGTCTGATTGCTCCAGCAAGGACTTCTAATACCATGATGAATAGGAGTGGTGAAAGAGGACATCTTTGTCTTGTGCAGGTTTCAAGGGGAATGCTTCCGGATTTTGCCCATTTAGTATAATGTTGGCTGTGACTTTGTCATAGGTGGCCTTTATTATTTTGAGGTATATTCCTTTAATATCTCTTTTATTGAGAGCTTTTACCATGAAATGTTGTTGAATTTTACAGAAAGCCATTTCTGTATCTATTCAGACAATCATATGGTTATTGTCTTTAGTTTTATTTATGTTATGACTCACATTTTATTGATTTGCCCACGATAGAACAACCTTCCATTTCAGGGAAGAAGCCTACTTCACTGTGGTGAATTACCCTTTTGATATGCTGCTGGATTCAGTTTGCAAGGATTTTGTTGTAGACAATTGAATGGACATTCATCAAGGATACTGGCCTGAAGCTTCCCTTTTTTGTTGTGTCACTCCTAGGCTTTGGTATCAGGATGATGCTGGCCTCATAGAAGTTGGGAAGATGTCCCTCATTCACTATTTCTTGAAATAGTTTTAGTAGGAATGGTACTAGCTCTTCTTTGTACATCTGTTAAAATTTGACAGTTAATCTATCAGGTCCTGGGCTTTTTTTTTTTTTTTTCTTTTGGTTTGTAGTCTGTTTATTACTGATTCAATTTTTGGAGCTCATTAGTGGTGAGTTCAGAGACTGAATTTCTTCCTGGTTCAGTCTTTAGAAGGCTTATGTGTCCAGGAATTTATTCATCTCTTCCAGAGTTTTTAGTTTAGTTTCTGGAGGTGTTTGTAGTAGTTGTTGGTTGTTATTTTTATTTCTATGGGGTCAGTGGTAATATTACCTTCATCATTTATAATTCTGCTTATTTGAATCTTCTCTCTTTTCTTCTTTATTTGTCTAGCTAGTGCCTATCTTATTAATTTTTTCAAAAAACCTTGATTAAGTGATCATTTGAACAGTTTTTAAGTCTCAATTTCTTTCAATTCAGCTAGGATTTTAGTTATTTCTTGTCCTCTGCAAGATTTGTGGTTGATTTCCTCTTGCTTTTCTAATTCTTTCAGTTGTGATGTTAGGTTGTTAGTATGAGATCTTTCTAACTTTTTGATGTAGGTATTACTTCTTATGCCCTACACTAACTTTCCTGCTTCTTCTAGAAAACTCAGAATCATGCTTTCTAAACTAATTCAAACTTTCTCAGTGAATCAATCTGATCTCCCTGAGGTGAAGTTAGCAATTTTCCATTACACATGTTTCTCTTTCTCTGTAATAATATCTGATGCAATAATGCAAGTGTTTCATGCCCTCCTGGATATTCAGGTAACTCATTTGGCTGAGACCAAGACTTAAAACTTTGTTCTTTCAACATTAATGAAGATTTATTTAGAAAGTCTCCATTTTACGGAAAAGGTGTACATATACCAGTAAAATAAATATAAAATTATATGGCACACAATTATATTGTGGAAAGATTGAATAAATAAATGAATTAAGCTCTAAGAAAAAAAGCAGATAATATAAAATGATACATAAATGAAAAACCTATGCTGGTATAGCATTATTTATGTACAAGTAAAGTGTGTACATTGCAGAAGTGGCAGGAAAACTGCATACAGAGTGAGACCTGACAAAAAGCTTTAAGGAAAGGTCAAATCTCTGTAGGAGATTGGTAGAGGAGAAAAGGAGAGGCCAGAAAAATATAATTTGTTTGATCTATAGCCTTAAGAGTGATTAAAGTGGACTCAGGAAAACATGGTCCACTTTAGGAGAAGGACACATGTTCAAGGCTGGCCAAAGCTCAGAGCATCCCTACCTTCTCCAGGAGGAAAATGTAGGCAAAGGAGCAGGCAGACAGAAGTACAGCTAGGTCAGTACAGGGCACCCGGGCCAAGCCAGTTAGGCAACATTGTACAGGTAGTGAGGAGCCACTTAAGGCTGGGCTTTACTCATTAGTTTGTTATGATTTCTTTAGTAACTAAGGCACACGAACAAAGTTGTTCTTTGTAAGTATTGCTGCAGCTGAACATAGGATGGATAAAACAAATGTTTAAAAAATTATGTTGTATAGAACACTGGCCTCAGTGAGATATTAGTGGAACACACAGGTGCATGCACACACATAAACACACACACAGGCTTAAACTGAGCCCAGATTATTCTGGCAAAGGCTGGGTTAAGCAAACTAAGACATCTTTAGTGCCAGACATCTCAGAATCTGGAACTTGGCTATGTGACTCATAAAACAGCAAGGTTAAGACAGAGCATGTGATTTTGTTTTCCAGAAAAGTTGAAACACTTTCCTTTCCTTGGCTTCAGTGCCACCTTCTTTCCCCTCATTCTCCATCAACCTCTTTTGCTGGTCCTTCTTGATGTCTTTCTTGACAATCTGCTGCTGCTCACCCATTCTCGTTTCATTCCCCATGAATTTCTCAAGTGTGTTTCTATTCCTTCAGATCTTTCCTTGTTTTTCCTGACACCTCTCCTTGTCTAACCCTCCCCCATTCTAAGGCACGTGTTCCATCTGTGTGCACTTTTGGAATCCTGGGATGCTTCCAGAGTGTTCCATGCCATACTCCATCTGGTTTTCTCCCCCAGACTCTGTGAGGGCAGTAGCGTTGTCTCCACTGTAGCTTCAATACTCAGCACATAACACAGAAGCTGATTCCAAAACATTTACTGGGCCAACTGAGACTAAATACACGTTCCTCCAGATCTTAAAAAGTTACAGTAATAAACATAGCACAATAGTCCAAAAAAGTCTCTTCAGTCAGTAGTTCTCTATATATGCACAACAGTTTGAAGTTATTATGAGGCAAAGTTAAACAGAAACTGTCACAAAGTTCTCCAAGATAAATTATTTTGCTTTAATCTTCAATTCATCAGGTGAGATAATCAAGACAATATGTTATTGTAAATATTTCTAGCTTACAACATAGCAACCTGATTTTTATTGTTTGAAATAACCACAATATAAATATGTTAACTAAAAATTGAATAAATAATCCTTTCAAATAAAATTCTGCCGAAATTTTACATTATTCTTATGTTCAAATTATAACGAGCTCATAGATTTTCCAGTACCTCAGTCAAAACATTGTACTGATTCCGGCTGTGGGAATAGCATTTGAGAGTTATGTTACAGATAGGGAAAAGGTACTTATGTGACATTTGCCTTTGCACTACAGTGCCCTTTTGGTTCAGGAAGAAGCTGTTTCCTTAAAATTCTAAAATCTCTTTTGTCAGGTCTGAATGGTAGGTGGGAAACACAGTTTTATAAATTTTAGCCACAAGTGTTTTATTTCTTTCTGAAAGCAATGAATAGATAAAGGCCACCAGAAGTGCCTCTGATGTTGCTTCAGAAGCACTGTGACTGAGAGCATCTTCCTGAAACACTCCCTTATGTCTGCCTAAAATCACCTTAGCTAGGAAAGTCAAAATTTAGGAGGCTGTGGAGAAACAAGTGGATCACTGAGCTCTGAGACTTACGAGAGAAGAGAAGAGAAGAGAGAGAGGTCTAAGACATTTTGGGTATAAATTGATGGGTTACAAGTGCAATTTTGCTGAAAGCATGGATTGTGTAATGGTGTAGTCAGGGTTTTTAGGGTATCCATTACCTGAATAATGGACATTGTACCCATTAAGTAATTTCTCACTATACACCCCTTCCATCCCCTCACCCTGCTGAGTCTCCATTATGATTCCACTCTCTACATCAATACCTAGGCATATTTTAGCACCCACTTATGAGTGAGAACATACAATGTTCACTCTGTGTCTGGCTTGTTTCATTTACAATAATAGCCTCCAGTTCCATCCATGTGTCTCCAGAAGTTATGATTTTATTCTTTTTTATGCCTGAATAGTATTTCATTGTGTATATTTTCTACATTTTCTTTCTCCAATCATCTGCTGATGGACATTTAGGTTGATTTATATCTGTGCTACTGTGAATAGCATTGCAGGAAACACACAAGTATGGGTATCTTTCTGATACATTTATTTATTTTCCTTTGCATAGATACCCAGTGGTGGAGTTGCTGGATCAGACAGAGCCAATTGATGACCAGTATTGGCGGCCAATAATCAGCTAGAAACAAAGTACTTAGCAGGGCCTGAAAATGCCAAAACTCTGAGAACATTGACCTTGAAAACTTCAACAGCCCTGAGTGAAACATGCAAACATATTTATCCACCGTTTAAACACCCCTTATTGCCTGTCTTCTATGTGTCTCAGAAGTGTCTTTTTACAACACTATATATACTGCATTAGCCATTTATATGAATCTCCAAAGCATCTTATACTAAATAGTCAACCATGTATCCCTAGTACCTAGCACAGTCCTGGCATATAGTTTGCTACTAAACATTTGCACAATGAAATAATTATCTTGTATCCAGGTTCCAACTTCTAAGGTGATTTCTCACTAAAAACAAAGTATTACAGTTCACAAATAATCTACTTCCTTTTCTGCAAGTGGGATATACTTTAATCGTATCCCTTAATAACATTATTTTCATTTAATTCCATCTAAATATACTGTCCTAAGAGAGTAATAACAAAGAGAGTTGAAGCTGTGGCTTGAAGAATTGTACATGGTCCACACTGCAGCCTGACATTCATTTCTCACCTGAGCTTCATCTGTTAGGTATGTCAGAGAACATAAGCAGGGTGAGAGTGGCCTCAACAGAGGACCCCAGATCTCTGGCTTACCCATCTGGCAAGTACACCTCTGTGAACAAAGCCTTCAGAGCCAGACGACAAGAATGGCCCAAGCAGTCCACCAGGGAAATCTGGGCCATGTGTACATCAATGCAGAGCACTAAGCAGCACGTACCAGGTGTACAGTTCCCTATTCCTGTTCAGAGATAATGCCACCCCATACACTAAAATGAAGAGATGCTGAGAAGCAGATGTAACTGAACAGTACAGCTGGAGCAACAACGAGGGACAACAATGACCTAGGAGGGCACCATGCCAGAGATGGCTGAACCCCACACTAGGATCAGTGCCCATTATACTTTTGGGACCCAGTGCTTTCCTTCACCATCACTTGGCATACTTGACATTTGTTTTTGCTTAAAATAATTGTTTTAGTGTTCACCTTTTCTGTGAGACAGGCAGATCCAGTGACACTACAGCTTCTGGCACACAGTAGGTGCATCACAAACATCTGCTGAGTTCACTCACTCTTGCCTTCTCAAAACTTCTTGTCAACTCTTCAGTGAAGAGGAATTGCTGATTGAGAAAGAACTAAACTTCTAGAGACTCCTGGATCCACTGAAGTTGGAGGCAAGGTGAGATTTGTTTACTGCCATATTCCTAGCTCATAGCATACTGTAGTCACTTAATAAATATTCGTTAAATAAGTGAGTGAATTGATTCATACATCTTACTTAGCAATATGTTTTCTGAGTAAAGTTGATAAATGTAGTAGTTTACTTCTGGTATAATTTTACTTTTCTTATTCAACAAACCTGACAATTCAACTCTGTGCCAGGCACACCACTGCTGAAGAAAAAGAGGTATAAGATACAATTTCTGTCTACATGAAAGCCACAGTCTAAAAGGTAGAAACATACGAACAAATTTTAACAATAAATTGGCTAATTTCAAAATCGGAGGGGTTTGTTTCTATTTTCAACAGCTCTAGTTAGGAAATGTTAGAAAGTTCTAAAGAGGAAGTGTTTCAACACACCACCTAAGCATGAAGCAGAAACCACCATAATTGAGTTTGCTACCACCAACCTCAACAGCAAGAATTCCAATCCTGCTGCTGCAAATTAAGTGTCACTGTGATTTTGTTACTGCTATGTAATCCAGTTTTAGACTCTCTGGTTGTCATATAATGTTCCAAAAAAGTATTAAAGAGAAAATACTATTATGGTGATTAGCTCATTCAATGCAGCCATCTCAACATTTTACCAATTATAAGTCCTATCATTTTAAAAGAAAACTGTTGGTTTAACTCATTTATCCAAAAGTCAGTGTAACATAAACATATTTGCTATCAGGCTTTGGATTGATTGGTTAAATAGCATAGAAATATGATTAGAGGCTTAAAGTTTACACTTTTCTGGTTCTCTCAAATATTTTTTTCAAAATAACATGTGCCTTTCTAAACAATTGTTAGTATTTTTTAAATGAAATTAAAAAAGTGCATTTTGCAAAAGAAAAATACAGATCCCACTGGTAAATGATGATGTTGAGATACAATAGACAGCTTCTCTTGGGAACCATTTAATCAGTCCTTGCTTTTACACTCTGTCCAGAAATGTCAATGGCTTTAAAGTATAGAAGTATATTACACAACTAAACTTATACTTATTCAGTATTATGCAATTTAGTACTTGTTCTAGCTCTCTGTTGCTGAATAGTAAGTCATTCCAAAAAATAAAGAATTATTTATTGTTTAATATTTTTTATTGTTATTTTCATTTAGTAATTTTAAATAACATTAATTATCAAGGATTTGTGGGTTGAAGGGCCCTACCAAAGTTCTCTTCTGGAGTTTCTCTTGCAGCTGCTGTCAGTTGGCTTCTACTGAAGTTACCTGAAATCTCAACTAGGCTAAAAAGCCTAGATGGGTTACTCAAATAGCTGGCAGTGTCTATTGTCTGTGGTGTGTGGTGCCTATCTGGCCTCTCCATGTTACCTGGAGTCCTCACCTCTTGGTAGTTGGTCCCAAGACATACAGAGAAATACTGCAAAGCTTCTTATGAACTAGACTTGGAGGTCCCAGAATATGATTCTGCTGCATCTTGTTGGTAAAGCAAGTCATTGTGACCAGCACAGACTCAAGAAATGGGAGATTTGACTCTACTCATCATTATATTTTAGATAGATCGTAGTAGCTACTCATGTCTCCCCCAGAAACCCAAGTTAGGAATTGACATATTGAAAATAATGTCACTACCATTAAAAATATCTAGAAAAATCACATGTGATGACAGGTTAATTCACTCTCTCAATTATGTCAACATAGTTCCCTTCTTTTTACCCTAAATATGGTAAAACAGAATTGAATTCTACAAAAGTCTTTCATCTGTTTTCCTATGGAATAATTAACAAACCCAATAAATGTGCAAAGAGTATGAAGTCCAATTTACTTTAGATTTATACATCTTAATTTCAAAGCCTGTAGAAATTCAGATAACTAATCATCATAATCCATAATGCCTGGATCAGAAGTCAATGTGCTAAGAGTATCCCATGGCATGCCAAAAATGAATTACTAACTAGGAAACTTAAGAATCTTGTTGGTGACTTTAAGAGAGTTGACTAGCTCATCAGCACAATTCACACAGATTAAGAATGGAGGTTACTCAGCTGAGCGGATTCATAATTATCAGAAAAAAATCACAAATAAGAAAAGGAGATAGAGAAAGGGAAACATACTGTCAATCACTACAATTTAGGGGAATTTTCAAATTGCCTGATTTTGTATTTTTCAAAAGAAAGACAGTTTATTGTGATAGAATAAGAATCCCACTTGTATGTCTTCTTTTGAGAAATGTCTGCTTATGTCCCTTGCCAATGTTTTAATAACATGGCTTAGTTAATGTTCAACATCACCAATAATCAGAGAAATGCAAATCAATGTAAGATATCTTCTCATATTATTCAGTACGGCTACTATTAAAAGGTAAAAAAAAAAAATTACAAATTCTGGCTAGACATCAGAGAAAATAAAATGCTTATAGACTGTGATGTAAATTAGTTTGTCCACTGTGAAAAGCAGTTTGGAGTTTTTTCACAGATTTCAAAACAGGAGTACCATTAAAGCAGCAATTCCATTACTGAGTATATATCAAAAAGAAAATTAAAATTTTTACAAAAATAATCACTATATGCACTTGTGTATTCATCATATTGCTATTCACATTAGGGAAGCCATGGAATTAACTTATGCATGAATCAATAAATTGGATAGAAATATCCAACCCCATAAAATACTATGCACACATTAAAAATAATACAATCATGTCCTGTGAAGCAACATGGATGCATCTGGAGGCCATTATACTAAGAAAATTAATACAGGAAGAGAAAACCAAGTACCCCATGTTCTTGACTATAAGTTGGATCTAAACATGAATATAAAGATGTCAACAATAGATACTGAGAACTACTAGATGAAGGAGGGAAGGAGGAGGTCAGGGGTTGAGAAACTATAGGTTCTATGCTGATTACCTTGGTGATGGGATCAATAGTATCCCACATAGCTCAGCATTGCACAATATATCCATGTAACAAACCTGCAAACATATTCCCTGAATCCAAAAAATTTAAGGCAGAGACAGAGTAAGGAGGCAGAATAGAAGCCTACACCACTCATTCCCCATACCAAAACACCAAATTTTCACAACTTGCTATATTCAAGAAGCACTATCAAAGGGACCAAAAATTAGGTGAGCAATCACAGTACCTGGTATTAACTTCATATCCCTGAAAGAGACATTGGAGAAGACAAAAAAATGACAATCTAGAAACACTGATGCCACCTCTTTTTCAACCACCAGTAGTGGCCACGTGGTGCAGAGATTGTATGTTTGGGAGAGAGAGAGCATAGTTTGTGAGGCTTTGTAATAAACTCAGTACTGCCCTGTCACAATAAAATGCAGGCCCAGATTGTACTCAGCTGACATCTACCAATAGAAAGCATTTTGATTGGCCCTAGCAAGACAAAAATCTCCCATCTCAGTTTTGGGAGCTTGAGTCCTTACAAGCCTTGCCACATGAGTTGAAGAGCTATTGGACCCTAAGAGAACTTAAGGTGCAGCCTTAGTCACAAGGACTTCAATTATTAGGTGAGTCATACTGCTGAGCTGGGCTCAGAGTGAGTGGAATGTGGAGGGTGGGGAGAATGTGGCCTACTGAGACACCAACCAGAGCTGCTAAGGGAGTGCTCACAACACCACTTCCCCACCCCCAACACAGCAGCAGCCACACAACTCAGAGAAACTTGTGAATTTGGGAGAGGGAGAGCACAGTGACTGAAGGACTTAACATTAAATTCAATGCTGCCATGTCAGTAAAGACCTGGCAGAATTCATCACCTGCTGGTGAAAGAATCTCTGTATCCAGAATAAAAAACAGTGATACCCAGGTAATACACCATGGGTATTGGGCTCTGAGAAGTGCTAACTTCAGGTGTGACCCAGCACATTTTCAACTGTGGTAGCTATGGTGAAAGACTTCTTTTTGAGAAAGCAGGTGGGAAAGTAAACGGAACTCTGTGTTGCAGCTCATATACCAGCTCAGCCACAGTGAGGTAGAGCACCAAGCAGATTCTTAGAGTGTCTGAGTCCAGACCTAGGGTCTTGGTCAGCATTTCTGTACTTGCCCTGGGCCAAAGGTTGAGTCCCAGGCATTGCAGAATTTGTCACAAGCTAACTAAAGGGTCCTTGGTCTTTAAGTGAGAAATTGATGATGATTTGGCAGAACCCCCTCATGGGCTGGTGGTGTTGGCAGTCATCAAAGAGGCTCCTCTGCCTGCAGACAGAGGAAAGAAGGGTAGAAAATAGTTTGTTTTAGGCCCTAAATACCTGGTTAGCTACAGTAAAATAGAAGAGCTGGTAAATTTTGAAGAGTCTATACTTTAATCTCTGGCTCTCTAGCATCTATGGACACACTCATGGCTACTGGGAATTGCCACCCTATAGGCAGAGACTCAAACATGGCTGGTTTTGACATCTATTAATCATAGAGCCCTAGGGCTTTGAATAAACTAATATGGTAGCAAAATAATGCTTACAGTGAGCCTTGGGTGAGACCAAGTTCTGTGCCTGACTGAGATATGAACCAGCACAGTCTCAGAGCTAGTGGCCATAGAGGTTCTTATGTTACCACAACGCCAGCCCCATAAGCCTCAGCACACAGAGAGAGACTGTGCTGGTTTGAGAGAAAGTAAGGGAAGAGAACAAGAGTCTACGTGATAAACAAAGAGAATTTTTTCTGGTGTTAACCCAAGGCCACCGAGGCAGTACCTCTATGTGTTTACATAAACTACTGTGTTATTGGGTTGAGACCCAAGTCTCTTTGAATACCTGGAAAGCGTTCAAAAAATAATGGGCACAAACAAGCCCAGACTTTAAAGACTACAATAGACAACACTTCAATGCCCAGATATAGATGAACATCTACAGTATCAAGACCATCTAGGAAAACATGGCCTCACCAAACAAGCTAACTAAGGTGCCAGTGACAAATCCTGGAAAAACAGTGATATGTGAGCTTTCATACAAGAAATCCAAAATAGCTGGTAGAGGTAATTCAAAGAAATGCAATATAAAACAGAGAAAAATTCAAAAGTCTATCAGATAAATTTAACAATGAGATTGAAACAAAAAGAATAAAGCAAAAAAATTGAAGTTAAAATGCAATTGTCATACTGAAGAATTACGTAAAAAATTGATCAAGAAGAAGATAGATTTAGTGGACTTGAAATCAGACTATTTGAAAATATAAAGTCAGAGGAGAGAAGAAAGAATAAAAAACAAAATATGCCTGCAGAATGTAAAAAATTAGCCTCAAAATAGAAAATCTGAGAGTTATTGGTCTTAAAGAGGAGATAGAAAAAGAGATAAGAGTTAAACATTTATTTAAAGAAATAGTGTTAAATAATATTAAACAATTCTGCAACATTCGTTATCAACATTTGAGTACATGAAAGCTACAGAATATCAAGTAGATTTAGCCCAAAGAAGACTACCTCAAGGCACTTAACTGAACTCCCAAAGATTAAGGATAAAGAAATGAATCCAAAAGCAGTGAGAGAAGAGAAACAAATAACATTCAGTGGAATTTCAGTAGATCTGACAGCAGACCTTTCAGGAAAAAATTTACGGGATGAGAGAATGGCTTGACATATTAAAAAAGACGAAGCCAAAAAAAAAAAAAAAAGACTTTTACTTTAGAATAATGTATCTGGCAAAAACGTCCTTTAAATCTGATGGAGAAATAAGAACTTTTCTGGACAAAAAAAACTGAGGGATTTCAGTAACACCAGACAAACCCTAGAAGAAATGCTATAGGGAGTTCTTAACCGGAAAGAAAAAAAGTGAATGAGCAATAAGAAATCATCTGAAGGTACAAAACTCACTAGTAATAGCACACGGAAAAACACAGAATATTATAACATGGTAATTATGGTGTTCAAAAATCTCAAATAGAAACAGTAAGCAATAAACCAATTACAAAAATAACTACAACATATTTCCAAGATAAAGAGAGTAAAGTCGGGAATGAAAAGAAACAACAAAAAGTTTAAAAGAATGGCAATGAAATTTAAGTGTAGAGTTTTTGTTAGTTGCTCTGTTTGTTTCTTTGTTTATTCAATCAGTGTTAAATTGTTCAGTCTAAAGTGATGTGTTATAAGTTATTATTTTCAAGCCTTATGGTAATTTCAAATCAAAAAGCATACCACAGATGTACAAAAATAAAAAGGAAGAAATTAGATTATATTACATGAGAAATCGCTTTCACTAAAGGGAAGACCAGAAGAAAGAAAAGAAGGATGAGAGGACAAAAATCAATCAGAAAACAAATAACAAAATGGCAGGAGTAAGTGCTTTTAAAATCAATTACCATCAATTCATTTACAATCAATACTAACATTGAATGTAAATGAACTAAATACTCCAATCAAAAGACAAATAATGGATGAACGATAGTGAAGCAAGACCATAGTAAATTGTGAACTAAAAAAAAAAAAAAAAAAAAACTTTACCTTTAAAGATATATTTAGACTGAAAATGAAAGGATGGCAAAAGTTACACCATGCCAATAGAAACAAACAAACAAACAAAAAGCAGAAATACCTATACTTATACCAGACAAAAATAGATTTCAACAAAAGACTGTAGGAAGAGATTAAGAAGGTCATTATATAATAATAAAGAGATCAATTCATCAAGAGGATATAATAATTGGAAATATATATGCACCCAACACTGAAGGCCCTATATAAATGAAGCAAATATTAAGACAGCTAAAGAAAAAAACCTCATTAGAATAATGCCTGGACACTTCAACACTCTGCCTGAGTCATTGGATAGACCTTCCAGAGAGAAAATCAGCCAAGAAACATCAGACTTACTCTGCACTATAGAACAAATGAACCTAATAGATATTTACAGAAAATTTCATCCAACAGCTACAGAATACACATTCTTCTCCTCAGTACATGGGTTACTCTCAAGGATAGACCATATGTTAAGTAACATGTCTAAAAACATTCAAAAAGTTGAAGTAATATCAAGCATTTTCTCTGTCAACAATGGAATAAAACTAGAAATAAATTAAAAAATGAATTTCAGAAACTGTACAAGCACTTGAAAATTAAACAATATGCTCCTGAATAATCAGTAGGTCAATAAAAATGTTAAAAAGAAAATAGAAAAATTTCTTGAAACAAATGATAATGGAAACATAGCATAGCAAAACCTGTGGAATATAGTAAAAGTGATACTAACATAAAAGGAAAATTTAAAACTATAACTGCATATATAAAAAACAGAAAACCTTCAAATAGATAATCTAACAATACATCTTAATTAAATAGAATAAAAAGCCAAACCAAACTCAAAATTAGGAGAAAAGAAATAATAACAATTTGAGTGGAAATAAAGTTAAAATGAAGAAAACAATGCAAAAGATCAATGAAAAAAAGTTGATTTTTTTGAAAAGTAAAAGAATTGACAAATATTTAGATAGTCTACCTGAAGAACAGAGAAGATACAAATTAATAAAATCAGACTTAAAAAAGGAGATATTACAAGTAATGCTTCAGAAAATCAAAGGATCATTAGTGGCTAAGTTGAGCAATTGTAGGCCAACAAATTAGAAAACCTAGAGGAAATTAATCCTTAGACACACACAACTTACCAAGATTTAACCAGGAAAAAATCAAATGGGCAACGTACTAAAGATCACTAAGGAATTCATTAAAAAACAGTTAATTTTATATTATGTGAAGGAATTTGACCTCACTAAAGAGACAAATTTTATTCCTCAGCATTCTCTCAGCAATGTGATCTCTCTTTCCACGGAGTGCTTGTAGTATAGAGGTTTGGTCCCTCCACAGTCCAGAGCTGCCTGGGGCCAGGCCAGCCACACACTAGGCACATACTGCCACCTCCCTGTCCAGCAGCTCCTCGACCTGTTACCAGTGGAAGTTACCTGAGTTACTGGCATCAAATCTATCATGGTCTGCAGTAACCTAAACTCTTCTCTTCTCAGAAGAAAAATTTGACTGAGAGGAATAAAGTAGTAAAGGACACTGAATAAAGTTTCACAGCAAATGTGGATGTTTATTTAAAAAGTTTTAGAGT
This sequence comes from Pongo abelii, assembly GCF_028885655.2. Lineage (NCBI taxonomy): Eukaryota > Metazoa > Chordata > Mammalia > Primates > Hominidae > Pongo > Pongo abelii. Next base: position 36,583,897 of record NC_072009.2, on the reverse strand, counting down.
AGAAAAAATGGAGAGTGCACTTGGAAGAGATCCTCATATATACCATATATATGACTTGCAAATACTCTGTCACATGCTGCTGGTTTTCTTTCCCCTATACTGACAGTGTCCTTTAATGCAAAAAAGTGTTTAGTTTTGATGAAGTTCAATTGATCTATATTTTCTGATGTTTTGTGTTCATTCAGTGATATAGGCAAGAAATCATTTACAAATCCACTGCCAATAAGTGCATGAAAAGATATTCAAAATCACTAGCCAGCCACTTAATACATGAATATCTAAACAAGAATGAAATAACCACTTTATCTCCACTGGAATTTTTCATTTATTTTTAAGAAAAAGTTTGAGAGTATGTGGAGAAATTGGAACCCTTGTACATTGCTGGTAACATTGTGAAATGGTGGTGATGGTTGCACAATTGAGCATAGTTAATGCTTCCAAATTATATGCTCAAAAATGTTTGAAATGGTACATTTGTTTAAGTATGTTTTTCCACTTACAACAAAAGCTTCCTCAGAAATCGTCCTGAAATAGTTCCATGTGTGATGAAAGAAGATGCTCCTCTCCTATCATGAGTAGAAGCCTATTTATTTATTATTGGTAGTATACACACTCCTGGCTTTTCCACATGCCTAGCATGATCTCATCAAGCAGAATGAGTCCCTTCTCATGTGCCCCATTTGTGCTTCTTTCCATCATTGCATTCTCCTTTTCAACTCACTACCTGCCCACTAAAAGCAACTGTAAATTGTAGGTCTGTTTACAGTCTCTATAAACATTTCTTCTCTGTAATGTAATAGAAATGAAATCATACAATATGTCATCTCTTCAGACTGGCTCTTATCACTTAGCTTTATGTATGCCTGATTCATACATGGCTTTGCATGTCTGCATAAATCACTCCTTTTCTTTTTATGAATAGTATTTCATTTTATGAATTTACCTGGCTTGGTTAACATTGAAGGTCATAATGATTCCTTAAAGTATTTGGCCATTGTCAAGAGAGCAGTTATATATAAATGCATGTGGTTTTCAGTTAGATGTGAGTTTCCAAATCAGTTGTCTACATACCTAAGTGTGCAATTGTTAGTCTATATAATGAGACCATGTTTAACTTTGGAAAAAACTGCCAAAATGTGGCAGAAGAAAATAACCATATTTTGAAGTTGCAGTACCATTATGCATTCCATCAGCAGTGAATGAGATTTTCTGTTGCATTTTTGATTATATTAAAAAGAAATTTACACATAATATAGCTGTTTAGTGCTCTCACTTTTATTTTAATTAACCTTCCCCAAATGGCAGGTGTTGTGGAGCATGATTTTGTTGTTATTGTTTGTTCATTAATCTATGATTGCTGCCAAAAAGCATACATGTGTTGTGCCACAGAAAACCAATTTTTAAAAAATGTACTCTAAGCTCTACTTGGTAAAAACTAATAAAATTTTTCTAGTACACAGTCATTTATCCTGCTATTTTTTCTAATCTTATGGTGACTACAATAAAATAGTGAACTGTAGCTAATAAGAAAATGTGGTGTATTAGTGTGGTTTTTCACTGTATAAAGGTCCCTTTCAATCAAGTGATTTTTTTATGGATTTCAAGGGAGCAACTGGAATGTCTAGAGTACAAACTACTTTCTATTGGAATTGAAAAAAAGCTCTGATTTCAGTTTCACTACATATGTTGCAATGCTGAATCATTGACAAAAGTTAGAACTATGAAGCTTTTGATTCTTCAATCTGCTTCTACAAAAGTAGACCAAAATTTGAAATCACATATGTTTGGTCTGTTAGTTTTTCATCTTTCACAAAACATTCCACTGCATCAGAATCAAATTTGAAGACTGAGATTCATTTAATAATGGTTTACTAACTGTTGTTTCTTTTTGCATTTAGATATCACAAGTAAAACATCTGATTATTTCAGCATTGCACATTTGAAATAATAAAAACCAGAAAGAATAACAAATGAAATTAATCCCATGAATTTGTAATGATTTGCTATTTGGTTTTTACTTACTACTGTTACTGTGTCTTCTGTCTTGACAATACCAAAATAGTAATGCATTGTATCAAGCATTCTACAATAACTGCCTAGAAAGGTAATTGGATGATTTTTTTTTTTTTTTTTTTTTTTTTTTTGTGACAGAGTCTTGGTTTGTTTCCAAAGCTGGAGTGCAATGACATGGTCTCAGCTCTGGTAACCTCAGCTTCCTGGGTTCATTCAATTCTCCTCTCATAGCTTCCTGAGGATCTGGGATTACAGGTCCCAGCCAACACTCCCAGCTAATTTTTGTATTTTTAGTAGAGAGCTTGTTTCACCCTGTTGACCAGGATGATCTCTAACACCTGACCGAAGGACATCCACCTGGCTCTGCCTCCCAAAGTGCTGGGATTACAGGTGGTAGCCAACATGCCTGGCCAGGCCAATTCTTTTATTTCTTTATGGAAACAAGTATAGGGTGAAAACCGTCTTTCCTAATACCTGTCAGTTCCTCAAAATTTTTTGGATAAAAATAAAAGTTACAACCAAAGGATACTAGTTGGCATCCAGAATTTTAAGAAAAGTTGAGAAATAAAATATCCAGCTTCTGTCTCTTTCCTGCCGAGCATGCTTAATGTCTGGGGAATCCTTGGGACCTGGAGGAAGGGTAGTGCTGGGGTAGGTGGGGATGATCTTTGGAGCCATTGACACTCTGGCAGCCACTGTTTCTCCTCAGGAAATGGCTTGGAGCCTCAGCCTTCAGAAGAAGTAACAATGGCTCAGGAAACAGTATTTTGTATGACAGATTTTCCATCTTCATATCGTTTTCGGTGAAGTATCCACTCAGGTCTCTACCATTAATTTGGTTATCTTACTTTGTACATTTTACATAAAAGTCACTTTTCTGATGTGTTTCCTAAATTTTTCTCAGCCTGCGGCTTGTTTTATTTTTTTGGTTCTCTTAACCAGAACATATTTTTTGTTTGTTTGGTTTTGTTTTCTTTTTTGCTTTTTGCGTTTTTTGTGATGGAGTCACACCTTGTCATCCAGTCTGGGGTGCAAAGGTGTGATTTTGGCCCACTGTAACTTTTGTCTAATAGGTTGAAGGGATCCTTCTGCCTCAGTTTCCTGAGTAGCTTGGATTATATGTACCTGTCAACAAGCCCACCTACATTTCTTTTTTTGTATTTTTAATAGAGACAGTGTGGCAGTCAGTTTCTATGGGTTGAAATGAAGGGGGTTGAATGCAAAAATGAAGACAAAGACAAAAAACATCTGTTTTAAAAGAGCAGTCGGGGGCTCATTGCTTCTAGTGAGCAAAGGACCTGAGCTTCTACAGGCCCTTATATTTATCAGGCAGAATCAACAGGGAGGAAAGGTAATTGTTGGTCAGCTGCTTGATTTATCACAGACACACATGATTGCTTTCATTATACTGCAGACTTCAGATTTTCCTATATATAATGACAACAAATACTGTGTTTGTGGCATGACTGCCCTCAGTATTCCTTCTGTCACCAGACATGGTGTTTCAGGTTACCAACATGCTGCTTTCATGAGAACAGTTTGCTCTCTGCTCATAGACCCTCCAGTCATTACTGAGTTGGTCACAACCCTCATTCTTTTGGCCTCCAATATCTCCATTTTGTTTTTACATTAGTTGAGTAAAGGTAATTGCAGGCTGTTCAGCTCTCAATTGCTGTTTGCTGGTCCCAGTGCTTTTACAGACAATGAGCATAAAACAGAGACATAATAACATTACTCTGATAATCACAAAAAAGACATTGAGGTGATGTTTAGTGGAGGTCCAAAGGTTAAGGCTCTCTAAACCTTGCTGGAATTCTGCCCAAGTTTTCAGAGATGGCTGAAATACTTGATTATTTCACGTTAATAAGTTAAATACTTAACATATTCAAGTTAATAATTTTACTTTGTAAATCATTAATATTACTTTATGATTACATTATGATTACCTTGTAAATCATTAATATCAAAAGTGACATTGGATGTGAAAGCCTCCTGTAAATGGGCTTTTACAAGGTTCCATGGATGTTCACTTTGGTTTTATTCCAAATAGGTTACACAAATATGAGTATGCTTAAAATGACAATGCAATTGTTTCTCCAACTACAAGATTGTTCCTGTTTTCCTAGCCACAGAACTGTAGTCTTTAACATTGCTGCTTCTGTGTGTATCTTAGTGTTAAGTTTATTTTTAAGCATCCATGCCTGATTGGCTATGCACATCCAATTTTCTACCTATTGAGCAGTTTGAATGGAGCTGTACACTGCTACTAAGGACACCACAACAGAAATTACTAATGTTCCTAAGGAGACTTTCACAAAAATGTTCATGCCTAAGGCTCTACAAGCACAATAAGTAAGCTGAGTAAGAAAAAGTTTTACAAAATGGAAACCAGAGGTGGCCACCCAAGGCTCAGACAGATTTACAGGAATCCACAATCTCGGATTGTGACCTGGAATTAATAGGGTGGATGTGCTGTATGTTTGTACTGTGCTGTGATTAAGGGAATAAAACAGTTGACAGGAATCACAAATCAATTGGGCATCGTTTAACTGCAGTTGGTCCATTTTGCTGCCAGAGAAACAAGTTTAAAAACACAAAATGTAAATTGAGTGGTACTATTTTCTACAAAGGTAACAATAGAACTGTGTTCTGCACAACTACTATAATTAGATAGAGTTCCAACACAAATGCTGCCCTTCATATAGTGGAGTGCTGCCTTCCCTATCAACATCTGAATTGGATGCTTCTTTCCTTGATAATGCCATTGAGGCAAATGTGAGCTAAATCCTGTTCCATGCCAAGTGAAACTTGCTGCAGATTGGGATTGAATCCCAGTGGAATGCAGTGAAGAGATGCTGACCAGTGTCAGTGAAGTTTATGCCATGAGGTCTGATTCTCATCTCTCCCATCTAAATGACCACAGGAACACAGAAATTAATGTCTCCCATTAGCATGAGCTTTTCTCTAGCTAGGGTGCAAAGACACTGGGTCCAAGGAGGGGGATAAGAATTATCAAAGGGAACCCATTCTGTTAATTAATATAATTTGGGGGATGGGGCTGGGAATTATTAGTAGCTACACCAGTAATGTTAATAGAGCTAAGGCCTAATAAGTACATAATTTTTCCATGGTAACTGAACCATACTTCGGATTAATTTGCAAGGCCACTGCAGTTGAGTGATTTACTCTGGGTGATGCATAAAGGAAGTCCCTCCAATGGAGCAGCATAATTGTTAATCATTGTTCTGGGATTCTAATTACTCTGTGTCATTGGGTGTTGGGGTCCTGGTGTCCATCTTCCATGATCATGATAGATGTCAGGGGCAGTGTCACTCCAAATTTCATTCCATAATACTGGGGGATTGGGAACATATGCCCAGTATGTTTTTGTCTCTGCACAAGGAAAACCTACTGCCCAGGATGTTACAGGTAGCATTGGCATAAATGTGAAGTAAGGGGTGTTTGACTGACCCTGTTGCTCCAGCAATTTCAGCTGACTCATAGCTTGTAATAGAGGAGCTGGATCCATAGATTGGATCCATGGCTCTCTCCAGTCTCCCTTTACATGGTCACAAACACATTGAGGGCACCCCTACAGTTTATCTATCTCCTGTAAAAACACGAGCATACCCTCATCCTTACATTAGTAAGTCTACTGAGCCTTTCCATTGTCCTTAGGGGGATTTTCACAATATCCTTGGGTATTCTTACCTTTTTCCCTATAACATTTACCGATGTCATTCTGCCGTAGTCTTACTATCTGTACCACGAGTCAAAAAATTTAAACTAAGTAAGTTAAAAAAAAAGAAATTAAAGAAAAAGTAAATGTATTTTGTTTGAGGTGGTGACTGGTCTCCTATTTTCCCTTTCTGTTTTTTTTTTCATCACACGTTGTAATATTCAATTTGCTCGCTCTATAATTCCTTGTCCTTGGGGGTTGTAAGGAATTCCTGTTTCATGAGTGATTGGCCATAGCTGTAAAAATTTTAAAAAGCATGACTAAAATAAACGTGTCCATTTTCAGATTTTAATTGCATAGGAACCCCATATAAGCAAATGATGACAGACAATGTCATTGTACATAACCAGCTGTCTGACCTGGTTTGCATGTAGCATGCCTCATTTGAGAATAAGTGTCTATAGTCACATGAACAGAGGCGAGCTTGCCAATGGCAGCTATGTGAGTAACATCCACCTGTCAGATTTCATTTGAAGCTAAGTATCATGGGTCACAGACTTCTATGGGTGTGACTCCAGTGACATGCTGGCAAGTAGGGCAGACTTGTACAGGCTGCAGCCTGGCTGTTAGGGAAATGAAACGTGTGAGTAAAGGCAGAGTTTTGATGCAGTAATACATGAGAAAGTTGAGCTTGTTGAAATGCAGAAGAAATCAATTTATTGACTGTATTATCATGTACAAATAGTGGTATAGGGAGTTGTGTGGGAGAACAAATATGAGAAATGTGAAAAGCAGCACAAGAGCAAACAGCTTGTTGAAGTCTTAGAAACAAGTTAAACAGCTCTGGTTCTAGGGTGCTTTTAATAGTGGCAGTCCCAGTGCGACCGGCTACATTTACAACACAGGCTGAATCATAGACAGTGTTACTAAGAGATGAAGCAGTGAGCTCTAAAATCTGAATAACTGCTATTAGTTCTGAGCGTTGAGCTAAAACTCTGGGTTTTTTTATTGTATGGGCATGCTTAGTACCATAAGTAGCTGTGAGACCTTTGGAAGAGCCATCAGTAAAATAGGTCTGGCTGCCTGAAATGGGCTTGTGAGGAGCAATCACAGGGAAGATGAAAGGTTGAACTTTTAAAATTTCAAAATTTTGTCCGATGGATAATGTTTATCTATCACACCTACACAATCTGAAAGAGCAACTTGCCACACAGTCAACATTTCCCGTGCTGTAACCTGTTTTTGGGAATCCAATATTTTTCCTCCTACTTTTAGACTGGCTCTAAAAGGAGAAGAGTAATTTTGTCTGGACAGTATCTCTTAAGCATTTTTGATCTACCCCAGTATCTCTTAAGCTTTTTTGATCTACCCCTACCCCTTGTTATAAATTGAGTACTTAAAGAAAGATAAAGTTGCAGAGATTTTACTCTCTGATTGAATTTCAAAAAAAAAAAAAGCCATTCTATTACATTTTCATATTTTTCTATGATCTGGCCTAAAACTCCTGTTGGAGAATGTGGAGTAGAAAAAATGGGGAGACCCAAAGGCTTTTTTGGCTGTAGCTGGGGGGCACGTGTTTGCTGAAGAATCTGCACTACAAGCTGTAACTCAGCTTCAGCCTCCTTAGTAAGTTGCTGGAGCAACGGTTTGTCTCCTAAGCCCATTGCTCCTAATGAAGAATCTCCATGGATGGTCTGAGTGTTTGTGTTGATGGGTAGCAATACCTAGGATTGGGCACAGACAATTTATGTCTCCTAATAGTTGTTGGAAATCATTGAAGGTTTGTAATCTGTCCATATGGAGGACTACTTTCTGAGGTCGAACACTTGTTTCAGTAACAATAGTGCCTAAGTATTGGTATGGGGAGGTTGTTTCTACATTTTCATGAACTATTTTGAGATTTCCCCGTGTTTTGCTTCTCTCAAAATTTGGTGTAATAACTCTTCCATTGGAGCAGCCAAAAGAATTTCATCCATATAATGAATGATGTAGGCAGTAGGAAATATATTCTGAGGCTCCTTTAAGGACAGTCCTACAAAATGTTGAAACAGCATAGGACTGGTGAGCATGTATTGGGGCAAAACTATGCTTATCCTTCTCATGTAAGGGTGTAGTAAGGAAATTATCTTTAAGGTCTACTACTATGAGAGGTGAGTCACTTAGAGCACCTTCCAGGAATGGCAGACCTTGCTGTAATGCACCCATTGATTTAATCTGTTCATTAATAGCTCTCAAATCATGTAGCAATTTGCTGACAAAACAGTCTATTTGTATATACTAAAATGTTGCTGAAAATTTACACGCGTGTTCATGCTAGTTAAACTTTTAAATTGTCCGTGTGTGTATGTACACACACATATATACATATACACATATATGATATATGTATATATACATACTTCTATATACACATACCAGCATGTATAGGTATACATACATAAGCTCTGGGTATTATATATGTTTGTATTACATACATATGTATATACACACATTCATATGTGTTTGTGTGTATATATATATGTACATATACACATATGTGTGTATATATGTATTGTGTGTATCTACATATGCACATACACACACATACGTATGTGGGTATATACCTGTATGTAATACATATATAAGTAATACCCAGAGTTTATGTATGTATATCTATACACTCTGGTATGTGCGTATAGATGGTAGGTGTATATATATGTATATACATTTACATATACACATACACACATGTACGTATGTGTATATATATTACACATGTGTATATATAAGTATAGATGTATGCTCTGTCTATATATGTGTATATATATAGACACACATATGTGTCTATATGTATATATGTATGTAATATATGTATATATGTATGTGTATATATGTTTGTATATATATAAAATTCCAAATTCCATACATATATATGTATAAAATTCCTTGTTTGTCTCCTAAGCCCATTCAACCCAAGAACTTCCAAGTATGTGGGAAGCCAAAGAGAGATTAGCAGTAGTTAGATTGAAGCAAGAGTCTTTAATAGAGTTTGAGTCTTTATACTATCCCTGGCTTCCCTTACTATGGTCGTAGCAAAACATTGACATCCTCATAAATAAGACAGATTGACTTTGAAACTTAACATTCTATTCTTATTTAGATATCACATAGATGGATGCAGAACTGTTGCCTCAAAAAATAAATAAAAATATTCCATTCCTTTCCGTCTTTTATGAAAACATCAGCAATGAGGTTGTAATTTGTCTCTCAAAGGCAGTTTCTTTTTGACTGTTGAAAGTGGAGATTTTCTGCTTATAGATGGGACATAGAGTCTTATAATTATTAGCGAAACATCAGAGGAAGAGAAAGTTGGAAACTAGACATTTTAGGCAAAGGGCTGACAAGGCTCTACACAGAGAAAAATCTTATCTTGCCAGGTGGCGATGTAGGATCTGAAATATTAGATGAAAACTCCTATTACAAACACTTTTCTGTCAAAAGTTAGAAAAGGAGGGTTAGGTTTGGGTAAACTTTCCCTATACCATGCCTCTTAGATTAATAGGACAGTGAAGAAGGAGAAGCAAAAAATGAAGAAGAAAGTATTCACTAGGGGTAAGAAAACTTTTTTTACACTGTTCTAAATGTCTATCATTGTTTCCCAAAAAGGTTTTTACCAAGTTAAAATTTAGGCTAAAACTTGAATTTCATTTGTTTCCAAGATGCCAACAAAACAGCAACATTTGAATAATATTCCTAATTACTAAAGCACCAACTGAATTCACCCAATAAGAATATATCTCCTGGTTGCAACATTGCATACAAAGAAGATTAAGAGACATGATTGTCATAAACAGAAAGGCAAGAAAACAAAACAAAATATTCTGGAATTCTTGGTGCCAACACCCTGATGGACTGTCATTGATTGGCCTTAGTCCAGAAGGCTTTAGATAACATTGAGGTGTAGCCTTGGCCAGAAACTTTCAATTGTCTCAAGACCGAGTCTATCTCTGCATGCATAAGCTGCTTTGTGAAGAAAAATGAGTTGGAACAGAGCCAACATTTTCAACAACTGAGGATGTTGGGGGATTGTCAAAGTTCTCTCTATCCAGCCTGTCACCTGAGTCTTATAAGGCTGGAAGTCATCCTACTGACTTGAACTGGCTGACACTGGCTCAGTGTTGTTTGCTGTTGAGTACAAAAAGGAAAAATAAACTTAGGACAAAGTCTTCAGAAATAAAAGTAAAGCAAAGAATTTGAAGAAGTGCTCCTATAGTTGTACTCAGTATTCTAATATATTTCTTTCTCAAAACATGTACCAAATATATATAAGTTGAAAATGGGACTTTGGCCTGTTTTCCAACTTTTCTTTTTTTTTTTTTTGGTACGGGTTTTCTTCTTTGCCTGGCTATATTGAACATACTGTTTGTCTCTGAATCTCTGTTCCCTGTGTGGCTTCCTGTTGCTCAGCAGTACTGAAGATTTGGCTTAGGAATGACAACATGCGGCCATGCAAAATCAAAATTCAGGTAAGACTTTGGAAAGCCTCTCTCTATTTATCCGGGTTATCATAATACTTTTCTAGGTACCAATCTATCTGTTTAAAGCCTTGGAATAAAAACAGAATCAGAAATTTAGAGGCAACAGGTTTTTTTGGTCATTTTCTTTAGGGGTAGCCATTTAATGGAGGTTTGGTTAGGAGAATTGAAGAAGCTGAGGATGAAAAAATGACTATAGGAGTCTCTGTATAGGGGACACAAGAAAAGCTGGAACACCTGGAAGTTTCTTCTGAGGGTTTCCTGGTGGTTAGCTTCTCTGATTTTTGAGAATTTTTCACTTTAGACATGTCTGATGTGCTAAGAAGGCGTGGTCAACATTACAATGTTTACGAATATCTTGCTTGTTTGCAGGACAAAGAAATCAGGCATATATGGTACCACAGATAATTTGCCTTCCCTATTGCAGAAAATATCTAGATGTTGGATAGTATTGAGAGAGAAAAGTTAAGTAGATAGGACGGATTTTGCTAAAACTACTTTAAGCAAAGAGACAGACTGAAATATCAGTCTTCATGCAGATTTAGAAAAAAAAAAAAATCTTCACAAACCTTCAGTCCACTCATATAAAGGAAGAAAGCCTTATAAATAAACCCTTTTGTATTTTTTTGGCCTAAAATATGCCTACAGATAATCTGATAAAGAAGAAGAATATTCTGCATAAAAACACTTCATTTCCAGAAAATAGTCTCTATTTATTTTACCCAGCAGTCTTCAGCGTGTTCCGGTGAAGACTTTTGCAGTCATGTGGATGCATCACTATATATATCAGTCTGCTACTTTGAGGTATCATCAGACTTTTTTTTTTCTTCACTGAATTGAATACTTAACAAGGAAAAAATGACTGTTCACAGAACAGATAGGAGACAGATGTGTTTCTCACTATGAAGCAGGTTCTGATGTTTTTATGAATTAAGAAAAGAGTGTGCTTACTAGTCTTGAAAAAGTACTAGTTGGCTTGACTCAGAACCTTGACCCAGGACTGAAAAGTAATTGAAGTAAAATTGTGTAGTGGCTCAGCTCACAGTGGAAAGCATATCCAGAAAAAAGAAGAAGAAGAAGAAGAGAAGTGCTCATTGAAGCACACTGAAGCCCCCTGTGTGAAAGAAATAGAGACTATTTTCTGGAAGTATGTCCTTTATTTAAGAAGAAAAATATTTTTATGCAGAATATTCTTCTTTTATCAGATTATCTGTTGACATATTTTAGATAACAAAAAAATGCAAAAAATGTTTATTTGTTAGGCTTTGTTCCTTTATATGAGTGGGCTGCAGGTTTGTGCAGGTGTTTTAAAAATCTGCTACAGCCTGGTATTTTAACCTGTTTCTTTGTTCAAATTAGTTTTAGCAAGAATCCATCCTATCTAACTAACTTTTCTCTCTCAATACATCTAACAACTAGATATTTTCCGTAAGTGGGAAGGCAAATTATCTGAGGTATTTTCTTTGTCTTGCAAACAACCCAGATATTTGTAAGCATTGTAATATTGACCATGCCTTCTTATCATATCAGACTTGTCTATAGTGAACAATTCTCAAAAGTCAGAGAAACAAACCCCAGGGAACCCTCAGAAGAAACTTCCAGATGTTCCAGTTTTTCTTGGGTCCCCTATCCAGAGACAACTCTAGTCACTTTATCATCCTTGTCTCCTTCAATTCTCCCAAGCAACCCTCCATTAAACTGTTATCCCTAAAGAAAATGCCCAATAAACTTGGTGCATCTGAATTGCTGGTTCTCTTTTTATTATAAGACTTTTAACAGATAGATTGGGGCCTAGAAAAATATTCTGATAACCCAGATGAATGGAGGCAGGCTCTCCAAAATGTTGCCCAAGTGTTTGGTTTTACATGGTAACATGTTATGTCATTCCTAAGCCAAATCTTAAGTACTGGTGAGCAACAGGAAGCCACACAGAGAATAGAGAGTTTCAAAGAGAAACAGCATGTTTAATATAGGCAGGCAAAGGAGAAATCCTGTCCAAAAAAAAAAAAATGGGAAAGAGACATTAACCCCATTTCCAATAAGAAGGGAGACATTGCACCTTAAAAACCATAACTAAAGACCTGCTGATTTTATGGATGAGTGGAAACAAAATGACATTTTAACGTGCATGTTAAAAAGCTTTCAAGAAATTGGAATCAAACCTCTTAATTAATCTAAACTGGCCATATTGAAATAAAAACCCAATCAAAATATTTCAGGCTTTATGAAATGGCTGAGAGAGGATTCTGTGGATTTTGTGAAGCAATCTTCTCTATGTCTTGATTTAAATAAAGTACAGGTAATCTTAATAGGCAAGTTTATTACTCAAACTTTAAATCAGAAGATAACTACAAAAGCAGACTATGGTACAAGATACTAATGTAGAAAAATTGTGGGTGGCATTCTTGGTCTTTTATAGCAGGGCCCACAAGGAGGCACAGGAAAGGAGGAAAAAGCAAGAGATAGAGAAAGGCATTAGTGACTGAATTTCAGATCTACAAAATCCAGGAATTTTGAGCTGTACCTTCTAACTGCTGAAAGTTTGGCAAGCCAGGACTCTTCAGGAAGAACTGCAGAGAAAACAAAACAATGCCACCTCAACCCTGTGCCCAGCCAGTGGTGGCGACCACTGGAAGGTGCAGTGCCTACAGAGACATAGTTTTTATTCCAGGGCCAGATTTTAGATGATCGAGTAAGACTTATGCATCCCAGGGCTCAATTCAGGCTTGAATTGTAGTCTCACCAATGCACCACATGTAGCAAATTCTCACTGTGTGACATCACAAAGAGTTATTTATCTCGGGTCCAAAAACTTGAGGAAGGTGCAAACAAAGTGAAATTAGAACTGAAGTTTAAGGAGGAAATTAAGATAGGTCTCCACAGTGGAAACCCAAATTGGTTGTCCAGTGTGACTCTGGTGTTTGGTGTCCTCATGTACTGTGAAATGGAAGAATGTGATGACTGATCATGGAAAAAGCCTTACTCAGCTTGGCTTTGGATTTTGTTGGGACCAAATAAGTGCTGATGTGAAACCTTGGCCTGCGACTTCTACTCATGACTAATCAGAGGCTGACATGATGATTTATACCGGTTCAGGTTATATTCCAAAGCGTGTCCAGAAAAGTGCCCACTAAAACTTATTGTCACACACCGAGTACTTTCCTCACCCCACAAAAGCCATTATTTTTGGAAGTTCATTGCTTATAAAAAGACGAGGGTATTTCCTTGTTGTTCTTGTTTTTTAATCCGTATCTTTGTGAGTATATCCTTGTGAACAAAGAACAAAGATCTGTCTATGTCGGACTGTGTTTCTTCATGTGAGTGCACTGAAGGTTTGCACATGTTAACTAATATGTGTCTGTAGCCTATTTTCTGGTAAGCTGGATCTTTCTTCCTACAAGTTACACCAAGGGCCCCCCAACTACCTAACTTTTCTCTGCTGTTAGGGAAACACAAACCCTACTACCTAACTAACTGCTGTTAGACAGAATTGATCTTTCTAGTTACTTCCTGCTAGGGAGCGGGGTCGTGCAATTAAACACAACAGCTGCAGCTCTGCCTGAGGTCAGGATAAGATTTCACAGAAACACAGTGTTTTCATAAGTGATTTCATTTGCAGTACCATTTGGAGTTTGCTTTCCTCTATGTGAGAAGAAAAATTTGGGTTATCAAAATATATGTTTTAAAATGAGATGAGCTGAGGAAATAGAGAGCTTAAAAATTCTGAGGCTGCTGACATGCCCTGATAACTGAGGACTGTAGTTATGCCAGAGAAGTTCCAGATGCATAGGGCTTGGTTTTGCTTAGCTTCCTTAGTCTTATCCTCACAAAGCTAAACACGCTTTAACTATGAGTCCACAGTATACTTTCATTACCTAGCACAGTCGTAGAATAATTGCCCAGAAGAAAGTATTGTTACATACTTTACTATGTTCATCTTTTTTATGTTTTCTACTTAGCTGTAGCTGGAGATTTCCGACTGGCTCACAGAAATTAACAGGGATAGTCTAAAATACAGACAAATTTTAAAGACAACTAATGAGACTAGAAGATAATGGCCAATGTAAGATTTGAAACAAATTTCTCTATTTTCCTTGTTCATTTCTGTAAAAAAAAAAAAAAAAAAAAAAAAAAAAAAAAAAAAAAAAAAAAAAAAAAAGGCCTGAGCTGACAGCACAATAGTCTACAATTTAATAGTTAAAATAATTATTGGCACAAACTCTGGGCCAAATAATTGTTCTTAAATAGGCTTTCTTCATTGGCTTTGATAAAACTCTTCTTCATGAGGAACCTCTGATAAGACCTCTTAAATCTAAGCACACCCATGGGTTTTACTTCAAAACACCTATGTGTTGCAGGAAGTAGGGACTCCAAACAGAGGGTCCTACTGAAGCTGCGGCAGAAGAACATAAATTGTGAAGATTTCATGTATATTTATTACTTCCCCAAATTAATAATATTATAATTTTCTATGCCTGACTTTACTTTAATCTCTTAATCCTGTCATCTTCATAAGCTGAGGATGTCTGTCACCTCAGGTCTCTGTGATGATTGTGTTAACTGGTCAAATTGTTTGTAAAGCATGTGTGTTTGAACAATATGAAATCTTGGCACCTTGAAAAAGGAACAGGATAACAGTGATGTTCAGGGAACATTGGAGGTAGCCATTAGGTCTGACTGATTGGGATCCAGGAGGACAGAGCCATATTTCTCTTATTGCTGAAAACAGGTAAGAGGAATATCACTGAATTCATTCCCCAGTAAGGAATATTAATAATTAGCAGCCCTGGGAATAGAATGCATTCTCAGGGGGCAGCCTCTAAAATGGCCACTTTAGGGGTGTCTGCCTTATTCAGTTGCAGGTAAGGGATGAAATACACCCTGGCCTTCTGTATCACCCCCAGGATTATTAGGATTAGGGAATTCCAGCCTGGGTAATTCTAGCAAGACCAGTTCTTTGTTCTGGAACCCTGCTAAGATGTTTATCAATGACACTGCATGCACAGCAGCACATGGAACATCATTAGTAATTCCAGGTTTGCGCTGACATTGTGATTTTCCCTGACTTTCTGCCTTGTGATCTTTTATTGCCCTACAAAGCATGTGATCACTGTATCCCACACCCTATTCATACACTCTCTCCCATTTGAAAATTGCTAATCAAACTTGTGGTTTTGTTGCTTAGGGGGCATCATGGAATCTGCTGACATGTGATGTCTTCCCCAGACAGACAGCTTTGAAATTTCTCTTTTTTTGTAACCTATCCTTTTATTTCTCAGACTGGCTGACATTTAGGGAAAATAGAAAAGACCTGAAGTTGAAATATCAGAGGCTGGTTCCCCCAATACCTGTGAGGTGGTTAAACTTTTTTTTTCTTGAAGTCCAAGCAAATGGAATTTCTGGGCATGTTAAAAAATGACCTTCTTTGATATTTGGGTTTTCATAAAGACTGTTGCAGGGTCTAAGAAGGCCTTTGTTTTGTAGCTTACTTATAATGACTTCTAGCCCTTTTCTACTTTTGGTTTGGGAAATAATGCTTCTGGCCAGAAAAAATAGTGCAGTCCTTAAGGTAAATACAGATGCATACAGTGGTTGTAGCCCAGTAACATTTCTCTCAACATCCCTTGCTTCTTAGATAATATTAGTTTCCAGTTAGTGGAGACAAAGAGTTTGTCCTGCAGCTATTCATATGGAGGCTTCTCTATAGGACAAAATATCTCTACCTAGTAAAAAAGTGGGACTTTCAGGAATTATTAAATTGGTGTGATTAAATAGAAGGTTGTTTCAACTCTAACTAATGGGCTGAGAAAATATTTTATAAAAGACTTCTGTTGACACATCCATCATTGTCACATTAGGGGAGGACAGAAAGCATAGATTGAAAAGCAGAGCAAAGACACTTGCTCCAATTTCCAGAGGGAAGTCTACTTTCCTCCCTTCCACCTTCAGAATCATGCAAGGATTTTGAAGAGTTTGGAACCCAAAGAGTATGGCAGCTGTTGGAGCTGGGGAATTGATCTCCAGGAACTATCAGTCTTGCTGGACCATTTGTGAGACTGGTCCTGGACTTAGTGGTGTATGCTTCATTAATCCCCACACCCTGCAGTGGTCACCACAACTGGCTGGATAGGGTTGAGGTGGCTTTCTATTGTTTGCTCAGCTTTTCTTGGGAAAGTGTCCTGTCTTGCCACACTGTTAGTTGTTAGCAAGTGCCACTCACGGACTTGGAATTTTACAAAACTGTATTGCATTAGCTATAGTCTCTGTTCTTCTCTTGCCTTTACTCTTCTTCTTTTATGCCTCCTCATGTTTCCTATTGTAAAATCTGAAGCACCCACATTCAGGAGGTTCTTTACAGTGTTACTGAGATGAGAAAGCTATCTTGTGTTATGGAGGTAGCAAGGAAAGTGTCCCTGGAAAACCACCAGTCTGCAGGTTCATTTCTCATTTACACGTTAACACATAAGCAGCCTTAAAAAATCAGTCTGCAGACACCAATAAGATAACTAACACAGAGGGTTGTATCTCAAGATCCATATTGTCCCAGACAAAAGAACCTTCAGTCCATTCAGATAAAAATTTTGTGCAAAACTCTGGCTCACTGTGGTAAGAGAACCAGCCATGGCACAAAAATACCTTTGTCTTTTGTGTAATCAACTGGCGCCCATGAAGTAGTTTCTTGTCCAGTTTTTGGCATAAGCACAGTGGGTCCCAGTGGATTCTGGTTGGCACATTGGTTTCTTCTTGGACTGTGATCCCAGCCTTTATAAATTACTGTTTCAGTTCCTGATTAAGCCTGGGTGAAATTCTTGAGCCAAGCATTTACATCAGCTCCTGATAGGTCATGGGATGAGCTGAGCAGCAGCTGTAAATGATGACTACACCTCCTGCTTATTTCTAGACAAGTTTCTTGGGTTAAGCTTTCTAATTATTCTCAGGCCAATACCCTGAGCCCAGCTGAATCACATGGTCTTCAAAGCAGCCCACTGACTAAAAACAGTTCTTTCTCTTGCTAGTTTGTAATAACCCTGAATCCCAGCATCATAGTTGGAAACACCATTTGAGTCTTTCTTTTGATTGGCAGACAGCTTTCTTCTTGTGCTTTTTTTCCCCTTAATCTCAACTTTGTTTCTCAGCTTCTTATTTTTTTTTAATTAAGTCAAAGATCTTTGGGTATAATTACAGACAAAGGGACACTGTTACATCTTGGTGCATTGGTGAGACTACACAAATGTTGCTGCATGGGCTGGGAAGGAAATAATTCATCAGAATAGTAAAAATAGCATTTAAACTTCCAAATTAATTTCAAAAATATCTTGTTTGTTTCAAGAATTTTTTTCATGAAGGGCCTGCAATCACATGAGATTTAGAGGAGATCCTTGGTACACTAAAAGTTTCAGCTTGAGGCTACATCTCAGTGTTACCTGATAACCATTAGACTAACTCTGGTCTGTGACAACTCATCAGGCCATTAACACAAGAAATTCCCATTTTTATCTATTGAATTTACAATTTTTCTTTTCACAGCTATAATGAATTTCGTATTTTTTTCTCTGCAGTGTTGTAGGTGTTTTTACAGCCTAGGTATACAGGTTTGCTTAACACACTCACGCCTTGTCTTAGTAATTAGTAGTGTAATTTTAAAAAGTTTGTTTTTGTGATTTCTGTGAAACAAGAGGAATTCAAGATTTCACTATAAATTGTTACCTATAAGGGCCTTTTTGTCCCCCAATAATAGATAATCATGGCACTGTATGGGAGGGATTTGCCTGCAGTAAATACTCTTTCCTTTATTTGGATTTTTTAAAAAGATATTATTTTCCTTCACATTAAAGTTACATCATGAGACAAGTTAATTTTTGCCTGTTGGGAGGTGTTTAGTGGAAGCAACAAATCTAACCCAAAATCTCTCTTTCTAACTTTTGAATAAAAATAATTTTGTGTAAGAATTTTTAACCTGGCATTTCTAACCTTACATGACTCCGTAGTGAAATGAGATTTATTTTCTACCTGGATCCTTGTCAATCCATTGTCCAAAACTTACAGTTTTGAAATTCATTTCCCATTTACATCCTGCAATCACTGATTACCTCCATGTTCTATCTTTAAACAGGCAGCCTCCACTATTAATTTTTGGGAGAAAAACAATGTTAAAGAGCATATTTTAGCCTCTTCGTTTGACACATCTAGTGAAGGGCCATTCAGCCATCCAGTTTCTACAGTTTTGAGCCACGTGTTCTGCATTGCAATAATATTGGATTTAAAATGTTTGAAAGTCAATCTGTCTCATTCTCTGAGATTCTGATGTTTCACTGGGAACATAGTTAGGAAGGCCAAATTTAGTATGAAGATGCTTCCACTATTGAAATGTCTAGCACAAATTTTACTACTACATAACATTTGCAAGGCCTCTGGGGTAACTTTGAAACCTTTGGGGTTCAGCGGGCCTAAGACAAAAGCAGGGCAGAAAGCTACAGCCTTTCACATGTGAGTGTGGCTAGTGCTTCTGACTAGCTCTTCCAGATTTATGTGTAAAGGCTATGCTTTCATTTCTAAGCAGCACCTAATACAGTTTTGGGGGCACAGAGTAGACAATGGGAAAAGATGAAAAAGCATACCCTAACACTTTCTATTTATCCTGGGTAACACCAAAAGAAGGAAGTCATCTGAATGACACCTTGTTTAGCCTCAGTTTCTAGATGGCAACAAAGTATCTGTAGGCTGCACTCCCCTTGAGTGCACTTGGAAGCACAGGGACTCCATTGACCCTGAGTTTCTAAATTTATAAACAATAATAATAACACTCAACTGGCAACAAGGTGGCCATATGGCCATATTCCTGATAGGAAGACAGGCCTTCTCAAAGAAGCGTAATTTCAATAATATCCAACAACTAGGTCTTTTTGGTCTTCAAAAAAAAAACCCTAGATTTTGTAAACATTGTAAAATTACCCGTACACCTTTGGGAACCATACAAGGTAAGTCTATAGTATATAATTTTCCAAAGTCAAAGAGAGAAATCTCTAGAGAACGGTCAAACACAATTTCTAAGTGCCCTATCTCCCTATCTGACTCCTTTAACTGAGGCTCAGAAGAGTTGTATAAAAACACCTCTTGTTGTGCAATCTCAGGAAACCTCCAACTTTACTGTTGCCCCTAGAACAAATGCACAGTGAATATGGTTCTACTAAGGTTTAAATTAATGGGGGCAGCACACCAGCATGGCACAAGTATACATATGTAACTAACCTACACATTGTGCACATGCACCCTAAGACTTAAAGTATAATAATCATAAAATAAAAAGAAAAAAATAAATTTCCTTCTCATTGCAGTAAACTTATACACATAAAGCTGGACTTAAGACAGTTCACTGATGAACCTGATAGATGAACACATGCTTTCCAATATTTCAACCAACGGTTTCATCTTATATGCAGAAATGTAGTGCAACTTTTAAGCCACAATTTAACTACTGCTGAAAAACAGACAGCACTACAGACAGCAAAAGAATTTGAAGATGAATAACTGACACCCTATAGTCAGTCAAAAAATAAACAGAAGTGAAGGATGAAAATGGATTTAAAAAAGACAGAATTGTTATTTCCAATAGAAAGAAAAACAGTGCTGTTTGAAATCCCCAAATGAAGCCTTAGTAAACCTACAGAAGAATAGTAAAGAAAACGCTTTCTACTCTGCATATTAGCAGGCTTCAAATGAACCAAAACTTCTTAATTACTCTGAACTGTCCTTGTTGAATTCACAAACTAGAAAAAAATCTCACAGGTTCTTTGGAATGGTTGAGAGAGGCTTTTGCAAAATATACATCTCAGTCTCTTAATTCAATCAAGGGATATACAATTTTAAAATACTAATATATTTTCAGCCATCCTCTAATATGAGAACAAAACTACAGAAGCAGGCTGTGGGATCAGATAACACTTTGGAAGACTTTCTGTGGTGGCTTTTTTGATCTTTTAAAGGAAGAACTGGAAAGAGAAGTCCGAGAAAGTAGAAGAGAATCACAAGAGAATGAAAAAGGCATTACTGGCCGCTTCACAAAACTACAAGATCCAGAATCTCCAAGATGCACCTGCTGATTTCTAGTAGTGTGACAAGCTAGGGCATTTTCAAATGAATTGCCCAGGCAGGAAAAGAATATATCTCAACTTTGTCCAGCTTGTAGGGGAGACCAGTGAAAGTAGAAGTGTTCCCAGAGACATAGGTCACCAGGTCCAGTGTGTATTTCCCAGATTGTTCAGCAGGAATAATGGTTCTCCGGCTCTACCAGCCATTGTGATCTACAGGATTCAAGTAATACAGGAGGTAAAATGGAAATTAAACAACAACAACAACAACAACCTTCAGTGCGTTGAGATAAAATCTTGTACAAGCCTCCCACTCATTCAGGTGGGGAACCAATGCCTGGCATAGGCGTGCTGTTTCTGTATACTCGGAAGGCTTTCAGAAAATGAAGATTTTTTTTTCTTTTTTTTTTTTTTTGTGGGCATAAACCCAGTGGGATCTATCGGGTACAGGCTGAAATATTTCTTTTTGTTTTTGTCTGGTTGTCCAACCCATATGAATCATCTCTTCAGTCCCTGATTGGTCCTGAGCCAGCATCCCGGGATAAGTTTTACTTTAGGTCCTGTGTCAAGCTAAGCAGTGTTTGCAAATTATCACTTCAGACAGCTCCCAGGAAAAGTGCCTGAGTTAACTCTCTAATAGATCCTGGGCCTGGACAAAGCTAAGTCACAGATTCTCCAAGACAGCTTGCAAACTAAGTATATGTCTTTATTTTTTAGGCCATATAAGCCTTAACCCCCAGTGGACATGTTATTCAAGCTTCTATCTGTGTTGGCAGAGAGCTTCATTTGTCACTTATTTAAAACTTTGTTCCAAACAGTTTCCTGTGTCTACACTCCTTAATCTTCTTAAATGTAAAAGAAAAGACTCTTAGTGTTATCTCAAATGAAAGAAAGGCTGTTACATTGTGGTGCATTGTTAAAAGAACAATATTATCTGGACCTATGACATATTTTTGCAGCTTTCTTTTGATGTCAGGGTCTGCTTGGGTAATCAACTTTTCTTGTAAGATTAACTTTATCTTAACTCAATAGGGAGATAGGAACATGGGTTTCACTAAAGCCTCTCTCAGGATTTTAAAAAAGGCTCTATAATTTTTATGTGGTTTTAACCTATTATGAGAGAGTAATTATGAAGTTTTGTCGTCTTCACTTATAAGCCTTCCAGTAGGCTCACTAATTTTTTTCACTCCACTATAGGATCAATAAGATTCCAATTCAGTTTTTGGAACTCCATCCTTTCCTAGTTTGAATAAGAATTCTGTTATCAGTTCAACTTTTTTTTCCTTTCACCCTCCCTTTTTCATGATTTATGAAAACATGTGGTTCATCCATGAATAACTCTGCTCTCTGTAAAGCTGCCTGCTTGAGGGCAACAGTTAGGGTTTGATTTAGGAGTAATGTATCATCTATTCAGGTATGATTAAGCATTTGAGTTAGATTTTGAAATATCTCTCTATATCCACCAGGTTCATCACAGGACATTTGCTTATGTTTTTCATTCTTTTGTCTAAGTCTCTGCAATGAGAAGAAAACTTCTACTATATCAGTGTCACATCTAGGGAGTATTTTCTGCAGGGGCAACAGTGAGGTTGGGGTTTCTTTAGTGGCATAACAAGACAAGCTGATGAAATGGCTATTGGAGGTTCTAAATGAGGGTGGCAAGTATGGCATTTAGAAGATATATTTGAGTGTTCCTCAGGGGCTTGTCTCTGACTTTAATGAATTATCTCCTTGAATCTTGCCTGTTATGACTCCCAAGAGGGCAGAGTCTGCTTTACAATGCTTAGAAAGGTCTGAGTTGTCTCCCAAATCAAAGTAAGTTTGTACAAAAAAAAAAGAAATCAAACTGTTTTCTTTGCCATCTGAAGAAAAGATGTACCTGTTGAATAGTACTAAAATGAACACTTCCCTCAGAAAGCTAAGTATGTCTGTCCTGGAGCTGCTGGGGCTGTCATGTCCTTGAGCAATGAATATATAAATAAGCCACTTTCTTTTTTCACAGTCAATGAAATTTCTGTGTTTCAGAATGTAATCTAGAGAGGTGCACATGGCAGAGACTTTGTGAAGTTTCTAAAGAACTATAGAAAAAAGTCTTCCTATTCTTTTTTTCCCCCTTTTGAAGTACCCCTGACTGAATAAAAAGATAGGATATTCCTTGTTTTTGCATTCCTCTTGTCTTTTCTGAGTCTGTTGACTGACATAGTTGCCCCCATGGATGCAAGCTAAAGCTTCACCCACAGTTCCAGAGGAGCTAGACAACCAGACAAGTAATGTTTACCTACACAAGCTTTAGCTCCCCACTGGTGACTCTGTTGATTTGTTAAGCCTACTCAACCCAGAAGGTGCCCAAAGTAACTTGGGAACCTAAAAAATGATTATATATTCATTGGATTCTAGCAAGACCCTTGTATAGAGAAAGAATTTTAATACTATTAGTGACTTCCCTTGCTATGACCTAGAAAAAGTATTGAAATTGCAGGAAATAAGATCGATTGCCGTTGAAACATAAAATTCTTTGTTAGTTTAAATGTCAGTGTTGCTGGAGGAAGTAGGTGTGGCTCAAAACAAGTAAAGATTGTATGCCTGGCTTTCATAAGACACACTTAGCTAAAATATGTCTCTCAAGGGCACCTTCCTTCTGATTATTGAAAGTGAAAATTTTGTGTTTACTGATAGGGCACAGAGTCTTATTACTGTTAGAGAGATATAGGAAAGAGAGGAGTTAAAACACCAAGGGTTTTGTGCAAAATACTGACAAAGCTTTCCCACAGAGAAAAACCATATATCACTAGGATGTATTTTAAGATGTAAAATATTCCATGAAAATGCTGAATCCTAGGTTTATACAGTCAAAAGTTAGAAAAGGAAGGTTAACTTTCTATCACATTTCCCCACAGTATGTGTCTCTGCAGAAAACGGATGTGTGTCCCAAAGAAACTGTTTAGATATATATGGTTGTGCTAAGCTTTTTAAAGAGAAATAACAGGCCAAAAAGAGAAATTTTATTTGAATGTATGACATTCTCTACAGTGTCATGAATATCTATCATCCGTGGACAAAAATACGCTTATCAAATAAAAATTTTTAGACCACAATTTTGAATTCTTTCTCCTTTGAAGAAAAAAAAAATCACAAAATAGCAACTCTTTTAATTATATTTCTAACGACTGACTTTTACCAGTAAGCTTATATCTCCAGGTCACAACATTGCAACAAAGAAGAAACAGGAGGGACGTTAGCCACACAATGACAAAAAATAAATAAATAAAATGCCACAGAAAAGACTGGAATTTTTGGTGCCAACACTCTGATGGCTGTCAGAAACTGTAGTTAGCTTGGAGGCCTTCACATAACCCCGTGGTATAGTCTTAACCAGAAATCTTCAATTAACTTAGGTATCCTTTCAGTCCTACATGACAGCTGGATCCTCTGTGAAAGAAAACAGTTGAAATAGAGGTAACATTTTCAACAACAGAGGCTGAAAGGAGACTGCTAATGTCTCCCAGCATCTCTTTCTCCTAAGCTTTGTAAGAATGGCAGGCAATCAGTCAGATTTTACCTGGCACTGGCCCAGAGCTTTGTTTACTCTTCAGATATTAAAAAAAGAAAGAAAAAACAAATAACAAAAACAAACAAATAAAAATTGAAAACAAGCTGCAGATATGAATGCAAATAGAGGACAAGCTGCAGATATGAATGTAAATCGTTTGGAATTGCACTCCTACACACTTTTTTTTTAATAAATGTATTCTCACTCCATCCCTTAAGCTGGAGTGCAGTTGCATGATCTTGGCTTGCGAGCTCCAACTCCAGGGTTTATGCCATTCTCCTGCCTTAACCTACCAAGTAGCTGTCACTACAGGTGCCCACCACCACACCTGTATAATTTTTTATTTTTAGTAGACTTCATGGGGGCTTCACTGTGTTAGCCAGGATGATCTCGATCTGGATGTCCTCATGACCTGCCTGCACTGGCCACCCAAAGTGCTGTGATAACAGTCATGAGCCACCATGCCCAGGCACTACTGAACTTTTTAGTTAAAGCCTTTCCCAGTCCATGAACCAAAAGCAAACCTTGTTGTCCCCCAGTGAACCACAATCTATCAGTCTCTCATTTTTAGATGACACACACGTTTTTAATCTCAAGAAAATTAAAAATTATGAATGCAAAATGTGAGATGATAGTAAATGTTCAATATGTAAACTTCTGGTAGAGAAGAGTCAGTTATCCACTTTGAGAAAGAGTCTGATATTTTTATGGACTCAGAAGAAAGAAAATATACCAACTAGATTTGAAGAAAGCACTACTCATCTTTTCTGAGTCCTTGTGCCTGGAACTATTAATAGCTGATGTAATGACTCAGCTTGGCTTAGCAACTTGGCCTTGAGCCACACAAGAGCTAAAGTGAAAGCATGACCCAGGATCTTGGCCTGGGACCAGAGGCTAAAATGATAATTTACAGAAATTTAGCTCAGAGTCTGAAGAATATTTAGTAATATAAGGTGCCCTTTCTAACACTGGAGTCCAATGTGTACATGTCCTAAAAAAGAGAGAGACTATTTCCTGGAAGGACTCTGGTTACACAAAACGCACAACATTTTAATGCGGGGTCTTGTTTTTTTATCTGAGTAGCTGTGGGCATGTCTTAAGCATACACACAAAAAAAGTTGGGCTTTTTAAAAAAATTGATTTGATTGGGCCACAGGATTGTGCAGGATTCTTAAATTTGTGTCTGCAGCCTGATATTACAGGCTGTTTCTCTTCTTGTAGAAATTTGACCAACAATCCACCACAACTATGTAGCTCTTCCTTGTCAATACTATTGAAGACCTAGATAGTTTCTGAGGGTCAAAGGCGCATTTCTTGAAGTCTCCTATGTGCAAGGCTTTTTGCCCTGTGAAACAACCCACGTCTTTGTAAATATTGTAAAATTGTTCATGTCTTCTTAGCAGTCATATCAGAAAAGCCCATAAGAAACAACTCCCAAACGTAAGACAAACATTCTCCCTAGAAACAATCAAAACAAAATTTTGTTACCCCAAGTTTTCTCATCTTCTTGATGTGAAGAATCTTTAGTCACATCATCATCAGCTTTTCCAGTTTTTGCATCCAACCCTCCACGTTCCTTACTACCCTTATAGGAAATGCCCAATGAATGAGGTTCCAGTAAAGTGCAAGTTTCTTTTTCATTACAGTGCCTTAAACAAATAAAGTAAGACCTAGGGAAGTTTTTTGATATATCAATAAATATATAGAGGCTTTCTAATATCTAGCCCTTCTTTTAGACTTAAATGGGAAGACGTTATGTTATTGCTAAGCCAAAATTTACTGCTTCTGAGAAATAGCCCTACATACGACAGAAAGATGATGGGACACAACATATTTCTTCTATAGCTTGTCATAATAAATGAAAAGAAGTCAAAGAGAGAAAGAGTGAAGAAAAGACAAGATTCTAATTTCCAGTGGAAAGAGAGACGGAGACCTTTGAACACCCTAATTTAAGCCATAGTTATCTCATAGATAAGAAAAAAAAAAAAAAAGAAAAAAGAAAGGAAGTAAAAGGAAAGCAGGACATTGGCCCTTTAGATACCCCAGATCTAAACCTTTCCCAAACCAGGCCTGGGACGACGTCTTTGGGTCTTTGCATTTTCTGGCATTTCTTCTTTTCTGGATGCCACTTCATTCTTCAGTGCCTGCAGAAGAGAAAGCTTCTGGTATGCCTGAATCATTTAAAGATTTGCAGGGAAATGTCACCTGTACCAGCACCTGACCTGCTTACCTCATCACAGATAACATGCAAAGCTGTGTGAAGTGGCTGGACTCAACCAACACTCACTCATGCGTCTGCCTCCATTCTGTGTCTGGTGCATACATAGCAAAATGAAACCTAAGCCCATAGTTTGAGCTGAGTGCAGCCTGTAAGATGGGTGTGTAAAATTAGATAAGCAGGCTTAAGGGAAACTTTTACAAATGTGCCATCATACACAGAGATTCTTGGCTGGTGAAGCAACATCATAGAGATCTTGTGACAAAGATGACATTCATCACCAGTGGGCAGTGGATTGTTCAATTATGCCTATGTAATGGAGCCTTGCTAAAAACCAACAAGACGGTCGGGAACCAAGATGGCCGAATAGGAAGAGCTCCGGTCTACAGTTAACAGCATGAGCTACACAGAAGACGGGTGATTTCTGCATTTCCATCTGAGGTACTGTGTTCATCTCCCTAGGGAGTGCCAGAGAGTGGGTACAGGTCAGTGGTTGCACGCACTGCGCGCGAGGTGAAGAAGGGCGAGGCATTGCCTTACTCGGGAAGTGCAAGGGTTCAGGGAATTCCCATTCCTAGTCAAAGAAAGGGGTGACAGATGGCACCTGGAAAATCGGGTCACTCCCACCTGATTACTGTGCTTTTCCGAAGGGCTTAAAAAATGGCACACCAGGAGATTATATACCGCAACTGGCTCAGAGGGTCTTATGCCCACAGGGTCTCGCTGATTGCCAGAACAGCAATCTGAGATCCAACTGCAAGGTGGCAGCGAGACTGTGGGAGGGGTGTATGCCACTGCCCAGGTTTGATTAGGTAAACAAAGCAGCCAGGAAGTTTAAACTGGGTGGAGCACACCACAGCTCAAGGATGCCTGCCAGCCTCTGTAAGCTCCACCTCTGGGGGCAGGGCACAGACAAACAAAAAGACAGTAGTAACCTCTGCAGACTTAAGTGTCCCTGTCTGACAGTTTTGAAGACAGCAGTGGTTCTCCCAGCATGTAGCTGGAGATCTGAGAACGGGCAGACTGTCTCCTCAATTGTGTCCCTGACCGCGGACCAGTGAGCAGCCTAACTGGGAGGCACCCACAGTAGGGGCAGACTGACACCTCACACAGTCAGGTAATCCAACAGACCTGCAGCTGAGGGTCCTGACTGTTAGAAGGAAAAATAACAAAAAGAAAGGACATCCACACCAAAAACCCATATGTACATCACCATCATCAAAGACCAAAAGTAGATAAAACCACAAAGATGGGGAAAAAACAGAGCAGAAAAGCTGGAAATTCTAAAAAGCAGACTGCCTTTCATCCTCCAAAGGAACGCAGCTCCTCATCAGCAATGGAACAAAGCTGGACGGAGAATGACTTTGACGAGCTGAGAGAAGAAGGCTTCAGATGATCAAATTACTCTGAGCTACAGGAGGATACCCAAACCAAAGGAAAAGAAGTTGAAAACTTTGAAAAAAATTTAGACGAACGTATAACTAGAATAAGCAATACAGAGAAGTGCTTAAAGGAGCTGATGGAGCTGAAAGCCAAGGCTCGAGAACTATGTGAAGAATGCAGAAGCCTCAGGAGCCAATGCGATCAACTGGAAGAAAGGGCATCAGCAATGGAAGATGAAATGAATGAAATGAAGTGAGAAGGGAAGTTTAGAGAAAAAAGAATAAAAAGAAATTAGCAAAGTCTCCAAGAAATATGGGACTATGTGAAAAGACCAAATCTACGTCTGATTTGTGCACCTGAAAGTGACGGGGAGAATGGAAGCAAGTTGGAAAACACTCTGCATGATATTATTCAGGAGAACTTCCCCAATCTAGCAAGGCAGGTCAACATTCAGATTCAGGAAATACAGAGAACGCCACAAAGATACTCCTTGAGAAGAGCAACTCCAAGACACATAATTGTAACATTCACCAAAATTGAAATGAAGGAAAAAATGGTAAGGACAGCCAGAGAGACAGGTCAGATTACCCTCAAATGGAAGCCCATCAGACTAACAGTGGATCTCTTGGCAGAAGCTCTACCAGCCAGAAGAGAGTAGGGGCCAATATTCAACATTCTTAAAGAAAAGCATTTTCAACACAAAATTTCATATCCAGCCAAACTAAGCTTTATAAGTGAAAGAGAAATAAAATACTTTACAGACAAGCAAATGCTGGGAGATATTGTCACCAGCAGGCCTGCCCTAAAGGAGCTCCTGAAGGAACTGCTAAAAATGGAAAGGAACAACCGGTACTGGCCATGGCAAAATCAAGCCAAAATGTAAAGACCATCGAGACTAGGAAGAAACTGCATCCACTAACGGGCAAAATAACCAGCTAACATCATAATGACAGGATCAAATTCACACATAACAATATTAAATTTAAATGTAAAGGGACCAAATGCTCCAATTAAAAGACACAGAGTGGCAAATTGGATAAAGAGTCAAGACCCATCAGTGTCTTGTATTCAGGAAACCAATTTCATGTGCAGAGAAACACATGGCCTCAAAATAAAAGGATGGAGAAAGATCTACCAAGCAAATGGAAAGCAAAAAATGGCAGGGGTTGCAATACTAGCCTCTGATAAAACAGACTTTAAATCAATGAAGATCAAAAGAGACAAAGAAGGCCGTTACATAATGGTAACGGGATCAATTCAACAAGAAGAGCTAACTATCCTAAATATATATGCACCCAAAACAGGAGAACCCAGATTCATAAAGCTAGCCTTGAGTGACATACAAAGAGACCTAGACTCCCACACATTAATAATGGGAGACTTTAACTCCCCACTGTCAACATTAGACAGATCAATGAGACAGAAAGTCAACAAGGATACTCAGGAATTGAACTCAGCTCTGCAACAAGCGGACCTAATAGACATCTGCAGAACTCTCCAATCCAAATCAATAGAATATACATTTTTTTCAGCATCACACCACACCTATTCCAAAATTGACCACATAGTTGGAAGTAAAACTCTCCTAAGCAAATGTAAAAGAACAGAAATTATAATAAACTATCTCTCAGATCACAGTGCAATCAAACTAGAACTAAGGATTAAGAATCTCACTCAAAACCACTCGACTACATGGAAACTGAACAACTTGCTCCTGAATTACTACTGGGTACATAATGAAATGAAGGCAGAAATAAAGATGTTCTTTGAAACCAATGAGAACAAAGACACAACATACCAGAATCTCTAGGATTCATTCAAAGCAGAGTGTAGAGACAAATTTATAGCACTAAATGCCCACAAGAGAAAGCAGGAAAAATCCAAAATTGACACCCTAACATCACAATTAAATGAAGTAGAAAAGTAAGAGCAAACACATTCAAAAGCTCACAGAAGGCAAGAAATAACTAAGATCAGAGCAGAACTGAAGGAAATAGAGACACAAAAAAACCCTTCAAAAAATTAATGAATTCAGGAGCTGGTTTTTTGAAAGGATCAATAAAATTGGTAGACCACTAGAAAGACTAATAAAGAAAAAAAAGAGAGAAGAATCAAATAGATGCAATAAAAAATGATAAAGGTGATATCACCACCAATCCCACAGAAATACAAACTACCATCAGAGAATACTACAAACACCTCTATGCAAATAAACTAGAAAATCTAGAAGAAATGGATAAATTCCTCAACACTTACACTCTCCCAACACTAAATCAGGAAGAAGCTGAATTCCTGAATAGACCAATAAGAGGAGCTGAAATTGTGGCGATAATCAATAGCTTACTAACCAAAAAGGGTCCAGCACCAGATGGATTCACAGCCAAATTCTACCAGAGGTACAAGGAGGAACTGGTACCATTCCTTCTGAAAGTATTCCAATCAATAGAAAAGAGTGAATCCTCCCTAACTCCTTTTATGAGGACAGCAACATCCTGATACCAAAGCCATGCAGAGACACAACCAAAAAAGAGAATTTTAGACCAATATCCTTTATGAATATTGATGCAAAAATCCTCAATGAAATACTGGCAAACCAAATCCAGCAGCACATCAAAAAGCTTATCCACCATAATCAAGTGGTCTTCATCC
Organism: Pongo abelii; assembly: GCF_028885655.2. Taxonomy (NCBI): domain Eukaryota; kingdom Metazoa; phylum Chordata; class Mammalia; order Primates; family Hominidae; genus Pongo; species Pongo abelii. The sequence continues at coordinate 36,553,803 of NC_072009.2, read as the reverse complement.
CTGGGAGGCAAAGCTGTTTCAATATACTCAAATCAATAAATGTAATCCAGCATATAAACAGAACCAAAGACAAAAACCACATGATTATCTCAATAGATGCAGAAAAGGCCATTGACAAAATTCAACAACGCTTCATGCTAAAACTCTCAATAAATTAGGTATTGATGGGATGTATCTTAAAATAACAAGAGCTATCTATGACAAACCCACAGCCAATATCATACTGAATGGGCAAAAACTGGAAACAATCCCTTTGAAAACTAGCACAAGATCGGGATGCCCTCTCTCACTACTACTATTCAAAATAGTGTTGGAAGTTCTGGCCAGGGCAATTAGGTAGAAGGAAATAAATGGTATTCATTAGGAAAACAGGAACTCAAATTGTCCCTGTTTGCAGATGACATGATTGTATATCTAGGAAACCCCATTGTCTCAGCCCAAAAGATCCTTAAGCTGGTAAGCAAGTTCAGCAGTGTCTCAGGATACACAATCAATGTACAAAAATCACAAGCATTCTTATACACCAACAACAGACAAACAGAGAGCCAAATCAAAAGTGAACTCGCATTCACAATTGCTTCAAAGAGATTAAGGTACCTAGGAATCCAACTTACAAGGGACGTGAAGGACCTCTTCAAGGAGAACTAGAAACCACTGTTCTAGGAAATAAAAGAGGACACAAACAAATGGAAGAACATTCCATGCACATGGGTAGCAATAATCAATATCGTAAAAATGTCCATACAGCCCAAGCAAAATTACAAATACAATGCCATCCTGATCAAGCTACCAATGATTTTTTTCACAGAATAGAAAAATCTAGTTTAAATTTCATATGGAATAAAAAAAGAGCCCACATCACCAAGTCAATGCTAAGCCAAAAGAACAAAGCTGGAGGCATCACACTACCTGACTTCAAACTATACTACCAGGCTACAGTAACCAAAACAGCATGGTACTGGTAACAAAACAGAGATGCAAAACAATGGAACAGAATAGAGCCCTCAGAAATAACGCCAAATATCTACAACTATCTGATCTTTGACAAACCTGACAAAAACAAGAAATAGGGAAATGATTTCCTATTTAATAAATGGTGCTGGGAAAACTGGCTAGCCATATGTAGAAAGCTGAAAATGGATCCCTTCCTTACACCTTATACAAAAATTAATTGAAGATGGAATAAACACTTAAATATTAGACCTAAAACCATAAAAATCCTGCAGGAAAACCTGGACAATACAATTCAGGACATAAGCATGGGCAAAGGCTTCATGGCTATAACACCAAAAGCAATGGCAACAAAAGCCAAAATTGACAAATGGGATCTAATTAAACTAGAGAGCCTCTGCACACCAGAAGAAACTACCATCAGAGTGAACAGGCAACGTACAGAATGGGAGAAAATTTTTGCAATCTACTCATCTGACAGAGGGCTAATATCCAGAATCTACAATTTTTCCCACAAATTTACAAGAAAATAACAAACAACCCCATCGAAAATTGGGTGAAGTATATGAACAGACACTTATTGAAAGAAGACATTTTTGCAGCCAAAAGACACATGAAAAATGCTCATCATCACTGGCCATCAGAGAAATGTATATCAAAACCACAATGAGATACCATCTCACACCAGTTAGAATGGCGATCATTAAAAAGTCAGAAAACAGCAGGTGCTGGAGAGGATATGGAGAAATAGGAACACTTTTACACTGTTGATGGGACAGGAAAATACTTCTACACTGTTGGTGGGACTGGAAACTAGTTCAACCATTGTGGAAGTCAGTGTGGTGATTCCTCAGGGATCTAGAACTAGAAATACAATTTGACCCAGCAATGCCATTACTGGGTATATACCCAAAGGATTATAAATCATGCTGCTATAAAGACACATGTACATGTATGTTTATTGCGGCACTATTCACAGTAGCAAAGACTTGGAACCAACACAAATCTCCAACAATGATAGACTGGATCAAGAAAATGTGGCACATATATGCCATGGAACACTATGCAGCCATAAAATATTATGAGTTCATATGCTTTGTAGGGACATGGATTAAGCTGGAAACCATCATTCTCAGCAAACTATCTCAAGGACAAGGAACCAAACATCGCATGTTCTCACTCATAAGTGGGAATTGAACAATGAGAACACATGGACACAGGATGGGGAACATCACACACTGAAGCCTATTTTGGGGTGGGGGGAGTGGGGAGAGATAGCATTTGAAGATACACCTAATGTTAAATGATGAGTTGATGGGTGCAACACACCAACATGGCACATGTATATATATGTAACTAAGCTGCACCTTGTACACATGTACCTTAAAACTTACAGTATAATAAAAAAGGGATACTTTTTCAGAATACTTACAAACTGTTTATTTTGCCATCCCTTTATATATGCATATATATATGTAGGGGTGTGTGTGTATATACGTATATGTATATATAAATATGTAAGGGAGGTTATAACTACTTATGTACATGATCACAATAGGCTGCCTGCAAGCTGAGGAACAAGGAGAGCAAGTCTGAGTCCCAAACCTGAAGATCTTGAAGTCCACTCTCCGAGAAAAAGTGTATCCAGTATAGAAGAAAGACATATGCTTTGGAAGCTAGGCCCATCTCTCTTTTTGACATGTTTCTGTCTGCTTGATATTCACTAGAACCTGATGAGATTGTGCCCACCAGATTAATGTAGATCTCCCCATTGACTCAAATGTTAATTTTTTTGGGGGGGAAACACCCAAGAAACACATCCAGGATTAATACTCTATCCCTCAATCCAATGAATTAGACAGTATTAAACATCACAAGTTCACCCCTTGTTAACTTGAATCAAAATGCATCTCCTTCTATAATACATAATCTTCAAATGCAGACAAAAATGAGGTAATAATTACACCTAACATAGTACAATTATCCTCTTACAACCAGGAATGCAACAATCCACAATCCAAACATGATTTCATAATGTTTGCAATATGCAAATGTTGATAAGAACTCAATAAATCTTATGTAGCATGATTAAGGAAAATAAAAGAAAAGATTTTCGTAGTACATGTGTATGCATGCATAAACTTTTTTTTTAACAAAAGAAGAATGAAATACTTAAGACAACGTCCTCATTGCTGCAGCTGGTCACGTGTTTATAATAGGTATTGATGATTAACTTCTTCTACTACCCATTCTGTGTTCCTTTTCTCTTCAGCAAGCACCTCGGATGCGGTTTTTATTTTTTAATTTTTTTTGTTGTTGTTCATCTTGATAGTTCAGGTCAATCAACCCAGACAACACTGTAACTGTCTTTTTAGAATGTTGACATGAAGGTAGGAGGAGGCCCAAGTGTCCAGGTGGCAATCATGACTTCCACATTAATGGAATCATTCTTGTTTCATCTTTTGGCAGCACTTTTCCTCAGGGAGTTAAGACTTCTAGGCCAGCAGCACATAATATTATAAAAAACAGGAAACCAAAGGGTTGTTAGTGAAACACCAGGAGTGATAGTGAATGGCAAAATTTCTACTTCCATCACTTGATTCCTGGACCAGTGAATTTTGGCTATGGAAGTAACAATACCACATCTTGGATGCTGATTCAGAGAATACGTGGTCTTCTGGAGAACTTTGCAATAGCCCTGCAAAGTACGGTCACATAGTTGACGTTGCAATTGTAACTTCAAAAGATCATTTCACAATCTTATTAACTTAGTTGCTTCAGGATAATGAGAAACATGGTAAGACCAGTAGATTTAATGAGCAGGAGCCCACTGCCCCATTTCTTTAGCTGCAAAGTTAGTGTACTTGTCAGAGGCAATGTTGTGTTGAATACCATAATGGTGAATAAGGCATTTTGTGAGTCCATGAATGGTAATCTTATCTGAAGCATAGCGTGAAGAATGGGGAAAACCATATCCACAGTAAGTGGCTATTCCAGTGAGGATAAACCGATGCCGTTTCCTTGATAAAAGAGGTCCAATATAATTAATGTGTCACCAGGTAGCTGGCTGATCACCCCAAGAAACTGGGCCATACTGAGTGCTAAGTTTTGGTCTCTGCTGCTGACAAATTGGGCACTCAGCAGTGGCCATAGCCAGGTCAGCCTTTGCAAGTGGAAGTCCGTGTTGCCGAGCACATGTGTAACCTCAATTTCTGCTACCATGGCCACTTTGTTCATGGCCCATCGGGCAATGACAGGGGTGGCTGGGGAAAGAGGTGGAGTGGTGTTGCCAGAACCAGTGTTTTTATCCACTTGATTATTAAACTCTTTATCCACTAAGGCTGCTCGTTGGTTAGAACTCACATGGAACACAAATATATTGACAGCTTTTGACCATTCACAAAGTCCATCCACATACCTCTTCCCCAAATATCTTTGTCATCAATGTTCTAATCATGCATCTACCAAGTGCCTGAGACCCAGCCAAAACATTGGCTATGGACCATGAATCAGTATATAGTCAGAAATCTGGCCATTTGGGCATTGATACAGGCTGAAGGAGAGAAGGTGGGGTGGCTGTAGTGGAGATTGTGAACATTTGAGCCACTTTCTCATGTAACTTAGTTGTGCCTTAGGACCTGCTCAGCCTGGGTACGTGTATACCACATCCATTTCATGATGAAATGCTGCTGCACACAACCCACTTTAAGACTCGATGGGCCAGAAAACACCAAGTTCATGACAGGCAGTGTAGTTCACATGGTGACTTGATGGCCAATGTTCAAATATTCCACCAAAGCCCAGCAATGGGCCAAGAACTGTCTCTCCAAAGAATATTAGTTATCTGCAGAAAATGGCAGGGCATTGCTTCAAAATCCTAGAGGTGTATGCTCTGATTCACCTGTGGGAGCACTGCAAACTATTGTCACATCGTTGGCATTGTAATTGTAACTTCAAAAAGCCATTTCACCATTCTATTTAACCAGCTGCTTCAGGATAATGGGAAACATGGTAAGACAAGTAGATTTAATGAGCAGGACACTGCTGCCACTGTTCTTTAGCTGTGGGCTCCAAACAACATTCCTATCTGCCACTGAAACTTCAAGCACCATTGAATCTCCCGGTTCATATGGCCCAAAGGGTAGAGGTGTTTGCAATGCAGTCTGAAGTAGTTGCAGAGTCTTTTCCTGTTTTGGATGCCCCTGAAAGCTGGCAGCCCTTTGGGTCACTAATAAGTGGGCTGGGGGGACATATTCAAATGAAAAATGTGATGCCTCATAAATCCAAATAGGCCTAGTAGTTATTATGCCTCTTTCTTGGTTACAAGAGGTGCCTCACACGACAACTTGTTCTTCACCCAGGAAAATATATTTTGACAGGCTTCCCAAGACTGGACCTCTAGGAACATTATGGATGTAGAAGGTCTGTGAATTTTAGTCATATTTATTTTGCATCCTCTGGTACATAAATGTCTCACCAATAATTCACGTATGCTTGCTACTTCTTGCTCACTCACCAAATCAGCCTAATTTTATCAATGAGATGGATCATTGTGATATTTTACAGAAGTGAAAAGCAATCAAAGTCTCTCTGAATAAGATTATGATAGGAAGCCAGAGAGTTAACATGCCCCTGAGCAAGGATAATAAATGCTTATTGCTGGCCTTGCCAGCTGAAGGCAAATTCTGTCTGGTGGTCCTTATAGACAGGAATAAAGAAAAGGGCACTGGCCAAGTGAATGGCTGTATACCATGTAAGAGGAGATGTATTAATTTGTTCAAACATTAAACCACATCTAGTATATCAGCTGCAAGTTGATTCACAACTGTGTTAAGTTGTGATACTCCAATGTCATTATCCAAGATCCATCTGTCTTTTGCACAGGCCAAATGGTTGAGTTGAAGTAAATGTGCTGGTAGTTACCAATCCGGCATCTTTGAAATTTTTGATGGTGGCACCCATCTTCACAATCTTCTCAGGGTTTTGATATCATTTCTTATTTACTATTTTTCTAGGTAGGGACAGCTCCAGTGGCTGCCATTTGACCTTGCAAGTCATGGAAATGTGGGATTCTGCCATCTGCTAAGTATATCTATGCCAGTTATGCAATTTAGCACTGGGAAAATGACCACAGGATGACTGCGGGGACTCACTGGGCACTCTGTAAATCTGACCTAATAAGATAAAGCTCTATTAATTACCTGACCTCCCTGAGCTCCTACTTTAACTGTAGGACCACAATAACATTTCGGATCCTCTGGAACCCACATCAGCACAGAGCTAGTGGCCAGTAGTTTCTGCAAAGTCTGATTATTTCCCTTTTCCTAATGCACAATTACCTTGGTAAAGCCTGGAGTTCTTCTTGGGGAAAGATGGTGTAAATATTCCCTGCAAAAATAGGCAGTTATGTTGTGGGTTTCTTGGTCAAGGAACCCAGCTTCCCCTTCATTCAATGGATTCTCAGTCTTTAAACTGTCTCCAGCCTGGTAATTGATGGAGGGGCTGAATTTCTCTGTTTTCATCACTCAGAATAGTGTTTTGTCCTTTTGACCCAACGATTTCTGTATGTATAATGTAAGTATGAATGCAGTAAGCTTTCCATCAATTTCATTTCCATGAACACCGTGAATAATTGACCAATGACAAAGCCCTACAGGAGTCACATTATTTCACAGCCACTATCCCTCAGCTGTGCCCACATTATCTTTGATGGCTGAGTGTTGCCACTTGACCCTGTCACATTGGGATCCAATTATTTTAATCATATTTAAATTTTGTAGTTGAGTGACTGGTTTTCAAAGAAGAGCAATTACAGGGCAATTGTGCCCACCAGATTAAGGGAGGATCTACCTTCTCCAGCCAACTGACCCTACGGTTAATCTGTCTTAGGTAACACTCACGCAGACACATGCCAAACTAATACTCTGTATATCTCAATCCGGTTAAATTGATACTCAGTGTTAGCCATCGCAGGCTCGTGGCAATAAATTTGCAGGTCCCCACTGAGGCTTCACCTTCAAGACGGTTACAGCCTGAAGTCTAGGTCCCAGGCCGATGGACAAGAACGGGAACCACTGGTGCTGTTTTAAAATTCAGGTGTTGTTGCCAAATAATCCAATCAGCAAACATGTTCTTTCCTTGGAAGCACGTAATATTCCTGGACTCAGTCAGATTTGAGGACTATTCAAACTACCAGCTGTGGAGAGGAGGTACCTACCCAAGGGTCATCCCTCTCCTGTGAGCTTAGGAGATGTCAGGACTATCAGCGGTGGGCTGGAGCTACCCTCTTTCAGTCTCTGCTGAAAGCTGGGGACATAATGGGATGACCAGCTACCCAGTCGAGGGTCTTCTCTTTGCTGAAGGCTTAGCCAATCTTGGAACCACCAGGTGTGAAGTAGACCTACCCAATCCAGGGTCTTCTCTCTGTGGACAGCTTAACATCTCACAGTATGATCAGCTGGATGGAGAAGCTACCAAGTCCAGGGTTTCTTTCCTGCTGAGAGCTGGACACTAATCCTTGACAGCTTGCCTGTAGAGATAAGCTGTCCGTTCTAAAGCCATCTCTCTGCTGAGAGCTGGACACTCATCAGAATATCCAGCCTATGGAAAAGAGCTACCCAATCAGGATCTCTTTTGAGTTCTGTCCCTCAGTAAATCTTATCTATAAATTTCTCACTCTCCAAGTGTCCATCTACCTCATTCATCCTGGATAAAGAACAATTATTTGAGAATCACTGAATTGTGGTGCTGAAAGAACTGTAACACAAAGAGGGAAAAAAATTCTCTTGCTCATCACATTGTATAAGACAAAAATAAGAGGACAGGTGTGACTCTTCAGGTTGCACAGACCTAGGTTATCTCAAAACCAGGGCTTTGACACCATATTTAGGGCTTTGCTGTTTCTGGCATCCTGAAATTTCTGGGTACCACTACATTCCCAAGTATCAGCTGTGGAAGCTGCTTGCAGTATGCCTGGTCTAGCTGCTGCACCTCAGTGAGTTGGCACTTCTCTTGGCCCCTAAAATTTCCTGCTTTGCAACAGCTGGCAGGCCTGGCCATGTATAGCTACTGGACCCCACACTTGCTCAAACACCATTGCCACTCTACCTCATGTTTGCCCTTGGCAGGTGTTAAATCCTGGCCCATAGCAAGCTGAGTGCAGCCTGTCAGACAGAGTGGGTAGAGCAAGCTTAGCAGGCCTGAGAAAACTCAGGCAAAGTCACCACTGGCCACAGAGGTTTTCAATTGGCAAGGTGAGTCTCCCAAAATCCCATGACAAAAGGAGCATAGCTAGTTGTGTTTAAATGCCTTTCTTCTATTGGACCTGGAAATACTTAAAATTCAGTCTCCTACAATTTGGAATGTTTAAACCTTATTTGAAAATCATTATATTTCAAAATCTTTTAGAAATTATAGTTGAAAGATTGGTATTTCCACTGAACCACCCAATCCCTCTTACTTACACAGACATCTAGTCTCTGAGAATATACTTCTGTAATTCATGGCATTGGGCTTCAGGTTAGCACCTTCCACTGTATTATAAAGCTATCTAATAGAACAGAATTTCTGATTTCGACATTTTGTACTCATATAATTTCTTTATGTGAGGAGCTTTTGCTGTGCATTGTAGGATGATGAGCAGTATTTAGGGCCTCTTCCATTCAGTGCAATTGTAATCTCCTTGTTTTTCCCATGGAAGAAATAACCAGATAGGTTTGTGTCTTGTGGAAGCAAAATTGATGACTATCTTTATCGTATAAGTTATTACACATAAAAAACCGGGGGTAGTAAGCTAGTGTAGTCATAGGAATGTTTTACATTTTTTTCCAGAATGTAAATCAGTACAGACAATGTGAAAAAGTGTGTGGTGATTCACACTTTTAGTGTTTTTGAATGACAATACCATTGGACTCAGCAATTTCATTACTGGGTATATAGCCCATAAAAAGTAAGTCATTCTATTACAAGGACACATGCATGTGTATGTGTATTACAGCACTATTCACAAAATCAAAGTCGTGGAATTAACCCAAAAGCCCATGAATGACAGACTGGATAGAGAAAGTGGGAAAACAACAGCTTCAGGACAACTAGCTGATTTATGCTGAGGTAAATACTTAGCTGATGGGGTCATGGGTTCAGTGAACAACCATGGCACACATTTACCTGTGAAATATATCTGCATGTCCCGCATATGTATCATGAAACTTAACATAAGTTAAAATTAAATTAAATTAAAATGAAAAGGCTTTCATTTTTGTAGCAGTTATAATAAATTTGAAATATGTGCGACACCTTTTTTAAGAGATTTTATAAAATAACTATAAATCACAGTTTTGACAAACTGCACTGAAAAGTAAATAAGTAGTATATTTCAATTCTTAGTTGATTGAATTTCTTTTCTTTCATTTTGAGGATAAGATCTTACACAGTCTCTTCAGCTGAAGTGCAGTGGTGCAATCTTGGCATGCTGCAATCCCTGACCTCCCAGCTTCAAGGGATTAATCTGCCTCAGCCTTTTGATTAGCTGAGATTACACGTGTGCACCAACACAGCTGATGGGGTTTCGCCATGTTGGCCATATTAGTCCCAAACTCCTGATGTCAAGTAATCTGCCTGCCTCATCATCTGAAAGTCCTGGGATTACAGGTGTGAGTCAGGATGTCTGGAGGTTGAATGAATTTCTAATTGAGGAACATATCCATCTTGCAAAACTTTATTTTCTATATCATACTTTTATGAGTTTCTTCATATGTCTCATAAGTCAAGAAAAATAATATAATTTTAATTCATGCTCTTTGCATTGGAAATGAATGTATATCCATTGATATGTAATTAAAAGAGTAAGTCTATTTAGAATGTCATTTTTCTTTTGTGTAAAACTCTCAGGTTTTAGAAATTTCTTTAACAATATAACTTTGGAAACTAATTACATTTCTTGATATAAATGGTTGCTTTTTAAGGATCTTTTATTGGCAAGAAAATTCAAAATTGTTTCAGGATGCAAAGAGATGTTTAATTATATCAAATAAACTTACAGGTATTTTCTTTGAAAAAACAGGTTTTTCTTAATTTGGGTTTTATATGACTAATATTATGATTAATTTCTCTTCCTAAAATTAATTTATGTTTCCATCTCCCCTGCATCAGTAGTTCACCTGCAATGTATAAGAAGAAAAAACTGCCAGCAGAACAGGCAGTTTCAAGATGCAGGTCACCCACTACCAGGAATCCTAGTTTGAGCTACTTGTAGTGCCAGCTATTGATGGTATAATAAAAATCTAAAAAAGAGAGTAGGCTCTTTGACTGCAGTATATGACACAGACAAAGCAATAACTAGTGAGTAGTTTAAATTATAAATATGCTTTTATTCATTAATATTCATTTACTTTGGTTTGAAATGCTATTTTTTTATTTAGAAAAAGAAGTAACTCATTTTAGTTTGTTTGTTTTTGGTCAACTAGCCCAACATTTTGTAGTCATCAGGTGTTTAAGCAGAAGAACTTTAGTGAGAGAATACAATTTTTTTGAAGAAGACGCTTTTTTTAATGGTTTCCTATAGATGGTTTGATAACTTAACACATGAGTTGTTTTTATCATATGAGAAAAAATACAGAAATGTTACATTAACAAGGGGCCAAACTTAATGCTATAAAATGTTTTATTTAAAATGCATGCACTGAAGTTTCATGTTATTTTAGTTAAATTCTAAAAGAGGAATGGTTTTGAAAATCATATTAGAAGGGAACATTTGAGTGCATTTTATTGCTTCTAAATGTCCAAATAAGTTCCAGAAAAAGGGTAGCAATGTTTAAACTTATAAAGAACTTAAACACAAACTGAGATTTAACGTAAGCAAGTTAACATATAGTAACACTTAGTAACAAGATTAAACTAAGTGTTAAGTATGTAATTAACAAGCATATTCAATATAGGCCTTTAATTAGTAAACATAAAATTACATACATACATATTTCCATGTGAGTATGTCTTTAGGACATTGTAGGAGTTTCCAGCTAACTCACTGTTTAAAAGATCAGATCTTTATTTGCATTGTGAGATCTATGTAGAGGGAAAAATTTGCTTTTGAAAAACACTTCTTTGTTAATTTATTTAATGATTGTACTGACAGTAAATATACATTTGCAAATGAGATTTTTTAAAATTTATTTATTTATTATTATTATACTTCAGGTTTTAGGGTGCACGTGCGCAATGTGAAGGTTAGTTACATATGTATACATGTGCCATGCTGGTGCACTGCACCCACTAACTCGTCATCTAGCATTAGGTATATCTCCCTCCACCCCCCTGCCCTACCCCACAGCTGGACCCAGAGTGTGATTTTCCCCTTCTTGTGTCCATGTGTTCTCATTGTTCAATTCCCACCTATGAGAATATGTGGTGTTTGGTTTTTTGTTCTTGCCATAGTTTACTGAAAATGATGATTTCCAATTTCATCCATGTCCCTACAAAGGACAAGAACTCATCATTTTTTATGGCTGCATAGTATTCCACGGTGTATATGGGCCACATGTTCTTAATCCAGTCTATCATTGTGGACATTTTGGCTGGTTCCAAGTCTTTGCTATTGTGAATAATGCCGCAATAAATATACGTGTGCCTGTGTCCTTATAACAGCATGATTTATAGTCCTTTGGTTATATACCCAGTAATGGGATGGCTGGGTCAAGTGGGATTTCTAGTTCTAGATCCCTGAGGAATAGCCACACTGTCTTCCACAATGGCTGAACTGGTTTACATTCCCACCAACAGTGTAAAAGTGTACCTATTTCTCCACATTCTCTCCAGCAACTATTGTTTCCTAACTTTTTAATGATTGCCATTCTAACTGGTGTTAGATGGTATCTCATTGTTGTTTTGATTTGCATTTCTGTGATGGCCAGTGATGGTGAGCATTTTTTCATGTGTCTTTTGGCTGCATAAATGTCTTCTTTTGAGAAGTGTCTGTTCACGTCCTTTGCCCACTTTTTGACGGGGTTGTTTGTTTTTTTCTTCTAAATTTGATTGAGTTCATTGTAGATTCTGGATATTAGCCATTTGTCAGATGAGTGGTTGAGAAAATCTTCTCCCATTTTGTAGGTTGCCTGTTCACTCTGATGGTAGTTTCTTTTGCTGTGCAGTACCTCTTTAGTTTAATTAGGTCCCATTTGTCAATTTTGGCTTTTGTTGCCATTGCTTTTGGTGTTTTAGACATGAAGACCTTCCCCGTGCCTATGTCCTGAATGGTAATGCCTAGGTTTTCTTGTAGGGTTTTTATGGTTTTAGGTCTAATGTTCAAGTGTTTAACCCATCTTGAATTGATTATTGTATAAGGTGTAAAGAAGGGATCCATTTTCAGCTTTCTACATATGGCTATCCAGTTTTCCCAGCAGCATTGATTAAATAGGGAATCCTTTCCCCATTACTTGTTTTTCTCAGTGTTCTCAAAGATCAGATAGTTATAGATATGCAGCATTATTTCTGAAGGCTCTCTTTTGTTCCATTGATCTATATCTCTGTTTTGGTACCAGTAACATGCTGTTTTGGTTACTGTAGCCTTATAGTATAGTTTGAAGTCAGGTAGTGTGATTCTTCCAGCTTTGTTCTTTTGGCTTAGCATTGACTTGACAATGAAGGCTCTTTTTTGGTTCCATATGAACTTTAAAGTAGTTTTTTCCAATTCTGTGAAGAAAGTCATTGGTAGATTGATGGGAATGGCATTGAATCTGTAAATTACCTTGGGCAGTATGGCCATTTTCACGATATTGATTCTTCCTACCCATGAGCATGGAATATTCTTCCATTTGTTTGTATCCTCTTTTATTTCCTTGAGCAGTGGTTTGTAGTTCTCCTTGAAGAGGTCCTTCACATCCCTTGTAAGTTAGATTCCTAGGTATTTTATTCTCTTTGAAGCAATTGTGAATGGGAGTTCACTCATGATTTAGCTCTCTGTTTGTCTGTTGTTGGTGTGTAAGAATGCTTGTGATTTTTGTACATTGATTTTGTATCCTGAGACTTTGCTGAAGTTGCTTATTAGCTTAAGGAGATTTTCGGCTGAGACAATGGGGTTTTGTAGATATACAATCATGTTGTCTGCAAACAGGGACAATTTGAATTCCTCTTTTCCTAAGTGAATACACTTTATTTCCTTCTCCTGCCTAATTGCCCTGGCCAGAACTTCCAACACTATCTTGAAAAGGACTGGTGAGAGATGGCATCCCTCTCTCCGAGTTGTCTTGTCCGAGTTTTCAAAGGGAATGTTTCCAGTTTTTGCCCATTCAGTATGATTTTGCCCTTTCAGTATGATATTGGCTGTGGGTTTGTCATAGATAGCTCTTATTATTTTGAGATACATCCCATCAATACCTAATTTATTGAGAGTTTTTAGCATGAAGTGTTGTTGAATTTTGTCAAAGGCCTTTTCTGCATCTATTGAGATAATCATGTGCTTTTTGTCTTTTGTTCTGTTTTTATGATGGATTACATTTACTGATTTGCATATATTGAACCAACGTTGCATCCCAGGGGTGAAGCCCACTTGATCGTGGTGGATAAGCTTTTTGATGTGCTGCTGGATTCGGTTTGCCAGTATTTTATTGAGGATTTTTGCATCAATGTTCATCAAGGATATTGGTCTAAAATTCCCTTTTTTGGTTGTGTCTCTGCCCGGCTTTGGTATCAGGATGATGCTGGCCTCATAAAATGAGTTAGGGAGGATTCCCTGTTTTTCTATAGATTGGAATACTTTCAGAAGGAATGGTTCCAGTTCCTCTTTGTACCTCTGGTAGAATTCAGCTGTGAATCCATCTGGTCCTGGACTCTTTTTGGTTGGGAAGTTATTGATTATTGCCACAATTTCAGCTCCTATTATTGGTCTATTCAGAGATTCAACTTCTTCCTGGTTTAGTGTTGGGAGAGTGTTTGTGTTGAGGAATTTATCCATTTCTTCTAGATTTTCTAGTTTATTTGCATAGAGGTGTTTGTAGTATTCTCTGATGGTAGTTTGTATTTCTGTGGGATCAGAGGTGATATCCCCTTTATCATTTTTTATTGCATCTATTTGATTCTTCTCTCTTTTTTTCTTTATTAGTCTTGCTAGTGGTCTATCAATTGTGTTGATCCTTTCAAAAAACCAGCTCCTGGATTCATTAATTTTTTGAAGGTTTTTTGTGTCTCTATTTCCTTCCCTTCTGCTCTGATTTTAGTTATTTCTTGCCTTCTGCTAGCTTTTGAATGTGTTTGCTCTTGCTTTTCTAGTTCTTTTAATTGTGATGTTAGGGTGTCAATTTTGGATCTTTCCTGCTTTCTCTTGTGGGCATTTTGTGCTGTAAATTTCCCTCTACACACTGCTTTGAATGCATCCCAAACATTCTGGTATGTTGTGTCTTGGTTCTCGTTGGTTTCCAAGAACATCTTTATTTCTGCCTTCATTTCGTTATGTACCCAGTAGTCATTCAGGAACAGGTTGTTCAGTTTTCATGTAGCTGAGTGGTTTTGAGTGAGATTCTTAATGGTGAGTTCTAGCTTGATTGCACTGAGATCTGAGAGATAGTTTGTTATAATTTCTGTTCATTTACATTTGCTGAGGAGAGCTTTAATTCCAAGTATGTGGTCAATTTTGGAATAAATGTGGTGTGGTTCTGAAAAAATGTATATTCTGTTGATTTGTGGTGGAGAGTTCTGTAGATGTCTATTGGGTCCGCTTGGTGCAGTGCTGAGTTCAATTCCTGGGTATCCTTGTTGACTTTCTATCTCATTGATCTGTCTAATGTTGACAGTGGGATGTTAAAGTCTCTCTTTATTAATGTGTGGGAGTCTAAGTGTCTTTTTAGGTCACTCAAGACTTGCTTTATGAATCTGGGTGCTCCTGTATTGGGTGCATATATATTTAGGATAGTTAGCTCTTGTTGAATTGATCCCTTTACCATTATGTAATGGCCTTCTTTGTCTCTTTTGGTCTTTGTTAGTTTGAAGTCTGTTTTATCAGAGACTACGATTGTAACCACTACCTATTTTTGCTTTCCATTTGCTTGTTAGATCTTCCTCCATCCTTTTATTTTGAGCCTATGTGTGTCTCTGCACATGAGATGGCTTTCCTGAATACAGCACACTGATGGGTCTTGACTCTTTATCCAATTTGCCAGTCTGTGTCTTTTAATTGGAGCATTTAGTCCATTTACATTTAAAGTTAATATTGTTGTGGGTGAATTTGGTCCTGTCACTATGATGTTAGTGGTTTATTTTGCTCGTTAGTTGATGCAGTCTCTTCCTAGTCTTGATGGTCTTTACATTTTGGCATGATTTTGCAGTGGCTGGTACCGGTTGTTTCTTTCCATGTTTAGCTCTTCCTTCAGGAGCTCTTGTAGGGCAGGCCTGGTGGTGACAGAATCTCTCAGCATTTGCTTGTCTGTAAAGGATTTTATTTCTCCTTCACTTATGAAGTTATTTTGGCTGGATATGAAATTCTGGGATGAAAATTGTTTTCTTTAAGAATGTTGAATATTGGCCCCCACTCTCTTCTGGCCTGTAGAGTTTCTGCTGAGAGATCCGCTGTTAGTCTCATGGGCATCCCTTTGAGGGTAACCCGATCTTTCTGTCTGGCTGTCCTTAATATATTTTCCTTCATTTCAACTTTGGTGAATCTGACAATTATGTGTCTTGGAGTTGCTCTTGTCAAGGAGTATCTTTGTGGTGTTCTCTAAATTTAATGAATCTGAATGTTGTCCTGCCTTGATAGATTGGGGAAGTTCTCCTGGATAATATCCTGCAGAGTGTTTTTCAACTTGATTCCATTCCCTCTGTCACTCTCAGGTACACCAATTAGATGTAGATTTGGTCTTTTGACATAGTCCCATATTTCTTGGAGGCTTTTCTTGTTACTTTTTATTCTTTTTTTCTCTAAACTTCCCTTCTCACTTCATTGCATTCATTTCATCTTCCATCGCTGATACCCTTTCTTCCAGTTGATAGCATCAGCTCCTGGTGCTTCTGCATTCTTTACGTAGTTCTCAAGCCTTGGTTTTCAGCTCCATCAGCTCCTTTAAGCACTTCTCTGTATTGATTATTCTAGTTATACATTCTTCTAATTTTTTTTCAAGGTTTTCAACTTCTTTGCCTTTGGTTTGACTATCCTCCCATAGCTTGGAGTAATTTGATTGTCTGAAGCCTTCTTCTTTCAGCTCATCAGAGTCATTCTCCTTCCAGCTTTGTTCCGTTGCTGGTGAGGAATGTGTTCCTTTGGAGGAGGAGAGGTGCTCTGCTTTTTAGAGTTTCCAGTTTTTCTGCTTTGCTTTTTTTTTTTTTCCCATCTTTGTGGTTTTATCTACTTTTGGTCTTTGATAATGGTGACATACAGATGGGTTTTTCCTGTGGAAGATCTTTTTGTTAGTTTTCCATCTAACACTCAGGACCCTCAGCTGCAGGTCTGTTGGAGTACCCGGCCATGTGAGGTGTCAGTCTGCCCCTGCTGGGAGGTGCCTCCCATTTAGGCTGCTTGGGGGTAAGGGGTCAGGTGTCAGGGACCCACTTAAAGAGGCAGTCTGCCTATTCGCAGATCTCCAGCTGCGTGCTGGGAGAACCACTTCTCTCTTCAAAGCTGTCAGAGAGGGACATTTAAGTCTGCAGAGGTTGCTGCTGTCTTTTTGTTTGTCTGTGCCCTGCCCACAGAGGTGGAGCCTATAGAGGCAGGCAGGCTTCCTTGAGCTGTGGTGGGCTCCACCCAGTTCGAGTTTCCTGGCTGCTTTGTTTACCTAAGCAACCTGGACAATGTTGAACGTCAGTCTCCCAGCCTCACTCCCGCCTTGCAGTTTGATCTCAGACTGCTGTGCTAGCAATCAGCAAGACTCCGTGGGCATAGGACCCTCTCAGCCAGGTGCAGGATATAATCGCCTGGTGAGCCGATTTTTAAGCCCATTGGAAAAGTGCAGTATTCAGGTGGGAGTGACCCGATTTTCTAGGTGCTGTCTGTCACCCCTTTCTTTGACTAGGAAAGGGAACTCCCTGACCCCTTGCACTTCCCAAGTGAGACAATGCCTCACCCTTCCTTGGCTTCCTCATGGTACGCGCATCCACTTTCCTGCACTCACTGTCTGGCAATCCCTAGTGAAATGAACCTGGTACCACAGATGGAATTGCAGAAATCACCCATCTGCTGCGTCACTCACGCTGGGAGCTGTAGACTGGAGCTGTTCCTTTTTGGCCATCTTGGTTCCTCCCATCCTGAGATTTTTTTTAAACAAACACTGCTGCTGTTAAACACTTTAGCTAACAGTTTTACATAGTTAATATGTATATATTTTCACTATATAGGATGATATGTACTAACAATTATTAACTGATCACCAATTTTATATTCCTGTTCCAGAAGTTATCTCTGTGCCTCCAGTAATCCATACATATAGCTATTTTTTTTACACAAATGAATATATACAATAGACTATATTGTTAAGGTTGTTTTGTACTTTGTCACAAATCTGTCAGTATATGAAGATCCTTTTAATTCTGTTTGTAGCTACATAACTTGCAGATCAATGTGCTCTAATTTATGCAGTCCACCTCTGAGATGGATTGACGTGTAAGTGGTATTCAGTTTTACACTAAATGAAGAAGAATTTACACTTCCACCATAATTTTAACCACACCATCTCATTGACTTCATCTCACAACAAAATTCTGAGTGCAGGCAAAGTGATTATCGCTATTTGCTGAGGAAAGTAGCAGATATTTACATGAAGTTTATAGTTTTTTGAGTCAGAACAATAACTTAAAGGAGGTGCTCAATTAAAACTACAAAAACTCTCATTTTTTTAATGTAAGCTCTTTTTTTATTATCATTATACTTTAAGTTTTAGGGTACATGTGCATAATGTGCAGGTTAGTTACATATGTATACATGTGCCATGCTGGTGTGCTGCACCCATTAACTCTTCATTTAGCATTTAGTATATCTCCTAATGCTATCCCTCCCCGCCCCACCAACCCCCAACAGTCCCCAGAGTGTGATGTTCCCCTTCTTGTGTCCATGTGTTCTCATTTTTCAATTCCCACCTATGATTGAGAACATGCAGTGTTTTTTTTTTTTTTGTCTTTGTTATATTTTACTGAGAATGATGATTTCCAATTTCATCCATATCCCTACAAAGGACATGAAATCATCATTTTTTATGGCTGCACAGTATTCCATGGTGTATATGTGCCACATTTTCTTAATCCAGTCTATCATTGTTGGACATTTAGTTTGGTTCCAAGTCTTTGCTGTTGTGAATAGATCCGCAATAAACACACGTGTGCACGTGTCTTTATAGCAGCATGATTTATAGTCCTTTGGGTATATACCAAGAAATGGGATGGCTGGGTCCAATGGTACTTCTAGTTCTAGATCCCTGAGGAATCGCCACACTGTCTTCCACAATGGTTGAACTAGTTTACAGTCCCACAAAAGGGTAAAAGTGTTCCTATTTCTCCATATCCTCTCCAGCATCTGTTGTTTCCTGACTTTTTAGTGATTGCCATTCTAACTGGTGTGAGAATCTATCTCACTGTGATTTTGATTGCATTTCTCTGATGCTCAGTGATGGTGAGCATTTTTTCATGTTTTTTGGCTGCAAAAATGTCTTCTTTTGAGAAGTGTCTGCTCATATGCTTCACCCACTTGTGGATGGGGTTGTTTGTTTTTTTCTTGTAAATTTGTTTGAGTTCATTGTAGATTCTGGATATTAGCCCTTTGTAAGATAATTACATTGTGAAAATTTTCTCCCATTTTGTAGGTTGCCTGTTCATTCCAACATTAGTTTCTTTTGCTGTGCAGAAGCTCTTTAGATTAACTGGATCTCATTTGTCAATTTTGGCTTTTGTTGCCATTGCTTTTGGTGTTTTAGACATGAAGAACTTGCACATGCCTATGTACTGAATGATAATGCCTAGGTATTCTTCTAGGGTTTTTATGGTTTTAGCTCTAACGTTTAAGTCTTTAATCCATCTTGAATTAATTTTTGTGTAAGTTTTAAGGAAGGGTTGCAGTTTCAGCTTTCTACATATGGCTAGCCATTTTTTTCCAGCACCATTTATTAAATAGCGAATCCTTTCCCCATTGCTTATTTTTCTCAGGTTTGTCAAAGATCAGATAGTTGTAGATATGCAGCATTATTTCTGAGGGCTCTTTTCTATTACATTGTTCTATATCTCTTTTTTGGTACCAGTACCATGTTTTTTTGGTTACTGTAGCCTTGTAGTAAAGTCTGAAGTCAGATAGCATGCTGCCTCCAGCATTGTTCTATTGGCTTAGGATTGACTTGGTGATGCATGCTCTTTTTTAGTTCCATATGGAATTTAAAATAATTTTTTCCAATTCTGTGAAGAAAGTTATTTGTAGCGTGATGCCTCCAGCTTTGTTCTTTTGGCTTCAGATTGACTTGGTGATGCAGGCTCTTTTTTGGTTCCATATGTACTTTAGTTTTTTCCAATTCTCTGAAGAAAGTCATTAGTAGCTTGATGGGGATGGCATTGAATCTATAACTTACCTTGGGCATTATGGCCATTTTCACGATATTGATTCTTCCTACCCATGAGCATGGAATGTTCTTCCATTTGTTTGTATCCTCTTTTATTTCATTGAGCAGTGGTTGTAGTTCTCCTTGAAGAGGTCCTTCACTTCTCTTGCAAGTTGGATTGCTAATTATTTTATTATCTCTGAAGCAATTGTGAATGGGAGTTCACTCATGATTTGGCTCTCTGTTTGTCTGTTATTGGTGTATCAGAATGCTTGTGATTTTTGTACATTGATTTTGTATCCTGAGACTTTGCTGAAATTGCTTATCAGCTTAAGGAGATTTTGGGCTGAGACAATGGGGTTTTCTAGATATACAATCATGTTGTCTGCAAACAGGGACAATTTGACTTCTTCTTTTCCTAACTGAACACTTTTTATTTCCTTCTCCTGCATAAATTCCCTGGCCAGAACTTCCAACACTATGTTGAAAAGGAGTGGTGAGAGAGGGCAACCCTCTCTTGTGCCAGCTTTCAAGGGGAAGGCTTCCAGTTTTTGCCCATTCAGTATGATATTGGCTGCAGGTTTCTCATAGATAGCTCTTATTATTTTGAGATACATCCCATCAATACCGAATTTATTGATAGTTTTTCACATGAAGAGTTGTTGAATTTTTTCAAAGGCCTTTTCTGCATCTATTGAGATAATCATGTGGTATTTGTCTTTGGTTCTGTTTATATGCTGGATTACGTTTATTGATTTGCAAATATTGAACAAGTCTTGCATCCCAGCAACGAAGCCCACTTGATCGTGGTGGATAAGCTTTTTGTTGTGCTGCTGGATACGTTTTGCCAGTATTTTATTGAGGATTTTTGCATCAGTGTTCATCAAGGATGGTGGTCTAAAATTCTCTTTTTTGTTTGTGTCTCTGTCCTGCTTTGGTATCAGGATGATGCTGGCCTCATAAAATTTGTTAGGGAGGATTCCCTGCTTTTCTATAGATTGGAATACTTTCAGAAGGAATGGTACCAGTTCCTCCTTGTACCTCTGGTAGAATTCAGCTCTGAATCTGTCTGCTCCTGGACTCTTTTTAGTTGGTAAGCTATTGATTTTAGCCACAATTTCAGAGCCTGTTATTGATCAATTCAGAGATTCAACTTCTTCCTGGTTTAGTCTTGGGACAGTGTATGTGTCGAGGAATTTATCCATTTCTTCTGGATTTTCTAGTTTATTTGCATAGAGGTTTTTGTGGTATTCTCTGATTGTAGTTAGTATTTCTGTGGGATTTGTAGTGATATCCCCTTTGTCATTTTTTACACGGTCTATTTGATTCTTCTCTCTTTTTTTCTTCATTAGTCTTGCTAGCGGTCTATGAATTTTGTTGGTCTTTTCAAAAAACCGGCTTCTGGATTCATTAATTTTTTAAAGGGCTTTTTGTGTCCCTATTTCCTTCAGTTCTCCTCTGATTTTAGTTATTTTTTGCCTTCTGCTAGCTTTTGAATGTGTTTGCTCTTGCTTTTCTAGTTCTTTTACTTGTGATATTAGGATGTCAAATTTGGATCTTTTCTGCTTTCTCCTGTGGGCCTTTAGTTCTATAAATTTCCCTCTACACACTGCTTTGAATGAATCCCAGAGATTCTGCTATGTTGTGTCTTTGTTCTCATTGGTTTCAAAGAACATCTTTATTTCTGCCTTCATTTCGTTATGTACCCCGTAGTCATTCAGGAGCAGGTTGTTCCGTTTCCATGTAGTTGAGAGGTTTTGACTGACTTTCTTATTCCTGAGTTCCAGTTTGATTCTACTGTGGTCTGCAAAACAGTTTGTTATTATTTCTCTTCTTTTCCATTTGCTGAGGAGAGCTTCACTTCCAACTATGTGGTCAATTTTGGAATAGGTGTGTTGCTGAAAATAATGTATATTATGTTGCTTTTGGGTGGAGAGTTCTGTAGATGTCTATTAGGTCCGCTTGGTGCAGAGCTGAATTCAATTCCTGTGTATACTTGTTAACTTTCTGTCTCTTCCATCTGTCTAATGTTGACAGTGGGGTGTTAAAGCCTCCCATTATTATTGTGTGGGAGTCTAAATCTCTTTCTAGGTCACTCTGCACTTGCTTTAAGAATCTGGATGCTCCTGTATTGGTGCATATATATTTAGGATAGTTAGCTCTTCTTGTTGAATTGATCCTTTTACCATTATGTGATGGCCTTCTTTGTCTCTTTTGATCTTTGTTGGTTTAAAGTCTGTTTTATCAGAGACTAGGATTACAACACCAGCCTTTTTTGTTTTCCATTTGCTTGGTAGATCTTCCTCCATCCTTTTATTTTGAGCCTATGTGTCTCTGCAAGTGGGATGGCTTTCCTGTATACAGCACACTGATGGGTCTAGACTTTTTATCCAATTTGCCAGTGTGTGTCTTTTATTTGGAGCATTTAGTCCCTTACATTTAAAGTTAATATTTCTATATGTGAATTTGATCCTGGCATTATTATGTTAGCTGGTTATTTTGATCATTAGTTGATGCAGTCTCTTCCTAATCTCAATGATCTTTACATTTTGGCAAGATTTTGCTGCAGCTGGTACTGGTTTTTCCTTCCCATGTTTAATGCTTCCTTCAGGAGCTCTTTTAGGGCAGGCCTGGTGGTGACAAAATCTCTCAGCATTTGCTTGTCTGTAAAGGATTTTATTTCTCCTTCACTTATGAAGCTTAGTTTGGCTGGATATGAAATTCTGGGTTGAAAATTGTTTTCTTTAAGAATGTTGAATTTTGGCCCCCACTCTCTTCTGGCTTGTAGAGTTTCTGCCGAGAGATCCACTGTTTGTCTGTGGGCTTCCCTTTGATGGTAACCCGATCTTTCTCTCTGGCTGCCCTTAACATATTTTCCTTCATTTCAACTTTGGTGAGTCTAACAATTATGTGTCTTGGAGTTGCTCTCCTTGAGCAGTATCTTTTTGGCATTCTCTGCATTTCCTGAATCTGAATGTTGGCCTGCTTTGCTAGATTGGGGACGTTCTCCTGGATAATATTCTGCAGAGTGTTTTCCAACTCGCTTCTATTCTCCCCATCACTTTCAGGTACACCAATCAGATGTAGATTTGGTCTTTTCACGTAGTCCTGTATTTCTTGGAGATTTTGTTTTTTTCTTTTTATTCTTTTTTCTCTAAACTTCCCTTCTCACTTCATTTCATTCACTTCATCTTCCATCACTGATACCCTTTCTTCCAGTTGATTGCATCAGCTCCTGTGGCTCCTGCATTCTTCTCATAGATCTTGAGCCTTGACTTTCAGCTCCATCAGTTCCTTTAAGCACTTCTCTCTCTTGATTATTCTAGTTATTCAGTCATCTAAATTTTTTCAAAGTTTTCAACTTCTTTGCCTTTGGTTTGAATTTCCCCCTGTAGCTCAGAGTAGTTTGATTGTCTGAAGCCTTCTTCTCTCAACGCATCAAAGTCATTCTCCATCCAGCTTTGTTCTGTTGATGGTTAGGAACTGCACTCCTTTGGAGGAGCAGAGGCGCTCAGATTTAGAGTTTCCAGTTTTTCTGCTCTGTTTTTCCCCATCTTTGTGTTTTATCTACTTTTTGTCTCTGATAATGGTGATGTACAGATGGGTTTTTGGTTTGGATGTCCTTTCTGTTTGTTACTTTTCCTTCTAACAGACAGGACCCTCAGCTGCAGGTCTGTGGGAGTTTGCTGAAGGTCCACTCCAGACCCTGTTTGCCTGTGTATCAGCAGAAGTGGCTGCAGAACAGCAGATTTTCATGAACTACAAATGCTGCTATCTGATCGTTCCTCTGGAAGTTTTTTCTCGGAGGAGTACCCACCTGTGTGAGGTGTCAGTCTGCCTCTACTTGGGGATGCCTTCCAGTTAGACTGCTCGGGGGTCAGGTGTCTGGGACCCATTTGAGGAGGCAGTCTGCCCATTCTCAGATCTCCAGCTGCATGCTGGGAGAACCTCTGCTCTCTTCAATGCTGTCAGACTGGGACATTTAAGTCTGCATAGGTTACTGCTGTCTTTTTGTTTTTCTGTGCCCTGCCCCCTGTGGTGGAGCCTAAAGAGGCAGGAAGGCCTCCTTGAGCTGTGGTGAGCTTCACCCTGTTGGAGCTTCCTGGCTGCTTTGTTTATCTAAGCAAGCCTGGGCAATGGCAGGCTCCACTCCCCCAGCCTTGCTGCCATGTTGCAGTGTGATCTCAGACTGCTGTGCTAGCAATCAGTGAGACTCCATGGGCATAGAAACCTCTGAGCCAGGTGCAGAATATAATCTCCTGGTGCAGCGTTTTTTAAGCCCGTCAGAAAAGTGCAGTATTCGGGTGGGAGTGACCCGATTTTCCAGGTGCTGTCTGTCAGCCTTCTTTGACTAGGAAAGGGAAATCCCTGACACCTTGCACTTCCCAAGTGAGACAATGTCTTTCCCTGCTTCGGCTCACTCACGGCGCTCTGCACCCACTGTCCTGTGCCCACTGTCTGGCACTCCCTTCCAAGATGAACCCGGTACCTCAGATTGAAATGCAGAAATCACCCCTCTTCTGCGACACTCATGCTGGGAGCTGTAGACTGGAGCTGTTCCTATCGGCCATCTGGGCCCCTCTCCTCTTTTTTATGTAAAGTTCTAATGGCATTAAATTTAATACAATCTTTTCAGTGCAAAAGATTGTTATGAATACACTCTTAATGATCAAAGCTAAGCCTGTGTTTAACACATGAATATTTAATACTATGCCATCTTCTATAACTGTTTCAAAGAAAGAATTTTTTTTCTTATCTCAGCTTGTGAAACACTTACTGAGTGGGAATATCTGCCCCTGTTGGACCCCATCCAACAAAAGGATTTGTGGGACTCAAAGATTCTGTTGCTACTTATCAAGTACATTCTGTGATCCAGTAGTTATACCTGTTCTCTGTCATCGGCAACAGTATTTCTACCATTGAAAACACAGGTAGCAACATAGATGATGATTTTGGGGCTGGGAAATGAAGGTTTTCATCCTCTAGACTTCAGAATGGTTGGTCCATTGACAGCTTGATGGCTTGCCCAGAAAAGCCCACAGACACTCAATGCCAGATGGTGAAAGCAGTTTGGAGGAAGGCTGTACCCCATAAAGCCTCATAGGGGAATCTGCTCAAGACCATGGAAACCCAACTTTTGCATCAACATGACCTGGATATGAGACATTAAGTTAAAGATGATCATTCTGGAGCCTTAAACTTTTAGTGCCTCATTGGATTTCTGATATACTTAGGGTCTGTACTCCCTTCACTCTGGTCAGTTTGTCATATTTGGAATGCCTGTATTTTCCCAATGCCAGTACCCCCATTGTATCTAGCACATAACTAACTTGCTTTAATTTTTGCAGGTTCATAGGCAGGAAAAACTTGCCTTGTCTCAGATAAAATATCAGATTTTGGACTATTGAGTTAATGCTTGAATGAGTTAAGACATTGCAGTACTATTGAAAAAGCATGACTGGTTTTGAAATGTGAGGATTTGAGATTTTGGAGGGGCCAGGTTTGGAAAGGTATGATTTGACTGTGTCCCCATCGAAACTGTATCTTGCATTTTTACATGTGGTAGAGGGGGATGAGATAGAGAGTAACCATATTATAGGGGCAGTTTTTTTTTTGTGCTGTTCTGGTGATAGTGAGTAAGTCTCATCAGATCTGATGGCTTTAAATATCAGTGTTTCCCTGAACAAGCACTCTCTTTGCTTGCTGCCATCTGTACAAGATGTGACTTTCTCCTCTTTGCCTTGCCAGATACATAAATCTCTAAGTCCATAAACCAATCTTCCGTTTATAAACTGCTGAGTCTAGCATATGTCTTTATAAGTGCATGAAAATGTACTAATATAGTACAAATGTCATATTGACTAATGAAGCTCTGAAACTTTAGTTTCACAGTTAAGTCAAGAAGTAAATAAAATGCAACTATACATAGATCTCTGAAAACGAATATCAATCACGTTTTAATTCAGTAACATTTTGTTAACATCTTTTAATAAAAACAATGCAAAAGGGGTTGTGAAGTCAAGTTATTATAAAGCACTCTGAACTTTTATAATTTATACTAACTTAAGGCAAAAGCCATTTTACTTTTTTTCAGAGACAATTTTCTAGTGCTTCAGTCAGAATGAATACAGTCGTGCCATCATCACTAACTGCAGCTTCTAACTCTTGGACTTATGTCATCCTGCTTCCTCAGCCTCCCAGTTAGCTGCATCTAAAGAAAAGGCCAGTAGGCTCAGCTGGTTATTTAACTTATATATTTATTTTAATTTTTTCTTAGAGTCAGAATCTGGCAGTGTTACTCAGTCTGGCCTCAAATTCTAGGCCTAAAGTGATCCACTTATCGTGGCTTCATTAAGTGCTAATATTACCAGTGTTAAGCCAGCACATCTTCTAATTTTTAGAAACTTTTTGTAAAGATAGTGTTTCAGGATTTTGCCAAACTCTGTTCCAAATTCCTGGCCTCATCTGTCCTTTTTCCCTTGCCCTTCCAAATTATTGGAGCTATCAATATGAGAAACAAAATCTGATGTAAACAATGATCCATCTTTTAAATTATAAGTAAAGATTTTGTTTAGAATAGATAAAGCTTAATACTGAATGATAAAGTAGAATAAGCTGTGATACAAATTTTTTGAAGTCACAGCCAATTTTTAAACAAAAAATGCATATTTAGATTAGAGAATTTTGTGTTTACCAAGAATTCTCACACAATTACTGCAAAAATGTTTTCCATGTGTTTAAAAATTGAAATAATACTTTTACTGTTAGGAAATATAAAGCAGTATAATAGACAACCAAACCCAATTATAATTACATTATGAATGAAATCCAAAGCCACGTACCAGGCACTGGAAGGAATACAAATATTTTTTTGTGCAAAATACTGTGGTAATGATGAATATAGAGGCAATTTGTATACTAATCAAATAAATTCTTTTCATTCATGCAGAAAATAATCCTACTGTTCAAAAAGAATTATATATACTGTCAAAATCATTCATATTTTCAAGCTGTTCATAAAATATTTGTTATTTAAGCTAAATCTTAGGGATTATATTACCACTTCACTAACTCATATTTCAAACTGCTTGATAAAAAAATAACAATTAATATAATAAATAAATGCTCTTCCATATTTCCATATATTAAAAACCAATATTCTAAGGTAAAGATATCTTAAATATTTTACCTTGAAATAACTAAACCAAAAAGGTAACACATTCATACAAATTAGATCTAATAATTTCTCAAAAAAAGGAATAAGAACACTGAAGAAAAAGTTTAAACTTATTTGATACGTTGTAAAAACCCCTACAAGTCATACACAAATTACTTATCATAAAAAGCAAATCTAAATTGTTACACTGAGTACAGTTTAGGTTTTGAGAAATCTGTGTTTGCAGAATCTGTGGGTGTAAAAGGTCACATATTTGTTGTAAACTAGACAACATTACTTACGCAGACACTGATGCTTATATGGTTCGTTATAGCCACTACTATCTGACTGTTACTATTCTGATGTTTTCTTTTATGCTATTAAGCATAATTTGCTGTAAATTGAAGATACATGATAAGCAATAATAATAGCAGCTGATATTTATAGCACTTAAAGAAGAGGCAATACACTAAGAGACACACAGATACTAATGAGTTTAATTCTCACAGTTTTTTCTTTCATTTTCTTTTTTGTTTCTTTTTTTTCTTTTTTGAGATAGGGTTTTACTCTCTTCCCCTAGGCAGCAGTGCAATGGCAGAATCTCTGCTCACTGTAAAATGTGCCTCCCAGATTCAAGAAATTCACCTGTCTCAGCCTCCCCAGTAGCTAATTTTAAAGGCATCTGCCATTACATATGGCTAATTTTCATATTTTTAGTAGAGAGGGGGTTTCACTCTTTTGGCCAGGCCAGTGTCACTGTCTTATAAAAACAGTTAAGATCTGTCTGGGCATGGTGGCCTGTAATCCCAATACATTGGGAGGCTGAGGTGGGCAGATCAGGAAGTCAGGAGATCCAGACTTTCCTGGCTAACACGGTGCAACCCTGTCTTCTACTAAAAATACAAAAAAAAATTAGCCAGCAGTGGTGGCTGGCGCCTCTAGTCCCAGCTACTCTGGAGGCTGAGGCAGGAGAATGGCATGAACCTGGAAGGTGGAGTTGCAGTGAGCCCAGAAGAGACCACTGCACACCACTCTGGGTGACAGAGTGAGACTCTATCTCAAATAAATTAATTAATTAATAACAAGTAAATAAAATAAAATAAAATAAAATAATAAAACAAAATAAAATAAAATACAATGTTAAGACCTATATATGTTTATTTTAAGAGGTTTGCATTAAGAGAGAGAGAAAGGGTTAAAATAAATTGTTTCATTTCTCAGAGATGTGAATAATAGGCAGTATGATGTTACAAATGAACCACAAACTAAATGACAGCTAAGTTCACAACAACGCAGACAGCTTGAAGGTGAGAAATTATGAAGGCCAAGAAAGACATCCATGTATTTAACTTACAGCATCTTCAAAGATAGCTCTTTATTCTGTCACCCAAACAAGCTCCAAAGAGATAAAATGGCCTGGTTAGGCCTAAAGAATGAAATCTGTTTCTGAAACTACATGTGGTTGTTAAAACCTGTTGTAACCACAAAAAAATGAAGAGATATCTGTAATAGAAAAAGAATAACGTTTGCTTCTGCCAAATCTTCAATATTCAATCATTAAATTGCAATTTATCTTAGAAGACAGATGAAAACAATCTGTGAGATCTTCTACATCAACAACTATTCATTTAATAAGAATCATTTTTCTTCAAGTCAGTCACTGTATTTTGTCAATATTATTTCCCTTTAAACCAGTTATCATCTTAGCTACCTGTCTGATACCACTAAAACAGTAAAGAGAAACCAGAAGTTAATTTTTTGGATGAGCAGAAACAACTCTAATATCTTCTGGTTTTGCTCAATGAGATTTTTTTTTTAAACTGAACAAAACATAGATTTTATCCCATTTTACAACAATGTGGATTTTCCCCTTGCATTGGATATACTGTTCCAAAGAATCAAGAAGATTTTGATGACTGCTAATGTCCACATTTAAAGTGTTAAAAGATTTTTCACATTTGTACCGAAAGATATTATTAAAGAAAGAAATTATAAACATATATCTTTATGTTTTTGTTTTGTTTTGCTTGGTTTTCCAGTGAAGACAATAGAAACTTGTCTTTCACAAAACCGATCCCTTGTGCCAATTTTTTGCAAACAGTCATACATAGATGCATGCACGCATAAATTATTGAAAGTTTTGAACACAGAAACTCATAGTGTTATATTAATTTGAATGAAAAAGAACAGAAATTTGACTAGATTTCAGAAAAAAATGTTTTGAGCAGATCAAACAAATGAAAATAACTTGTTGATGCAAGAAAAAAGGAGAGTTGATCACACCTGAGGCTATGGAACTGAAATAGGTAAATAAGAATTACATATGCAAATTACACTTACAACCCTACATTTACAGTTTAGCTATGGCATCTAGAACCTCATACTGAGAGATATAGTGGGGAGTCAGTGCATTATAGGTGCACTTCAGACATTTAAAGAAATCTAAGTGATAATGCTAATACAGAGAAGGGAGCTGCTGTGAGTGAAACAGAAGGAAGCCCAGAATTCAGAAGATCACTTTTTCTTTCTAGTTCTGAGATATCTAAGAAGTACCTTCTTGAAAGAACAATAAACTCTCATGAGAGGCTGCAGCTTGTTTCAGAAACTAGAAAGAGCTATATGCTACAGTTTACAGTACAAAGTTGTGTGACAGTGTCTTATTGTCATGCATGCCACAAATTAGAACTTGATAAAATAAGGGAAAGAAAATCAAGGTATTATTAAGCTGTGTGTGTGTGTAAGTGTGGGAAGGGGCAGCGATTCTCTTCATTGCACAGGTTGGAGTGCCACAACAGAGTAACAGCTCAGGAGATGTTTTCACCTCACTGTCCCAAGTAGCAGGGACTACAGGTGCAGACAATTACACTCACCTAGGTCACTTTTTGCATCTTAATCGACATGAGATATCACTACATTAGTCAGGCTGTATTTGATCTCCTGAAATCAAGTAATCTGACTGTTTTGGCTTCACAAAATGTTAAAACTACCAGTGTTAAGAAAGGTGCCTGGCACAAGCTTGCAAATATATACATATATATAATTCATAAATATATATTTACACACACACACATATACATGCACATATACAAATATATATTATGTAAAGTTACACATTATATATGTATATATAAGTACATCACATATATATTCTCTTGCAGGTCTAGAAAGGGGTACTTTCTTCTCGTGATGAAAATGCTCATTTGATAACAAAAAAAGGTTATTTGATGAAGAGTAATGTTGATCTTTGAGATACATAATCTCATGGATAAACATTACTCTAGAGACTAAAAGACATCATTGATGCACTAATCTAATTTGACAAGAGTAATGAAGGAACATTAAGCATATGCAAAAATTCTATGAATGAAATGGCATTTTACCTTCACAAGTAGCTGACACTACAGGCTCAAACCACCATACATGAATAATTTTTGCATTTTTTGTGGTGACAGGGTTTTGCCATGTTACCCAAGCTTATAAAATAATTTTTATTATGTGTGATGA
The DNA here is from genome assembly GCF_028885655.2 of Pongo abelii. Lineage (NCBI taxonomy): Eukaryota > Metazoa > Chordata > Mammalia > Primates > Hominidae > Pongo > Pongo abelii. The sequence continues at coordinate 36,523,701 of NC_072009.2, read as the reverse complement.
CAGCAGCTTGGTCAACTTTTTAAGGAAAAACTTTACAGATGCATTTAAACACATATAGAGACAAAATTATGTACTCAAGATTTGCTTCATTAGAGAACTGTTAAATCAAGGAAATGGCTACATTTTAATGTTTAGTTTGTATATAGAGTATAAATCTTATTATACTAAAAATTTAATTATATCTTAAAAGATGAAAGAGTACATGGCCTGTCTGTGCTGTGACAATTTTAGTCTCTTTCTATTGGGCTAATACTAGTAGAAATGACCAAGAAGACAATGATAATATTACTTTTGTTTAAATATTTAACATCAAATACATTATGGATTTTAAGATATATTTAAAAATTTTAGTTTGTGTAGAGTTGATTTCATCAAAATTAAATGATAACTCACCCATAATTTAACTGAACTGTTTCCCAAAACTTTTGGGTATGTAGAATTGTAGTCAGAAAGCAGTTAATCCAAAGATTGACCTGAAGGGATCTTAGGACACAAATACTGTGGTCTTTTCTATCTTCTGTCTTGTTTAATGCTAATTTGTCTTCGCATTTATGATAATACCTGAATACATCATCGTGTGGATGAGCCTTACTCTAGAGGCCAAAAGGCGTATCTTTAAAAGTATTATGAAAGTAGTTGAAGGAAATGTGTACCAAAACTGGGTTAATGAAATGATATGCATTTTTTTGTAGTATTTTCAAAGAAATTATTGTTTATAACATTTAGCATTAGTGTTTATTACATAGGTGAACCATCATAAAGAGTATACAGAAAAGTTATCAGTAGAAATAATAAAATAATAACATACCACACAGGTAATGAAATAGACTACAATCTTCTCAAGTAGACAGGATTGGAAAGAAAACAGTGCTCTGCCATAAACAACTTACGAGAACTAAGTACTTTTTTCTCCTAGAATTCAGTGTCTTCTTGTGAGTATCATACATTTTTGACCTTTACATGATATAATTTATTTGATGTTTTGAGAATTATTACAGATCAATAAATATGGCCATTGAGAGTAATTGTGGAAAGATCGAGAGCATACACAGAAGCTCCAAAGGTCATAATCTCCTTGTAGCTAAAGAACAAAATACAGCTTTTTTACACATATGCAACATGTTTCTCTATGCTTTGGTATGCAACTGAGGTTTATTACAGAGAAATACAAATTATCTACTTCATGTCCTGATGAAGTTCATCGCGTAGAAAAAGTAACTAGGCAGACATGCATGCCACAGTGAAGGGCTGAGACAACATAAAGCACAAGCAACTAAGCACAATGGTCGGGACTTAATTTGAATGTTACATTCTGTCTACTTCATTCACTTCTTGCCAGCACAATTTGTCATCTCCATCTGTTTTCAGTTCAAAACCCTAGGGGAAAAAGCAGCTAGAGGATTAGGACCCAAATTCTATCTTTTTGTGCAGTAGTAGCTGTTAACCAAGTAAGAGTGGACTCCCACACAGAGATCCTACTAAAAGAAATGCTAGCCAAGTTGTAATGCCTGCATAGTGTGATCTGTCATATCTACAAAGGCAGAGACAAATGTGTGTTTTGTAATCTCTCTAAACATTAAGTGCTAAGATGTTATTTGAAGGCCAAGTTATTTTTGATCACTGAGGAAAAGAAATGCAGAAATTTTGGAACTGTTTACTACAGTTAAAATATTCTATTTTCTTTCTTTAGTTTCTATCAATATCGCTGCGAAAAAAGTAAAGGAATGATAAACAGTTTGTAAACATTTCAAAAATTCAGGTTTTCTATATTCACTTTATAGCTACATCTTAAATATGTGATCTGCTACTAAACACTAAATGTTTGCTGCCTTATTATCAACCACATACTTTTTATTTTCAACCAGGTTCTTTTATACCTTTAGCAGCCTTATTGTAATTGTGAAATAATATTGATAACAGGTCCATGTAACATTATCAGAAAAATGATTTTTTTCTTAAGCAGAATACCTCATTTGAGAAAAATATACAGAAAATCCTAAAAATAAAAACAACTTATATCACACAAATAAAATTAAAGTTAAAAATTAAATAGCATATTTTAAATACAAGATGAAAATATACTTATTAAAATAAATATTTTTTATTCTTACAATTCTGAATTGCATTTACCATGTCATACAAATATGATTATATCAATGGTACTTTGAAAACAAACCAAAAATAATAAAAATTGTCAAGTAAAATTTCAAGTTATTAGATACTGAGCATGAAAAATATGCCATTTATAATATCTCAGACATTCTAGCTATATTGTCAAAATGCAGTCCTGAAAAAATCTCATGAAAGTACAGTAATCTCAGGAAGAAAAACAGTACCTGGTATCAGAAATTAAAAACAAATAAATAATCAAAATTTAACTCACATCTTTTTTACTCATCTTTGAACAATCATTGTCTACATCACATCATGTGTTTCCAGTTGCAGAAATTCTGTTTCTAACCACTAACATTATGTATAGTTGCTAGATCACACAATTTATGTGACTAGTCACACCAGTCTCTTTGAGTCCCACAAGTCATTTTTGTGGGCAGGGTCCAGTCGGGGGCAGATATTCCTACTAACTGAGTGTTTCACAACCTGAGAGAAGAAAAACTATGCTTATGCTACAAAAATGATGATTCTGTCCATAGTTCTTCTAATCAGGCTGGTAAATTCATTTTATCAGGCTAACACAGCAATTTTCAAATGGTACTTTAAATTTGTACGTCATCAGCAACGTGATCCAATATATGCACCATTAACTAGAAATATCTTAAATCTACATTTTTAATGACATTGCTTCTGCAAGTTTCATTTAGAAAAATCATATAAGATGGTATAGTATTAAATTTCCACATGCTAACACAGACTTAGCTTTAATCATTATGTGTTTACTGATTGAAAAACTTTTGTACTTACAGTAAGTGTATTCAATAAATTGTCACCAGAAATTTATATAAATAGGACATTAGAATTTTCTCAGCTTAAACTGACCACTTTCTACAAATTATTGTTCTCAAACCTAAAAACTATAATCTTGACATAAATATCTGCTTTTTTCCTCATTATATAGTGATGATTATATACATTTTATTGTGAGATAAAGTCAATAAGGTGGTGTATTTAAAATCCCTCTGTGTGAGAAATGGAAATATTTCTCTATTTTATAAAACTGAATACAACTTACACATCAATCCATCTTAGATGTGGACTGCATAAATTAGAGCACATTGGATGCCAAGTTATGTAGCTACAGAACAGAAATAAACAGATCTTCATGTATTGACAGGTGTGTCACTAAGTAAAAACAAACAACTATATTGTGTAGTTTATATTCTCATTTCCGTAAAAAAAGAAGAGGAGGAGAAGAAGAAGAGAAGAAGAAGAAGAAAGAAGAAGAGGAGGAAGAAGAAATAGCTCTATGTATGAAGAAGTGCATATACTTCAAAAAATATCTCTGGACCAGAAATGCAATATGCGTGGCAAGTTAATACTTTTTATTGCATGGCGTCTTATATATTTGGAAATATATATTAACCACAAGGAAAGAAAAGATTGACTTAATGTTTCATAACAGTAGTCTTTGCTTAAAAAATCTCTTTTTAAGATATATATTTACTCTGCCAATATGAGTTAAATAAATTAACAAAAATATGTGTTTTTAAAAAGGAAACTCTCCTGTTTACATAGATCCCACAGGATAAGTAAAGATCTGTCCTTTTAAACAGTGAGTTTAGCTAGAAACTCCTGCAATGTGCCAAAAAATATACTCACAGAGAGAAACAAGTAAACTAATATAATTTCACATTTTCAATTAAATATCTGTACAGAATACTGTTGTTAATTGTATTTGTAACCCTCTGATTTCCCGTGAAATGAACTAAATTTTACGTTTTTTTTGTTTGTGTGCTTTTTTTTTTTTTTTGAGATGGAGTCTCGCTCTGTTGCCTTGGCTGTGATCTAGTGGTGTGATCTCGGCTCACTGCAAGCTCCGGCTCTCGGGCTCACGCCATTCTCCTGCCTCAGCCTCCTTTGTAGCTGGGACTACAGGCACCCACCAGCGCACCCGGCTAATTTTTCTAATTTTAGTAGAGACTAGTTTCACCGTGTTAGCCAGGATGGTCTCGATATCCTGAACTTGTGATCTCCCCTTCTCAGCCTCCCAAAGTGCTGAGATTACAGGCGTGAGCCACCGTGCCCCCCCTATTGTTTTTCAATTTAATTACATTACCTCTCGCTATGAGTTTCAGCTCCGTGTAAGTTTTGAACATTGCTATTCATTTCGTTTAATTGATGTGGATATTTAAAAGTAATAACATGCACTCAGATGATCTCTTTTCACATTATGATTATAAAATAATACCTCTCTTGGAATTTAACTAAGACAACATTAAGCAAGTTAAACTTTGTAATGAATACATTTTAAATATACCGTTTTTGTACCATTAAATATGGTTTCTTCTTACTCAAAAGTCTTACTATTTTTTCGTATATGATTAAATCAATCCCACTGAGGTAAATTACCAAAAACATATATGAGAACATTTAAGAAATACGTCTTATTTTAAAAAATAATATTCTCTATATAAATGGTTTTAATTATACACTTGATGGCTACAAAATGTTAAGCTAGTTGATTAAAAACAAAGCAAAACAGAAGCGATCTGTTAATTTTTTCTAAATGTAAATATAAAATTTCAAACAAAGCTGTTATTAGCGATGAAAAACCTCTTTATGATTTTAAATACTCACTACTTATTTCTTTGTCTATGTAATATATTTTCATCAAACAGACTGGTATCTTTTTGAGATTTTTTTACCCAGACAATCTTGTGCTGCAGGTAGCTCAAAACGAGGGTTGTTGGTAGCTGGTGAACTATGGACTAGAACACCCTGCTCTGCTAGCAGTTATTTTATTTCTTAAATACTGCAGGTGAACTTTTGATGCTGGGAAGATTTAAACATCAATTAATTCCTAGTAACATACAAAAAGTAATCATACAGTATTGGTAGAAAACATAGCTTAAGAAAAAGTTGTCTTTCAAAGAAAATACCTTTTAAGTTTATTTCACATAATTAAACATCTTATTGTATCTTGAAACAATTTAGAATATGCTTACAAAAGAAAATCCAAAGGAAAAAACACCAGTGTAATCAATAAATGTAATGAGTTTTCCAAATGAGATATGTGAAGCAGTTTCTAAGTTGCGAGCACTCTTCACCATAGAAAGATGACTATCTAAATAAAACTACTCTTTTAATTATCTATTACTGGAAATAAATTCATCTCCAATAAAAAGGCAATGCACTTTAATTATCTTTTTGAATTACAAGACATAAAAATACTCATCAAAAATATGATATAAAAAATAAGGTTTGTAAGATCAATGTTTTTTTTTTCTCAATTGGAAATTTAGTCAAGGGCCGGCAAGGCTTGGTAGCACATGCCTGTAATTTCAGTACTTCTAGAGGCCAAAACTGGCAGGGTACTTGAAGCCAGGAGTTTGAGACAAGCATGGCCAATACGGTGAAAACCCTTCGAATGTGTTGGTGCACACCTGTAATCTCAGCTATTTAAGAAGCTGAGGAAGAATAAACACTTGAACTTTGGAGGCAGGGTGCTGCAGTGTGCTAAGATTGCACCACTGCACTCCATCCAAAGATGCAGTGTGGGATTCCATTCTAAAAATAAAAGAAAATAAATTCAGTCAACTAAGAATTGAGATATCCTACTTATTTGCTTTTCAATGCAATTTGTGACAAGTCTGATTTGTAACTAGAAAATGTCTTAAAGGGTGGAACACATTTCAGTTACTGAAACTTCACTTCTAAGAAAAGAAAGCTTTTCTAGTTTTATTTAATTTATTTAACTTTGTTTTATATCAAGTTCCAGGGTACATGCAGGACATGCTGGTTCATTGCATAAGTGACAAGATATTAGAACAGCAGAAAGTTAGATAAAAATAAGATCTCATAGAAAATTTGCATATTTGTTGTTTTTGTTTTGGTTTTCTTTTTTCTTTTTTAAGATGGAGTTTCACTATTGTGATCCAGGCTGAAGTCCAATAGCATGATCTTGGCTCATTCTCATCTCCTGGTTTCAATCGGTTCTACTGCCTCAACCTCCTGAGTAGCTGGGATTGCAGGTGACTGTCACCATGCCCAGCTAATTTGCTAATTTTATTTGTTTATTTACTTATTGCATTTTTAGTAGAGACAGGGTTACACCATGTTGGCCAAACTGGTCTCGAATTCCTGACCTAGGGTGAATCACCCAATTTGGCCTCCCTGAGTGCTGGGATTACAGCTGTGAACCATCCTGCACAACCTCTGAAAAATTGTTAAAAGTGTTTTCTTAATTCATTCTTCATTACTCTTTAGAATAGTCAATGTCAACAATTTAGCTTCCAGAAGACACTAAGATGTGTGGAAACTTCAGCCATGGAAAGAGGATGTTACTATTGCACTTAGTGGAAAAGGTCAGAAATGCTGCTCATCTTCTTACAATGCACAGCAAAACCACCTCCACAAAAAATAAGTATATGAGTATATAATGTCAAAATCCAGGCATTAGAAATTGTGTTCCATTGGTCACTTTGCCAGATGAAAACCACAGTGGCCAGTGGTGCCTTTGCTGGAGTTTTTCCCAGGCCTGCTACATGTGTTCTACCCACTCTGCCTGACAGGCTGCACACAGCTTGCATTAAGTGCCGGGGTTTATCACCTGCCAAGGGCAAGCATGGTGGAGTGGCACTTGTTGTGTGAGCAAGTGTGGGCCCCAACCACTAAACTCATCCAGGCATGCCGGCTGTGGCAAAGGAAGAAATTTATTTGCCAATAGAAGTTCCATCTCACTGAGAAGCAGCAGCTGGGCCAGGCATACTGCAGGCAGCATCCACAGCTGATATTGGGAAATGCAGTGGGGCCCAGAAGCTTGGAGATGGCAGAAAATGCAAGCCCCTAAGACAGTGTCAGAGTCATGGCATTGAGAGCCCCTCAGTCTGTGCACCCTGAAAGGCCACATCTGTCCTCTTATTTTTGTGTTCCACAATACAATAAGCAAGGGGGAAAGTTTTATCCATAGTTGTGTTACAGATCATTCAGCCCTGATATTCAGCAGATCTCAAATTATTGTTCTGCATCCCAGAAGAAAGAGGTACATGCTGCCTTCACTCTTTCCACCTCTACCTGTAGAGATAAAGCATGCACTGGCTGAGGTCACAGTGATGGCCTCCCCTGAGTCAGTTTCCAGGTATGATAATGTTGATTCTTTTCTGAGGCCACCCCCAACATCTCTGTTTGGTTCTAAGCTTGTAACTAAAGTACTGGTAGGCTCTTTAAGGTGATATTGAGAGTACAACCCATGAGAAGATGTGGTAAACTGAAAAACAATTCTTTGAGTTCTATAATATATATGAAGAGCAGACTAGAGAACACAGAAGCAAATGGATATTAAGGGTATGGGATAATACCAGAAGGAACAGAGAGTTGTATCAGGCTGAATTTATTGAGCAGAGCTGACTTAGTAGGGATTCTGCACTTAAAGATGCAGCACAGGAGCTAAAGATTTCTAACCATTTATCTGCTTGGTTAGCTAAAATATGGATTCAAAGATGGCCTTCAGTGTGTAAGCTCTGTAAATGTCTACTCTCCATTGGTTTATTGTAAAGGATGAAACCCAAAGGCCTTAGGAGATTGGAATGGTGGAATGGATTAGTTCACTTTAGACCTTCTCCTCACAGCTGAGAGAGTCCAGAGGATATACTCTTGATCAATGCCTTGTGAAGTAGAGCAGCACCTGAATCTTTGAACAGCTCTGTAATTACTCTTCTCTGTGTGTCAGATCTAAGGTTGGGAACTGCAGCCACTCACTATAAAATTTAAGTACACTAGGGATAATCGAATCCCAAGGTGGCAGGATCTAAGTGTCAACACTCGACCATCAAAGGCAAGGTGGATGTAGGTACCATAATGGACAGCTGTCACGAAGCAGCAATCAGAAGGGTCTGACCCCTGTAGAGCCCTGACACTGGCTAATTAATCAAGATGTTCCTGGGAGTAAAGTTGATAGAAAGCCTACTGCGTTCCTACTTAAGGTATAGAAACAGAAAACTTTGGTGTCAAATAGATGAAGAACTATTCTAAATTATAAGAACAGAATCACAGCTTCTCAAGCTGTTCTCATATCAGAGCCAATTAAGAGACACAGAACCCTTTGAATGAAGGGGAGGCTGGGTCCCCTTGAGGAAAGACCTCCACTCCATTACCAACAATTTATGCAGTGAATCTTTCTCCCATCATTCCTTAAGTAACTTCTGGAATTTTGTCAGGGTGACTGTGCATTGAAGAAAGGGAAATGATCAGAATTTTTGGGCTACTGGACCCTGGATCTGAGTTGATACTGACTCCAGGAGACACACAACATCATTGTGGTTTTATACTTAAAATAGAAACTTATGAAGGTTGGCAATTAATAAAGTTTTAGCTTTGGTCAGACTTACAGTGTGTACACTGTGTACCTAGACTCATCCTAAGGTCATTTTCCTAGTGCCAGAGGCATTATTGACATAGACACACTTAGCTGCTGGTAAAAGCCCGCATTTACTTCCTGATCTGTAGGGTGAGGACTACTAAAATGGGAAAAGGCAAATGGAAGCCATTTTGAGCTGCCTCTACCTGGAAATATAGTAAATGAAAAACAATATCACAACCCCGGAGAGATTGTGAAGATTAGCACCACCAGTAAGGACTTGAAAGACACAGAATTGGTCATTATCAGCACATCTAAATACAACTCTGCCATTTAACCTGTGCAGAAAACAAGTGGATCTTGGAGCATGACAGGAGATTTTTGTAAGCTTAACCACGTGGTGACTCAAATTGCAGCTGCTGTACCAAATGTGGTTTTATTGCTTGAGCAAATAAATATATCTCCTGGCATCTGGTATGCAGCCATTGCCTGGGCACATGCCTTTTTCTTCATTCCTGTCCATAAGACCCACCAGAGGCAATTTGCCTTCACCCAACAATACCAGCAATACACTTTTATTCTCCTACCTCAGGGATATACCAACTCTCTACCTTTCTGCCTTAATCTTGTTCAGAGAGACCTTGATTTCTTTTGGCTGCTGCAAGATATCACACTTGTCTGTGGCATTGATGACATTATGCTGATTTGATCCAGTGAGCAAGAAGTAGCAAACAAACTGCACTTATTGGTGAGACATGTTCATACCATATTATAGGAAATAAATCTGACTAAAATTCAGGGAACTTCTACCTCAGTAAAATTTCTATGGGTCCAGTGGGGTAAGACCTGTTGACATATTCCTTCTAAGGTAAAGAACAATTTGCTGGATTTGGCCCCTCATACAAACAAAAAAATAGGGGACAAGTTCTAGTGGGTTTCTTTGGATATTGGAGAAAACATATTCCTTATGTGAGGTTGTTACTCTCCCCCATTTATTGAGTGACTCAAAAGGTTGCCAGTTGTGAGTAGTGTCTGCAACAGGAGAAAGCTCTGTGGAAGATCCAGGCAAGCTTTTTTTCTACTTAGGCCATATGACCCAGAAGATATAATGGTGAGGGAGGTGTCAGTGGTAGATAGCAGTGCTGTTTGGAGCCTAATGACAGGATCTCAGAGGTGAATCACAGCATAGGTCTCTGGGATTTTGAAATAAGGCCCTGCCATCTTCTGCAGATAACCACCCTCCTATTGAGAGACAGCTTTTGGCCTATTACTGGGTTTGGTGGAAACTGAATGCTTGTCTATAAGTCATGAAGTCACCAAGTGAACTGAAATGCCTATCATGAACTGGGTGCTTTCTGATCCATCTAGTCATAAAGTGGGTTGTCCATAGCAGAATTTCATCATCAAATGGTAGTGGTATATACATGCCCAGTCTCAATCCAGTCCTGAAGGCACAAGTAAGTTACATGAGTAAGTAGCTCAAATGCTCATGGTCTCCAGTCTTGCCACCATGCCTTCTCCCCTCCAACCTGCACTGATGGTCTCATGTATAGTTCCCTATGATCGGTTGACAGAATAAGAGAAGATGATGGCCTGGCTCCAGATGGTTCTGTACAATATGTGAAGCCACCACCCAAAAATGAACAGTTGCTGCAGTACAGCTTTTTGCTGGGATATCCATGAAGAACAGTGGTGAAGGGACATTTTCCCGGCAGACAGAACGTCATGGAGAGATAGCCAGATGTGTGTTTACATATGGGTTCATAGGCCATAAAAAATGTTATGGCTGGATGATCAGGAACTTGGAAGAAGCATTATCAGTAAATAGGTGGCAAAGTAATTTGAAAGAGAGTTATTAGATCAGCCTCTCTGAGTGGGCAAAAACTGTGAGGATAATTATATTTCATGTGAGTGTTCAACAATGGGGACCTCAGAAGATGAAAAATTTTGTAAGCAAATGGATAGGATAAACCATCTTGTGGAAGCTACTCAACCTCTCTCCTGAGCTTCTGCTGTAATCACCCAGAGGGCCCATAAACAAAATGGTCATGATTGCAGGGATGGAGATTATGCATGGGTTCAGCAAAATGGACTTTTACTCAGCAAAGCTAAGCTGGCTATGGCCACTGTTGAGCACCCAATTTGCAAGCAACAGAGTCCAACACTGATCCATCTGTATGGCACCATTTCTCAGGGTGCTTATTCTGGATATGCATTTGCCTATTCTGCATCCAATGCTTCTGCCAAGACTACCAACTGTGGACACACTAAATACCTCATCCACCAACATAGCGTTCTGCACAGCATTCCCTCTGACAAAGACACTCCCCTTATGGCAAAAGAAGTGTGGCAGTGGGCTCCTGCTTATGGAATTCACTGGTCTTACCACGTTTCCCATCATCCTAGGGCAGCTGGATTAATACAATGGTGAAAATGGCCTTTTAAAGTTACAATTATGATACCAACGATGGGACAAGACTCTGCAAACCTGGGGCAAAGTTCTCCAGAAGGTAATGTATGTTCTGAAACTGTGTTGAACATATGGTACTTTTCCCAGAGCCAAAATTAATGGGTACACAAATCAATGGGTGGAAGTGAAAATGTCCCCACTCACCATCACCCCTAGTGATCCACTAGCAAAATATTTGCTTCCGTTTCCTTTACATTATGTTCTGCAGGTTTACAGGTCTTAGTTCCAGAGGGAGAAATTCTGCCACCAGGAGACAGAATGACAATTCCATTAAACTGACAGTGAAGATTGCCTCCTTGGCATTTTGGGCTACTCCTACCATTCAGTCAACAGGCTAAAGGAGTGACATTGTTGGCCGTGGTGATTGACTTGAATTAGCAAGATAAAATCAGTCTACTATTTTACAAAGGAGGTACAGAAGAATATACATGGAACACAAGAGATCCATTAGGGTCCCTGATAGTACTTAAATGTCCTGAGATTAAGGTCAATGGAAAATTACAACAGCTTAATTTTGTCAGGACTGTAAATGATCCAGAACCTTCAGGAATTAAGGTTTGGGTTACTCCAACAGAAAAGAAAGGAAGAAAGCAAGAAAGAAGAAAAGAGAGAGAAGGAGGAAGAAAGGAAGGAAGAAAAGATGGAAGGAAGGAAGGAATAGAAGAGATAAGGGAGGACACAATGGAGGAAGGAAGGGAGGAAGCAAGGGAGCAAGGAAGAAAGGAAATAAGGAAGGAAGGAAGAAAAGAAAGAAGAAAGGAAGGAAGAAAGGGGATTAAGGGATCTCAGCTGAGGTGCTTGTTGAACACAAAGGTAACACATAAAACTTACCTGCACATTGTGCACAGGTACCATATAACCTAAAGTATAATAATAATAATAATAATAATAATAAAAGAAAAAAAAATTTTGGTAGAAGAAGGTAGACATCAACACCAGCTACAGCCATGTGACCAGCTGCAGAAATGAGGATTTTAATTGTTCTAAATAGTTTCTGTTTTTGTTAAAAAATGTTTGCATATGTATACACATGTAATAGTACCTTCATTTTTTCTTTTTCTTTATTATGTGACATTAGATTTACTGACATCAAATCAGCATTTGAGTATTCTTAACTTCACATAATAGTGTTTCAATTTGGGATTGGTGAATTACTGGTTGTAACAAAGATAGTTGTATTACGTTAGGTGTAATTATGATGTTATTATTTTCTTTACTTGAAGATTAAGTATGTGCTTAGGAAATGTGTATGGGTTCAAGTTGTCAAGGGGTGAATTTGTGATGGTTAATACTGAACATCGACTTCATTGGATTGAGGTATACAGGCTATTAATCCTGGGTGCATCTGTTGGATGATTTCCCTGAAACAGTCTTTGAGTCAGTGAGCTGTGGAAGGCTGATCCACCTTAATATGGTGGGTACAATCTAATCAGCTTTTAGTGAATATAAAATCAGGTAGAAAAATGTAAATTCATGAGATGGGCCTAGCCTCCAAACCATGGCTAACTACCATGTTATTTCTAGCCGCTAAAGTTTGGAAACAAATCTTTTGATCAACTGTAAAAGATTTTACACTGTATGAACTAACCTCCTTTTTGGATTTATCTTAACATTTCCACATACATTTTTCTATTACAACTACTTCTTTATTCACTTGTTTTATTTTCTCAAATTGGCTCATGTAAATTTTTGTGAATGTATTTATTTCTGGTTAATTTAGAACATGACAGAGCATAACTAATTGTGATCAAAGATTCCCACTATAAAAATCTTCTATTAAATAAAATTTAAGAATAGTAGAAGACACATCAGTGTTAATTCTACTCAACAACTTTAGCAAAAGCAAGAGTTCTCTAACCACAGCTATAATCTTTGAAATTTATGTTTTGATTTGGCTTGGTTATTATAATGGCTTAGCAAATTTTATGTCATAAGACATATTTAATTTTTGCCTTTTGGTAAATAATATGCCCACTGTGTATGCGTGATATAGTGTGCCAATCCCTAGGTGTGTATGTCTTTTCTGTATGCCTTCCAGCTGAAATCAAGTTTAGTTCTATCCAAAAAGCCATTCATTGCATTTTCTTAATTGCCACCCCCAAAATAGAGGCTGCCTAGCTAGTGCTTTATGGAAATATTTAGAAAGTAATGGGAAAAGAAAAGGGGAGAAAGAGAAATACATGGTTTACTTTGTAATCATGGACTAACTGAACTGACTTCACTTTACTAACACTTAACTTGAATCAACAGAACTTTACAAAAGCTTCTTAAAATTCTTCTGATTTACAGAAACCAAAGATAGAGTTAAGTAATCTTGAAAATATAAAAACAAAGTGTGCTTTTTTTATTTACAAGTTTCTGGAGAGATGATTTATCACTGTTAATTTCTCAAAGAGAGGCCTGAGACTCTGGATTTTAAGATATTTGTCAGCTTTTTTAATCTCTCAGGGCTATATGCTGGTAACAACCTTACCAATTCCACTTCCAGTCATGATCCAAGCTTAGGGTAAAAAGAAAGTAAAATCTATTGACTTATAGTAACCCTAGCCACTCACATGAACTGTCTGTTACCTCCATGAGCTCAATGTCTACAACTGTTTCCCCTCCACAGTCTGCTCCAGTCACAGTGACCTAGCTTTTTTTCAAACAATTTAAGCAGGCTTCTGGTGGAGGTCATCAAACTTGTTGATCTTGATGCATGCTTGTGAGATTATTCCCTTATTATTTTATTTAGATATTTACTTCAAAGTCACTTTGGAGATGAATTATTTTATGCTTGTCTCACATGAGACCAAGCTATACTCATGATAGAGAATTTTACCTCATGTATTTTATATGAAATTGATGGGATTAATTAATATAAAGAAAACAAAAAACCTTACATTATAACTGCCAAAGCAAACAAACAAAACATCTAGAAACCCAAAATAAAAGTTTGACATTCAACTTCAGCATTTAAAACATTTTCATGGGACAAAACTTAAATCTCCTAAATAAAAATAAACTGAGATTAGGAAACAATTAGTGCTTCACAAATAAAACTGAAAGAAAATTGCAGAACAGGCAGCGTCAACCATTGAAAGAAACCTCAAACAAATAAACTGTCTACACCCAGGAAAACAACAGTTCACATCAACCAAGAAAATTAATCAAGAGAGACAATTTTAAAAGAGTTAATTTTTTGGATTGTCATACTGCCTCCCAGACACAGATGAAGCCTGCAAAACTGAAATCCACATTTTCAATTTAAGGCCCTGATTCTTGATTCTAGAAGGAGTAAAATAGCCCTTATGTGTTAATTTATTGTGTTTGTTCTAGTCTTTCTAGAGGATAAATGATGAATTGATTAATCACTTTTATTTATGTTTTGCCAAAGTCAGAAGTCACTCTTGGTTGAAAATGCCAGCAATTGGTCACAAACATTTAGGTTCCTGAAAACCAACAATGCAGTTACTTCATATAATCGACAATCTGTTAATACACATTCAGTTTTTTTAATAATAGCTTGTATACTGCTCTTACAGAAAATTCTACTTAAGTGGATACTAAGCTGCCAATAACTAAGAAGACATCTTGAAGAAATGAAGAAAATTTATAATTTGTAAAATAATACACAAGCAGAAAATATCTAGATAAAAAGAAGCTAAAGAAATGTGTGTCTAACCCTCCCCCCATCAGAACAAATCTATTACTATTACCTAGCAAAGATAATTATTACTATTACACTTATTATATGTAGCTATTACATAAAAAAATACAAATCTAATTTCACGGACACTCTGTTCATGGAGACATAATCTGAGACAATAATATAATTTGAGAAGAATACAAAAGTACAAGAGCAGAGTACTTTTATATTGTTGAACTTAGAGTTTAGATTATTTAAACAAGGTAGTATTATCTAATGTAGGCTGTTTTAAGTTTAGAATATTTCTTGAGGTGCCAAATGTAAATAATTATTGTATAAAATATATAGAAGAGGGAAGTTTTGAGAAATTAAGGTTTTTTTTCTGAAAGATCAAAGGAGAAATTAAAAAATCAAATAAGATAAAGAACATACAGAAAGCAAGTAATTAAATATCAGAGTGAATAGTTTTTTACTTTTAATAACTTTAAATGTGAGCTCCTTCATAAAAGGCACAGAATGATGCAAATGCACCTTTAAAAGAAGCATTCACATATATGATTTCCCTGCAAGTGTCGCTTTAGGTGCAAAGAGAGAGATTGAAGGTAAAATGATATAGGTTCTTGTAAAAACGGGACAATGGACTACAGAGCACTATGTATCTGTCTCTTCAACTATTCAATATGTGCAGTGGCAGAATCGCTATGATGCAAATATTTTGGAATTATAGATCCTATCTGAAGTTTTGAAGCTTTCAAAAGATGATTTGTAAAGTAAACAACAATTAAATTCGATCGGTTTTGTAGCATATGTCAACAGCAGTTATTTATTCTTATCAAATACTGCAGTGGTGTGCAGTCTTGCAAATACTTCTGGAGCAGCTGGCAATAGCCATGATAGACAAAAATGACCTTATCCTCCAAATCTAAGGAGGACTTCTAACCGATTGCTGTTTCTTATTTCAGAGGTCTTGCAAGTGGTGAGCAGTTATTGTTTCATTATCCAAACTTTTTGCAGGCTTTTTCTCCTCCTACTCTAGTAACTTTCAGGCAACTTAAAAAGGCATAGCCTTTCTTTCCTAATTTTTCTTTTTTTTCTCTTCAGAGGTCTCAGAATGATAGACAAAGCATTCAAAGTAAAACACATGTAAGTGAAAATTCAGAATAAAATTTGTTGCTAAACATCTGTGCTCCAAAATGATGCAGCCTCAAGCAAAACCCCCAACAAAATCAGTAAGACTGATTGTCATGACAGAAATAGCCTAGAAGATCAATAAACAAACCCCTAGCAAGCTATAGAGGGAGAAAATCTTATTTTCAAAGGTACAGCACTTAAAAATTTATATGACTGTTTTTGACACCACAGAATCACACAGCATAAAGTGAAATAAGAAAGTATGGATCACCCTAAAAAGAAAAAAAAAATCACTAACAGAAGCTTTTCCCAGGTAGTTCAAATGGCAGGCTAACTAAAAAATAATTTTCAAAATTAACAATTTTTTAGAAAGCTAATGCAATGAAGAAAAGCACAGAAAGCCATGAACAGAAAAAAAATTTAATAGACAGTAAACTTAAAATAAACTAAACTTACAATAAAGTAAACTTACAGTAAAACTAACAAGAAAATTCTAGGCCAGGTTCAGTGGTTCTCTCTCTCTCTCATATATATATATATATAAAAGATATATAGCTATATAGATATATAGATATCTTACACTTTAGATTATGTTACACTTTAGATTATCTAAATATATATAAAATAGATATAAAATATATTTCTATATTATATATTTATATAGAACATATAATATAAATATATATGCTTATGCATGTATATGTGTCTGTGTGTGTGTGTGTGTATGTGTGTGTGTATATATATGTATATCTGGAGCTGAAAAGTTAAACAACTGTCACTAAAATTTACCACAGCCTGGCAGAGTGGCTCACACTTGCAATCTTAGCAGTTTGGGTGGCCAAATTGGTTAGATCATGAGGTCAAGTGATGAAGATTACTTGGCTAATATGGTGAAACCGTCTCTTTACTAAAAATACAAAAATTATCAGGGTGTGGTGGCATGAGCATGTAGTCCCAAATACTTGAGAGGCTGAAGCAGGATAATTGAAATCAGGAGGCCGAAGTTGCAGTCAGCTGAGGTTGCTTCACTGAACTCCACCCTGGTGACAGAGCAAAATTCATTAAAAAAAAAAAAAAAAACTCTACAGAGATTTAAAAGGAAATTTGAGCAGATAGAAAAACAAAATATCAGCAGATCTCAGAAAAGGGCAGTTGAAACTATTAAGTTGAGGAGGCAATAAATAAATAAATAATAACTGTGAAAACAACCTAGAAACCAGTGGGACATCATCAATCAGTCCTCCTAAAGGAGACTAAAACAGTAGTGGTCCAGAAGCTCACAAATTTGAGGAATTAAATAAACACCAAAGAAGTTCAACAAACCCCAAACAGCATAAACTCAAACACATTCAAACTTACTTGATAATTAACATGTCTAAATCAAAAACAACTTGAAACCAGAAAGCAGCAAGAGAAGTGACTGGTCATGTAAAAAGAACCCTCATAAGTAATCAGTGGATTTCTTTTCTGAAAATTCAGAGGTCAGAAAGTAGTAGATTAATATATTCCAAATGCTGTACAAAAAAAAAACTTTTAACAGAAATCTTATGTTTACACTAAATGTCCATCAAAAGTGAGAGAGATATTATAAAATTCCCACCTAAAAGTTGCAGTATTTTACAAGTAGACTACCCTTTAAGGAATGTTTTTTGAGTATTTTATGATAAAATGAACAGACATGAAACAGCAGTGTGAATAAGTAAAGATTAAGATAAAGATAAATATATAAACAATATAAAAGATAAAAAAAATCAATGTGCACCTCCACAACTGGTTTTCCACATAATTAAACCACTATGATATATTTTAAAAACTCACTAGCTTGTGTTTTTGGCATACAGTGCCTAAAGACATAATTCTGTGAACTCAATAAGTGAAATAGAATTGGTCATGCTATAAATGAGTAGTGGCTTTTTTATGGTAGTGAGAGTAAAGTGACATGGATTTAGAAGTGTTTTCACTTTAGAATGTTTAATGTAATCATTAGAAGAGTCACAAAGGAAAAGTACCAGGCAGGTAAAAGCTTTCTGCACTACACCAGCAAATTAAGAGTAGTGGATTCATCTGCTTTTACCTGAGACTACATAGCCAGCCATCTTGGCACCCTAAAGGAAATCCTGAGCTGTCCAACCATGAGTAAATGTAGAGAGCCTAAGGGACATAGCATAGTTGCTTCTTCACACAACTCTTTCTACACCACAGGCAACAAAGTGGAAGAGGCTCATCTGTACCCAAGGTCTGCTGAAACACTGGAGGCAGAATGCAGTGACTATGTAGAGACTCAACTGATAGAAAGATGACACAGCAGCTGCTTCAATACCATCTCTTTCTTCCTAGCTTCTCAAAAGGTTGAGGTTCAAAATATTGTTGACAAACGACAAGACAAACTCGGGAAGACACAGTATTTCATTCAGTTGAAGTCTATGACAAACAGGATGATGCATGGCAACCAGATCAGAACCTCATAAATTGTAAGAAATAGTATATCTTTAACAGATGACAGAAAAACAGAGACAAAGGACACGGGACTGGGTGTGGTGGCTGATGCCTATAATCACAGAACATTTGGAAATTGAGGCAGGCAGATTATGTGGTCATGAGTTCCAGATCAGCCTGAACAACACAGTGAAACCACATCTCTACTAAAAATACAAAAATTAGCTGAGCATGGTGGCATGCATCTGTAATCGCAGCTACTCAGGAGGCTGAGGCAGGAGAATCCCTTAAATTCAGGAGGCGGAGATTGCAGTGAGCTGAGATCATGCCACTGAACTCCAGCATGAGTGACAGAGTGGGATCCCATCTGAAAAAAAAAAAACATGGACTGGAATGAGTAGAAATATTTCAAACAATGCCAGAAAAGGAACATCCAAATCTACCTACACCAACTTTTCTAAGAACGTTTCTAAAATACTAATGACTCCCAAACACCACAAATCCAAAAACAGCCAGATGTATGCTGCTGGCCACCATGTTAGGATAAATGTAGCTTTGCCTTTCTTTGACCCACAAGTATGAAGTTAGAAAGTTAACCCCTCAAGACACTTGCACTTCAGAGCCCATTTATCAGCCAGAACTCCGTGAATGGCTTTCAGGAACTTGAGAAACTGGACCCTATTGTGTCACATAACCTGGACACAGAGGTGCACAAGATGACAGCAGAGAAGCCCGTCAGAGATTTCTCAGATTCCAGTGCAGAAGAGGCTGGAAGAAAAGATAGGCCCCAGATACACCCACTAATGTCTCTGGTATCTGTCTCAATTACCACTACAGGCTCAGCTAACATGGAAGGTACCTTGGTATTAACGAATCCATTAACAGCCAATGGAACAAAAAACATTCATATTGCTGTTTGAAGAGTGAGAGATGGGAAAAGAAAGATGATTGATGATTGAAAAAAAATAGCCTTTTATCAAAAGGATGTACTTTACCCTAAGGTTAACAGAAAATGCCAGCAGATTCAGAGACACTGTGGTGAGGAAAGAGAGTGTCATTACCCAGAAATTACCATCAACTAGATTTACAGAGAATACCTCACTAAATACAGGCAGAATGAAAGAAATTGAGAATGCCCTGAATAGGGCTGCTGTGGATGACAGAAAATGTGTGCTCCCTGCTCAGTGCAGCTGGCCGTGTCCTTTGCTGTGGTCTTGATTTTGTGTGCATTTAAGAAACGACAGAAAGAGACCAAACATTGAAATGATGGACACCACAAAGACCTAGCACATAGTTTTATTCAGTTTAAGAAATCTATTTTTGCATCAGGCAATAGCGCAGTAATTTGACTAGGTGCATCCATATTGCATCTTTGTAATTTGCTTTGGGGCTAACAGACAGGCTTGGCTTGAAACCTCTTTTATGACATTTGGACAGAGTTCAGGTGGCTTGTTCTACCATTATGTTTCCCAAGATGATGGGTGAAGCATCAGCCAGTGAAATGTGGTTTGGTGGGAGAAAGCTGACAGCACTGGACGCATGTGCCAAGGGCCTGGTCTCTTAAGTGTCTTGGACTGAAACTTTCACTCAAGAGGTTATGATCCAAATTAAAGAGCTTTCCTCTTGTAATCCAGTTGTTCTGGAGAAATATAAGGTTTTGTTCACTGTAAAATTAAAATGATGTTGGAACAGGCCAAGGAGAGAGCGTGAAATGCTGAAAAAAATTCTGGAGCTCAGCACAAGGGATAGAATCCATGGCCAAATATGTACAAAGAAAAATTGATGAGTTCTAAAGGTCAGTCGCTCAGGACTCAAGAACTGAGCTAAGCAGAATACATCATTAGCTGCGAGATGCCCTAAGCCATCTTCATAGCCCAAAAAAATTTCACGCCTAGCTAAGGCTTGAAAGGAGACTGAAAATATCCAAGGTACTTATTTAATATTATCAATTCACTTCAAACACTGTAACTGTAAAATAAATGATGAAACAGCTTTTTTGTCCAAATGTCATTACTTTATGCACAAGTCCAAATATAAGAGCAGACAGGTAAGCATTAGACTGTTCTTGCAAGCTCTATTTTTTTTTCTTTTTCTGAGACAGAATCTCACTCTGTCACCCAAGCTAGAATGCAGTGGCATGGTCTCTGCTCTCTGCAACCTCCGACTCTCGGGTTCACATCATTCTCCTGCCTTAGCCTCCCAAGTAGCTGGGACAACTGGCACTTGACACCATGCCTGCCTATTTTTTTTTCTATTCTTAAAAGGGATGATATTTCACCATCTTAGCTAAAATGATCTTGATCTCCTGACCTCGTGATTCACCCACCTCGGCCCCTCAAAGTACTGGGATTACAAGTGTTGCCACCGCGCCTGGAAGAGCTCTAATTTTTATCTATGACTACTACTACATAAAAGACCAGAGTTGTTTTTTGTTAGATTTGGACGACTGAAAGTCTGTAATAGTGTTTTTATTATTATTATTTTATTTTAAGTATCCCAGAATGCAGAGTCTATTGGGGTATGAGGCAGTTTCTTCTGCCTTCCCATGAACAGAGACACAAAAACAACTGAGATGGTTATTTGAATTCACCAAGTCACAAATATCTCAGAGACAAAAAATTCTAAGCTGAACATACGGTTAGAATTTTTGCTGAGATATCAATTGATTTATATTTTGTTTTTTGCATAAGGCTCTAGATCTTACACTGTTAACATGAATAAACAACTAACTATTTGAAGTAAAGCTTGAACAGGATTAGTCAATCATGGAATCATTTAGGTAGAAATATCTAAGTTTTAATGGTCTTAAAGTGTGCTTTTAGATTAATATAGATTATATTCTATTTAATGAGCTAAAATTCTGGACACATGATTAAATGCAGAAACTTCCTTCAAAACAAAGGAAAAACACATACATATTCTTAGACATTTAAAATTATTAATGTCTGTTTTTATGTGCACACAATTTTCTAGGATACTCTATAAGCTCAGGTTTCCAGAAGCTCTGTGAAGCCTGCCATTTTGGGTTATTATGCAGGATCCGTTACATGGGCATGATTGAATAATCTTCTTGTCCTTGGTGATCACACTGAGTTTCGTTGCAGGATCTATGGATTATCCCTTTCCCAGCCAAAAATCTCAGTGGACGGTAGCACCTTTGCCAAAATTTCTCTTGGGCCTGCTGGGCTAAATTTGCCACTCATTTTGACAGGATGCACTCACCTCAAACTATGTGCTCAGATTCTATTTTTACTATGGGTGAGACAGGCCCACAACACAGAGAGAAACCAAATGAGTGACTGTTGAGTCCAGCCACTTCACACAGCTGAATATGTTGGCTATGATAAGGTGTAAAGCCCAGGTGATGCCAGCTCCCTGCAAGACTTGGGATGAATCAGCATAGCAAAAGCCTTTTTCTCCTCACCACTCAGAAATACAGTGGCATCCAGAAGCTTAAAAATGCCAGAAACTGCAAAGTCCCCAAAATGGTATCACAGCACTGGCTTTGAAAATGTTTATGTCTGGGCTCCTTTAAGGACTGAACCTCTCCTATCCTTTTTTATTTTTTAAATCCCAGTAATCGAAAATGTGACAAGTTGGGGTTTGTGTGTTTCAAACCCATTTTTGTTACTAATCGTATAGTTTTGCCCTTAAATGGGTTCTGAGCTCTTGTCCCATGTCTAGGAAGAATAATATTTGTGGCCAACTGAAGAATAATTAAGGTAAACAGAGGCTTTATTGAGTGGAGGTACAGCTCTCAGGAAACAGAAAGTAGCTAACTCCATTTCACAAACAGGACTTACCTGCAACCATGCAACACTCAGTTAAGAGAAGACCTAGAGTGACAAAGTGCAGTTGGCTGACAGGTTGCTACAATGTCTCTGAAGCCCTCAGTGGAGAGGCGATTCAGAGTGGGCAGCTTCTATATGCAGGAAGTTTGTTGAGATGTGTCCTGAGCTTTAAGTTGAGAGATGACAAATCTGTCTGCCGATGTGCAATACCAATAATGTACAACTCTCAGTGAAGAGTGGCTACTCAGGAGGCTAATGCAGGAGAATCACTTGAACATGGGAGGTGGACGTTGAAGTGAGCTGAGTTCACACTACTGCACTTCAGGCTGGTGACAGAGTGAGATTCCATCTCAAAAATACTGATAATTATTATTTTAACTAGTTTAGAGGAAAACATAAATGTCCTGATGGAGGTAAAAAACACAGGGCAAGAACTTTGCACAGTATACCCAAGGATCAGTAGCTGAATTGATCAAGGAGAAGGAAAAATATCACAGATTGAAGATAAACTTAATGAAATAAAGCATGAAGACAAGATTAGAGAAAAAGGAATGAAAAAGAAGAAACGAAGCCTCCCAGAAATATGGGATTATGTGAGAAGACCAAACCTGTTATTGATTCGTCTACCCAAAAGTGATAAGGACAATTGAACCAATTTGAAAAACAAACCTGAGTATGTTATGCAGGAGAACTTCCCCAGTCTACAAGGACAGGCCAACGTACAAATTCAGGATATATAGAGAACACGACTGAGATACTTCACGAGAAGACAACCCCCAAGACACACAGCCAGCAGATTCTCCAAGGAAGAAAAAAAGGGAAAAATAATGCTTAGAGCAGCCAGAGAGAAAGATCAGGTTGCCTACAAAGAGAAGCCCATTAGACTAACGGCAGAAATTTCTGCAGAAACCCTGAAAGCCACAAGAGAGAAGCAGCAAATATTCACTGATTTTAAAGGAAAGAATTTTCAAACCAGAATTTTATATCCATCCAAACTAAGCTGTATGACCAAAGGAGAAAGAAAATAATTTTTAGACAAGTAAATTTAGAAACATTTTGTCACCACCATGAGTGCCTTACAAGAGTTCCTAAGGGAAATATCAAACATGGAAAGGGACACCTGGTAACAGCTACTGCAAAAAATAACAAATATAAAGTCCATCAACTCCGTGAAGAAACTGCATCAAGAATATGCAAAATAACCAGCTAGCATCACCATACCAGGATCAAATTGACACATAACAATATTAACCTTAAATATAAATAAAGGAAGTGTGCTTTATTCAGGAGACACATCTGATGTGCAAAGGCACACATAGGCTAAAAATAAAAAGATGGAAGTATATTTTTTCTTTTTTTATTGTTCTTTACATTTTAGGGTACATGTGCACAACGTGCAGGTTTGTTTCGTATGTATACATGTGACATGTTGGTGTCCTGCACGCAGTAACTCGTCATTTACATTAGATATGTCTCCTAATGCTATCCCTCCCCCGACCCCGCAACAGGCCCCAGTATGTGATGTTCCCCTTCCTGTGTCCATGTGTTCTCATTGTTCAATTCCCACTCATGAGTGAGAACATGCGGTGTTTGGTTTTCTGTCCTTGAGATAGTTTGCTGACAATGATGGTTTACAGCTTCTTCTATGTCCCCACAAAGACACGAACTCATCCTTTTTTATGGCTGCATAGTATTCCATGGTGTATATGTGCCACATTTTCTTAATCCAGTCTATCACTGTTAGACTTTTGTGTTGGTTCCAAGTCTTTGCGATTGCGAATGGTGCCACAATAAACATACGTGTGCATGTGTCTTTATGGCAGCATGATTTATAATCCTTTGGGTATATACCCAGTAATGCTATTGCTGGGTCAAATGGTATTTCTAGTTCTAGATCTCTGAGGAATCCCCACACTGACTTCCACAATGGTTGAACTAGTTTACACTCCCACAGACACTGTAAAAGTATTCCTATTTCTCCACATCCTCTCCAGCACCTGTTTTTTCCTAATTTTTTTAATGATCACCATTCTAGCAGGTGTGAGATGGTATCTCATTGTGGTGCTGATTTGCATTTCTCTGATGGCCAGTGATGATGAGCATTTTTTCATGTGTCTTTTGGCTGCATAAATGTCTTCTTTTGAGAAGTGTCTGCTCATATCTTTTGCCCACTATTTGATGCGGTTGTTTGTTTTTTTTCTTGTAAATTTGTTGGAGTTCTTTGTAGATTCTGGATATTAGTCTTTTGTCAGATGAGTAGATTGCAAAAATTTTCTCCCATTCTGCAGGTTGCCCGTTCACTCTGATGGTAGTTTCTTTTGCTGTGCTGAAGCTCTTTAGTTTATTTTTAGCTCTTGAATTTCCGAGCCTGTTATTTGTCTATTCAGAGATTCAACTTCTTCCTGGTTTAGTCTTGGGAGGACATATGTGTCGAGGAATTTATCCATTTCTTCTAGATTTTCTACTTTATTTGTGTAGAGGTGTTTATAATATTATCTGATGGTAGTTTGTATTTCTGTGGGATCAGTGGTGATATCCCTTTCATCATTTTTTATGTCAATTTTGCTGATCTTTTCAAAAAACCAGCTTCTGGATTCATTGATTTTTTGAAGGGGTTTTTGTGTCTCCATTTCCTTCAGTTCTGCACTGATCTTAATTATTTCTTGCCTTCTGCTAGCTTTTGAATGTGTTTGGTCTTGCTTCTCCAGTTCATTTAATTCTCATGTTAGGGTGTCAATTTTAGATCTTTCCTGCTTTCTCCTGTGGGCATTTAGTGCTATAAATTTCCCTCTACACTCTGCTTTGAATGTGTTCCAGAGATTTTTGTGTATCGTATCTTTGCTTTCACTGGTTTCAAGGAACATCTTTGTTTCTGCCTTCATTTCATTATGTACCCAGTAGTCATTCAGGAGCAGGTTGTTCAGTTTCCATGTAGCTGAGTGGTTTTGAATGAGTTTCTTAATCCTCAGTTCTAGTTTGATTGCACTGTGATCTGAGAGACAGTTTTTAGTAATTTCTGTTCTTTTACATTTGCTGAGGATTGCTTTACTTCCAACTATGTGGTCAATTTTGGAATAGGTGTGGTGTGATGCTGAAAAGAAGGTATATTCTGTTGATTTGGAGTGGAGAGTTCTGTAGATGTCTATTAGGTCCACTTGGTGAAGAGCTAAGTTCAGTTCCTGGATGTCCTTGTGAACTTTCTGTCTCGTTGATGTGTCTAATGTGACAGTGTGGTGTTAAAGTCTCCCATTATTATTTTGTAGGAGTCTAAGTCTCTTTGTAGGTCTCTAAGGAGTTGCTTTATGAATCTGGGTGTTCATGTATTGAATACACATATATTTAGGATAGTTAGCTCTTCTTGTTGATTTGATCCATTTACCATAATGTAATGGCCCCATCTATTTTGATCTTTATTTATTTAAAGTCTGTTTTATCGGAGAGTAGGATTGCAACCCCTGTCTTTTTTGTGTCTTCCATTTGCTTGGTTGATCTTCATCCCTTTATTCTGTGTGTGTCTCTGCACGTGTGTGTCTCTGCACGTGAGCCTATGTGTGTCTCTGCACGTGAGATGGCTTTCCTGAATACAGCACACAGAGGAGTCTTGACTGTCTATCCAATTTGCCAGTTTGTGTCTTTTAATTGGAGCATTTAGCCCATTTACATTTAAGGTTAATATTGTTATGTGTGAATTTGATTCTGTCATTTTGATGGTAGCTGGTTATTTTGCCCATCAGTTGATGCAGTTTCTTCCTAGTCTTGATGGTCTTTACAATTATATATGTCTTTGTAGTGGCTGCTACTGGTTGTTCCTTTCCATGTTTAGTGCTTCCTTCAGGGCTCTTTTAGGGCAGGCTTGGTGACGACAAAATCTCTCAGCATTTGCTTGTCTGTAAAGGATTTTATTTCTCCTTCACTTATGAAGCTTAGTTTGGCTGGATATTAAATTCTGGGTTGAAAATTCTTTTCTTTAAGAATGTTGAATATTGGCCCTTATTCTGTGGCTTGTAATGTTTCTACAAGAGATCAGCTGGTATTCTGATGGGCTTCCCTTTGTGGGTGACCTTAACTTTTCTCTGGCTATCCTTAACATTTTTTCATTCATTTCAACTTTAGTGAATCTGAGAGTTATGTGTCTTGGAGTTGCTATTCTCGAGGTGTATCCTTGTGGCATTCTCTATATTTCTTCAATCTGAATGTTGGTCTGCTTACTAGGTTTGGGAAGTTCTCCTGGATAATAGTTCCATTCTCCCCATCACTTTCAGTTACACCAATCAGATGTAGATTTGGTCTTTTCACATAGTCCCATGTTTTTTGGAGGCTTTGTTCATTTCTTTGTGTTCTTTTTTCTCTAATCTCTTCTCGCTTCATTTCATTCATTTGATCTTCCTTCACTGATACCCTTTCTTCCAGATGAACAAATCAGCTACTGAGGCTTGTGCATTCATCATGCAGTTCTCATGCCATGGTTTTCAGCTCCATCATGTCCTTTAAGGACTTCTCTGAATTGATTATTCTAGTTAGCCATTCATCTAATTTTTTTTCAAGGTTTTTAACTTTTTTACCATGGGTTCACACTTCCTCCTTTAGCTCAGAGTAGTTTGATCATCTGAAGCCTTCTTCTCTCAAGTTGTCAAAATCATTCTCCATCCAGCTTTGTTCCATTGCTGATGAGGAGCTGCATTCCTTTGAAGGAGGAGAGGTGCTCTGATTTTTAGAGTTTCCAGTTTTTCTGCTCTGTTTTTTCCCAATCTTCGTGGTTTTATCTACTTTTGGTCTTTGATGATGGTGATGTACAGTTGGGGTTTTGGTGTGGATGTCCTTCCTGCTTGTTATTTTCCTTCTAACAGTCAGGACCCTCAACTTCATGTATGTTGGAAATTGCTGGAAGTCCACTCCAAATCCTGTTTCCCTGGGTATCAGCAGCAGAGACTGCAGAACAGTGGATATTGGTGAACAGCAAATATTGCTGCCTGATCATTCTTCTGAAAGTTTTGACTCAGAAGAGTACTCAGTCATGTGAGGTGTCAGTCTGCAGCTACTGGGGGATGCCTCCCAGTTAGGCTACTTGGGGTTCAGGGACCCACTTTGGGAGGCAGTCTGTCCATTCTCAGATCCCAAGCTGCATGCTGGAAGAACCACTATTCTCTTCAAAGCTGTCAGACAGGGACATTTAAGTCTGCATAGGTTTCTGCTGCCTTTTATTTGGCTATGCCCTGCCTCCAGAGGTGGAGTCTACAGAGGCAGGCAAGGCTCCTTGAGCTGCAGTGGGCTCCACCCAGTTCGAGCTTCCAAGACACTTTATTTACCTACTCAAGCCTCAGCAATGATGGTTTCCCTCCCCCAGCCTCGCTGTCACTTTGCAGTTTGATCTCAGACTGCTGTGCTAGCAACGAGTGAGGCTCCATGGGTGTAGGCCATCCAAGCCTGGTGTGTGATATAATCTCCTGGTGTACCATTTGCTAAGACCATTGGAAAAGTGCAGTATTAGTGTGGGAGTGACCTGATTTTCCAGGTGCTCTCTGTCACCCCTTTCTTTGAATGGGAAAGGGAATTCCCTGACATCTTGGGCTCCCTGGGTGAGGTGATGCCTCGCTATGCTTTGGCTCATGCTCAGTGCACTGCACCCCCTGTCTGACATGCCCCAGTGAGATGAATCCCGTACCTCAGTTGGAAATGCAGAAATCCCCTGTCTTCTGTGTAGCTCATGGTGGGAGCTGTAGACTGGAGCTGTTCCTATTCGGCTATCTTGGCTCCACCCACCTTCTCTATCTTTTGACAGAAAAGTGTTTGGAATCAGAGTTTTTATCTAATTTTGCAGATCCTACAGTGCCACCTTGTAAGATAGGATTTTTCTCTGTGTAGAGCCTTGTCAGCCCTTTGCCTAAAATGTCTAGTTTCTAACTTTCTCTTCCTCCCATGTCCTGCTAATAATTATAAGACTCTATGTCCCATCTGTAAGCAGAAAATCTCCAATTTCAACAGTCAACAAGATGCTGTCCTTGAGAGACAAATTCCAACCTCATTGCTGAAGTTTTTATAAAAGAAGGAAGGCAATGGAATCATTTTTCTATATTTTTTGAGGCAACTGTTCTGCATTCAGCTACATTGATACCTAAATAAGAAGAGAATGTTAAGTTTCAAAGTCAATCTATCTTATTTATGAGGATGTCAATGTTTTGCTAGGACCATAGTAAGGGAAGCAAGGATAGCATAATGACTCAAACTCTATTAAAGACTCTTGCTGCAATTTAACTACTGCATAATCTCTCTTTGGCTTCCCAAATACCTGGAAGATTTTGGGTTGAATGGGCTTAAGAGACAAACAAGAATTTATATATATATATGTGTGTGTGTATATATATGTATAATTTTATATATGTATAAGGATTTACGAATTATATATACACATACATATATACACACATATGTACACATACACACATATGTGCATATATGTAAATATGTATGCAATATATGTGTGTGTATATATATACACACATTTATAGACAGAGTATGCATGTATACATATATACACACTCATATATATGTGTCTGTATGTGTGCATATATGTGTGTATATATATACACGTGTTTTATATATACACATACATATGTGTGTGTATGTGTATACGTATATACATAAATATGCACATACCATCTATATACACATACCAGAGTGTATAGGTATACATCCATAAACTCTGGGTATCACATATGTGCCCATTACATATGTGCATGTTACATATATATACACACACATACATATGTGTGTGTATGTGTATATGCATATGTATATATATACACATATAGATATATATACACACATATACATATGCATGAACACAAGTGTAAATTTTCAGCAAACTTTTAGTATATAAAAACAGACCGTTTTGCCAGCAAATTGCTACATGATTTGAGAGCTATTAATGCACAGATTAAATCAATGGGTGCATTACAGCACAGTCTGCCATTCCTGGCAGCCATTCCAAGTGACTTACCTCTCATAGTAGTAGATCTTAAAGATTATTTCCTTACTATACCCTTACAGGAGGATAAGCAAAACTTTACCCAAAAGCATGCTCACCACTCCTATGCTATTTCAGCGTTTTGTAGGACAATCTTTAAAGGAGCCTCAGAATATATTTCCTACCGCCTACATCATTCATTATACGGATGAAATTCTTTTGGCCGCTTCAATGGAAGAGTCATTACACCAATTGTTGAGAGAAGCAAAACACGGGGAAATCTCAAAATAGTTCAAGAAAAGGTAGAAACAACCTCCCCATACCGATACTTAGGCACTATTGTTACTGAAAAAAGTCTTCGAACTCAGAAAGCAGTCCTCTGTAGGGACAGATTACAAACCTTCAATGATTTCCAACAACTATTAGGAGATATAAATTGGCTGTGTACAATCCTAGGTGTTGCTACTCATCAACTCAAACACTCAGACCCTCCATGGAAATTCTTCATTAGGAGCAATGGGCTTAGGAGACAAACTCGTTGCTCCAGCAACTTACTAAGGAGGCAGAAGCTGAGTTACAGCTTGTAGAGCAGATCCTTCAGCAAACACATGCCTCCTGGCTAAGCCACAAAGGCCTTTGATTCCCTTTATTCTTTCTACCCCTCGTTCTGCAACAGGACTTTTAGGCCAGAACATAGAAAAATATGTAATTGTAATAGAATGCCTTTTTTTGAAATTCAATCAGAGAGTAAAATCTCTGCAAGTTTATCTTTCTTTAACTACTCAATTTATAACAAGGGTTAGGAATAGATCAAAATCACTTAAGAGATATGATTGAGACAAAATTACTGTTCTTCTTTTAGAGTCAGTCTAAGTGTATGAGGAGAAATATTGGATTCCCAACAACAGGCTGAAGCATGGGAAATGTTGACTGTGTGGCAAATTGCTATTTCAGATTATGTAGGAATAATACATAAACATTATACATCAGACAAAATTTTGCAATTTTAAAAGTTCAACTTTTCATCTTCGCCGTGATTACTCATCACAAGCCCATTTCAGGCAGCCAGACCTACTTACTGATGGCTTTTCCAAAGGTCGCAAAGCTACTTATGGTTCTAAGCATTCTCAAACAATAAAAAACCCAGAGTTTCAGCTCAACACTCAGAACTAATAGCAGTTATTCGTGTTTTGGTGTTCACTGTTTCATCGCTTATTAACACTCTCTGTGATTCAGCCTATGTTGTAAATGTAGCCCGTCATATTGGGACTGCCACTATTAAAGGCACTCTAGAACCAGAGCTGTTTAACTTGTTTCTAAGACTTCAGCTAGCTGTTTGTTCTTATGCTGCTTTTTATATTTCTCATATTTGCTCTCCCACACAACCCCCTATGACACTATTTCTATGTAATAATAGAGCCAATAAATTGATTTATTCTGCATTTCAACAAGCTCAACCTTCTCATGTATTACTGCATGAAAACTCTTCCTTTACTCATATGTTTCATTTGCCTATAGCCAGGCAGCAGCCAGTAAAAGCCTGTCCTACTTGCCAGCATGTCACTGGAGTCACACCCATAGAAGACTGTAACCCTTGAGACTTAGCTTCAAATGAAATCTGACAGATGGATATTACTCACAAAGCTGCCATTGGCAAGTTCTTTGTTCATGTGACTACAGACACTTATTCTCATGTGCAGCATGCTACATGCAAACCAGGTCAGACCGCTGGTTATGCATAATGACATTGTCTGTCATCATTTGCACATACAGGGTGGTCCCTAAACAATTAAAAACTGACAATGGACACGCTTATGTTAATCATGCTTTCTAAAATATTTTATAGCTGTGGTCCATCATTCAGAAACCAGGAATTCCTTACAAAACCCAAGGACAAGGAGTTATATATAGAGTGGGCAAATCAAACATTAAAAGGTGTGCTGAAACAAATAGAAAAGAGAAAGAAGAGACCAGTTGCCACTTCAAACAAAATACATTTACTTTTACTTTAATTTATTTTTTTACTTATTTACTTTAAATTCTTTGACTCCTGGCACAAATAGTAAGACTATGGCAGAACAACACTGGTAAATGTTATAGGGAGATTTACTGATGTAAGGACAACAGTATGCTTGTGTTTTTAAAGGAGACGGATAATCTGTGTGGGTGCCCTCAGTGTGTTTGTGACCATATAAAGGGAGACTGGAAAGAGCCATGGATCCCAACTATGGATCCAACTCCTCTATTACAAGCCATTAGTCACTTGAAATTGCTGGAGTACCGGGGTCAGGCAAACACCGCTGACCTCACAATTATGGCCATGCTACCTGTAACATCCTGTGCAGTAGGTTTTCCTTGTGCAGAGACAAAAACATATTGGGATTATATTCCTAATCCCCCAATATTAGCGACTGTAATTTGGAGGGACACTCCCCCTGGCATCTATCTTGATCATGAAGCATGGGCACAAGGACCCCTAACACCCCCTGACAAAGAGTAATTACACTATCAGAAAAATGATTATCAATTATGCTCCTCCATTGGCAGGACTTACTTTATGCATCACCCAGGGTACATCACTCAACTGCAGTGGCCTTGCAAATTAATCCCATGTATGGCTGAGTTACCATGGAAAAAAATATGTACCTGTTAGGTCTTAGCTCTATTAACATTACTGGTGTAGCTACTAATCACTCCCAGCCACATCCCCCAAATTGTATTAATTGTACAGAATGGGCTCCCATTGATAATTCTTACCCCCCTCCTTGGACCCAGTGTCTTGACCCACTAGCTAGACAACAGTTCATGTTAATGGGAGACATTATTTTCTGGGTCCCTGTGGTCATTTAGATTGGACAGATGAGAATCCGACCTCATGGCATAAACTTCGTTGACCCTGATCAACATCTCTTCAATACATTGTGCTGGGATTCAATCTCAATCTGCAGAAAGGTTCGCTTGGCATGGAACAGGCTTTAGCCCACCTTTGCCTCAATTGTATTACCGAGGAAAGAGAGGTCCAATTCAGGAGTCGATCGGGAAAGCAGCACTCCACTACACGAATGGCAGCATTTGTGTCGGAACACTATCTAATTATAGTAATTGTGCTGAACACAGTTTTAATGTTACCCTTGCAGAAAACATTACCACACAATTTACAATTTTTGTTTTTAAACTTATGTTTTTCTAGCAGCAAAAAGGACAAACTCCGGGTAAACGATGCTCAATTGACTTGTGATTCCTGTCAACTGTATTATTCCCTTAATCATAGCACAGTACAAACATACAGCATATCCACCCTAGTAATTCTAGGTCACAATCCCAGATTATGGATTCCTGTAAATCAGTCTGAGCCTTGGGTGACCACCTCTGGTTTCCATTTTGTAAACTTTTTTTCTTACTCATCTTATTCATTGTGCTTGTAGAGCCTTAGGCATGAAAATTTTTGTGAATATCTCCTTAGGTACATTAATAACGTCTGTTGTGGTGTCCTTAGTAGCAATGTACAGCTCCATTCACACAGCTCAATATGTAGAAAATTGGATGTATACAGCCGACCAGGCATGGATGCTTAAAAATAAACTTAACCCTGAGATACACACGGAAGCAGCAATGTTAAAGACTACAGTTCTGTAGCTAGGAAACCAAGAACAAACTTGTAGTTGCAGCAGCAATTGCATTGTCATTTTAAGGATACTCATATTTGTGTAAACAATTTGCAATAAAACCAAAGGGAATATCCATGGAAACTTGATTTACAAAGTAAAATTCTTAACTTGAATAAGCATACTCAAGTATTTCAGCCATCTCTGAGAACTTAGGAAGAATTCCAGCAAGGTTGAGAGAGCTTTAACCTTTAGACGTCCTCCAAACATCACCTCAGTGTCTTTCTTGTGATTATCAGAGTAATGTTATTATGTCTCTGCTTCATGTTCATTGTCTGTAAAAGCAGCTGGACCACCAAACAGCAGTTGAGAGCTGCACAACCTGCAATTATCTTTATTCAATTAACGCAAAAAGAAAAAGGAGGAGATGTTGGAGTCCAAAAGAATGAGGCTCGTGACCAACTCAGTAATGACTGGAGGGTCTATGAACAGAGAGAGAACTTTTCTCATGAAAGCAGCATGTGGCAACCTGACACATCATGTCTGGTGCCAGAAGGAATGCTGAGGGCAGTCATGCCCCAAGTACATTATTTCTTGTGGGTATATATAGGAACATCTGAAGCCTGTAGTATAAAGAAAGCAACTATGTGAGCCTGTGATAAATCAAGCAGCTGACCAGCAATTACCTTTCCTCCCCATTGATTCTGCCTAATAAATATGAAGACCTGAAGCAGCTCAGGGCCTTTGCTGACTAGAAGCAATGAGCACACTGACCCCTGTTTTAAAACAGATCTTTTTGTCTTTGTCTTCATTTCTGCAATCAACCCCCTTCGTTTCATCCCATAGTAACTGACTGCCACGCTGTCTCTATTAAAAGTACAAAAAAAAAATAGGTAGGCTTGTTGGCAGACACATGTAATCCAAGCTACTTGGGAAACTGAGGCAGAAGAATCCCTTCAACCCAGGAGATGGATGTTGCAGTGGGCCAAAATAATTCCTTTGCACCTCAGACTGGGTGACAAGGTGTGACTCCATCTCAAAAAAAGCAAAAAACCAAAAGGAAGAAAACAAAACATAACAAAACAAACAAAAAATATGTTCTGATTAAGAGAACCAAAACAAACAAACAAACAAACAAACAAGCTGCAGGCTGAGAAAAATTTAGGAAACACATCTGAAAAGTGACTTTTATGCAAAATATACAAAGAAATAAGATGTCCCAATTAATAAGTAGAGACCTGAATAAATACATCGCCAAAAAAGATATGGAGATGGAAAACCTGGCACAGAAAATACTGCTTGCTGAGCCCCTGTTACTTATTCTGAAGGCTGAGGCTCCAAGCCATTTCCTGAGGAGCAAGAGTGGCTACCAGAGTGGCAGTGGCTCCAAAGATCATCCCCCACCTACCCCAGGTCTACACTTCCTCCAGGTTCCAAGGATTCCCCAGCCATTGAGCATGATCACCAGGAAAGAGCCAGAAGGTGGATATTTTATTTCACAAATTTTCTTAAAATTCTGGATGCCAACAAGTATCCTTTGGTTGTAACTTTTATATTTATCCTAACAATCTTGGGGCACTGACAAGTATAAGGAAAGATGATTTTCCACCTACATTTGATTCCATAGAGAAATAAAAGTATTGGCATGGCCAGGCATGCTGTCTCACACTGGTAATCCCAGCACTTTGGGAGGCTGAGCCGAGTGGATGTCCTTAGGTCAGGTGTTTGAGATCATCCTGCTCAACATGGTGAAACAAGCTCTCCACAAAAAATGTAAAAAATTAGCTGGTAGTGGTGGCTGGATCCTGTAAACCCTGATCCTCAAGAAGCCAAGAAAAGAGAATTGCATGAATCCGGCAAGCTGAGGTTTCCAAAACCGAAATCATGTCATTGCACTCCAGCCATTGGAACAGACCAAGACTTTGTCTCAAAACAAACAAACAAACAAAAAATACAGAACAAGCAAACAAAAAAAGGATTCAATTACATTTTCAGGCAGTTATTTTAGAATGCTTGGCACAATGCATTAGTATTTTGGTATTCTCAAGACAGAAAACACAGTAACATTAGTAAGTAAAAACCAAATAGCAAGTCATTACAAATTCATGGGATTAATTTCATCTGGAATTCTTTCTGGCTTTTATTTAAAATGCGTAATGCTGAAATAATCAGATGTTTTCCTTGTGATATCTAAATGCAAAAGGAAACAACAGTTAGTGTAACATTATTAAATGAATCTCAGCCTTCAAATTTGATTCTGATGCAGTGGAATATTTTGTGAAAGATGAAAATCTAACAGACCAAACACACGTGATTTCAAATTTTGGCCTACTTTTGTAGAAGCAGATTTAAGAACCAAAACCTTCATAGTTCTAATTTTTGTCAGTGATTCAGCATTGCTAGATATGCAGTGAAACTGAAATCAGAGCCTTTTTTCAATTCCAACAGAAACTAGTTTGTACTCTGGACATTCGTGTTGCTCCTTTGAAATCCATAAAGAAATCACTTGATTGAAATGGACTTTTACACAGGGAAAAATCGCGCTAATACCCCACATTATCTTATTGGTTACAGTTCACTATTTTATTGTAGTCACCATAAGATTAGAAAAAATAGCAGATAATTGACTATGTGTACCAGCATAATTTTATTATTTTTTACTAAGTGGAGCTGAACTCTCAGCACATTATTAAAAATTGTTTTCCTGTGGAACAACACATGTATGCTTTTTGGCAGCAATCATAGATT
Source organism: Pongo abelii (assembly GCF_028885655.2). Classification (NCBI taxonomy): domain Eukaryota; kingdom Metazoa; phylum Chordata; class Mammalia; order Primates; family Hominidae; genus Pongo; species Pongo abelii. The sequence goes on along the minus strand of NC_072009.2, from coordinate 36,488,458 downwards.
AATGAACAAACAATAACAACAAAATCATGCTCAACAACACCTGCCGTTTGGGGAAGGCAAATTAAAATAAGAGTGAGAGCACTGAACAGCTATACTGTGTCTAAATTTCTTTTTAAATATAATCAAAACTGCAACAGAAAATCTCATTAATTGCTGAAGGAATGCATAATTGTACAGTAACTTTAAAATAAGGTTTAAAACCATACATAAACATACCTACAAATTTGTTTGTATGTTTACATTAGTAACATACACAAACAAATGTATCATTTTAAACATTTTTGAGTGTATAATTTGGAAGTTTTAACTGTGCTCAAATTGTGCAACCATCACCACCATTTCACAATCTCACCAGCAATGTACAAGGGTTCCGATTTCTCCACATACTCTCAAACTTTTCTTTAAAAAATAATGAAAAATTCCAATGGGGATAAAGTGGTAATCTCATTGTGGTTTAGATATTCATGTATTAAGTAGCTAGTGATTTTGAACATCTTTTCATGCGCTTATTGGCAGTGGATTTGTAAATGATTTCTTGGCTATATCACTGAATAAATACAAAACATAAGAAAAAATAGATCAATTGAACTTCATCAAAACTAAACACTTTTGTGCCTTAAAGGACATTGTCAGCATAGTGGAAAGAAAACCAACAACATGGGACAAAATATTTGCAAGTCATATATATGGTATGTATACAAATCACCCACTTGGATCTCTTCCAAATGCACTCTTCATTTTTTTCTACTCTAAAAAACTTTAAATAAACATCAACTTTTGCTGTGAAACCTTTCTCAGTCTCCTTTGCTACTTTATTCCCCTCAGTCAAATTCTTTCTTCTGAGAAGGCAAGAGTTGAGGTTACTGCAGACCATGATAGATTTGACACCAATAACTCAGATAACTTCCACTGGTAACAAGTGGATTAGCTGCTGGACAGGTGGTGGGAGTTCATGTGTAGTGTGTGGCTGGCCTGGCCCCAGGCAGTTCTGGACTGTGGACAGACCAGAACCCCATGCTACAAGCACTCTGTGGAGAGAGAGCTCACATTGCTGAGAGAATGCTGAGGAAGAAATTTTGTCTTTTTAGTGAAGTCACATTCCTTTACATAATATAAAATTAACTGTTTCTTAATGAATTCCTTAATGATCCTTAGTACACGCATATTTGTGTGCAACTACCACATCTTAGTTCCAAATTATTTCCATTATCCCAAAAGGAAATTCCCTACTTATTAAGAAGCTCCTTCCCAGTCTGTCCTCTTTCTGACACCAGCAACCAATAATCTGATTTTTTTCTCTATGGATTTACTTATTCTAAATATTTACATAAACAAAATCATTCACTATGTGACTTTTTTGGTCAGCTTCTTCAGCCAAAATTTAAGTTTCCTCACATTGTAGCATTAGAGTTGTAATCCTTTTCACAGCTGAATAGTGTGCTGTGGTATAAACATACCATATTTTGCTTCTGATTTTTTGTTGGTGGACATTTATTTGGTGTGTTTCCAGATTTTAGTTATTGTGAATGCTGATATTAACACAGGTATACATGTTTTTGTTTGAATACCTCTGCTATTTTTTTGTGTATATAGCTTGGAGTGGATTTTTGGGGTTCTATGGTAATTTTATGTTTACCTTTTGCAGAACCACCAAACTATTTTTCACAGCAGCTGCAGCATTTTTCTTTCGCATATTCCCACTTCCATTTCAACAATTGTTAGCTCTTTTTTTTCAATTATAATTGGTGTGAAGAGGTAATTTATTGTAGTTTTGACTTGCATTTCCCCTAGGTTAAAGTGCGCAGGGGGCATAAGTGTTGGAGGAGCAAGAGGAAGGCTGAGGACAGCCATGTGGAGAGGATAAGCAAGCTCCAGGGGAGACAGTGGCTGTGGCAAACTCTGCCCGGTCTCGGCTCCAGCAGCGAATGGAAAGTGAGCCCATGATTGTATCATGGATTTTCTCACAATCTAGCTATTTCAGCAAGGAGAGTGTGTGATTTGGGGTACTGCACCCCTCTTCTCATAAGTCCCCTATAATTCAGTCTTCACTAGGCACCTGCCTGGAGCCAAACTGGTCTCTGCTCGCAGACAAAGGAGACCCTCATACCCTGGGATCCTGATCCTGGTGGTCCCTAATGGACACAGGCCTGGAAGGAGGAGCACAGCCCATATGTGCTACAACAAAGACTGTAAAGTACAGAAGTGGACACTATATTTAGCCCAGTCACCCCAGGCCACATGAACCAGGCTCACCACTCATGGGCCTCGGCCTCCTCCTTTGAGAAAGGAACTGCCACAACCATTAATCTCAACAGCCTTTCCAGGATTTAATAGGTCAAACAACTTGGAATTCTGCTGATTTTAAATGCTGCTGTCATTCCAGATCTCACACAACCCTAGCACCAGACACTGGAGTCAGAGTCTGCAGGTTGCGTTCTCCTGCTGGTGTGGGAAAACGTGCCAACTGAGTCTCCACTTGTGGCTGGTACACAGAGTGCTTGACCACCAACATTTAATTATTTCCACTTTTACCTCTAAGGTTTAACAAAGTGTGTCTGTGGTGTAAGCTGTCACTAACTTACCTTCCTGTGGTCCTTACAGAGACTACCACAAAATACATGTCACTCTCAAAAACAAGCCTCTGTCAATTTGGTTAGCTCTGGGTTGACATTTAGAAAAACTGTGTCCTCAGAAAGCAACTTCCTTTGGCTCCAAACCTAGAAGAGTACAACGAGCATTAAGATGGCCTTGAGCTTAGACCCAGAAAAGTTCTGTGTGCAAGGCTTACTCCTCCCTTCTGCAAAAAAGAGTGATGACCTAATACACTAGCCAGCTGCCCAGTGCCTCGTGTAACCCAAAACTTCAACATAATATTAACCTTAACCCAGCCCCTACCCCTAATCCTAACCAAGAACCTCTCACACTAACAGCAACCCTAAGCTACAAAGTTGACCCCGTCTTCAACCCTGTGCCTAGCCACTCACCAAAACCTAAAACCCAAAACAAATCCCAATTCTAAATCCTAAATCTGACAGCTAAACCTGAATTTGACCCTGACCCTGAAATAACCCTAACACAAGGGTAACGCAAACATTACAGAAACCTGAACTTAAGATCTAAGCCTAAAACCTTAACCCTAAACAACACATACAAAAAAAACCTAAACAAAAAACCCTATCTCTATCCCTTCAATGCTAATGCTAACCCTAACACTAATAACAACCGCTATATCTAACCCTAAATTCTAGCTCCTAAACTTGCTTTCTGAACAGGAACATAACATTCACATTAAGTCTAACACTAACCCCTAACACAAACGCTAAATCTCTTATTACAACCCGAACCCTACACCTAAATGACACCTAAACCTAGCTCTTACAAACAGACAGAAACATGTCAAAAAGCGAGATGGGCCTAGCTTCCAAATCATATGTCTTTCTTCTATGATGGATACATTTTCTCTCGGACAGTGGACTCTGTGTTCTTCAGGTTTGAGACTCAGACTTGCACTCCTTGTTCCTCAGCTTGCAGGCAGCCTACTGTGATCATGTACATAAGTACTTATAATCTCCCTTACATATTTATATATACATATCCATACACACACACACACACACATATATATATGCAAATATAAAAATACATAAAGAGATGGCAAATTAAACAGTTTGTAAGTATTCTCAAAAAGCATTATTTTTTTATTATACTTTAAGTTTTAGGGTACATGTGCACAAAGTGCAGGTCAGTTCTCCCCACTCCCCCTACCCCAAAACAGGCTCCAGTGTCTGATGTTTCCCATCCTGTGTCCATGTGTTCTCATTGTTCAATTCCCACTTATGAGTGAGAACATGCAGTGTTTGTTTTTTTGTCCCTGAGATAGTTTGCTGAGAATGATGGTTTCCAGCTTCATCCATGTCCCTACAAAGGACATGAACTCATCATTTTGTATGGCTGCATAGTATTCTATGCCATATATGTGTCACATTTTCTTAATCCAATCTATCATTGCTGGACATTCGGCTTGGATCCAAGTCTTTGCTGTTGTGAATAGTGCCGCAATAAACATACGTGTGCATGTGTCTTTATAGCAGCATGATTTATAATCCTTTGGGTATATACCCAGTAATGGGATTGTTGGGTTAAATAGTATTTCTAGTTCTAGATCCCTGAGGAATCCCCACACTGACTTCCACAGTGGTTGAATTAGGTTACAGTCCCACCAACTGTGTAAAAGTTTTCCTATTTCTCCATATCCTCTCCAGCACCTGTTGGTTCCTGACTTTTTAATGATAACCATTCTAACTGGTGTGAGATAGTATCTCATTGTGGTTTTGATTTGTATTTCTCTGATGACCAGTGATGACGAGCATTTTTTCATGTGTCTTTTGGCTGCATAAATGTCTTCTTTCGGGAAGTGTCTGTTCATATCCTTTGCCCACTTTTTGATTTTTTTTTTCTTGTAAATTTGGTGGAGCTCTTTGTAGATTCCGGATATTAGTCTTTGTCAGATGAGTAGATTGCAAAATTTTTCTCCCATTCTTAGGTTGCCTGTTCACTCTGATGGTAGTTTATTTTGCTGTGCAGAGGCTCTTTAGTTTAATTAGATCCCATTTGTCAATTTTGTCTTTTGTTGCCATTGCTTTTGGTATTATAACCAGGAAACACTTGCCTATGTCTATATCCTGAATTGTGTACTCCAGGATTTCCTCCAGGGTTTTTATGGCTTAAGGTCTAATATTTAAGTATTTAATCCATCTTGAATTAATTTTTGTATAAGGTGTAAGGAAGGGATCCAGTTACAGCTTTCTACATGTGGCTAGCCATTTATCCCAGCACCATTTATTAAATAGGGAACCGTTTCCCCATTTCTTGTTTTTCTCAGGTTTGTCAAAGATCAGATGGTTTTACATGTGTGGCATTATTTCTGGATCTCTGTTCTGTTCCACTTATCTACATCTCTGTTTTGGTACCAGTCCCATGCTGTTTTTGTTACTGTAGCCTTGTATTATTATTTGAAGTTAGGTACTGTGATGCCTCCATATTTGTTCTTTTGGCTTAGGATTGTCTTGGCAATGCGGGCTCTTTTTCGGTTCCATGTGAACTTTAAAATCGTATTTTTTCCAATTCTGTGAAGAAAGTCATTGGCAGCTTCATGGGGATAGCATTGAATCTATAAATTACCTTGGGCTGTATGGCCATTTTCATGACACTGATTCTTCTTACCTATGAGCATGGAAAGTTCTTCCATTTGTTAGTATCCTCTTTTATTTCTTTGAGCAGTGGCTTGCAGTTCTCCTAGGAGATGTTCTTCATGTTCCTTGTAAGTTGGATTCCTAGATATTTTATTCTCTTTTGTAATTTTATTTTATTTTGTTAATATTATTATACTTGAAGTTTAAGGGTACCTGTGCACAATGTGCAGGTTTGTTACATATGTACCCATGTGCCATGTTGTTGTGCTGCACCCATTAACTTGTCATTTAGTATTAGGTATATCTCCTAATGCTATCCCTCCCCCCTATCCCCTTCTCCACCCCACAACAGTCCCCGGAGTGTGAAGTTCCTCTTCATGTGTCCATGTGTTCTCATTGTTCAATTCCCACTTATGAGTTAGAACACGTAGTGTGTGGTTTTTTCTCCTTGCGATAGTTTACTGAGAATGATGATTTCCAGTTTCATCCATGTCCCTACAAAGGACATGAGCTCATCATTTTTTATGGCTGCATGACATTCCATGGTGTATATGTGCCACATTTTCTTAATCTAGTCTATCATTGTTTGACATTTGGGTTGGTTCCAAGTCTTTGCTATTGTGAATAGTGCCACAATAAACATAGGTGTGCATGTGTCTTTATATCAGCATGATTTACACTTTTTTGGGTATATACCAAGTAATGAGATGGCTTGGTCAAATGTTATTTCTAGTTCTAGATCCCTGAGGAATCACCACACTGACTTCCACAATGGTTGAACTAGTTTACAGTCCCACCAACACTGTAAAAAAGTGTGCTTATTTCTCCACATCCTCTCCAGCACCTGCCGTTTCCTGACCTTTTAATGATCGCCATTCTAACTGGTGTGAGATGATATCTCATTGTGGTTTTGATTTGCTTTTCTCTGATGGTTGGTGATGGTGAGCATGTTTTCATGTGTTTTTTGGCTGCATAAAAGTCTTCTTTTAAGAAATGTCTGTTCATGTCCTTCACACATATTTTGATGGGGTTGTTTGTTATTTTCCTGTGAATTTGTTCGAGTTCATTGTAGATTCTGGATATTAGCCCTTTGTCAGATGAGTAGGTTGTGAAAATTTTCTCCCATTTTGTAGGTTCTGTGTTTACTCTGATGGTAGTTGCTTTTGCTGTGCAGCTCTTTAGTTTAATTAGATCCCATTTGTCAATTTTGGCTTTTGTTGCTGTTGCTTTTAGTGTTTTAGACATGAAGTCCTTGCACATGACTATGTCCTGAATGGTGTTGCCTAGGTTTTCTTCTAGGGTTTTTATGGTTTTAGGTCTAACAAGTAAGTCTTTAATCCATCTGGAATTAATTTTTGTATAAGGTTAACAAAAAGATCCAGTTTCAGCTTTCTACCTATGACTAGCTAGTTTTCCCAGCACCATTTATTAAATAGGGAATCCTTTCCCCATTGTTTGTTTTTCTCAGATTTCTCAAAGATCAGATAGCTGTAGATATTCAGCATTATTTCCGAGGGCTCTACTCTGTTCCATTGATGTATATCTCTGTTTTGGTACCAGTATCATGCTGTTTTGTAGTATAGTTTGAAGTCAGGTAGCATGATGCCTCCAGCTTTGTACTTTTGGCTTAGGATGGATTTGGAGATGCTGGCCCATTTTTGGTTCCATATGGACTTTAAAGTAGTTTTTTTTTTCCAATTCTGTGAAGAAAGTCATTGGCAGCTTGATGGGGATGGCACTGAATCTATAAATTACCTTAGGCAGCATAGCCTTTGTCACAATATTGATTCTTCCTACCCATGAGCATGGAATTATCTTCCATTTGTTTGTATCCTCTTTTATATCATTGAGCAGTGGTTTGTAGTTCTCCTTGAAGAGATCCTTCACGTCCCTTGTAAGTTGGATTCCTAGGTATTTTATTCTCTTTGAAGCAACTGTGAATGGGAGTTCACTCATGATTTGGCTCTCTGTTTGTCTGTTATTGGTGTACAAGAATGCTTGTGATTTTTGTACATTGATTTTTTATCTGAGACTTTACTGAATTTGCTTATCAGCTTAAGGAGATTTTGGCTGAGACAAAGGGGTTTTCTAGATATAAAATCATGTAATCTGCAAACAGGGACAATTTGACTTCCTCTTTTCCTAGTTAAATACCCTTTATTTCCTTTTCCTGCCTAATTGTCCTGACCAGAACGTCCAACACTATGTTGAAAAGGAGTGGTGAGAGAGGACATCTGTGTCTTGTGCCAGTTTTCAAAGGGAATGCTTCCAGTTTTTGCCCTTTCAGTACGATATTGACTGTGGGTTTGTCATAGATAGTTCTTATTATTTTGAGATGTGTCCCATCAATACCTAATTTATTGAGAGTTTGTAGCATGAAGTGCTGTTGAATTTTGTCAAAGGCCTTTTCTGCATCTATTGAGATAATCCTGTGGTTATTGTCTCTGGTTCTGTTTTTATGCTGGATTACATTTATTGATTTCTGTGTGTTGAACCAGGCTTGCATCCTATGGATGAAGCCCACTTGATCATGTTGGATAAGCTTTTTGATGTGCTGCTGGATTCTTTTTGCCAGTATTTTATTGAGGATTTTTGCGTCAATGTTCATCACGGATTATGGTCTAAAATTCTCTTTTTCGTTTGTGTCTCTGCCAGGATTTGCTGTCAGGATGACGCTGGCCTCATAAAATGAGTTAGGGAGGACTCCCTCTTTTTCTATTGATTGGAAAAGATTCAGAAGAAATGGTACCAGTTCCTCCTTGTACCTCTGGTAGAATTCGGCTGTGAATCCATCTTGTCCTGGACTCTTTTTTGTTGGCAAGCTATTGATTATTGCCACAATTTCAGAGCCTGTTATTGGTCTATTCAGAGGTGCAACTTCTTCCTGGATTAGTCTTCGGACGGTGAATGTGTCAAGGAATTTATCCATTTCTTCTAGATTTTCTAGTTTATTTGCATAGAGGTGTTTGCAGTATTCTCTGATGATAGCTTGTATTTCTGTGGGATCACTGGTGATATCCCCTTTATCAATTTTTATTGCATCTATTTGATTCTTCTCTCTTTTTTTCTTTATTAGTCTCACTTGTGGTCGATCAATTTTGTTGATGTTTTCAAAAAACCAGCTCCTGGATTTATTAATTTCTTGAAGGGTTTTTTGTGTCTCTATTTCCTTCAGTTCTGCTCTGATTTTAGTTACTTCTTCCCTTCTGCTAGCTTTTGAATCTATTTGCTCTTGCTTTTCTAATTCTTTTAATTGAGATGCTAGGATGTCAATTTTGGATCTTTCTTGCTTTCTCTTTTGGGCATTTAGTGTTATAAATTTCCCTCTGCACAATGCTTTGAATGTGTCCCAGATATTCTGGTATGTCATTTCCCTGACCTCCTTGGTTTCAAAGAACATCTTTATTTCTGACTTCATTTCATTATTTACCCAGTAGTCATTCAGGAACAGGTTGCTCAGTTTCCGTGTAGTGGAGTGGTTTTGAGTGAATTTCCTAATCCTGAGTTCTAGTTTGATTGCACTGCGCTCTGAGAGACAGTTTTTTATAATTTCTCTTCTTTTACATTTGCTGAGGAGAGCTTTACTTCCAACTATGTGGTCAATTTTGGAGTAGGTGTCATGTTCTGCCAAAAAAAAAGTATATTCTGTTAATTTGGGATGGAGAGTTCTGTAGATGTCTATTAGGTCTGCTTGGTGCAGAGCTGAGTTCAATTCCTGGGTATCCTTGTGAACATTTTGTCTCGTTGATCTGTCTAATGTTGAAAGTGGGGTGTTACAGTCTCCCATTATTATTATGTGGGAGTCTAAGTCTCTTTGTAGGTCACTCAGGACTTGCTTTATGAATCTGGGTGCTCCTGTATTGGGTGCATATATATTTAGGATAGTTAGCTCTTCTTGTTGATTTGATCTCTTTACCATTATGTAATGGCCTCATCTCTTTTGATTTTGTTCATTTAAAGTCTATTTTATCAGAGAGTAGGATTGCAACCCCTGCCTTTTTTTGTCTTCCATTTGTTTGGTTGATCTTCATCCCTTTATTCTGAGCCTATCTGTATCTCTGCATGTGAGATGGCTTTCCTGAATACAGCACACTGATGGGTCTTGACTCTTTATCCAATTTGCCCATCTCTGTCTATTAATTGGAGCATTTAGCCCATTTACATTTAAAGTTAATATTGTTATGTGTGAAGTTGATCCTGTCATTATGATTTTAGCGGTTATTTTGCTCGTTATTAATGCAGTTTCTTCCTAGCCTCAATGGTCTTTACAATTTAGCGTGTTTTTCAGTGGCTGGTACCTGTTGTCCCTTTCCATGTTTAGCACTTCCTTCAGGAGCTCTTTTAGGGCAGGCCTGGTGGTGACAAAATCTCTGAGTTTTTGCTTGTCTGTAAAGAATTTTATTTCTCCTTCACCTATGAAGCTTAGTTTGGCTGGATATAAAATTCTGGGTGGAAAATTCTTTTCTTTAAGAATGTTAAATATTGGCCCCCTCTCTCTTCTCGCTTGTACACTTGCTGCTGAGAGATCCGCTGTTAGTCTGATGGGCTTCCCTTTGTGTGTAACCCGACCTTTCTCTCTGGCTGCCCTTAACATTTTTTCCTTCATTTCAACCTTGGTGCATCTATTTTAATCTCTTTGAAGCAATTGTGAATGGGATTTCACTCATGATTTGGCTCTCTGTTTGTCTGTTATTGGTTTTTAAGTATGCCTGTGAGTTTTGCACTTTGATTTTGTATCCTGAGACTTTGCTGAATTTGCCTTTCAGCTTAAGGCGATTTTCAGCTGAGATGATGGGGACAGATGATATACAATCTTATCATCTGCAAACAGGGACAATTTGACTTCCTCTTTTCCTAGTTCAATAACCTTTATCTCCTTCTCCTGTCCGATTGCCCTGGCCAGAACTCCAACACAATGTTGAATAGGAGTGGTGAGAGAGGGCATCCCTGTCTTGTGCCAGTTTTCAAAGGGAATGCTTCCAGTCTTTGCCCATTCTGTATGATATTGGCTGTGGGTTTGTCATAGACAGCTTTTATTATTTTGAGATACGTCCCATCAATACCTAATTTACTGAGAGTCTTTAGCATGAAGCATTGTTGAATTTTGTCAGAGGCCTTTCCTTCATCTATTGAGATAATCATGTGATTTCTGTCGTTGCTTCTGTTTATATGCTGGATTACATTTGTTGATTTGTGTATGTTGAATCAGCCTTGCATCCCAGGGATAAAGCCCACTTGATCATGGTGGATAAGCTTTTTGATGTGCTCTGGATTCTCTTTGTCCATATTTGGTTGAGGATTTTTGCATAGATGTTCATCAGTGATATTGGTCTAAATTTCACTTTTTTTTGTTGTGTCTCTGTCAGGCTTCGGTATCAGGATGATGCTGGACTCATAAAGTGACTTAGAGGATTCTCTCTTTTTCTATTGATTGGAATAGTTTCAGAAGGAAAGGTATCAGCTCTTCCTTGTACCTCTGGTAGAATTCGGCTGTGAATACATCTGGTCCTGGAATTTTTTTGGTTGGATCGCTATTAATTATTTCCTCAATTTCAGAGCCTGTTGTTGGTCTATTCAGAGGTGCAACTTCTTCCTGGTTTAGACTTGGGAGGTTGTATGTGTTGAGGAATTTATCCATTTCTTCTGGATTTTCAAGTTTATTTGCATATAGATGTTTATAGTACTCTCGAATGGTACTTTGTATTTCTGTGGGATCAGTAGTCATATTCCCTTTACATTTTTTGTTGCCTCTATTTGATTCTTCTGTCTTTTCTTCTGTATTACTGTTGCTAGTTGTCTGCCAATTTTGCTGATCTTTTAAAAAAGCAGCTCCTGGATGAACTGATTTTTTGAAGGGTTTTTAGTATCTTATCTCCTTCAGTTCTGCTCTGATCATAGTTATTTCTTGCCTTCTGCTATCTTTTGAATGTGTTTAGTATTGCTTCTTTAGTTCTTTTAATTTTGATATTAGGATGCCAATTTCAAATGTTTACTGCTTTCTTTTGTGGGAATTTAGTGCTATAAATTTCCCTCTACACACTGCTTTCAATGTGTCCCAGATATTCTTGTATGTTGTGTCCCTGATCTCATTGGTTTCAAAGAACATCTTTATTTCTGCCTTCATTTTGCTATGTACCCAGTAGTCATTCAGGAACAGGTTGCTCAGTTTCCATGTAGTGGAGTGGTTTTGAGTGAATTTCCTAATCCTGAGCTCTAGTTTGATTGCACTGTGCTCTGAGAGACACTTTGTTATAATTTCTGTTCTTTTACATGTGCTGAGGAGTGCTTTCCTTCCAACTATGTGGTAAATTTTGGAATAGGTGGAATACGTGGTGCTAAAAAAATATATATTCTGTTGATTTGGGAGGTAGAATTCCATAGATGTCTATGAGGTCCGCTTGGAGCAGAGCTGAGTTCAATTCCTGGATATCCTTGTGAACTTTTTGTCACATTGATCTGTCTAATGTTAACAGTGTGGTGTTACAGTGTCCCATTATTATTGTGTGGGAATCTAAGTCTCTTTGTAGGTCACTCAGGACTTGCTTTATGAATCTGGGTGCTCCCGTATTGGGTGCACATATATTTAGATTAGTTAGCTCTTCTTGTTGAATGGATCCCTTTACCATTATATAATGGCCTTCTTTGTCTCTTTTGATCTTTGTTCGTTAAAAGTCTGTTTAATCAGAGACTAGGATTGCAACCACTGCCTTTTTTTGTCTTCCATTTGCTTGGTAGATCTTCCTCCATCCCTTTATTTTGAGCTTATGTGTGTCTTTGCATGTGAGATGGGTTTCCTGAATACAGCACACTGATGGTCTTGACTCTTTATCCAATTTGCCCATCTGTGTCTTTTAATTGGAGCATTCAGCCCATTTACATTTGAGGTTCATATTGTTATGTGTGAATATGATTTTGTCACTATGATGTTAGCTGATTATTTTGCTCATTAGTTGATGCAGTTTCTTCCTAGCCTCAAAGGTCTTCAGATTTGGCATGTTATGGCAGTGGCTGGTACTGGTTGTTCCTTTTCATGTTTAGCTCTTCCTTCAGGAGCTCTTTTAGGGCAGGCCTGATGATGACAAAATCTCCCAGCATTTGCTTGTTGGTAAAGGATTTTGTTTCTCCTTCACTTATGAAGTTTGGTTGGCTGGATATAAAATTCTAGGTTGAAAATTATTTTCTTTAAGAATGTTTAATATTGGCACACACTCTCTTCTGGCTTGTACACTTTCTGCTGAGAGATTAGCTATTAGTCTGATGGGCTTCCCTTTGTGTGTAACCCGACCTTTCTCTCTGGCTGCCCTTAACATTTTTTCCCTTCATTTCAACTTTGGCGAATCTGACAATTTTGTGTCTTGGAGTTGCTCTTCTCAAGGAGTATCTTTGTGGCATTCTCTGTATTTCCTGAATTGGAATGTTGGAATGCTTTGTTAGATTGGGGAAGTTCTCCTGGATAATATCCTGTGGAGTGTTTTCCATCTTGGTTCCATTTTCCCTGTCAGTTTCAGGTACACCAATCAGACATAGTTCTGGTCTTTTCACATAGTCCATATTTCTTGGAGCCTTTGTTCACTTCTTTTTATTCTTTTTTCTCTAAACTTCTCTTATCACTTCATTTCATTCATTTGATCTTCCATCACTGATACCCTTTCTTCCAGTTGATTGAATCAGCTACTGAGGCTTGTGCCTTTCTCAAGTAGTTCTAGTGCCTTGGTTTTCATCTCCATCACATCCTTTAAGGACTTCTCCACATTGGTTATTCTGGTTACCCATTCCTCTAATTATTTCCAAGGTTTTTAACTTCTTTGTCACGGGTTCCAACTTCCTCCTTTAGCTCAGAGTAGTTTGATCATCTGAAGCCTTCTTCGCTCAACTCATCAAAGCCATTCTCCATCCAGGTTTGTTCCATTGCTGGTTAGGAGTTGTGTTGCTTTGGAGGAGGAGAAGTGCTCTGATTTTTAGAGCTTCTAGATTTTCTGCTCTATTTTGTCCCCATCTTTGTGGTTTTATCTACCATTGTTCTTTGATGATGGTGACGTACAGGTGGTGTTTTGGTGTGGATATCCTTTCTGTTTGTTAGTTTTCCTTCTAACAGTCAGGACCCTCAACCGCAGGTCTTTGGAGTTTGCTGGAGGTCCACTCCAGACCCTGTTACCCTAGGTATCAGCAGCAGAGGCCGAAGAACAGAAGATATTGGTGAAAAGCAAATGTTGCTGCCTGATTGTTCCTCTGGAAGTTTTGTCTCAGGGGATTACCCAACCGTGTGAGGTGTCTTTCTGCCCCTAATGATGGGTGCCTCCCAGTTAGGCTACTTGGGGATTCAGGACCCACCTGAGGAGACAGTCTGTCTGATCTCAGATATCCAGCGGTGTGCTGGGAGAACCACCACTCTTCCATGCTGTCAGACAGGTACATTTAAGTCTGCAGAGGTTTCTGCTGCCTTTTGTTTGGCTATGCTCTGCCCCCACAGGTAGAGTCTACAGAGGTAGGCAGGCCTCCTTGAGATGTGGTGGGCTCCATCCAGTTTGATCTTCCAAGCACCTTCCTTTACCTGCTCAAGCCTCAGCAATGGTGGGTGCCCCTACGTCTGTCTCACTGCCACCTTGCAGTTTGATCTCAGACTGCTATTCTAGCAATGAGTGAGGCTGTGTGACCATAGAACCCTCCAACCCATTCACAGGATATAATCTCCTGGTGTGCCATTTGCTAAGACTGTTGGAAAAGTGCAGTATAAGGGTGGGAGTTACCTGATCTTTCAAGTGCCATCTGTCACACCTTTCTTTGACTAGGAAAGGGAATTCCCTGACCCCTTTTGCTTCCTGGATGAGGTGATGTCTCACCTTGCTTTGAGTCGTACTCGGTGCACTGCACCCACTGTCCTGCACCCACGTGATAACACTACCCAGTGAGATGAACCCAGTACCTAAGTTGGAAGTGGAGAAGTCACCTGTCTTCTTCCTTCAGGTCTTGAGCTTATCACTATCCCTAGGACACAACCAAAATGCATTCTTTGAATAAATACTAAAGGTGTAAGCCTTCTTTTAATAAGTCAGCTTGTTTGATGGAGACATTGTAAACTAATTCCATACAAAAAATCCTGACATATATACACATGTGCATATGAGCTTCAGTGGTCCATACCCATCTGTGTAAAAAAAAAAAAACAAAAAAACTCTTAAAGTACTTATTTTTCTATTTACTTACTTCCAAGGCTCTAGAACATATATCAGAGGAATTATTTAACAAATGGTTACCAATTAGTAAATATCCTTCATTTCTTTAAAAACAAAGGTGTATTATGTCTTCTTAGAAAAGGACAATTTAAACTTTCAGAAATATTTAGTAAATACTGGTTCTGTAATTATTGTAAAATGTACCCATGAACATCAGGTTCAAATTTATGTAATCTAAAAAGCCTAACTCGCTCAGTGAAAAAACTGTTACAGGTAATAATGGTAATAGTAACAGTAATAATAATAAAACAGTGCCAGCCCTTGGAAAAATCAGTTCAATCACAGGCTTCAATAAATATTCGTCTTTGACTACAAGATTTACCTGAATAACTTTATTTCTACAAATAGTGCCAGCTTCTGTACACCACTTAATGTCTGCCAATGCCTCAATTTCACACTCTCTGCATTGTTCCAAGAATGTGTCTAAACAGCAGAGCTCTCCTTTAGTATATTAAGCAAAGCAAATTAATCGTGCCTTTTCCTTTTATGTATTCAATGGCATTTTATCAATCTTGGACAAAAAGTGAGCCCTATATGGGTAGGAGTTCTGCCAAGTGGAGAAGGCTCTAGCATCAACAAGAGAGCCTACAGCTCAGGTGCTAAGTGAGAACTAAGGAAGTAGTGTAAATGTAGATAATTACCATGTTGCTGCTACTTGCTCACCTTCTGAAACAAATTTTTGATTCAAATGAAAAAGATTTTCCATTGTAGAAATTCATCTCCTTTTGGATTTATCTTAACATTTTTAGAAACTGTTCCTATTACATCGATTTCCTCATTCATTGATTTTTATTTTCTCTTACTGTCTAATATGCATTTATTATGAATGCATTATTTTATTACATTCAAACAAGGCAGAGAACAAATAATTCTAATCATAGATGTCCACTATGCAAATGTCTAACAAATTTTTTTAAATGTGGGAGATAATTGAGCATTGGTTCTACTAAACAACTTTAGCACAATTGAAAATCCTCTAACCCCAGCTATTAGCCTTGAAAATTTTGCTTTCATTTGGCTCACTTATTGTAATATCCTAGGATCATTCTTGACTATGTTATGACTGGGATCATTCATGACTATATTATGGATACACATTGTGCTTTCTGAATGTTGACTTTTCTCCCTTGGTACCTCCAAAACAGAGGCTGACAAAGGTTTTATTTTTTGACATTCATGTTTTACAAAAATATTGAAAAAGTAATTGGAAGGAAAAAGAGATAAATAGAAAATATATTGTTTAATTTCTAATCATTGATTAACTGAACTGGCCTTATTTTACTAACGTTTACCCTAAGTTGAATCAATGGAAATTATATACACTTTTTCAAATCCTTCTGCTTTATGGAAACCAAAGTTGGAGTTAAGAAATCTTCAAAATATAATATCAAAAGGTTATAAATATGAGCTTCTAAAAATAATTTTCTCGACAGATGTTTCAACACTGTTAACTTCTTAAAGGTGCCTGACATTCAATATTTTAGGATATTTAGCAGCTTTTCTAACTTCTCAGCAGTAGATGCTAGTAAGAACCTTACTAATACCACTTTCAGTCATGAACCAGTGTTAGAGTGAAATCTAAAGTAAAATCTGCAGACCTATAAAAACCCCAGACAGTCACATGGACTGTCTGTTACCTCTATGAGCTCATCCTCTATAACTTTTCCCCTTCTACAGTCTGCTGCAGACACAGGTAGCTGGCTTTTTAAAAACAATTTATACAGTCTGCCACCAAGAATCATTGTACTTATTGATCTTGCTGCATGCTTACATTATTTTCTTATTATTTTCTTTAGATCTTTTTATGAAAGTCACTTTGTAAGCCACTTACTGTATATTTGTTTTACAAAAATCAAAATGTACTTTATAACAGAGAATCTTACATCATACATTTTCTACAAAATTGATAATTTCACTTAAAAAAAAAACAAAAACTTTCTAAAATAACCACTAAAACAAAATCCTAACCTCTAGGATTCAAAATTGGAAGTGTAATGGTCACTTTAAGTATTTTAAACAAGAGACAAAACATGAACCTCATAAATAACCATAAACTCTGAAATTAGAAAACACTCAGTTATTCATAGACAAAAATAAAAGCAAAACTGCAGGGATGGCAGTTTCAAAAACATTCCCAAAAAAGGATTCAAACCATCAAAAACAGTCTGGACCCTGAAAATCAAGAGTATATATCAACCAAGTAAACATTTAATCTAGAAAGACAATTGTAAAATGGAAAAGTTCTTTCTTTTTTCTTTAAGGATTGTCATATCACCTCCTAGGCACAGATGAAACCTTCAGAATTGAAATCCACACTGTCAAAATGAGGACTTGATTCCTGCTACTGGAAAAAGCAAAGAAACCCTTATGTGCTAAATTGTTGTTGTTGTTGTTTTTCCGAGTCTTCCTAAAGGACATATGAAAATTTGGTAAAATGAACATTTATTTCTCCTTGGCCTAACTCAGAAGTCACTCTTCGTTGGAAATTCCAGGAATTGGTCACAAACATTTAAGTTGCTGAGTACAAAAAATACTGTTAGTTTTTACACTAGGCTAAGGATAAACATGAACAAAGGTTAGAGAGATTAGCATTTGTAAAAAATCTGCATATTCAAAAGAATTTTAATATACTGAAGCACCTAGAAAATCATGCATATGCTTACAACAGTAACATTCTAAAAGAAATGTAAAACAATATACATTAACCCTTAAGTATATCTATAGCTTCAGAGTGAGAAGAAAGTGAATGTTAGGAGAGCAATATAAACAATCCCCCTGAGAGTTAAAGGAGAGTGTTAACACATACCCTGTATTTAAAAGTGATAATTTTCATATTGCTCTTATTCAAAGTGCTAATGGAATGCAAGCTAAGCTTTTAATAACTAATACATTGCGTTTCAGAAATAACAAAAAGCATTCAGAGTTAGCACGTTATGACATTTCAAATACACAGATAACTTTCAGTGTTAGCACATTATGACGTTTCAAATATAGTTTTCTGAAAAGCAAAAACAGAAAAACAAACAGAAAGTTATGAACAATGTAAACTAAATGCAGGAATTAAATGTGTCCCAAATTTTATAGACAAAGAACTAAAAACAGCAGTCTTAAGTAGTGCTAAAGATAAATGATAGACAAATGATGAAAGAATAACGTGAGAGCATCAGTGAGACAAATTATAAAAGAACCTGTAAAAAAATGGGATAACTACTGAAGTAAAGTCTATAATAAAGGGATTTAACAGCACATTTGAGCATGTAAATATTCGTTCAATCTGAAGGAATAAAAACTGAAATAACCCAGTCTGAGGAGTAAAATTTTTTAAAAAAGTAAAAAAAAAAAATAAAGAGCAAATAGAACACCATGAGGTATACCGGTATATGCAATATGGGCATCTTATAAATGAAGCATAACAGAAGCAAAAATTTGTAAGACAAAAATGGCTGCACATTTCCTGAACTTAAAAAATCTGAATCAAAAAGATGAAAGAGGACAAAAGTCTCTAGCCACAATATAGTCAACGATAGCCACATCAGAAAACAATATAGGCAATCAAGGTCCAATACAAAGAAAATTGTAAAAGCAGATAGGGAATAGAAATTTGCTAGTTACAAGAAGATCTTCATTAAAATTAACAAATGATTGTTCAGCTGAAACCATGAAGTCAGAAGGTGGTGGGATATCCAAGTTTTAACAGAAAAATGCTATCAAACCTGAAATGTATAACAGGTAAAATGAAATTCAAGCAAACCTATCTAGATAAAGAAAAGCTAAAGGAAATTGTGACTACACCTTCTCTGTAAGAAAAATGCTATTATTATTTCCACCCTGGCAAACTTAACTGTTAATGAACAGTCTGTGTGCACAGATATAATCATAGACAGTAATATAAATTGAGAAGGTTGGAAAACTATAAGAGCAGCATATTTTTATATTGTCGACCTTAAACAATAAATTATTCACACAAGTTAGTTTTGTTCATAGTGGGCTATTTTAAGTTTTCAATAATAATTGAAATCCCAAATACACCTAATTGTAATATAAAAAATACAACAGAAGGTTTTAAAAAATTAGCCAAATTTTTTAAACGAGCAAAAAATAAATTCAGGATCAAGCAGAAGAAAAAGCATATGGAAAACATGTAAGTCAATGTCAGAATATGTAACATTTTACTTGTAAGAACTGTAAATATGAGCTCTTGCTTAAAAAGGCACACATTGTTGCAAGTGTACACTTAAACGAAGGAGTCACATTTGTGACTTCTATGCGAGGCATACTTTAGGTGTAAAGACAAATAGGCCAAAGTAAAATGATAGTAGATTCTGGGAAAGTTATGCAATGTACAACGGATCACTGTATATCTGTCTGTTCAACTATACAATAGGTGCAGTGGAAGGATTAATATGATGTAATTACTATAGAATTCTGAGTCTACTTGAAGTTTTACAGCTTCCAAAAAAAGATTTACAAAGTAAATAAAAATTAAATTTTGTCAACTTTGTAGCCCAGATCAACAGCAGCTACTTATTCTTTAATAACCACCACGCTGGGATGCTGCCTTGCATATATTTCTGGAGCAGCTTACAAGAGCCATGGTAAAGAGAAGGGACCCTGTCCTCCAAATCTCAGGACTCACTTGGCGATTGCTGCTTCTGCTTATGGAGGTCCCGACAGAGGTGAATAGTCATTGTTTTATTCCCTAAACATTATGCAGGCTCTTTGTCCCTCTGTGCAACCAACCTTCAGTAGACTTAAAAAGCAAAAATATTTTTTTCCTGATTGTACTTCTTTTCCTCTGAAGACATTTGTAGAACAAAACTTTCAAAATTAATCATATATATGGTTAACCATATATATTAATCATATATAATCATATATTATATAATATATAATATATCATTAATTAATATGTAATTAATATATAATGCATAATTTATCATTAATTAATATATAATTAATATATAATATATAATATATAATTATAAATATTACATATTATGTAATATTGATATTACATAATATACATAACAATATAGATAATATATATAATGTAATATTACACATAATGTATAATATTATATGTATATATACATATAATATTATATGTATATGTTATAAATATGTTATTCTACATATGCTATTGTACATATAATATTATATGTACATATACATAAGGTATATGTATAATAATATACATAATATACATAACAATATACATAATATACATAATATAATATTATGTAATATTATATAATATGTAAAATGTAATATAATATGTAATATGTAATATAATATGTAATATTATATAGTATGTAAAATGTAATACAATATTTAATATATAATATGTAATATATAATATAATATATATCATATATTATATATTTTAATATAGAATACATATTGCATATAATATCATATATTATATATGATATTATATATGTATCATATATAATATATAGTGCTTATCATATATTATATATTATATATTATATATCTGATATACTATATAATCATATATACAAATCATATATCAATCATATATACACATACATGTGTGCATACATATATATATATATAAAATGAAATGTGGTTTTAACGATATGTGTCCCAAAACAATGTGTCTCCAAAAAGACCCAAGAAGAAGCTCAGTACAGCTGATTTACAAGAAGGAAAGAGCCTATGTAATGAATAAACAAAAGTCTACCAAACATAGAAGTAGAAAATCTTATTGTCAAAGTTACAGCACTTTAAATTTTAAATGCTCTTTTTCAGCACCGGTAAAATCACAAACCACAGAGTGAAATAGGAAAGTATGTCTCATTTTAAGAACAACTACAAAAAAATTACGAAAAAATAACCTTCTTTTGACAGCCCTAATGGCAGCCTTACTAAAATGTAATATTTAAAATTTAGCTACTTAATAAGCTAATAGAATAAACAAAGAAGCACAAACAATTATGAGCAAAAATTATTAATCCAAACAGTAAAATTATTTTAAAACCTAAAATGTCTAGAGATAAACTGTACAGTGAAATAGAGAAATATGGCTCAATTGAAGAATTAAAAAGAAATTATGATCTGAAACATTTTTCAGACATCACAAATGGTGGTCTTACTAAAACATAATATTTAAAATTAAGATTCCGAGTCAGCTAATAGAAGAAACAAAAGAAGCACAAAAAATTGTGAACAAAAATTAATAAAAAAGTAAAATTATTTTAAACCCTAAAAAAGTCTACGGATAAAAAGAAAAAAATATTCACTACAGATATTTAAAAGCAGACTTGAGCTGGGGGAAGAACACACTATCAGCAAACCAAAGAAACGGTGTTGATATTATTAAGTTAGGAAATGATAGAAAAAAAGTAAAGTAATGAGAACAAAGCCTAAAATGCTGTGAAACACTATCAAGAACCCTTATTATGCATACTGGAAGTTCAAAGGGTGAGAAAAAGAATGAGGAAGACTATTTAGAAACAATAATGGTAAAGAATGTCAAACGCAACAAACTCCAAGTAAGAGAAACTCAAAGAAACAAACTCAAATTATATGATAATTAAACTCTTCGAAAGAAAGACAGAGAAAATCTTGAAAGCAACAAAAGAAGTGACTAGTAATGTTCCAAGAACCCTCAAAATTAATCAGCAATCTTATCTGAACACTCAGAGGACAGACAGCAATAGATTAACATATTCCAAATGATGTAAGAAAAAACTTTTGAACAGAAATCTTATGTTCAAAACATTGTCCCTTATAAGTGATGGATAAATCATGACATTTCCAGATAAAAGCTGGGACATTTTACCAGTAGACTATCTTTTTTAAATATGTCTTATGGGATACTTCACGGTAAAATGAACAGACAATAAAGAGCAGTATGAATGAATATATATTATGGTAAAGATAAATATATAAGATATTATAAAACATAAAGAATAACCGTGCACACCTCCACAATTTGTTTCCCAAGCAATTTAAAACACAAATATATTTCATAAAAATACTATCACTAACTTATGTTTTTGACATACAATGCATAAAGGTATGATTTTGAGAACTCAATAAGGAAATCATAGGGGTGAAGCTATACAGAGTTAAGGGATTTGTGTGTTATTGAAAGTAAGCTAGTATAACTTTAAAAGTGGAATAACTTTATAATATTCAATGTAATCACAGTATCAATGACAATTAAAAAAGAAAAAGAATAACAGGCAAGTATAAATCTTTCTGTACCACACCAGAGAGTAGGAGATGTGGATTTAGCTACTCTCACTTGAGGCTTCCAAGCTAGCTATCATGTACCATGAGACAAAGCCCAAGCTTTTCCACCAGAGCGTAAGTATGGAGACCCTAAAGCACACGGCATAGCTGCTATTTCAAACAATTTTCACTATACCAGTGGTGAAGAAATAGAATAGGCTCATCCATACGCAGAACCTAGTGAAGAACTGGAGGCAGAAAGAAGTGACTATGTGGAGATACAAATGAAACAAATTTGGCACAGGAACTGCTCCAATCCTGTATCTTTCTTCACGGCTTTCCAGGACTTTGAGGTTGAAACTATTGTTGACAAAAAACAAGGCAAAAATGGAAAGACAGAGGCCAGGCACAGTGGCTCACATCTGTAATCTCAGCACTTTGCAAGGCTGGGGCGGGCAGATCACGAGTTCTGGAGATGGAGGTCATCCTGGCTAATACAGTGAAAACCTGTTTCTACTAAAAACCATAAAGTTATCCAGGTGTGGTGGCAGGCCCCTGTAATCTCATCTACTCAGGAGGCTGAGGCAGGAGAATCACATGAACCCAGGACGCGGAGGTTGCAGTGAGCTGAGATTGTGCAACTGTGCCACTGTACTCCCGCCTGAGTGATAGCTCAAGACTTTGTCTAAAACAAAAGAAAAATAAATAAAATTTGGTGTTGGAAAGGTTACGAAGAAACAGTGTCATACCAGAGCAGCACTGGTGAAAAATGTATATATGATTTTAACAGATGACAGACTGAAAAACAGAAAAAATTAAAAAGTGGCATGTACCAGAACAACTAGAAATTTTTCAAACAATACCAGAAGATGAACATCTACATCTACCAAGCTCAACTTTTCGAAGAATGCTCCTAAAACTCTAGTGTCTGTCCAACACCACAAATTCAAAAGCAGCCGGTTATGTGCTGCCAGCCAGAATGTTAGCAGTAATCCAGGGTCACGTCTGTCTGATGCAAAGAATATGGAGCTACTATATTCAACTATCAAGAAAGAAAATTGCCCCTTACAACCCTATTCACAAAAGAACACAGTGAGTGGCCTTCAGGAACTCAAGAATCTGGACCCTATTGCAGCAGATCAGCAGGATACAGTGGTCTTCAAGGAGGAGGAAGGTAAGCTCATCAGGGCTTTATCAGATCCCAGGGCAGGACAGTGTGGAATAGAGAACAAGACCGAGATTCACCCACAATTTTCTCAGAAGTCTGGCTCAGTTACTGCTTCCATGGCTGCAGACTCAGCTACCAAAAAAGCTATAGTGTTATTAATGGGGCTATTAGCAGCCAATGGAGAAACAGACATGGATATATTAGTTGCAAGAGAGAAAGGTGGACAAAGAAATGTTACTGACAATGGCAGAGACCAGCCTTTTATCAAGAAGATGTACTTCACCAGAGGGCTATCAGAAAATGCCAGCACATACAGATATATTGTAGTGAAGAAAGAGGATGGATTCACCCAGATGTTGCTATAAACTAGATCAACATAAAAAAATGCACTGAATATAGAAGTAATTAAAGAAATGGTTAATGCTCTGAATAGGGCTGCTGTGGGTGGGAGCAAGCTTGTGCTGTTCAGCGCAGGTGGAAGTGTCCTTTGCTGTGGTCTCGATTTTGGGTACTTTCTGAAGTATTTAAGGAAGGACAGAAACAGAACAAGCCTTGAAATGGTGAACACAATCAAGAACATTATGAATAATTTCAATCAATTTTAAAAGCCTATTTTTGAATCAGTCCGTGGCCCATCCTTTGGAATAGGTGCATCCACACTGCCTCTTTGTGATTTCTTCTGAGCTAATGAAAAGGCTTGGTTTCAAATCCCTTATATGACATCTAGACAGAGTCCAGATGGCTGTTGTGTTACTTTAGCTCCTACTTGAACTTTGCATCATTCAGCCTCCTTAATTATTGTGATCATGAGACATTGCTTCATCCTTTGATTGGTCCCAGCCTAAGGTCTCAGGACAAGCTGTCACTTCAGCTCCTTTCTTAGTCCAGGGCCAAGTTCCAAGGTGGAGACTTGTAGCTTCTACAAATCATCACTTCAGCTCCAGGTGAATCCAAGACCAAGTTTCAGGGCCAAGATGAACAACGCTTACTCCAAAAACACTAAGCACATTCCTTTACTTCTCTGCCTTTAGAAACTGTAAAGCACAGTCTCATAATAGGTAAACCACTCACATTCCACCCCCACTGTGAAGAGTTTCCTACTTTCACTTATAAAAGTTTTGATTCAACATTTTTGCATCCATCCTCCTTAATTTTCTTGGCCATGAGACAAAGAACTCTGTGTGATACCTCACATTTAGAGATTTCTAGATTGTAGTGCACTAATGAGACCACAATGATTGAAGTCTGGGAATTGAGCTATGGGATGCATCAGCCTTGCGTGACCAACTGACAAACTGTCCCCACACTGTAATACATACCCTTGGGGGCATTCAACCATATAGTGGTCATGAACAGAGTCTGAAAAGGGGCAAGGCAAACTGATACAGCCTAGAAACCTGAGGGACACCATCAAGCAGCCATACATATGCATTTTCGAAGTTCGAAGGAAGAGACAAAAGATCATGGAGACTATTTAACAAAATAGTCATAAAGAATGCAACAATTTAAGACAATAAGTAAACATCCAAGAAGCTCAACAGACTCCAAGTAACAAAAACTCAAAGAAACAAACTCAAAGTTACCTGATAATTAAACTGTCTAAAACAGACACAAAGAGAATCTTGAGGATTTTCAAAGGAAGGAGAGGAAATAGCTAGTCATGTAAAAGGGACCCGAAAAATAGCCAGTGGATTGCTTATCTTAATAACCACTGAAAAGCAGTAGATTACTTATCTGAAAACTAAGAAGATAGAAAGCAGTAGACTAATATGTTCCAAGTGATGTCAGAAAAAACTGTCAAACCTAAACCTTGTGATCCACCAAATTGTCCGTCAAAGTTGAGGGACACATTATGACATTCCCACATAAAAGCTGGCACCCTTTACAAGTAGACTACCCTTTAAGAAATGTCTTATGGAGTACTTCAGGGTAGAATGGACAGACACTCAAAGGCAGTATGAACAAACAAAGGTTAAGATAAAGATAAATATATGTACAAATATATAAGATACAACATTTGGCCGGGCACGGTGGCTCACATCTGTAATCCCAGCACTTTGGGAGGCCGAGTTGCATGGTTCGTGCGGTCAGGAGATCAAGACAATCCTGGCTAACACGGTGAAACCCCTTCTTTACTGAAAATACAAAAAAATTGACAGGCAATGTGGCAGGCAACTGTAGTCTCAGCTACTCGAGAAGCTGACATAGGAGAATGGCATGAATCTGGGAGTCGGAGCTTTCAGTGAGCCTACATCACACCACTGCACTCCAGCCTGGGTGACAGGGCGAGACTCCATATCAAAAAGAAAAAAAAAAATTAACAATATGCACCTCCACAAGTTGTTCTCCATGTACCTTAAGACACATACATATTTAATAAAAAAAAACACTTCTACTTTGTGTTTTTGACATAAAATGAATAAAGGTATAATTTTGAGGACTCAGTAAGTGAAATAGTGGAGGTAAATTATACAAGAGTAAAGGTTTTCTATGTTACTGAAGGTAAGCTAGTGTAACTTTAAAAAGGTTATAACATTAGAATATTCCATACAATCATCATAGGAACCACAATTAAACAAACAAACACAAAGGAGTAATAGGCAGGAAGAAAGCTTTCTGTTCTACACCAGAAGGTTGTGGCTGTGGATTTAGCTACTCTCACCTGAGGCTACTGAGCAAGCTCTCATGCACCATAGCATAGCTGCTATTTCACACAATTTTCACTACACCAGTGGTGATGAAATAGAAGAGGTTCATCCATACGCAGAAGCTAGTGAAGAACTGGAGGCAGAAAGGAGTGGCTATGTGGAGACACAACTGAAAAAAAGTTGGCACAGCAACTGCTCCAATCCTGTGTTTTTCCTCTTGTTTTTTTGACAAAAGACAAGATTACAATGGGAATACAGAGTATTTGATTCAGTGGAAAGGTTATGACAAACAGGATGACACTTGGGAACCAAAGCAACACCTCACGGACTGCGAAAAATATATACATGATTTTAAGAGACAACAGACAGAAAAACAGAAAAAACTGACATGGACTAGAACCAGTAGAATTTTGTCAAACAATGCCAGAAGAAGAACTTCCAGATCTACAAAAGCGAGCTACTCTACGAAATCTCCTAAAACGCTAGTGACTGATAAACATCACAGATCCAAAAACGGCAAGTTATTTGCTGCCAGCAAGATCGTTAGGAGAAAGGCAGCTTCAATTCTCTCCAACACACAGAATATAGGGATAACAAGTTCAACTATCAAGACCCTTGCACCTGACAGCCCCTTTAATGACAAGAAAAGTGTGAGTGGCTTTCAGAAACATGAGAAACTGGACCCTATTGCAGCAGATCAGCAGGACACGGTGGTCTTCAAGGTGACAGAAGGGAAACTCCTCCAGGACCATTTGTCACGTCCTGGTGCAGAACAAATTGGACTAGAGAACAAGACTCAGATACACTCACCAATGTCGCAGATGTATGGCTCAGTTACTGCTTCCATGGCCACAGGTTCAGTTACCCAAAAAGGTATAGTGGTATTAATAGACTCATTAGCAGCCAATGGAACAACAGACATGCATACCTCAGTTTCAAAGGTGAAAGGTGGGCAAAGAAATATTACTGATGACAGCAGAGACCAGCTTTTTATCAAGAAGATGTAATTTACCATAAGGTTAACAGAAAGTGTCAGGACTTACAGAGACACTATATTGAAGAAAGAGGATGGATTCACCCAGATAGTGCTATCAACTACATCGACAGAAAAAAATGCACTGAATACAGAAGTAATTAAAGAAATGGTTAATGCACTGAATAGTGCTGCTGTGGATGACAGCAAGCTCGTGCTGTTCAGTGCAGCTGGAAGTGTCTTTTGCTGCAGTCTTGATTTTGGGTACTTTCTGACGCACTTAAGGAATGACAGAAACAGAGCAAGCCTTGAAATGGTGGACACCATCAAGAACTTTGTGAATACTTCTATTCAATTTTAAAAGCCTATTGTTGTATCAGTCAATGGCCCTGCCATTGGACTAGGTGCATCCATCCTGCCTCTTTGTGATCTCATGTGGGCAAATGAAAAGGCTTGGTTCCAAACCCCTTATACGACCTTCGGACAGAGTCCAGATGGCTGTTCAACCATTACATTTCAAAAAATGATGGGTAAAGCATCTGCCAATGAAATGTTATTTGCTGGGTGAAAGCTGACAGCACGGGAGGCATGTGCCAAAGGTCTGGTTTCTCAGGTATTTTTGAGTGGAACTTTCACCCAAGAGGTTATGATTCAAATTAAGGAGCTTGCCTCATATAATCAAATTGTACTGGCAGAATGTAAGGCCCTTGTTCACAGCAATATTAAGTTGGAGTTGGAACAGGACAATGAGAGAGAGTGTGAGGTGCTGAGGAAGATCTGGAGCTCAGCCCAAGGGTTAGAATCCATGTTAAAGTATGTTGAAAATAAAAGTGATGAGTTTTAATTGTCAGTCTGTCTGCTCAGGACACAAGAACTAAGCTGAACCAAATGCATCATGAGTTGCAAGATGCCCTAATCCATCTTCATAGCCCAAAACAGTTTCACCCATAGCTAAGGCTTGGAAACAGAACCGGAAATGTCCAAACTAGGTATTTAAATGGTCACATAATTTTTAAGCACTGTAGCTTTAAAAGAAGTAATAAAACAGCTTGTTTGCCCAAATGTGTTTATTTTGTGCTCACATAAGCCCAAATATAAAAGCAGACTGCTGGGTACTAGATTCTTCTTGCAAGCTCTAATATGTATCTATGCCTACTACTATATATAAGACCAGAGTTGTGTTTTATTGGATGTTTATGACAGAGAATCCTGTAACAATGTTGATTTTTCTTATTTTTATATCCTAGAATACTGCTACTGGGTTACAAGTCAGCCTTAGCTTCCCTCCCAAGAAAGACACAGAAATGTCAGAGATGGTGCCTTTAACTTTACACTGGCACAAACACTTCAGAGACACATAATTATAAATTAAAAGACTTCTCCTTTAGAATAAATATTTCTGGCACAAAATTCACTGATGATCATTCTCCTAAACTGAACATATGAGTGGAATTTGTGGTGAGATATCACTTGATTTTCTTTTCTTTTATATATGTCTAGTTCTTACCCAGTTAACAAAAGAAAACTTTATCTCTCTAAGATAAAACTTGTTGCACCATATTAGTGAATTATGGAATCACTTTGGTGGAAATATTCAGGTTTTAATGTTTGTAATGTGCAGATTTAGGTTACCTTAGAGTATGCTCTAGTTAATAAGTTAAAATTTTGGACACATTATTAAAGGCAGAAACTTCTTTCAAAACAAAGACCCCTACACTCTGTATGACCTTTAAAATTATCAGTGTCTCTTTTTATGAGCACACAATTTTCTAGAACACTGTATGTGTTCAGTTACCCAAAAGCTCTATGAATACTGTCTTGATGGTTTTTATCGAGGCTCCATTACATAGGCATAATTGAATAATCCACTGGCCACTGGTGATGAATGTCATCTTTTTCACAAGATCTCTAGGGTGTCGCTTCACCAGCCAACAATCTCTGGGGATGATGGCACCTTTGTGCAAGTTTCTCTTGAGCCTGCTTGTCTAATTTTAAACACCCATCTTACAGGCGGCACTCAGATCAAACTATGGGCTTAGCTTTCAGTTTTCTATGGATGCACCAGGCACAGAATGGAGGCAGATGCATGAGTGAGTGTTGGTTGAGTTCCGTCACTGCACACAGCTTTACATGTTTTCTCTGATGAGGTAAGCAGGTAAGGTGCTGGTAAAGGTGACAGTTCCCTGAAAATCTTTAGGTGAATCAGGCATAGCACAAGCTTTCTCTTCTGCAGGCACTGAAGAATGCAGTGGCATCCAGAAATGAAGAAATGCCAGAAAATGCAAAGACCTAAAGACGTCGTCTCAGCCCTGGCTTGGGAATGGTTTAGATCTGGGATATCTAAAGCGCAAATGTCCTGATTTCTTCTTTTCTTTTTCTTTTCTTTTTTTCTTTTTCTCATCTATGGGATCACTATGGCTTAAATTAGGTTTTTCAAAGGGCTCTGTCTCTCTTTCTACTTGAAATTAGGATCTTCTGTTTTCTTCACTCTTTCTATCTTTCACTGCTTTTTATTTATTATGACATGCTATGGAAGAAATGTGTTTCAGCCCAGCATCTTTCTATTGGCTGTAGGGCTGTGTGTCAGAAGCAGTAAGATTTTGGCTTAGCAATAACATAACGTCTTCCTATTTGAGAGCAAAAAAAAGGCTAGATATTATAAAGGCTCTATATATTTATTGATGTATCAGAAAACTTCCCCAGGTCTTACTTTATTTGTTTAAGGTACTGTAATGAAAAGGAAACTTGCAATTTACTCGCACCTCATTCATTGGGCATTTCCTATAGGGTTAGTAAGGAACATGGAGGGTCGGATGTAAAAACTGGAAAAGCTGATGATGGTGTGACTAAAAATTCTCTATATTAAGAAGATGAGAAAACCTGGAGTAACAAAATTTGATTTTGATTGTTTCCAGGGAGAATGTTTCTCTAACATTTGGGAATTGTTTCTTGTGGGCTTTTCTGATATGACTGCTAAGAAGGCAAGAACAATTTTACAATATTTTCAAAGATGTGGGTTGTTTCACGGAGCAAAAAGCCTTGCACATAGGAAATTTCAAACAATGTGCCTTCAACCCTCAGAAACTACCTAGCTCTTCAGTATTATTGAGAAAAAAAAAGGTATGTAGTTGTGCTGTATCAATAGTAAAATTTCCACAGGCAGAGAAACAGCCTGGACTATCAGGCTGCAGACAGAAATTTAAGAATCCTGCACAATCCTGTGGCCCAAGCAAATAATCTTTTAAAAAGCCCAACTTTTTGTGTGTGTGTGCTTAAGACATGCCCACAGTGACTCAGATAAAAAAAAAGACCCCACATTAAAATATTGTGTCTTTTGTATAACCAGATTGCTTCCAGGAAATAGTCTCTCTTTTTTAGAACATGTACATATTGGACTCCAGTGTGTTACAAAGTGCACCTTATTTTACTAAACATGCTTCAGGCTCTGAGACAAATTTCAGTAAATTATCATTTTAGCCTCTGGACCCATGCCAAGGTCCTCAGCCATCCTTTCACTTTAGCTCTTGTGTGGCTCAGGGCCAAGTTCTTGAGCCAAGCTGCGTCATTGCATCAGGTATTAATATTTCCAGGCACAAGGACCCAGAAAAGATGAGTAGTGCTTTCTTCAAAACTAGTTAGTACATTTTCTTTCTTCTGAGGCCATAAAAATATCAGACTCTTTCTCAGAGTGGGCAACTGACTCTACTCCACCAGAAGTTAACATATTAAACATTTGCTATCATCTCACCTTTTGAATTCATAATTTTTAATTTTCTTGAGATTAAAAAAATCTATGTGTCACCTAAAAATGAGAGACTGATAGATTTTGGTTCTCTGGGGCACAGCCACTTTTCTCTATGATTCATGGACTGAGAAAAGCTTTAATTAAAAAGGTCACTAGTAGCTGGGCACAGTGGCTCATGACTGCTATCACAGCACTTTGGGTGGCCAATGCAGGCAGATCATGAGGAGATCAAGATCGAGATGACCCTGGCTAACACGGTGAAGCCCACATGAAGCCTATTAAAAATACAAAAAAAAGTTGTGTGTGGTGGTGGGCACCGGTAGTGACAGCTACTTGGTAGGCTAAGGCAAGAGAATGGCATAAACCCCGGAGATGTTGCTTCCAGATACCCAAGATCACTCAAGTGGGCTCCAGCTTAAGCAACAGAGTGAGAATCCATTAAATAAAAAAAGTGAGTAGGAGTGCAATTCCAAACTATTGACATTCATATCTGCATCTTGTCCTCTATTTGCATTCATATCTGCAGCTTGTTCTTAGTTTTTGTTTGTTTTTCTTATTTGTTTTTCTTTTTTAAATTTCTGAAGAGCAAAGAAAACTCTGGGCAAGTGCCAGGTAAAATCCGATAGATTGCCTGCCATTCTTACAAAGCTTAGGAGAAAGGGATGTTGGGAGACACATTGGCAGTCTCCTTTCACACTCCACTGTTGAAAATGTTGCCTCTGTTCCAACTATTTTCTTTCACAGAGGATCCAGCTGTCATGTAGGACTGAAAGGATATCTAAGTTAATTGAAGATTTCTGGTTAAGACTATACCACGGCATTTTGTGAAGGCCTCAAAACTAACTGCAGTTTCTGACAGCCTATCGAAGTGTTGCCACCAAAAATTTCAGGCTTTTCTGTGGAATTTGTTTATTTCTTTTTTGTCATTGTATGGCTAATGTCCCTCCTGTTTCTTCTTTGTATGCAATGTTGCGATCTGGAGATGTAAGCACACTGATAAAAGTCAGTCATTAGAAACATAATTCAAAGAGTTGCTATTTTTTGATTTTTTTCTTTCAAATAGGAAGAATTCAAAATTGTGGTCTAAAAATTTTTATTTGATAAGGATCTTTTTGTCTGCCAATGATAGATGTTCACTTCGCTGTAAGGAATGGCATACATTCAAATAAAATTTCTCTTTCTGGCTGGTTATTTCTCTTTAAAAAGCTCCACAAAATCATATATATCTAAACAGTTTCTTTGTGAGACGCATCTATTTTCTGCAGAGACACACACCGTGGGGACAGGTGATAGAGCGTTAACTTTCTTTTTCTAACTTTTGAGTATAAAAACCTGGGATTCAGCATTTTCATGGAACATTTTAGATCTTAAAATGCAACCTAGTGAAATTACTTTTTTCTCTGTGGGGAAGCCTTGCCAGTACTTTGCACAAAACCCTTGGTTTTCTAACTCCTCTCTCTCCTATATCTCTCTAACAGTAATAAGACTCTGTGACCTATCAGTAAACAGAAAATTTCCACTTTCAATAATCAGAAAGAAGGTGCCTTTGAGAGACACATTTTAGCTAAGTACTGTCTTATGAAAGCCAGCCATATGAGCTTTACTTGTTTTAAGGCACACCTTCTTCCTCCAGCAGCACTGACATTTAAACTAACAGAAAATTTTATGTTTCAAAGTCAATAGATCTTATTTCCTGCAATTTCAATATTTTTTCTAAGCCATAGCAAGGGAAGCCACAAATAGCATTAAAATTCTTACTCTGTACAAGTGTCTTGCTAGAATCTAATGACTATACCATCTTTTTTTTAGATTCCCAAGTTACTTTGGTTATCTTCTGGGTTGAGTAGGCTTAAGAAATCAACAAAGAGTCACCAGTGGAGAGCTAAATCCTGTGCAGGTAAACATTACTTGTCTTGCTGTCTAGATCCTCCGGAACTGTGGGTGAAGGTTTAGCTTGCATCCATGGGGGACAACTATGTCAGTCATCAGACTCAGAAAAGACAAGAGGAATGCAAAAACAAGGAATATCCTATCTTTCTATTCAGTCAGGGTCATTTCAATAGGGGGAAAAAGATAATAGGAAGAGTTTTTTCCATATTTCTTCAGAAACTTTACAAACTATCTGCAGTGTGCACCTCTCTAGATTACTGTCAGAAACACAGAAATTTCATTGACTGTGAGACTCTGAAAAAAGAAAGTGGCTTATTTATGTATTTATTGCTCAAGGGCATGACAGCCATAACAGCTCCAGGACAGACACTCCTAGCTTTCTGAGGAAAGTGTTCATTTTAGTAGTATTCAACAGGTACCTCTTTTGTTCAGATGGCAAAGAAAAGAGTTTGATTTTTTCTTTATTTCTTCAACGTTACTTTGACTTGGGAGAAAACCCAGATGTTTCTTAGCATGGTAAAACTGACTCTGCCCTCTTGGCAGTCATAACAGGCAAGTTTCAAAGAGATAATTCATTAGAGTCAGAGACAAGCCCCCAAGGTACACTAAATTATATCTTCTAAATGCCACACGTGCCACCATCATTTAGAACTTCCAATAGCCATTTCATCAGCTTGTCTTATTGTGCCACTAAAGAAACCCCAACCTCACTGTTGCCCCTGCAGGAAATACTCCATAGATGTGATACTTGTATAGTAGAAGTTTTCTTCTCATTGTAGAGACTTAGACAAAAAAGTGAAAAACATAATTAAATGTCCCCTGACGACCCAAGTGGACATACAGAGATATTTCAAAATCTAACACAAGTGCTTAATCATACCTGAATAGACGATACATTACTACTAAACCAAACCCTAATTGTTGCCCTGAAGCATGCAGCTTTACAGAGAGGAGAGTTATCCATGGATGAACCACATGTCTTTTACAAAATCTTGAAAAAGGGAGGGTGAAAAGGAAAAAAAAGTTGAACTGATAACAGAATTCTTATTTATAATAGGAAAGGATGCAGTGCTGAAAACTCTACTGGAATCTTATTGGTCCTATAGCGGATAAAAAAAAAATTAGTGAGCCTACTGGAAGGCTTGTTAGTGAACAGAACAAAACTTCATAATTACTCTAAACTATTCATAATAGGTTAAAACCACATAAAAATTATAGAGGCTTTTTTAAAATCCTGAGAGAGGCTTTAGTGAAACCCATGTTCCTAACTCCCTATTGAGTTGAGATAAAGTTAATCTTTTTTTTTTTTTTTTTTTTTTTCTTTTATTGTAATTATTATTATTATTATTATTATTATACTTTAGGTTTTATGGTACATGTGCCCAATGTGCAGTAAGTTACATATGTATACATGTGCCATGCTGGTGCACTGCACCCACCAACTCGTCATCTAGCATTAGGTATATCTCCCAATGTTATCCCTCCCACAACAGTCCCTGAAGTGTGATGTTCCCCTTCCTGTGTCCATGTGTTCTCATTGTTCAATTCCCACCTATGAGTGAGAATATGCGGTGTTTGGTTTTTTGTTCTTGCGATAGTTTACTGAGAATGATGATTTCCAATTTCATCCATGTCCCTACAAAGGACATGAACTCATCATTTCTTATGGCTGCATAGTATTCCATGGTGTAGATGTGCCACATTTTCTTAATCCAGTCTATCATTGTTGGACATTTGGGTTGGTTCCAAGTCTTTGCTATTGTGAATAATGCGGCAATAAACATACGTGTGCATGTGTCTTTATAGCAGCATGATTTATAGTCCTTTGGGTATATACCCAGTAATGGGATGGCTGGGTCGAATGGAATTTCTAGTTCTAGATCCCTGAGGAATCGCCACACTGACTTCCACAAGGGTTGAACTAGTTTACAGTCCCACCAACAGTGTAAAAGTGTTCCTATTTCTCCACATCCTCTCCAGCACCTGTATAAAAACCCTAGAAGAAAACCTAGGCAATACCATTCAGGACATAGGCATGGGCAAGGACTTCATGTCTAAAACACCAAAAGCAATGGCAACAAAAGCCAAAATTGACAAATGGGATCTAATTAAACTGAAGAGCTTCTGCACGGCAAAGGAAACTACCATCAGAGTGAACAGGCAACCTACAAAATGGGAGAAAATTTTCGCAACCTACTCATCTGACAAAGAGCTAATATCCAGAATCTACAATGAACTCCAACAAATTTACAAGAAAAAAACAAACAACCCCATCAAAAAGTGGGCGAAGGACATGAACAGACACTTCTCAAAAGAAGACATTTATGCAGCCAAAAGACACATGAAAAAATGCTCACCATCACTGGCCATCAGAGAAATGCAAATCAAAACCACAATGAGATACCATCTCACACCAGTTAGAATGGCGATCATTAAAAAGTCAGGATAAAGTTAATCTTAAGAGAAAAGTTTATTACTCAAGCAGACCCTGACATCAAAGGAAAGCTGCAAAAATATGTCCTAGGTTCAGATAAGATTGTTCTTTTAAAAATGCACCACAATGTAACAGCCTTTCTTTCATTTCAGATAACACTAAGAGTCTTTTCTTTTACATTTAAGAAGATTAAAAACTGTATACAAAGGAAACTGTTTGGAGCTAATGTTTAAATAAGTGGCAAGAGAAGCTCTCTGCCAGTAGAGATAGAAGCTTGAATAAGTTGTCCACTGGGGTTTAAGGATTTTATGGCCTAAAAAATAAAGATATATACTTAATTTGCAAGCTGTCACAGAGAATGTGTGACTTAGCTTTGCCCAGGCCCAGGACCTATTAGACAGCTTAACTCAGGCACTTTGCCTGGGAGCAGTCTGAAGTGGTAATTTGCAAAGACTGCTTAGCTTGGCACAGGACCTAAAGTAAAAGCTTGTCTTGGGATGCTGGCTCAGAAACAATCAGAGATTGAAATGATGATTCATACGGGTTGAGCAACCAGTCAAATACAAAAAGAAATATTTCAGCCAGTACCCACTAGATCCCACTGGGTTTATGCCCATAAAACCAAAAAAAAAAAAAAAAAAAAAAAAAAAACTTTATTTTTGGAAAGCCCTCTGAGTATACAGAAAACAGCATGCCTATACCAGGAACTGGTCCCAGTCTGAATGAGTGGGAGGTTTGTACAAGATTTTATCTGAATGGACTGAAAGTTCTGTTATTTCTGTTGCTGCAGCCATGCTATCATGCACAAGCTTCTGTGTTAGATCCCTTACTGGTGCCTACGCTTTATTTTGGTCTGATTATTATGTTGGAATCAGGCCCTTACCTGTTGATTGGTGGTCTTCCAGAAACCATTTCCTTGCTGTTTTCATATGGAAAGCTAGCTAAGTTGTCTTTGTCTTCCCTCAGAAATGAAAACTCTAACTTCTCTTAGGAGATTGGGCTTTTGTCTTTCTGGATGCTTTCTGCTGGAGAAGAGTGTTGTGTAGAAAACAATAGGTAGGATTCTACTGAGAGTTGGTTAAGTGTTTGTAGAAGAAAGACATGTTAATGCATGGTTTAATTTGCATTACATTTTAAGGTGTGATAGACTTAAGACAAAAAAAGAAAACCAGCTTCCATTATTAGAAAAAGCATATCACAACTAGACAAGAAGAGTAAGAACAGCTGAAATTCTTCAAGGCTGCTAACGTGACCAAATAATTGTGGCTATAATTATACCTACTAAGATTTTGTTACATGAGACAGGTTTATTTAGCTTTCTTGATTTGATCCTTTAAAGCAAAAATTCTGTTACAGGAACCATATTTTCTCTTATTATCAGAAAATATTTGTGGAAGGCATTTCCAGAATTCGAATATTGTTCTAGATTTCTCTATTAATCATATCTTTCTGTTTTCCAAGAACTGTAGCTGGACCTCACTAGTTGGCTAACAGAAAAAATATAAAAAATAAAAGGTTAATTAAAATTGTAGGAAAACCTTAAAAACAACTTATGAAGTGAGAAATTGATGATGGGGTGTGACAGGCTTTGAGATACATATCTTTGTTCTAGTCCTAATTTTTGTTAAGAATGAATCATGATAAAATTTAGTCATTGGCAAAACAGACTTGCCTTACACTTAGCCAGACAATTTTTGTACAGTGCTGTGAGAAATACATTTACATGGGCTTTCCTCATGGGCTTTTATGAATCTCTGCTCTACAAGGAATTTTAAATAGGACATTATAAAGCTGCATCCAACCACAAGTTTGACCCTTAGATACATATTATTTGGATAAAGTCCTCTATTTTTTGAGATTCCAAGTGCATGTGGTTCCTAGGCCTGATAGAAAGTTACCACAGATTAGAAAACCTGTATTGGGACTGTGTAAACAAAGTATAAGGCTGGGTTTCTTAGACAGCTTTTATTGATTCTAAAAGTCATATGTAATTCATTAAACAAGGCACACTCTACCAGTCAAAGCCTTAGAAAAGCAACGAGTTTATCCTATTGGGTTATGTTGCAAATGAAAATATATTTTTATTGCACTGAATAAAACAATTATATTGTTGTAAGTTAAGAATAGTTACACACACTTTCCGAATTTTAAAGGAACTAGGCATAGAGCAAAAAAGCATGTTCCAAGTTTTGTTAACAGGAGTATACCAATTGACAGTGTTAAAATCTTTAACTAGTTTAAAAGAAAGTGCACTTGACTTTATAAAACAAAACAAGAATTAGAAATGTTCTAAAATAAAGGTAAAGAGATTTCTTCATTCTTCTGTTAGTTTAGTGTATTTTAACATTTCTCCTACTTGATATTTGTAAGCATTTTAGCTATTCCTAAGTTCTGTAAATTTTCCTGTAATAAGAAAACCTACAGTTAAGAATAGCTGGTAAAGCTCTACAGCTAATTTTAAGCCATTATTCTTGATGAAGATTAAATCTCTGTAAATGACAAAATGTCTAGAGTGGTTAGAAACAGAATAGGCAAAGACATTTGGTTACTTCCGTGGTTTACAACAGCTTAACATAATCACCTTAATTAAAATTGATAGCACATATTCAGATACTAAGAACATGAAAAACCCCATGTGCTTTTGAGACTTGTGTTAATATTATTCACTAAAATATATTCTGAAAAAATAAAATAATACCATCAAAATCACATGTGTTTAAATATGTTTTATAATCCTCTTTAACTTTTTCTTTTATGCCCCAGTGGCTCTCTGAGGCATCCAAAACACAGGGTTCAGAGAATACATCCTTGAAGTTAAAATTTTATTCTGGGAAGGCTGCCAAATATTTTTGAGGATTAAGACACTTAATGTTGTGATATCCAATTCCAGATTTCCATAAGTCATTGGTGTTGTCAAAATACAGTTGGTAGAAATGTTTGAAAGGGCGGAAACATTTTTATCAGCCTTCAATATTACATAATGAACCCTTTCCAAAAGACAAATTTTCCTTTTGTAGTTCTCCACTAATATTAAACCCAAACTGAATGAAACCTTATGTAAAATTATATTTAACCTTAGAAAGTTTGACAAACAGGTGAGATTTTCACAAACTATTACAAAATTTTAACAAACTTCTACAAATTTGCTAAAGAGAAGATTAATGTTTCAAGAAATTTTTGTTGTGTTTTCACTTCAATGCTTAATGGCAGAAATAAACGTAAAACCCTTTTCAATCTAGCACCTGGGTTGGCAGAGTTTTGTTTTGCAAGATTAATTTTTTCCAAGTTATTTTCAAATTTTTGTAAACAGTTAGCTTTATTTTACTTAATTAAAGAAAATTCTTTACTTCTAGGAAAAATGTACATTTCCATGCCTTTCTAGAATTTATTTTCACTACAAACAAATTTTACTCCAATACAACACCTGGAGATTAAATGTATACACAGTATTCTCAATTACACATACACAGTATTCTCAATTACACATTATAATAATATCTTTAACAATTAATAACTTCAGAGCAGCCAGAGAGAAAAGTCGGGTTACCCACAAGGGGAAGCCCACCAGACTAACAGCAGATTTTTCAGCAGAAACTCTACAAGCCAGAAGAGAGTGGGGGCCAATAGTCAACATTCTTGAAGAAAAGAATTTTCAACCCAGAATTTCATATCCAGCCAAACTAAACTTCATAAGTGAAGGAGAAATAAAATACTTTACAGACAAGCAAATGCTGAGAGATTTTGTCACCACCAGTCCTGCCTTAAAAGAGCTCCTGAAAGAAACACTAAACATGGAAAGGAACAAATGGTAGGAGCCACTATAAAATCATGCCAAATTCTAAAGACCATTGAGGCTAGGAAGAAACTGCATCAACTAATGAGCAAAATAACCAGCTAACATCAAAATTACAGGATCAAATTCACACATAACAATATGAATTTTAAATGTAAATGGACTAAATGCTCCAATTAAAAGACACAGATGGGCAAATTGGATAAAGAGTCAAGACCCAGCAGTGTGCTGAATTCACGAAACCCATCTCGTGTGCAGAGACACACATAGGCTCAAAATAAAAGGATGGAGGAAGATCTACCAAGCAAAAGGAAAACAAAAAAAGGCAGGGTGGCAATCCTAGTCTCTGATAAAACAGACATAAAACCAACAAAGGTCAAAAGAGACAAAGAAGGCTGTTACATAATAGTAAAGGGATCAATTCAACAGGAAGAGCTAACTATCCTAAATATATATGCACCCAATACAGGAGCACCCACATTCATAAAGCAATTCCTGAGTGACCTAGAAAGAGATTTAGACTCCCACACAATAATAATGGGAGAATTTAACAATCCACTGTCAACAA
Organism: Pongo abelii; assembly: GCF_028885655.2. Taxonomy (NCBI): domain Eukaryota; kingdom Metazoa; phylum Chordata; class Mammalia; order Primates; family Hominidae; genus Pongo; species Pongo abelii. The sequence continues at coordinate 36,449,614 of NC_072009.2, read as the reverse complement.
TAGACAGATCAACGAGACAGAAAGTTAACAAGGATATCCAGGAATTGAACTCAGCTCTGGACCAAGCAGACCTAATAGATATCTACAGAACTCTCCACCCCAAATCAACAGAATATACATTTTTTCAGCACTGCACCTCACCTATTCCAAAATTGACCACATTCTTGGAAATAAAGCTCTCCTCAGCAAATGTAAAAGAACACAAATTATAACTAACTGTCTCTCACACCACAGTGCAATCAAGGTAGAACTCAGGATTAAGAAACTCCCTCAAAACTGCTCAAGCCCATGGAAACTAAACAACCTGCTCCTGAATGACTACTGGGTAAATAACAAAATGAAGGCAAAAATAAAGATGTTCTTGTAACCAATGAGAATAAAGACACAACATACCAGAATCTCTGTGACACATTCAAAGCAGTGTGTAGAGGGACATGTATAACACTAAATTGCCAACAAGAGAGAGAAGGAAAGATCCAAAATTGACACCCTAACATCACAATTAAAAGAACTAGAAAAGCAAGAGAAAACACATTCAAAAGCTAGCAGAAGGCAAGAAATAACTAAAATCAGAGTAGAACTGAGGGAAATACAGACACATAAAGCCTTTCAAAAAACTAATGAACCAAGGAGCAGATTTTTGAAAGGATCAACAAAATTGATAGACTGTTAGCAAGACGAATAAAGAAGAAAAGAGAGAAGAATCAAACAGATGCAATAAAAATTAATAAAAGGGATATCACCACCAATCCCACAGAAATACAAACTACCAACAGATAATACTACAGACACCTCTATGCAAATAAGCTAGAAAATCTAGAAGAAATGGATAAATTCCTCGACACATACACCCTCCCAAGACTAAACCAGGAAGAAGTTGAATCTCTGAATACACCAATAACAGGCTCTGAAATTGTGGCAATAATCAATAGTTTACCAATCAAAAAGAGTGCAGGAACAGACAGATTCACAGCCAAATTCTACCACAGGTACATGAGGAACTGCTACCATTCCTTCTGAAACTATTCCAATAAATAGATAAAGAGGAATCCTCCCTACCTCATTTTATGAGGCCAGCACCATCCTGATACCAAAGCCAGGCAGAAACACAACAAAAAAAGAGACTTTTAGACCAATATCCTTGATAAACATTGATGCAAAAATCCTCAATAAAATACTGGCAAACTAAACCCAGCAGCACATCAAAAAGATTATCCACCATGATCAAGTGGGTTTCATCCCTGGGATGCAAGGCTGGTTCAATATATGCAAATCAATAAATATAATCCAGCATATAAACAGAACCAAAGACAAAAACCACATGATTATCTCAATAGATGCAGAAAAGGCCTTTGACAAAATTCAACAACCCTTCATGCTAAAAACTCTCAATAAATTAGATATTGATGGGATGTATCTCAAAATAATAAGAGCTATCTATGACAAACCCACAGCCAATATCATACTGAATGGGCAAAAACTGGAAGCATTCCCTTCGAAAGCTGGCACAAGACAGGGACGCCCTCTCTCATCACTCCTATTGAACATAGTGTTGGAAGTTCTGGCCAGAGAATTTAGGCAGGAGAAGGAAATAAAAAGTGTTCAATTAGGAAAAGAAGAAGTCAAATTGTCCCTGTTTGCAGATGACATGATTCTATATCTAGAAAACACCATTGTCTCAGCCCAAAATCTCCTTAAGCTGATTAGCAAGTTCAGCAAAGACTCAGGATGCAAACTCAATGTACAAAAATCACAAACATTCTTATACACCAATAACAGACAAACAGAGAGCCAAATCATGAATGAACTCTCATTCACAGTTGCTTCAATGAGAATAACATACCCAGGAATCCAACATACAAGGGACATGAAGTACCTCTTTAAGGAGAACTACAAACCACTGCTCAATGAAATAAAAGAGGATACAAGCAAATGGAAGAACATTCCATGCTCATGGGTAGGAAGAGTCAATATCGTGATAATGGCCACAATGCCCAAGGTATTTTATAGATTCAAAGCCATCCCCATCAAGCTACCAATGACTTTCTTCACAGAATTGGAAAAATCTACTTTAAAGTTCATATGGAACCAAAAAAGAGCCTGCATCACCAAGTCAATCCTAAGCCAAAAGAACAAAACTGGAGGCATCACACTACCTGACTTCAAACTATACTGCAAGTCTACAGTAACCAAAACAGAATGGTACTAGTACGAAAACAGAGATATAGATCAATAGAACAAAAGAGAGCCCTCAGGAATAATGCTGCATATCTACAACCATCTGATCTTTGACAAACCTGAGAAAAACAAGAAATGGGGAAAGCATTCCATATTTAATAAATGGTGCCAGGAAAACTGGCTAGCCATATGTAGAAAGCTGAAACTGAGTCCCTTCCTTACAGCTTACACAAAAATTAATTCAAGATGGATTAAAGACTTACATGTTAGACCTAAAACCATAAAAACCCTAGAAGAAAACCCAGGCATTACCATTCAGGACATAGGCATGGGCAAGGACTTCATGTCTAAAACACCAAAAGCAATGGAAACAAAAGCCAAAATTGACAAATGGGATCTAATTAAACTAAAGAGCTTCTGCACAGCAAAAGAAACTACCATCAGAGTGAACAGAAAACCTACAAAATGGGAGAAAATTTTCACAACTTACTCATCTGACAAAGGGCTAATATTCAGAATCTGCAATGAACCCAAACAAATTTACAAGAAAAAAACAAACAACCCCATCAAAAAGTGGGCAAAGGACATGAACAGACACTTCTCAAAAGAAGACATTTATGCAGCCAAAACACACATGAAAAAATGCTGACCATCACTGGCCATCAGAGAAATGCAAATCACAACCACAATGAGATATCATCTCACACCAGTTAGAATGGCAATCATTAAAAAGTCAAGAAACAACAGGTGCTGGAGAGGATGTGGAGAAATAGGAACACTTTTCCACTGTTGGTGGGACTGTAAACTAGTTCAACCATTGTGGAAGTCAGTGTGGTGATTCCTCAGGGATCTAGAACTAGAAATACCATTTGACCCAGCCATGCCATTACTGGGTATACACCCAAAGGACTATAAATCATGCTGCTATAAAGACACATGCACACGTATGTTTATTGCGGCATTATTCACAATAGCAAAGACTTGGAACTAAACTAAATGTCCAACAAGGATAGACTGGATTAAGAAAATGTGTCCCATATACACCATGGAATACTATGCAGCCATAAAAAATGATGAGTTCATGTCCTTTGTAGGGACATGGATGAAATTGGAAATCATCATTCTCAGTAAACTATTGCAACAACAAAAAACGAAATACCGCATATTCTCACTCATAGGTGGGAATTGAACAATGAGAATACATGGACACAGGAAGGGGAACATCACAATCTGGGGCTGTTGTGGGGTGGGGGGAGGGGAGAGGGATAGCTTTAGGAGACATACCTATCGCAAATGACGAGTTAATTGGTGCAGCATACCAGCATGGCACATGTATACATATGTAACTAACCTGCACATTGCGCACATGTACCTTAAAACTTAAAGTATAATAATAATAAAATAATAAAAGAGCTCTGATAGCACATTATGTCAATGAGATCATGTCGTATCACTGGACCTAGTAGCCAGGTGTTAAAACTTTTGCTTAAATTGTTTCCCATGAGTGCATTCTGAGACTCTTCTGTCAGGGCACTGCCAAAAAGAAATATTGTCACATATCTATGAGCCTATCCACTAGGTGATTTGTTTATTTTACCTGTGTTTTGCTCCCAAGGAACACTGTGACAACTTTTAATGTAGCATTTAGGAAATATGCCTTCTCTCTCCTGCTAGGTCCTGTGCTCTAAAGAAGCAGGTACATGGTGCTGAATGCAAAACTTAAATAATGCAACTCTGCTCTTTATTCTGGAGTCTGCCAAAAGAGGACATTATTAAATATTGTTGAGTCTAACACCTTGAAGTTGCACCCACATGATATGACTCCTCTGACTTAGCACGGCCTGCAAAAGAGATTATAATGTATTATCAGCTCAGAATCCTCGTGATGAGACTCTCCTACCTTGGTTCTGCCCACAGGAGAAATAGTGACATATACCTGGGTTCAGCTCACATGCAAAAATACAGCTGTTATATCTAGACCCAGAAAGTGGAGATATTTTTACATTCTTAGCCAGTCTTATGGTCATAAGTAAAGCAATGTGTCTACTAATTGTATAAAGTTCACAGAGGACTATGACACTCAGGCATATGACATAAAGCCTAAATGGTACAAACGATGTCGTAACAGGGACAGCAACCCAGTGCTATTGTGACTCTTGTATATACACTCAGCTGATCCTACTGTCTTTGTCTCACAAGAATAGACCTTACAAATAAAGTACTAAATCTCACACAAAATAGCTGTCAATGGTTGAATCTCTTCCTCTCATTCATGTGTCTGGTCCACAGGTCTTTTGCTGATGCATGATTCAGCACACCTGTGAAGCTGTGACTCCCCTCCTGGAACACAATCTTAAAGTGGAATTGAGCATCTTATACATGGACCTTGCTCGCTGTTGAGATTGTGACTCCTCCACTTTGGCCCAAGTCATGGGGGGTGTTGACTCAAATACACAAACCTGGGACTTATGTGGGATTGTGAAACTTATATCTGAATATTTCCTAGTGTGTGATTAGGACATAAAAGTTAGCCCAGCTTCTGAACATCTTGACTCTCATTTTTAAGCCATAACCACAGATAAAATTGTGACATGTCTGGATCATACACCTAAGCATAGATGCCTGGGCCTGCCTACAAATTACACTTTTACATATCACTGGGACAAGCACCAAGGTGATTTGAATTATTTGCCTGAGTGCTGCTCAAGAAAAGCATTGTGGCTGATATCTAGGTCCATCAGGTAAGTGATGTGACTCCCTTCTACTGCCTTGGGCCTGCACTTATGGTGCATTGAAACACATAACTGGGTTCTGCACCCAAGTGGTGTGACTCTCCCTTTTGGGTTCTGCTAATGAGAAGCTTTGTAACATATCAGTTTGCTCATCACCTAGCTCATGTCTCTCCTCTCTTCTCTTGACCAGATCACAGCGAAGATTTTGACATATTGATAAACTCAGCGCCAACGTGTAGTCACTTTCTTACCTTGGTTTTGCACATAGCAGCCATTGGGACATATATCTATGCCAATTGCCTTGGTTAAGTGAGCCTCCTCTCTTTCTTAAGTCCTGCCCATAGGTGGAATTTTGATATATCACCAAAAACAGTATCCAGTTGATGTGATTCTTCTTCCAGGGTCCTGCCCACAAGATGGATTGTGATATCTCAAAGGATCAGCACCCACCCAGGTGATGCGACCTTCCCACTTGCTCTCCACCCACAGCTGATATTATGCAATACACCTGAGATGAAATAAGAAGACTAATCATGACTCTTAAATATGGAGCCAGGTCATATGCTGTATGGTGACTTCCATTCCTGATGCATTTCTCTAGTGTTATTGTGACATACACAATTGTCTACCTCCTGAGTGATTTAATAATCCTGCCGAGGTGTAGCCCACAAGTGAGATTCACCAATATACTTCAGCTGCTCACCTTGGTGATTTGACTCTCCTGTCTTAACAATATCCTCAGGAAAGATTGTAACATATCTCTGAATCCATCTTCTAGGTTACTTGTCTCCCTGTCTTGCCTCCTCTGCCTGGACTCTTCTTCCGCAGGGATTGTAGCACTTTTTTTTTTTCTTTTCTTTTCTTATTTTTCTTTTCTTTTCTTTTCCTCTTTTTTTTTTTTTTTTTTTTTTTCACCTAGGCTGGAGTGCAGTGGTGCGATCTTAGCTCACTGTAATCTCTGCCTTAGGGATTGTAGCATTTCTAAGCACTGCATGCAAATGACATGACTCTTTAGTCTGGTCCCTTCAACAGAAGGCATTGTTGCACATCTCTTGGCCAATAATTTAGGTTATATGACCCTCCTCTTCTGCCTAGACACTGCTTAAAAGGGGCATTGTGTCATACATCTGGGTGTAATCCACAATTTATGCAACTTTTCTTCCAGGAACTTGTCTACAAGTAGAATATTTGAAAATTTCTGGTTCAAAAATTAGGTGACTTAGCAGTCATACCTGTTTCATTATCACAGAGTAAATTGTGATATATGACTAGGCACAACTCACAGGCATAGTAATGACTCTCATACCCCACAAATAGGAGTAATTTTGACTCTCACTACTTGCTTTAGAAACATGAGTGATTGAATCTTTCTCAGTTAAAAAAAGGTCATGGAAGATTATAATAGCCTCAGAAATTTTATAAAGCCTTTGACTTGTACAGAGAGTGTAATAGCAGAATACAACAGAAAGGTGAAATTGTGGGTCTCATACACACACTCAGCTGGCAGAAAAGACTGTAACCATCTCATATATATGAAGCCAGATGTCACTCCTGAAAACAGGATATGTGTGGCATTGTAAATCTCATCCCGGGAATTTTCAGCAAGTGTGAGATAAATATTTGCCGAGTACCTTATGATTGGATTCTCCAAACTGGTTTCATCCCATGTATGTTATTGTGATATGTACCTTGACTAACCTCCAGGTGACGTGACTCTCCTGCCTAAGCCTAGATCCAGCACCCTGGTCATGTTACATTTTTGCCTGAGCCCTGCCTACAGAAATCATTGACATATCACATTGATATGTCACTGTGTCAACAACTTAGGTAACATTAAACTCCTCATTAGAATGGTCCCTGTGCACTGTGAGAGACAGTGACATATGGCTGGGCCAAGCACAAAGCTGATGGTACTCTTTTTCTAGGGTCATGTCCTAAAAAGGGTATTATGACAAATTTCTGGGTCTTCACCTAGGTGATTTTGCTCTACTGCTTGGGTCATGCTTACCTGTATAGTGACATGTTTCTAGGCTAGGAAAAAATGTATTAGCACTCTTTCACCTGGGCAAAGTCTCAGGGGGACATTGTGATATATCTCTCGCCCTATCACTTAGGTGATGTGACTCCCTGCCTGGGTCCTGCCCACATACAGCATTGAAACATGAGGGCAAAAACTGCACCTATTTGCTCTAACTCACGTGACTGGGTCCTGTCCTAAGGTAGCCTTTTGAGATAGCTCAGAATCCAGCATCAGCGTGATGTAGCTCTTTTGCCTGCTTTCACCTCACATGTAAGATTGTGTCATACACCTGCGGAAGCACCTAGGTGATGTGTAATCTGACTCTTCTCTTCTGCTTGAGCCCTGCCTACTTGGGATATTTGGCCATATATTTGAGCTCATGTCCTAGGTGAGTGACCCTGTTTTTCTGCCAGAGAGTTTACAATGAGGTAATGTGAGATATTGCTTAGCCTAATACTTAGGTAATATGACTCTTCATTTTTTCCTGAACTGTGCCCATGAAAAGGAATTCTGACATATCACTGGGCCCAGTACCCAGATGATGTTCCTCTGCTGCCTTGGTCCTTCATAGAGGATTACGCCATATGGCTGGGCCCCCAAGCCTGATGATGTAAGTTTCTGCCTGTGCCACAGCAACGGAAAGTATTTTAGCATATCTTCGTCCCATGTTGTAGGCGTGTTTGCTCTCATCATTTATTTGCTTTTCTTCCACATTTGGGATTGTGTTATATTGCTGGGTCTAGCACCCAGTTAATGTAACCCTTATTTCTGCACCCTTCCTAGAGAGGGCATTGTGACATATTGCTTGGTACAATACGTAAATTGTGCTACCCTCTTGTCAAGTTTTTTCCTACAAATTGGATTATTAAATTTACATTGCTTCTATTCAGAGGGATGATAGTCAAATTTAAATTGTGATTACACCAATAGTAGATATGTTGCTTCTCATCACTGTGTTTATGGCAATAGGAAAGATTATGAATTGCATATTTGTACAAAACTCACAGAATGTTACAACACTAACTCATATTCTATAAACTTATTAGGTGGTACACAGAATTTTATGACAGGGCCCAGCAAAAATTAAGATCATGATTCTTGATTTCACATGCAGGTGAGAGCAAAAGTTATCACCATCCCACATTTACAGAGGTCACTGTCAAAGTACTGAGTCTAACAGGTAAATAAAGTACAAAGATAGAATTTTGACTTTCCTATATGGATCTTGCTACAGATGAGATGGTGGCTCACTTCTGGACCCAGATCACAGGCAAGATAATTGGTCTCCCATCTGAACCCAGCCTATAAGAGAGATGTTGACTATCATAATAGGGTTTAAAGCAATATATAAGATTACGAGTCAATATGAGCATGTATGCCTCAGAGTAGATTGCTACTCTCATGCATGTTGCATAAAGCCTTCGGATGCTGTAGAATGTGTCATACAATGATCTAGAAAACACATGAGATTGTGACTCTCACATACACACCAAGATAGCAGTTAAAGGTGTCACCCAAAAGATGAAGCGATTGTGTCATATCTCTAGGCCTAGTACTCCTAGGTTCGAGAATTTTTGGCTTAAATTCTTTACCATGGGTGCATTGTGATCCATCACTGGGTTAAAGTGATGAAAAGGTGACTCTTCTGCTTGGACCCTGGCAACAGGGGATATTATCACGTATCTCTGGGCCTATCAGGTAAGTGATGTGTCTCTCCTCCCAGTGCCCTTCCCACAGGGGACACTGTGACATATTGCTAGATACAACATCTAGATAATGAGAATCTCCTCTCCTGCCTGGATCCTGTCCACTGAAGAAATTGTGACATACCACTGAGTATAAAACCTAGATGCTGTGCCACTACGCTTTGTTATGTACTCTGTCAAGAGAGGGAATTTTAATATATTGTTGATCATGGCACCTAGGGGGTGTGACTATCCACTATTTTTTCAACCATGTATACAGTGGGCATGATGGCATATTTTTGGAGATTTACCCAGGTGATATAAGCCTCCTGACTGCATTGTGCCTACAGAGGATGCTTGGTTATGCTTGGCTAAGGACCCAGATGATGTGACTCTACTGTCTTGTCTCTGCCCAAAAGAAAAATTGGGACTTCCTCATGAAATCAGTTCATATATGTGCAATAACTTTCAAACTTTGACCCAGCCAGGGGAGATATTTTGACTCTCATTGCCAGTCTTACAGCCATGGGTAAAGTCAAAGACCTCCACCTGTAAGAATTCACAGAATACTGTGCTACTCACGTATATCACATAAATTATCAGTGGTACAAAGAGTTTCATAACAGGCACCAACAACCATGTGCTATTTCGAGTCTTGGATGCATATCCAGCTAACACGATTTTCATTCTGATACATAAACAGAGCCTACAATGAGGTACTAAATTTCACACACATAAGCAGTTGAAATCTTAAAATTGTAACTCTCATACATGAATCTGATCCACAGGTGGTTTGGTGACATTTGAACCATGATTCAGGAAACCTGTAGTGCTTTGAATCTACTAATGGAACACAATCTTCAAGTGGGACTGGGGCTCTTATACATGCATCTTGCCCATTGTTGAGATTGTGATGTCTGTACTTTAGCCCAACATATAGAAGTTGACTCTTACACCTGAAGCCAGGACTTGTGTGAGACTGTGAAATGTATTTCTGAATATTTTCGAGTGTGTGATTGAGAAGTATGACTTTGCCCAGTATCTGATTGTTTTGAATCTCCTTTCTAGGCCCAGAGCACAGTTCAGATTGTGACATATGTGTGCTAAGCACCTAAGCAATATATAACACCTTCTTGGGCAATGGGACCAAGGGCACTTTTACATATCCCTGAAAGAAACACGTGGCTGATGCAAAATCTTGGCTGAAAGCTTGCCTACAAAGAGCACTGTGGCTTTCATCAAGGTCCATCACATAAGTGATGTGACTTCCTTCTACTGCCATGGCCTTGCACTTCTGGTACATTGTTACACATAACTGGGTACTGCACCCATGTGATGGGACCCTTTGTTTGGAGGGAGTAGGTTCTAACAATATAAAAACTGTATAACATATCACTTGGCTCAGCACCTAGGTGATGTTTCTTTTCTCTTGACTGAACCCTGAACACCAGAGAGATGGTGACATATAGGTGAAACCAGCACAAGGTGAGTTCACTCTCCTGCCTTGGTCATAAACATAGGGGCCATTGTGATATATATCCAAGCCAATTGCCTAGGTGTGGTTTGTGTCCTCTCCTGCCTAAGCCCAGCCCACAGGGGGTTTTAGATATATCACTGAAACCGGCATCCTCGTTATGTGACTCTTCTTCCAGAGGCCTGTCCACAACAAGATTGTGACATTCAACTAGACCAGCATCCACTCAGGTGATGACAATTTCCTTTTTTCTCCATGTTCACAGGTTATATTTTGCCATATATGTGAGAGCAGATCAAAGGCCTAATAAAGACCATTGTACCTGGAGCCTGAAGCTTTTTATATGTGTTACTGTGACATTTTTTCTTTGCCAATCTCCTGAGTGATTTAATAATCCTACTTAGTTATAGCTAACAGATGACATTTTGACATATACCTGGGCAAAATCATGATGATTTGACTCATGTTTTAACAGTGTCCCCAGAACAGATTGTAACATATTGCTGGATTCATCCTCTAGGTTATGTGTCTCTCCTCTCCTGCCTGAATCCTGATTCTAGTGAAGATTGTAGCATTTCTATGCACTGCATCCAAATGACATGATTCTATTGCACGTGACCTTTTCAACAGGAGGCATTGTGACATATCTCTGGGGCCATGATTTAGGTGATATGACTCTACTGACCTTCCTGGACATTCTCCACAAGGGGTATTATGCCATAGGGCTTTGCTTAAAACCCAAGTTTTGTGAATTTTCTGTTAGTGTCTTGCCTTCAAAGAGAATATTGGAATAATTCTGGCTTAAAATTTGGGTGATGTGATTGTCCTGTCTGTTTAATAACCACAGAGGTAATGGTGACATTTACCGAGGCACAGCTAACAGCCATGATAATGACTCTAATATGGGAACCCAGGCAATAAGATAAATTTTGACTTTTGTCACAAGATTTTGGGACATGAGTGATGTCAAAGATCTTCGTCTGGTTAAAAGGTCACAGAAAATTATAATAGACACAGATAATTTATAACAATCTTGGGTTATATATAATGTCATAATACCTAGCAGACAGAGAAAATTATGAGTCTCATATGCACACCCACATAACAGTAAGGGCTTTCAACATCAAAGATGAATGAAAGCAACTATCCTATATAAAAAGAGGACATGTGTGGCATTGGATATCTAATTCCTAGAATTTAATTCTATTGCAAATGTGATTTAAATCTTTCCCAAGCACCTGTGTAATTTCACTCTTCAGATTGGGTCCCGCCTATATAAGGAATGTTGATGTCCACCTGGGCCAATTTTGAAATGATGTGACCCTTCTGCCTTGGATGTGCTCTCAATAAGAATTGTGACATCACTGGATCCAGCACCCAGGTGATGTTACATTCTTGTCGCAGTATGCCTGCCCCCAATAATTCAATTTTATTTCACGTAAGTTCTTTTCTATTTCCCTAAGTGTTGGCTGGTCTGAGAAATAAAGGGAAAGAGCACAAAACAGATAAACTTTAAAGCTGGGTATAGAGGGGAGACATCACACATCGGCAGGTTCCCTGATGCCCCTTGAGCCATAAAACCAGCAAGTTTTTATTAGCAATTTTCAAAGGGGAGGGAGTGTATGAATAGGGTGTGGGTCACAGAGATCACATGCTTCAAGGTCAAGAAGTGATCGCAAGGCAGAAGTCAGGGTGAGATCACCAGGTCAGGGCAAGATTAGAATCACTAATGAACGTCCATGTCCAGCTGTGCACGCATTGTCATCTTAACAGGGTTCAAGGGCAGAGAAAAAGTCTGACTAGAATTCACCAGGCTGGAATGTCCTAATCCTATCAAGCCTGGGGATGCTGCTGGACACTAGGGTGTGTTTCATCCCTATCCACATCTGCATAAAGCAAACACTCCTAGGGTGGCCATTTTAGAGCTTCCCCCTGGGAATGCATTCTTTTCCCAGGGCTGTTAATTATTAACATTCCTTACTGGGGAAAGAATTCAGTAGTATTTATCTTGCCCATTTTCAGTAATAAGAGAAATATGCCTCTGTCCTGCCCAGTACACAGAGAGCCAGACTTTAAGGTTGTCTCCCTTGGTCCCTGGAAGTCACTGTTACCCTGTTCTTAAGGTGCCCAGATTTCATATTGTTCAAACACACATGCTTTACAAACAATTTGTGCAGTTAACACAATCATCACAGGGTCCTAAGGCGACAAACATCCTCAGCTTATGCAGATGATGGGACTAAGAGATTAAAGTAAAGACAGGCATAGGAAATTATAAGAGTATTGATTGGGGAAGTAATAAATGTCCCTGAAATCTTCACAATTTATGTTCTTCTGCCATGGCTTCAGCCAGTCCCTCTGTTCAGGGTCCCTGACTTCCCGCAACATCATTGTGACATATCACTGTGTCCGTCACTTAGAAGAGGCTGCCAGGCTTATGTAAAAATAGGGCATTTTGACATATCATAGGCCTCTCATGTAGGTGATATGGCTCTTCTGCTTGGGACTTGCCCACTTGAATAGTGACAGATTGCCAGGGCAGGCACAAAAGTGATTGTACTCTTTTGCCAGGGCCATGCTTTAAAGAAGGCTTTGTGACATATCTCTGAGCCTATCACCTAGATGATGTGACTTCCTGCTTTGCCTTGTCCACATGGATCTTTATGATATAAAGGTGGAAACTGCATCCTAGGTGACATAACTCTCTTGCCTGGGTCCTGTTCAAAGGGGGACTTGTGAACATGTCAGGGCCCAGGACCAGATGATGTGGCTCTTTAACCTGGTTTCTGCCCACATATTAATTTGTGATATACGGAAAAAGAAGCACTTATGTAATATGACCCTCTCTGCCTGAGCCTTGGCTACTTGCGACATTGGGTCATATCTCTGAGCCTATCATGTAAGTGATGTGAATCCCTTCTACTGCCTTGGCCCTTCACTTACAGTGCACTGTGACACATAAATGGGTACTGCACACAGGTGACGTGACTCTCCTTTTGGGGTTCTGCCAACAGGAAGTGATGCAACACATCACTTGGCTCAGCATGTAGGTGATGTTTCTTCACTTTTGCTTGGGCCCTGACCACAGGCAGATTGTGGCTTGCTACTGGGTCCAGAAACAATGTGAGGGCACTCTCCAACATTGGTACTGCACATCAAAGACATTGTGAGATATATCTATATAAATTCCTTAGGTTAAATGAGTGTCCTCTCTTGCTAGAGTCCTGCCCACAGAGGGGGTATGGATATGTCACTGCAGTCAGCATAAAGGTGATGTGACATTTCTGCCAAGGTCCTGCACAGAAGATGGATTGTGACATCTCACTGGAACCACCTCCACTAGGTGATGTGACTTTCTTGCCTTCTCTATGGCCACAGTTGATATTATGCAATATACCAGAGATAATTACAAACGTCTCAAACAACCCATATGCCTGGTAATTGTGACATGTACTTTTGCCCAGCTACTGACTTAATTTTTCTGCGTTTGTACAGTCCATAAATGAGATTTTGACAAATAACTGTGCCACACATATTAATGACTACTTTTGCTATCTTAACAGTGTCCTCAGGGGGAATTGTTAACATATTTCTGGACACATGTTATAGGTTACATATCTGTCCTTTCCTGCCTGGACCCTGCCTCCTTTGGTAATTGTAGCTTTTCTAAACACTGTATCCAAATGATATGAATTTCTTTCTTGGGCCCTGCCAAAATGAGGCACTGTGATATATGTTTAGGCCCATGATTTATGTTATATAACTTTCCCCTCCTGCCTGGATACTGCTACAAATGACATTGCACCTCATAGCTGGACTTAGCACACAAGCTATGTAAAATTTCTGACAGTATCCTGCCTACTAAGGGGATGTTGGAATATTTCTAGCCCAGTATTTAGGTGATGTGTCTGTTCTGTCTGCTTCATAACCACAGAGGGAATTGTAACATATACTAGGCATGGCTCACAGGAATTATGACTCTCATATGAAGGCTCAGTCAATAGAAAATATTTTGACTCATAGCTAACTTTAGGGACATGCGTGATGTCTTGGATCTCTTTCTTCTTCAAAGATCACAAAACATTACAACACTACACATATTTTACAAAGTCTCTAGATTATACAGACAGTGTCAAAGCAGGGCTCAGCACACAGGTGAAATTGTGAGACCTGTATGCACACCGAGCTGTGGGCAAGGACTGTTATTATTTCACATGGATTAAGCCAACTGTCACACATAAAAGCAAGATGTGTGGTATTGTAAATCTCACCTTTGGATTTTTCTGAAAATGTGATTTTGATATAATTTTTGCCAAGCTCCTGTATAATTTGAGTGTCCAGAGTGGTTTTAGTCCATATATGGGATTGTGTTATCTACTTAGGTCAAACCCTAAGTGACATGACTCTCTTTCATAAGCCCTTCTCTCAGTAAGGATTGTGATCTATCACTGGATCTAGCACCCATGTAATGTTACATTCTCGCCTGTGCCATGCCCACCCAAATTATTGTGACATATTTCTGTCTCCACCTCATAGGTGACATAACTCTTTTCTCTGGAATGGGCTATGGACAAAGCAAGGATAGTGACATATTGCAAGGCCATGCCCACAGGCAAGGATACTCTTTTGGCAGAACCATGCACAAAGGAGGGCATTTTGACATATCTCTGTATCTATCACCTAGGAGATGTGGCTCTCCCACTTGGACCCTGCCAACCTTGAGAGTGAAATATTTCTTGGCCATGCACACAAGTAGTAGTAACCATTTGCCAGGGCTATGCTTCATAGAGGACATTGTGACATAACTCTGGACCTATCTCCTAGGTGAAGCGACTCTTTTTTGGGCCCTAACCACCTGGGACATTGTGGCATAAGCAGAGAAACTGCACCTAGGTGATGTAACTCTCTCTGCTGGGGACTGTTTTAAGAGAGCCTTGTGCTATATCTCAAGACCCAGCACCCAAGTGATGTGGCTATTCTGCTTTGTTTCTGACCAAATGTTACCTGTGAAATATTCCATGGGAAGAACATAAGTGATATGGCTCTCCTCATCTGCCTGAGTCCTGCATACTGGGGACTTTTTGACATATCTCTGAGCCCATGACCTAAGTGATGTGACTCTCTTTTTCTGCCTGGGCCTTCACAATAGGAGGATTTGGAGCACACTACTAAGCCCACCACTCACAATATGTGACTCTCCCTTTTTTCCTGAATTATGCCACAATAAATGGAATTTTGACCTATTGCAGGGCCCATAACCCAGATGATGTCACTCTACAACCTTGGTTATACATAAAGAGAAAATTATGACATGTGGCATATTGCTGGGCCAAGCACCCTTATGATATGACTCTCCTGCCCATTCTTGAGCCAATGAAGATATTTTGGCATATCTTAAGCCCATTATCTGGGTACTTTGGCTGTCATAAATTGACTGGGTTTTTTTCCACATATGGGATGGTGTCATAATGATGGGTCCAGCACCCAGTTAATTTGACACAATTTCTTATACCATGCCTGGAAAAGGCATTGTTGCATATTGCTTGGCACAGCATCTAAGTGATATTATCCTTCTGTCTAGTTTTTGCTCATATATGGGATTATGACACATGGCTTTCTTCAGTTCACAGGCATAATGATTAAACGTACATTGGGATTCAGCCAATTAAAAAATCCTCTGCCTCTCAGTGTTAGGCTTAGAGCAATAAGTAAGTTCCTGGGTTGCATGTTCTTCCAAGCTCACAGAAGTTTACAACACTAATTTATATTGTATAAACTCTGGGGGCAGAGAGTTTTATAACAGGGTCTGGCAAAAGGTTCAGAATGGGACTCTCATTTACACACCCAGATAAAATTAAAAGTTGTCACCATCCCACATTTACAATGCCCACTGTAGAAGTTCTGAGTCTAATGAGGGAATACATCACAAATTTGAAATTGGGACTTTTTTTATATGGATCTGGACACAGATGGGATGGTGATTTATTTCTGAACCGAGACCACAGACATAATAATGAGTGTTCCTGGCCTGGCATGGTGCCTTACACCTGTTACCCCAGCACTTTCAGAGGCCAAGGTGGGTGGGTCATGAAGTGAGGAGATCAAAACCATCCTAGTTAATACAGTGAAACCAAGTTTCTACTAAAAATACAAAAAATTAGCTGGGCATGGTGGCACACACCCCTAGTCCCAGCTCCCAGGGAGGTTGAGGCAGGAGAATTGCTTGATTCCAGGAGGCGGAGGTTACAGTGAACTGAGATGGCACCACCGCACTTCAGCCTGGGTGACAGAGTGAGAATCCATCTCAGAAAAAGAAAATAATAATAAACAATACATAAAAATAAGTAAAATAAAATGGGTCTTCCCTTTTAACCCTGCCTATAGGACAGAAGTTGTGTGTCATAACTCAATTTAGGGTGATATGTAAGACTGTGTGTCCATGTGAGCAAATAGGCCTCAGAGAGGTTTGAAACTCTCATACAGGTTTTATAAAGCCCTTCGATGTTTTTCAGAGTGTAAAACATTAGTCCAGCACACACATGAGATTGCTACTCTAATATACATGCTCACCTAAAGGTTCTCATCCTCAAAGATGACGGGATTGTGTCACATCACTGGCCTTGTATCATGGTGTTCAGACTTTTTACCTCAAATTCCTTTCAGTGGGTGCATTGTTACATATCACTAGGTCAGAATCATAATAATGTGCCTCTTCTGCCTGGGCTCTGTTAACAGGGGATATAATCACAAATATCTGGGTCTATAAGCTATGTGGTTTGCCTCTCCTGCTTGTGCCCTGCCCCCAGAGAACATATTGAAATATCACTGAAACTAACATCTAAGTAATGTAACTCTCCTCTCTTGCATGCATCCTAACCCCAAAAGAATTGTGACATACGGCTGAATGTAAAAGCTAGGTGGCATATCTTTCCTCTCTATTCAAGAGTACATGTTTGTGCTGCGTTCTATTTCATTACTTTGGTATTTCGCCTTTATTCTACCAGTGCCAAAGTGCTTTGATTACTGTAGGTTTTTGTACGTGTGTGTTTGGAAATTGTTATGTGTAATGCTTCTAATATTTTTCTTCTTTTTAAAGTTTGTCAGGCTTTCCATGGTCCCTTAAGATCTTATGTGATTTGTTTTCTATTTTTGGAAAACTCAAATTTAAAATTGAAAAGGGTCATGTTGTATATGTGGGTTACATTAAGCCACTAAGAAGCATGGACACATCATAATATTATGCCTTCCACTCTTAAAAAGAGCGTGCTCAAAATGTGTTGTTGGCCATGTGTGGTGACTCATGCTTGTAATCTCAGCACTTTAGGATGTTAAGGAGAGTGTACGGAGACTTCAGGATATCAAGACCATCCTGGCCAACATGGTGAAACCCTGTCTCTACTAAACTATAAAAAATATTTGTACATTACGGTTGTGTGACTGTATTCTCATCTACACAGGAAACATGGTGGTTTGCATGCCTTTATTCCCAGCTACTTGAAAAGGTGAGGCTGGGGAACTGCTTGAACCCAGAAGTTAGAGGTTGCTGTTAGCTGAGATTGTGTCCATGCACTGCAGCCTAGGAACAGGTGACACTCCATCTCAAAATAAAAAAAAAAAAACAAAACAAAACAAAAAAAACACTTTTTTTCTGTTACCAATTTCTAGTTTTATTTCATTTGCACTATAAATAATTGAAAAATTTTAATTTAAGAAATTATGAAGTCTTTTGTAGTGTCACACGTGGTCCACCTCAGAAAACGTTTTATTAGCTATTGAAAAGAATGTGTATTCAGTTTTCCATATATATTTCTTAGGTGTAATTATCACATAGTTTATTCAAGTTGTTCCTTCCCTTATTAATATTCTGTGTTGCTTTATTTATTCCTAAAAGTGGGATATTGGTGTATCCTTCCATTATTATATTACTGTACATGTTGGCTTCAATGCTGTCAATTTTTACTTAATGTGTTTGAGAAAACTTTCATGTATTTATAGATTCTCAGTGAATGATCTCTCTTACTATAATTCAATGTCCTACTTGGTCTCCTGTAAATTTTGTCTTCAAGTAAATTTGGGGCGGTTCCAAGATGGCCAAATAGGAAGAGCTCCAGTCTACAGCTCTTGCCTGAATAATGCTGAAGATGGCTGATTTCTGCATTTCCAACTGAGGTACCAGGTTCATCTCACTGGGGCTTCTCAGACAGTGGGTGCAGGACAACTGGTGCAGCTCACCAAGCATGAGTCAAAGCATGGTGAGGCATTGTCTCACCCAGGAAGTGCAAGGGATCAGGGAATTCCCCTTCCTAGCCAAGGGAAGCTGTGACAGACAGCACCTGGAAAATCAGGTCACTCCCACCCTAATACTGCACTTTTCCAATGGTCTCACCAAATGGCACACTAGAGATTATATCCCATGCCTGGTTCAGAGGATTCCACACCCATGAAGCCTTACTCATTGCTAGCACAGAAGTCTGAGATCAAGTTGCAAGGTGGCAGAAAGTCTGGGGGAGGGGGATCCGCCATTGCTGATGCTTGAGCAGGTAAACAAAGTGGCCCAGAAGCTCAAACTGGGTGAGGCCCACCACAGCTCAAGGAGGTCTGCCTGCCTCTATAGACTCCACCTCTGGGGGCAGAGCATAACTGAACAAAAGGCAGCAGAAAGCTCTGCAGACTTAAATATCCTTGTCTGACAG
Source organism: Pongo abelii (assembly GCF_028885655.2). Taxonomy (NCBI): domain Eukaryota; kingdom Metazoa; phylum Chordata; class Mammalia; order Primates; family Hominidae; genus Pongo; species Pongo abelii. The sequence goes on along the minus strand of NC_072009.2, from coordinate 36,430,832 downwards.
CTTTGAAGAGAGTAGAGGCTCTCCAAGCAAAGTGTTTGAGATCTGAGATAGGACAGACTGCCTCCTCAACTGAGGTCCTGACCCACAACTAGCCTAACTGGGAGGCACCCCCACAGCAGGGGCAAACTGGCACCTCACACGACCGGGTATCCCTTTGAGATGAAGCTTCCAGAGGATTGATCACGCAATCACACAACAGTATTTGCTGTTCAGCAATATTCACTGCTCTGCAGCCTCCACTGCTGATACCCAGGAAAACGGGTCTGGAATGGATCTCAGGCAAATACCAACAGACCTGAAGCTGAGGGTCCTGACTGTCAGAAGGAAAACTAGCAAACAGAAAGGACATCCGCACCAAAATCCCATCTCTACGTCACCTCATCAAAGACCAAATATAGATAAAACCAAAAAGATGGGGAAAAAACAGAGCAGAAAAGTTTAAAATTCTAAAAATCAGTGCACCTCTACCCCTACAAAGGAACGCAGCTCCTCACCAACAATGGAACAAACATGGATGGAGAATGACTTTGACGAGTTGAGAGAAGAAACCTTCAGACTTCTCCAAGCTAAAGGAGGACATTTGAACCCTCTGCAAAGAAGCTAAAATCTTTGAAAAAAAATTAGACAAATGGCTAACTAGAATAACCAGTGTAGATAATTCCTTAAATGACCAGATGGAGCTGAAAACCACGGCATGAGAACTATGCAATGAATGCACAAGCTTCGGTAGCCAATTCAATCTACTGGAAGAAAGGGTATCAGTGATTGAAGATCAAATCAATGAAATGAAGTGAAAAGAAAATGTTAGAGAAAAAAGAGTAAAAGGAAATGAACAAAGGCTCCAAGAAATATGGGACTATGTGAAAAGACCAAATCTATATCTGATTGGGGTACACGAAAGTGATGGGGAGAATGGAACCAAGTTGGAAAACACTCTGCAGGATATTATCCAGGAGAACTTCCCCAACCTGGCAAGGCAAGCCAACATTCAAATTCAGGAAATATAGATAATGCTACAAAGATACACCTTGAGAAGAGCAACTCCAAGAAACATAATTGTCAGATTCACCAAAGTTGAAATGAAGGAAAAAATGTTAATGGCAGCCAGATACAAAGGTCGGGTTACCCACAAAGGGAAGCCCATCAGACTAACAGCTGATCTCTCAGCAGAAACTCTACAAGCCAGAAGAGAGTGAGGGCCAATATTCAACATTCTTAAAGAAAAGAATTTTCAAACCAGAATTTCATATCCAGCCAAACTAAGCTTCATAAGTGAAAGAGAAATAAAATACCTCCCAGACATGCAAATGCTGAGAGATTCTGTCACCACCAGGCCTGCCCTACAAGAGCTCTTGAAGGAAGCATTAAACATGGAAAGGAACAACTGGTACCAGCCACTGCAAAAACATGCCAAATTGTAAAGACCATCGATGCTAGGAAGAAACTACATCAACTAACGAGCAAAATAACCAGCTAACATCATAATGACGGACCAAATTCAAACATAACAATATTAACCTTAAGTATAAATGGGGTAAATATTCCAATTAAGAGACACAGACTGGTAAATTGGATAAAAAGTGAGGACCCATCAGTGTGCTGTATTTAGGAGACCCATCTCACGTGCAGAGACACACATAGTCTCAACATAGAAGGATGGAAGAAGATCTACCAAGCAAATGGAAAAAAAAAAAGGCAGCGGTTGCACTCATGGTTTCTGATAAAACAGACCTTAAACCAACAAAGATCAAAAGACACAAAGAAGAGTAAATTATCCTAAATATATATGCACACAATACAGGAGCACCCAGATTCATAAAGCAAGTCCTTAGAGTCCTAAACAGAGACTTAAGCTCCTACACGGTAATAATGGGAGACTTTAACAACCCACTGTCAATATTAGACAGATCAATGCGAAAGAAAGTTAAAAAGGATAGCCAGTAATAGAACTCAATTCTGCACCAAGTGGACCTAATAAATCTCTACAGAACTCTTCATCCCAAATCAACAGAATATACATTCTCCTCAGCACCACATCACACTTATTCCAAAACTGACCACATAGGTGGAAGTAAAGCACACCTCAGCAAATGTAGAAAAACAGAAATTATAACAAATTGTCTTTCAGACCATAGGGCGACCAAACTAAAACTCAGGATTAAGAAACTCACTCAAAACAGCTCAACTACATGGAAATTGAACAACATGCTCCTGAATGACTAATGGGTGCATAACAAAATGAAGGCAGAAATAGAGATGTTCTTTGAAACCAATGAGAACAAAGACAAAACATACCAGAATCTCTGGGATGCATTTAAAGTAGTGTGTAGAGGGATATTTATAGCACTAAATGCCCATAAGAGAAATCAGAAAAGATCTAAAATTGACACCCTCACATCACAATTAAAAGAACTGGAGAAACAAGAGAAAACACATTCAAAAGCTAGCAGAAGGCAAGAAATAACTAAGATCAGAGCAGAACTGAAGGAGATAGAGACACAAAAAATCCTTCAAATCAATGAATACAGGAGGTGGTTCTCTGAAAAGGTCACAAAAATTGATAGACAGCTAACAAGACTAACAAAGAAGAAAAGAGAAGAATCAAATAGACACAATACAAAGTGATAAAGGGGATATCATGACCGATCCCACAGAAATACAAAATACCCTCAGAGAATACTAAAAACACCTCTACACATATAACTAGAAAATCTAGAAGAAATGGATAATTTCCTTGACACTTACAACCTCCCAAGACTAAACCAATTAGAGGTTGAAACCCTGAATAGACCAATAACAGACTCTAAAATTGAGGCAATAATTAATGGCCTACCAACCAAAAAAAGTCCAGGACCAGACAGACCCACAGCCAAATTCTGCCAGAGGTACAAGGAGGAGCTGGTGCCATTCCTTCTGAAACTATTACAATCAATAGAAAAAGAGGGAATCCTCCCTAATTCATTTTATGAAACCAACAACATCCTGATACCAAAGCCAGGCAGAGACAGAACAAAAAAGGGAATTTTAGACCAATATCCCTGATGAACATCAATGCAAAAATCCTCAATGAAATACTGGTGAACCGAATTTAGCAGCACATCAGAAAGCTTATCCACCATGATCAAGTGGGCTTCATCCAGGGGATGCAAGTCTTGTTCAACATAGGCAAATCAATAAATGTAATACAGCATATAAACAGAACCAATGACAAAAACCACGTGATTATCGCAATAGGTGCAGAAAAAGCCTCTGACAAAATTCAGCAGCCCTTCTTGCTAAAAACTCTTAATAAATTAGGTATTGATGAGACGTATCTAAAAGCGATAAGAGCTATTTATGACAAACCCACAGCTAATATACTGAATGTGCAAAAGCTGGAAGCATTCCCTTTGAAAACTGGCACAAGTCAGGGATGGTCTCTCTCACCACTCCTATTCAACGTAGTGTTGGAAATTCTGGCCAGGGCAATCAGGCAAGAGAAAGAAATTAATGATATTTAATTAGCAAAAGAGGAAGTCAAATTTTCCCTGTTTGCAGATAACATGATTGTATATTCAGAAAACCCCACTGTCTCTGCCCAAAATCTCCTTAAGCTGTTAAGCAACTTCAGCAAAATCTCAGGACACAAAATCAACATGCAAAAATCACAGGCATTCTTATACACCAATAACAGATAAACAGAGAGCCAAATCATGAGTGAACTCCAATTCACAATTGCTTCAAAGAGAAGAAAATACCTAGAAATCCAACTTACAACAGATGTGAAGGACCTCTTCAAGGAGCTCAAATCACTGCTCAATAAAATAGAAGAGGACACAAACAAATGGAAGAAAATTCCATGCTGATGGATAGGAAGAATCAATATCGTGAAAATGACCATACTGCCAAAGGTAATTTATAGATTCCTTGCCATCCCCATCAAGCTACCAATGACTTTCTTCACAGAATTGGGAAAAAAAAAATACTTTAAAGATAATGTGGAACCAAAAAGAGACCATATTGCCAAATAATCCTAAGCCAAAAGAAAAAAGCTGGAGGCATCATGCTACCTGACTTCAAACTATAGTACAAGGCTACAGTAACCCAAGCAGCATGGTACTGGTACCTAAACAGAGATATAGACCAATGGAACAGAACAGAGCCTTCAGAAATAATGCCACACAACCACAGCCAATTGATCTTTGACAAACCTGACAAAAACAAGAAATGGGGAAAGCATCCCATATTTAATAAATGGTGCCGGGAAAACTGGCTAGCCATATGTAGAAAGCTGAAACTGAGTCCCTTCCTTACAGCTTACACAAAAATTAATTCAAGATGGATTAAAGACTTACATGTTAGACCTAAAACCATAAAAACCCTAGAAGAAAACCCAGGCATTACCATTCAGGACATAGGCATGGGCAAGGACTTCATGTCTAAAACACCAAAAGCAATGGAAACAAAAGCCAAAATTGACAAATGGGATCTAATTAAACTAAAGCACCTCTGCACAGCAAAAGAAACTACCATCAGAGTGAACAGGCAACCTACAGAATGGGAGACATTTTTTGAGATCTACTCATCTGACAAAGGGCTAATATCCAGAATCTACAAGGAACTCAACAAAGGTACAAGGAAAAAACAACCCCATCAAAAAGTGCATGAAGTATATGAACAGACACTTCTCAAAAGAAGACATTTATGCAGCCAACAGACACATGAAAAAATGCTCATCATCACTGGCCATTAGAGAAATGCAAATCAAAACCACAATGAGATACCATCTCACACCAGTTAGAATGGAGATCATTAAAAAGTCAGGAAGCAGCATGTGCTGGAGAGCATGTGGAGAAATAGGAACAGTTTTACACTCTTGATGGGACTGTAAACTAGTTCAACCATTGTAGAAGTCAGTGTGGCGATTCCTCAGGGATCTAGAGCTAGAAATACCATTTGACCCAGCCATCCCATTACTGGGTATATACCCAAAGGATTATAAATCATGCTGCTATAAAGACACATGCACACGTATGTTTATTGCAGAACTATTCATAATAGCAAAGACTTGGAACCAACCCACATGTCCAACGATGATAGAATGGATTAAGAAAATGTGGCACATATACTCCATGGAATACTATACCGCCATAAAAAAGGATGCATTCATGTCCTTTGTAGGGACATGGATGAAGCTGAAAACCATCATTCTCTGCAAACTATCACAAGGACAAAAAATCAAACACCATATGTTCTCACTCATAGGTAGGAATTGAACAACGAGAACACTTGGACACAGGAAGGGGAACTTCACATACTGGGGCCTGTCATGGGATTGGGGGTTGGGGGAGGGATAGAATTGGGTGATATTCCTAATGTAAATGACGAGTTAATGGGTGCAGCACACCAACATGGCACATGTATACATATTTACGAAACCTGCGTATTGTGCACATGTACCCTGGAACTTAAGGTATAAAAAAAAGTAAATTGTATGAAATATGAGAGTTTTCAACTTAATAACTTGTTGCCTCTTTTCCACTTATTGGGTTAACACTTACATGGAATATATTTCTCATCCTGCCATTTTCTGTCTTTTTTTTTTATTAGATCTGAAGTGATTCTCTTGAAGACATGACATAGTTTGATCTTGAGATACCTCATGATATAGTTAGAATTTTTTTTTTTTTTTCATTTTGAAGGATACTTTGGCTGGGTGTATCATTCTTGCTTACACTCTTTTTTTTTTTCCAGTGTTTTAACTAAAACATCCTGCTCCCATCTTGCCCAAAAAATTTATGATCATAAATTTTCTTGTAATCTTGCAGAAGCATGCACATAAATAGCACGTCTCTTTTATCTTCTTGCATTCCCGATTCTCTTCTTGTCTGTGAATTTCAAAACATTGTTTATGTTGTGTTTGGTTAGAAATATCTTTGGTCAACCTTAGTTGTAATTTGCTGAGCTTCTTAATTTTCTTATATTTTTTACGAATGTTGAAGTCCATATTAGTTTTTTTTGGTACTTCTACTCTACAATTTTTATTTCTTTTTGTGATCTTTATCTTTTGTGAATTCCTTTTTGTTATTTCATTTTGTTACCTTTATTTCCACTTTACTCTTTCATATGGTACTATTGATTTTTAGGGTAATTATTTTTCTTTTAAATATAGATCTAGACTTTAATTCAAATTATCAGAAGTAATTTTTAAATCTCCATTTTTTACAAAATTGTTTTCTGTATATTCATTTTTATGTTTGATTGATCCATATTATCTTGATGTATTTGAATGTTTGCCTCACTGTCTAGGTGTGGAAGTTATCATGGATGATATTCCAAAATACGTATTTCAAGTTATTTTCATTCTCCCTATCTCTTTAATCATTTATTTGGTTACTTTACATAATTAAATATTTCTCAGAGGTTTTGTTCATTTATATTTATTCTTTTTATATTATTCTTGTCTCTATTATTTTGGAAAGCCAGTCTCGAAGCTCTGAAATTCTTTCCTCTGTTTAGCCTATTCTGCAGTTAATATGTGTGAATAAATTATAAAGTTTTCATATTCTGTTTTCAGCTCTATCACAATGGCCACATTTTCCTCCAGACTGTTTGTTTTATCTGTCAGTTTCTGCATTTTTCCTTTCCTTGTATTGGCTTGCAACTTACTTTTGTAGCTCAATGAAGCTTATTTCTATTCACATTCTGAATTCTATTTCTGTCATCTTAGGCCTTGCTGGAAATGTAGTTTGGTTACTTGGATGAAATAAGTCACTCTAGCTTTTTTTTTCCCCAACAGATTTGCATTGATATTGTCTCATCTTTGTACTCATATATTTGAGGTTGCTGAACTTTGAATTAAGTTTTTTTTTTAATCCTATTTGGATGTTCTTGAGTATTTGATTGTGGCATAAGGTGTTTTCATCCAAGAGGACTTGTTCTTGGGAGAAGTTTTTATTTATTTATTTTTTTATATGTTTTGTGGTGGGGTGAAGGGCAATGCTCAGCTCACAACTCAGAGGTTTCATACTCAGGGGGAATTGTATTGAGCCCCAACTCTCTTCCCTGTCTCCTTGATATTTGGAATCTGCCACTGTGTTGAAATATGTTGCCACAGCTTCAGCAGAGTGCTAGGGGATATGGAGTTTCTGCCTGTCTTTGCTTATTCATCTCAGTAGCAGAAGCATAGTAGCTGGGATGGAAGTAGGTGTACCTGCTGGAGACTGTGGGCTGTTGCACTAAAAGTGGTGTTAATATGCAGCAGAATGCCTGCCAATGAAGTTCTGAAGCCTTCTTTTTGCCCCCTAAAGAAGAAGTGATTGTTCAGAATGTGGGAGGATACACTGTTCTCTGCACAGTGTTAGCATAAAAGTAGTGGTGAGGCTTTTTGGTTCTCTGCCCACCAAAGCTTTATCTACAATGGTAGCTGCTGGGGTGGTAGGAGCATACTGCATTCCCATTTGCTAGTGGGCCAAGCAAAGCCAAATCTGTCTTTGAAGACATGTGCCAGCAAGCTAATATGAGAAGTTGCCATGTTTTTGAGGGAAACTGCAGTGTGGGAAAGAAACCTGTGAGCTGGTGCAGTCATAGGGGCTGCCTAGCTGGAGCTTTTCAGGAGTTATATGTCGCCTACCAATGCAGATGGCATTGTATGGGCTCCCAGTGTGCCTGAGACTGCCCTGTAAGGATCTGGGTGCCAGACTGGCTGCCTGGGAGAGGCAGCAAACCACGGAGTGTTCAGTTAGACAAGCTTCTGGTTTGCAAGGCTATAGTGCAGTAATTATATCTAACACTTCCCTAGGGCAAAACTCTCTTATGGGAAAAAGTTGCTATTAGAGAAATGGCCATTACTGAACTCATTTTACTACAGGTGCTCTTGCACCAAATGCTCTGGTCACCACATGAGCTGGCTGGCTGCCTTACCTCTTTGCTGGTTTTCTGGAGGCTTCATCTAAGAGAGATGCAGGTCAGCAATCCCTCAGTGCAGTCAGCCCATGATGAAGGATCTGTGATTTCGGTCAAGTTAGGGGTCAACTGCCTGGTGAGGAGCAGTGGGTAGTTTGTGGGACCCATGGTGAATGAACTGGCCTCCTCTCTTTGGGTAAACTGCAGCTTGTTTGAAGTTTGAATAAGGCACTTGGGGTTTTGGATTTTTCAGTAGCTAAGAGTAGCAAGGAAAGTTCTACTCTAGAGGCAGTGGAAGAAATATTTTCAGTTGCTGCTGGAGTCTCTGTCCAGGGAGTTGCTAAGTTGCTGCTATCTCAATAGCTCCAGCAGCGATTGGCTAGTAACCCCGGCCCAGAGAACCTGTCCAGTGAGAATATGTGAGAACAGGCACTCACATAGTAGTATGGCCACTTTTCTGAAGGGTTGCCTCAGTATGCTAGGTGTCCATTGCCATTCCTAGTCACCTAAGATTTTCTGGTACTTGAAGTTACCACCAGTGAATGTTGCTAAACAATTGCAGTGTGCCCTTTTTTCTGAGAGCTCAATCCCAGGGAGGTGTAGAACTCTTTCCAACCCAACAGCACCTGTAAGAGGTATCTGGAATCCTTTGTTGAAATTTCTTACTCAGTAAAGAGATTGTAATTGGGGAGCCACTTAAGAAAGCAGTTTAGCAACATTTTCTTAGTACATCTCTGCTCTGCAGAGGTACGACTTCCATCCACAGTTTATTTAGATTCTCTAAAGCCAGAAGGCTGGAGCAGCTAAGTCACACACATAGGAAAAATTGCTGCTCACTCTTCCCTCTAGCAATTATATCACAAAGAGGTTTCAAAACTCCACCAACCAAAGAGCACCAGTGGTGGTAGCTGCTCACTCTGATTAGGAAGTCTTTTGCAGTTGCAAGAAATCAGATTGGGCACCTGAATTAACAGGCATTCTGACCATGTATTTTTGTTTGCCCAAGCATCTAAGGTGGTGTCCCACTCAACTTTCTGATAGCTTCAGGCCAGGGAGGTGCAGAGCTGCTACCAATGGTTGACCAGAATGTTAAGCCAATAGGTCTTACCCTGTGGGGCACTGTGGGCATGGATCCTAAGACTATCACTGGTCAGCCTCACGGATTCTGCCTCTTTTCTATGAATATTTACAGAAGTGTAGCCTCCTGCTTTACTGGAGTTGCAACCACTTTTTCTGGGAAGCCTGGAAAAACTGAGTACTTAGGGTTCTTGAATCTCTGCACAGGCCTCAGCAGCTGATTTCTGAGACTCCACGTAGCTCTGTGTGTTGAACTGAAGGCCTTGATGAAGTAGGTTCATGAATAGATCTCCTCACCTGAGGGTTGCAAAGATCTGTGGGAGAACCGTGGGTTCCCAGGGTCACACATATACCCACTGCTTTATTGAGTGGGGAGGTTTTCTTGGCTCCATGTTTTTCCGAGGTGGCCCATTGTCCTGCCTTGCTTTATTCCATTCTCCATAACTTAAGTTGTTTGATTTTTCCCAATGCAAGTAAGTGGATGTTTCAGTTGAAGGTGATGTATTTATGCACAGCTTGCATTCCTCTCTATGAGAACTACACAGACTAGCTGCTTCTAGTCAGCAATCTTGATCACTTTCCTATAACAGGGACCTAGTTTTTAATATTAAAATAATTTAGTATTTTTCAAAAGCAAATATTGACATAATTTAACTGTTACATTTGTTGCTATGTCTTCATATCTAGAATGTATGTGAAAGAACATGGACAATGGTTGCTCCACCAGAGTTATGACAGGTTCTTCCATATTAGATGGATAGATTTGTATATTTTGCAATGGAAGTTTAAGAAAACTGAAATCTAAGATACATGAAGAATTTCTAAGTGAAAAGGCCAAGTATTTGTTGGTTTATAACTGTATCATAGTAACAGCATGATAGCAGTGTGGTAAGTGATCAGGATAATATTATGCAAAATAGGAACAATTTGAATTTTAAAGAAAAATTGTTTTACCATTTGCAAATTAAGGTAATAAAAATACAGTGAATTTAAAAATACCTTTTTAATGACAATGTGTGGACTTAATTTTTTTTCAAAATAATCAAAACTGTCGTTATTGCATTAAGGCTATTTAATATTGAATGTATGTCTTGCCACTGATGTTATCTTAACTTACTCAAAGCTGTAGGAGACAGATGGTGACAATATGCTATAGGGTGACAGTGAAATAACATCTGTAGTGATCCTTTTGTCAGTGGTCTTTAACTTAGAATAAGATGGAAAATATGATTTTTACAACTTACATTTATGTTTTTCTTGTAACTAAAGGTTATTGTGATGATTCTAATGGAGAGTATGTGACTATAATGGAGCTACCTAATTCTGAATTCTGAACAACTATTTACAAAATTTTATCATACTTTTTTCTGTTAAACATATGACTACTCTGGTCTGCTAAACACATAAAGACCTTTAGTTTTAATTTACATGAATTTAAATGTAAGAGATATATTACTGTAAATAAACTTTAGGTATGTAACAGATGTATAGCAAGTAATTATGGTTATTTATGGCTGTGTACCTACTTTGAGAAGAAAAGCAAAATATTAGAATGAAACAGATAATTTTACAAATGCTGATAACTTATCACCAAATAAAAAATTTCAATGATTTTGAAAGCAAATTTTTTTTCACAGCTTTGTATTAAACTCATTTATTTGAAATATTATTGCTCCTGGCTTAGAATAATCTTGACCAAATTCTGCTTTTTTTGTTTGTCCCTTTGCCTGTCGCTAACTGTACACATAATGTATAGTTATCTTTTCAGAAAGTTTCACATAACATTCTTTGGTGTGGGTGCAGTGGCTGACATCTGAAATCTCAGCACTTTGTGAGGCTGAGACAGGTGGAACACCAGAGACCAGGGGTTCAAGACCAGCCAGGCCAACATACTGAAACTGCATCTCTACCAGAAATACAAAAATTATCTGGGTGGGTGCCTGTAATCCCAGCTACACCAGAGGCTGAGGCAGAAGAATCACTTGAAACTGGGAAAGAGAGGTGGCAATGTACCTTCTGGAGCTGCAGGGTGGGCACTGTGCAGTGGCTTGGTGAAAGTGGGGTGAGCAGCCTCTCACTGAGGGAATTTCATTGCGCATTTTTCTGATGGGCAAATTGAGCCCCCAAAGCCACAAGCCAAGAGGGGCAAAAGCACATATCTGAGACATCAAGTTTTTTCTTTACTGACTCCCTTAAGTTTCAGACTTCCCTGGGCTTGCCTGACTCCTCTCTGGGCTTGTCTTTAGAAAAAAGATTCTTCTTCCTTGTGAATGTAGGCAGAGAAGCAACCAGTCAGTTGTGGTAAGCCCACCCACAGCTTCTTTTTTGGGCCAACCTGGGCCTCTACACTCCACTGGACTGCAAAACTGAAATTCCAGAGTCCAGAATTCACATTTTGTTCTTGAACAAGAGTTAAGCACCCAGGCCAGAGCATAAGTGGGCCTGTTAATTCCATGGCACAAATCCCAAATCAGAGAACTGGCTTGACTCTTCAGCTCCACCCAGGCAAGGTTTGTACTGTTTCAAGCAGATCCCATTCTCTTCCTGCCTCCTCAGCTACACCCAGGCAGGGTTTGTACTGTTTCAATCAGGTCCCATTCTCTTCCAGCCTCCCATAACTTGCCATCATTACCAGCTCTTTCTCTACCCTCCATACCCTATAATTTTTGAAATTCCTCTGAAGACTGCCTGAGCCAAGTATCAAGGTTTACAGAGCTCTAGCCTACTCAGGCTGTGCCAGGAAGGGAGATCTCACAACCTACCTTGACACTTGAGTCATGTATAAATAGTAGCAACTCTAGGAGAAGGACTGTCACATACTCAGATCCTTTTCTGGTCTCCATAACAAAAGATATGTTAGAATGGCAAGAATAATAATACACAACCCTGGCAGTTCTCCCTTTTAAAGGGCAGCCTCATTCTGGTCGTTCTGAACCACAATTTTAGGGTTTATTTCAGCATGTCCCACCTTGTAAAATAGTACTAGAGCCCCAGAATGATATGGTCAAGCGAAATTCTGGAGAAGGAGCACCTCAGCAGCCTGAACGAACCTATAATAGGAACAGACCCTACCAGCTAAGAAGCCATCTCATTAACTTAGATATCCGTATCAGCAATGTGCACACACATCAGGCCTCTTAGATAAAATCCTGTCAATGCAGTGATTCAAGAAAAAGCAAAAACCTGTTTGTCTAGAGTCTCAGGAAGAAGAACCTCTGTTGTCTGAACCAGATTATATGATGGTTGCAACTGACAGTGGTAACTTTACTTGGGAATATCTGGACATTAACCTTATATTAAAAGGGCTTCTGAGTGTTAAAACTTTCAAGTGACAAGAATCAAGCTGTGGCCTGCCTGGGAGCAGTGGCTAATGCCTGTAATCCCAGAAATTAGTTAGTCCAAGCCAGGTGGATCACCAGAGGTCAGGAGCTCGAGATCAGCCTGACCAACATGGAGAAACTTCGTCTCTACTAAAAATGCCAAGAGTTCAAGATAAGCCTGACCAACATGGAGAAACCTCATCTCTACTAAATATACATTAGCTGGAGATTGTGGAACTTGCCTGTAATACCAGCTACTTGGGAGGTTGAGACAGGAGGAGATCATGCCATTGCACTCCAGCTTGGCCAACAGAGTGAGATTTTGTCTCAAAGAAAAAAACTTCTTGTAGTGGCCAACCTAGAAATTATTCTTTATCTATGAAGAACATCTGAGCTCCTGGTCTGTCCAGCGGTCTGTCCTATCCTGTGGCATGGAACACAGGCCACACAGGGGATTGAAGCCCTTTCATTTCTTGTTAAATAAAGGATGACAGCTGAAAGGTTATTCAGACAAATGTGCTAAATAAAAATACTACACTAACTAAAAGCTTTTGGCAAGTGGGTGTTGTTATTTTACTTAGCCCACTGACACTGGACTTTCTCCACTTTATATAAGTCCAAAGTAAAACTTCCTATCTCATTCACTGGTTCTGAGTCTATTCTTTGACATCTTGAAACTGGTGCCATATACATGGGAGTCAAATTTGACACAACTTACTCCATAGTAAAGAAGGATTTCAGTCTCTGCTCAATGGAATTCAAAACTCACCAAGCCATCAGCTAGAGAAGGATGCAATTGTTCTCTTTACCACTTTCATTCAAGCCTCTTTTTTTCTGATGAACTTTCACTGGAATACCAAGAAAGATGAACGTGAAACACATCGTGGTCAGATGTAAGATTGATGAAGAGGCAGTGACCACTTTCAAAGCAAAAGGGAGCATTTTTCTTTCCCCATGAGCAGCTCTAAACTTCTGTCATCATTTTCTGACTTTGGTAATTGTTTCATCCTGGCTTTGGAGGAAACATAGGTCCTAGGTAGTAAATACCTTCACTTAATCCTGGTGCAACAAGGCTTTCTTTTGACAAATGTGTCCTCTGTAATCATGAGCTTCTATGCAATCTGGACAATGCACAACCAAAAATATAAACTATGAAAGAGAGATGAGTAGGTGTTAGGGAAACAACTTCCCACTTTTTACTTTGGCAAGTTCAAAGAACTTTGACGGTAGACAAATGTGCAGAAGAGGACAGTATAGTATAATTCCTCATCACATGAGTTTACAACCAAGAGTTTTCAATCCTAACTGTGAGCGCTCCAGATGAAAACCAGAAGTTACTTCACTGTTCATCTATTAATGTCTGATTCCACAACATTTTCTTTATCGTACCGAGGAGCCTTCGCTGAGGATTTTTCCATTGAACATATAGAGATAGACAGGAAAAGGTAAAATAACAACTCCATAAATTTATTAAACAAAGCGTAGAAATTTTTATCTTCTCATATTATTACCATTTTCACACACACATAGTTGCATGTATATCTACCCATAAAGCTGAAATTTTCATCATAAATCTGTTATATGTCAAGTTTAAATTTAAAAATATAATGCCATCCCCATCAAGCTACCAATGACTTTCTTCACAGAATTGGAAAAAACTACTTTAAAGTTCATATGGAACCAAAAAAGAGCCCGCATCGCCAAGTCAATCCTAAGCCAAAAGAACAAAGCTGGAGGCATCACACTACCTGACTTCAAACTATACTACAAGGCTACGGTAACCAAAACAGCATGGTACTGGTACCAAAACAGAGATATAGATCAATGGAACAGAACAGAGCCGTCAGAAATAATGCCACATATCTACAAGTATCTGATCTTTGACAAACCTGACAAAAACAAGAAATGGGGAAAGGATTCCCTATTTAATAAATGGTGCTGGGAAAACTGGCTAGCCATATATAGAATGCTGAAACTGGATCCCTTCCTTACACCTTATACAAAAATCAATTCAAGATGGATTAAAGACTTAAATGTTAGACCTAAAACCATAAAAACCCTAGAAGAAAACCTAGGCATTACCATTCAGGACATAGGCATGGGCAAGGACTTCATGTCTAAAACACCAAAAGCAATGGCAACAAAAGCCAAAATTGACAAATGGGATCTAATTAAACTCAAGAGCTTCTGCACAGCAAAAGAAACTACCATCAGAGTGAACAGGCAACCTACAAAATGGGAGAAAATTTTCGCAACCTACTCATCTGACAAAGGGCTAATATCCAGAATCTACAATGAACTCAAACAAATTTACAAGAAAAAAACAAACAACCCCATCAAAAAGTGGGCGAAGGACATGAACAGACACTTCTCAAAAGAAGACATTTATGCAGCCAAAAAACACATGAAAAAATGCTCACCGTCACTGGCCATCAGAGAAATGCAAATCAAAACCACAATGAGATACCATCTCACACCAGTTAGAATGGCAATCATTAAAAAGTCAGGAAACAACAGGTGCTGGAGAGGATGTGGAGAAATAGGAACACTTTTACACTGTTGGTGGGACTGTAAACTAGTTCAACCCTTGTGGAAGTCAGTGTGGCGATTCCTCAGGGATCTAGAACTAGAAATTCCATTCGACCCAGCCATCCCATTACTGGGTATATACCCAAAGGACTATAAATCATGCTGCTATAAAGACACATGCACACGTATGTTTATTGCTGCATTATTCACAATAGCAAAGACTTGGAACCAACCCAAATGTCCAACAATGATAGACTGGATTAAGAAAATGTGGCACATATACACCATGGAATACTATGCAGCCATAAAAAATGATGAGTTCACGTCCTTTGTAGGGACATGGATGAAATTGGAAATCATCATTCTCAGTAAACTATCGCAAGAACAAAAAACCAAACACCGCATATTCTCACTCATAGGTGGGAATTGAACAATGAGAACACATGGACACAGGAAGGGGAACATCACACTCTGGGGACTGTTGTGGGGTGGGGGGAGGGGGGAGGGATAGCATTGGGAGATATACCTAATGCTAGATGACGAGTTGGTGGGTGCAGCGCACCAGCATGGCACATGTATACATATGTAACTTACCTGCACATTGCGCACATGTACCATAAAACCTAAAGTATAATAATAATAATAATAATAATAATAATAATTAAAAAATAAATAAATAAAAATAAATAAATAAATAAATAAATAAATAAATAAAAAAGAAAAAAAATATATATATATATTTTTCAGTCAGTCATGGTGGCTCACACCCATAGCCCTAGTACTTCTGGATACCAAGGTGGATGGATCACTTGAGGCCAGGTGTTTCAAACCAGCCTGGTGAAACTACATCTCCTCTAAACATCAAACAACAACAAAAAAATTCCGATGATGGTAGTACACGCCTGCAATGCTACTTGGGACGTTGAAGAAGGACAATTTCTTGAATCTGAGATATGGAGGCTGCAGTGAGCCGAGATCGTGTCACCACACTCCAGGTGGGGTGACATAGCAAGATTCTGTCTCAAAAACAGACCAACACAAAAATATTTTTTTCTTTCTTGCAACAAAAAGACACAGATGTGGTCTAGACATGCCCTGCTGGAGTGCAGTGGGTGTGGGGCCTGTCCTGGTAAAGAAGGCAGAGGGGCCAGTACCTGGGATTGTGTGTGAAGGATGAATTGGCACACAAATAAAGGGGTGACCAGGCCCTTGGCCTAGCAACACTGAAGCTTACAGGTGGTTTCAGGAAGCAGGATAAATGGCCCGTGGACTTAATGCTAGATGGCTCTGTAACAATGAAACATCTGCCCAGGGATCTTAGCAATCCTGCTAGAAGGCCCTGACTATACCCTGGATTGGAGATGCCTGGGTTAGAGTGGCTGCCAGAGAGCCTCAGCAAACACAAGTTTTGACCACTATGGCTGGGTCAATCTAAAATAGCTCATCTCTTCTGATTTACAATACAAAATATAGAAAAATAAAGTGAAACAAGTAAAATCAAGAGAAAAAAAATTAAAAATAAATTTAAAGTAATTAAAAAATAGTAAGGACAAATAAACTGAAATAAAATAGACCAAAATAAAGAGAAATGTAATTAGGATCAGGGAAAATAAATGAAATGAAAGTGAAGAAAATAAATACAATAAAATTAAGAGAAATAAACAGAAATGAAATAATTTGCAATAGAACAAAATAAAATATTATGATTCAAGAGAAAAAATAAAAAATAAAAATAAAGATAAAGATGGAGAAATAGCATAAAATAATATAAAGGGATAAGAATGGAAGTAAATAAGATAAAAAAGAAATTAAATAAAATTTTTCAAACAAGACACAAATTGGAGAACATTTGAAATGAAGAGACGATAATATAAAATATGAAACATAGAAACAAACTTAAATGCATAGAAAAAATGAAAGTAAATAAAAAATAAAAACAGAATAAAGAAAAGGAAAAATATACAGAAAAAAAAGTTAAAAAGCAAAATAAGACCTGGGGATAACCTACAAAACATTTCATCCAACAATAGCATAGTACATATTTCTATATACATTTGGCACGTTTTCTTAGATTGACAAACTTTTAAGCTAGAATGCAAGTTTTAGCATATTTAAACAGATGGCAATCACAAAAAAATTATTTCTGACTACAATAAAATAAAACCGGAAGTAAAAACCAAAAGAAAACTAGTATGTCTGTATATATATGAAAACTAGACAAATTCTTGGGCATACTGTTTTTCAAGAGTTAGAATAGGCAAATTTCTTTTTTTTATTTTTTATTTATTTATTTTATTATTATTATTAATATACTTTAGGTTTTATGGTACATGTTCGCAATGATTTACATGTTAATTGCTTGGATTCACTCAGGCTGCTGGCAGAAATATTACAGGGAACTGTTAGGAAAAGTTATAAGGAATAGTAGCAAACCTTTTTGGAAGGCTAAAAGGCTAAAAGTGTTATATAGCTTGTAATAATTGAACAGGCTGAAGGCAACCTGTTCTTACCTTAAAGCATTATGCCATAGGGTAAATACTAGGGACAATTGATGCTTCTCCAGTTAAGTCTGTTTACGCTCCTCCATTAATTAAGATGGCTGTCTCTGGAGAGGTCGATCAGAGAAATTGCCCCCAATGGTATTTACTTTAGACTATGGTACCTGAGGTTTAATCATTCATAGAATGATTCTCTTAACTATGTTAATTATCCACAAGTGTGTTTACTCAAAACCTCTGTGATTAATACTATACTAAATAAAAGCCTGGAGTGTGCGTTGCTCAGGGGGGCTGACATTCTTTACAGGACTCTCCTTGGAGTCTGGGAGTGGCCTCGGACCCTCTGCTGGACTGGCAAAGCAGAATGTCTGTGTGTCAGGACAGTTTATTCACCCGTCACCAGGTCAGGGGTCTGCAAGGGACAGACCCCTGAAGCTACTGCCCCCACAAAAGTAGCACTGCCTCAACTGGTGCCCCCATGTAAGGGCAGCCAGGGCTCTACAGAAACAGCTCCCTGTAACTGGAGCCCATTGTGTGAGGCAATCTGTGAGGGAAGTGTGAGAACCACTCTCATGAAGAAAGCTGTGGAAGAAGAGTGAGGAATGTGACGGACTCCCTGAAAGCAAAGGTGGAAAAAGAATCCATGTGGTGAAGTCACTGACTAATCAGTAAGTCATTGGTACCCACTTGAGGTTACCAAGTTCTGGGGGAAGTTGAGTCAAGCTGAGGTATTCTCATGGGACAACACTTATCAGCTTAACAGAAACAGTATATAAAAGTGTTGAAACAGTTGCTTAGGCTAATGGGGCATCAGTTTTGTAGGCTCAACTGAGGGATATAATGCAAACTGTTGTAATCCTGAGAGGTGAAGCTGGCTGGGCTTTGGGTTGGGTGGGGACTTGGAGAACTTTTCTATGTAGATAAATGATAGTAAATGCACCACTCAGCACTCTGTGTAGAGGTAATTGGGTAAGGGACTTGGAGAAATTTTCTATTTAGCTAAAGGATAGTAAATGCAGCAAACGGTGCTCTGTGTCTAGCTAAAAGTTTGTAAATGCACCAGTCTTCACTCGGTAAAAACAGATCAATCAGCACTCTGTAAAACGGAACAATCAGCAGGATGAGGGTGGGACAAATTAAGGGAATAAAAGCAGGCCACCTCAGCCAGTAGCGGCAACCTGCTCGGGTCCCCTCCCACGCTGCTGAAGCTCTGTTCTTTTGCTCTTTGCAATAAATCTTGCTGCTACTCAGTCTTTGGGTCCACTCTAGCTTTATGAACTGTAACACTCACCATGAAGGCCTGTGGCTTCACTCCTGAAGCCAGAAAGACCACGAACTTGCCGGGAGGAACGAACAACTCTGCATGCACCAACTTTAAGAGCTGTAACAATCACTGCAAAGCTCTGCAGCTTCACTCCTGGCCAGTGAGACCATGAACCCACTGAGAGGAAAAAACAGTTCCAGATGTGCAACCTTTAAGAGCTGTAACATTCATTGCGAAGGTCTGTAGCTTCACTCCTGAAGTCAGCAAGGCCATGAACACCTGAAGGGACAAACTCTGGACACACTGTCTTCAAGAACTGTAGCAGTCACTGTGAGGGTCTCTGGATTCATTCTTGATGTCAGTGAGACCAAGAACCCACTGAAAGGAATCAATTTTGGACACCTTTTGGTGACCACAAAGGGACTATTGCCTATTGCCAAGCAGTGAGTACCATCAACCCCTTGTGCTTGCTATTCTGTCCTGTTTTTCCTTAGAATTCTGGGGCTAAATGCCAGGCACCTGTCGGCCAGTTAAAAGTGACTAACTTGGTCACTGGACTAAAGACTTGGGTGCCAGGCTTTCTGGGAAAGGGATCTCTAACAACCACCAACTCTTCGGAGTTGGGAGTGTTGCTTTACTTGGAACTAGCTTCCACTTTCCTGTGCTTCTGGGCTGAGCTGAGGATCGATAGGAAAACCATTCAGCTCCAGGGCCCCGACAACAAATTGGTTGACCCCACAGCCATGAACGGAAGTTTTAGAGTCATGTCACCCAAGAGAGACTCTCCCATGTATCCTGTCTATCCTGACCCTTGCCTCCTGGGTCCTAATGCCTGTCAGACAATCTTCCTCTTGCTTCTCTTCTCTGAGGCTAGTCCTCCTTCTAAAAACCACTCCCTGTCTCTGGTGCTTTTCTAGTTTCTCCTGTAAGAATGCTTTCTAGTGTAATCTCCAGGACTCTATTCCCTTCTTCTGGCACTCAGACTCATCAATCAGAAAGACATAATTTTTGCCCATAGTCCCATTATAGGGGGGACTATCTGGAATTTTAGGATCCCTCCTCAAAAAAAGTGGCCTAAAAAACCTATTCCTGAAGCTACGATATGGGACTCCTCAGAAATTTTATCTTTCTTATTCATATAAGTGGGGGCAAAAGGCATCACTCTTCCAACTCTAGAGATCACTTTCCTCCCTCAAGGTATGGCTCTCCTCTTCATTTTTGGGGCATAACATCTTTATAGGACAAGGATATAGTCCCAGTACTAACAGGATAATGCTTAGGACTCTAACAGGTTTTTGAGAATGTGTCAGTAAAGGCCACCAAATCTGACTTTTCTCAGTCCTCTTTGTGGTCTAGGTGGACAGGAAAGGGTGCAGGTTTTGTTGTGGTCCAGGAGGAAAACTAGTGTTTCTGCTGCTGCATTGGTGAGTACAACTATTCTGATCAGCAGGGCTGAGAATCCGTTGTGGGTTCTTAGGCAGGTGGAGAAACAAACAAACAAAAAGAGTGGGACTTTTTGTCTTTCAGATGGGAAACACTCAGGCATTAACAGAACAACACTTGAAATGCATCCTAAGCCATTGGGAGCAATTTGACCCACAAGCCATGAAAAAGAAGTGGCTTATTTTTTTCTGCACTATAACCTGGACCCAATATTCTTTCTCTGATGCAGAAAAATGGCCACCTGAGGGAAATATAAATTATAATACTATCCTGTAGCATGACCTTTTCTGTAAGAGGCAAGGCAAAAGGTGTGCAGTACCCTATGTCCAAGCTTTCTTTTCACTGAAGGAGAATACAAAATTATGCAAAGCTTGCAATTTACATCCCACAGGAGGATGTCTCAGCTTACCCCCATATCCTAACCTCCCTAGGGAAAGGAAGAAACTCCTTCTGCCATCCTTGAGTGGCTAAGGGTGGTCTTAAGAAAATATACTCCCCTATCACCCAAATCACTTGAAGGTCAATTGATTCTAAAAGATAAGTTTACTACCCAATCAGCCACAGATATCAGGAGAAAGCTCCAAACGCAAGCCCTGGGCCATGAACAAAATCTGGAAGCATTACTAAACCTGGCAACCTTGGTGTTCTATAATAGGGACCAAGAGGAACAGGCCCAAAAGGAAAAGTGACATCAGAGAAAGGCTGCTGCCTTAGTCATGGCCCTCAGACAAACAAACCTTGGTGTTTCAGAGAGGACAGAAAATGGAGCAGGCCAATCACCCCATAGGATTTGTTATCACTGTGGTTTACAAGGACACTAAAAAAAAAGATTTTCCAATGAAAAACAAGCTGTCCCCACGTCCATGTCCACTATGCCAAGGCAATCACTGGAAGGTGAACTGCCCCAAAGTGCAATGGTTCTCTGGGCCAGAAGAACCCAACCAGATGATCCAGCAACAGGGCTGAGGGTGCCTGGGACAAGTGCCAGCTCATGTCATCACCCTCACTGGCCCCTGGATATGCCTATTCACTGATGGCCAGGAAATTGACTTCTTCCTGGACACTGATGTGGTCTTCTCGGTGTTAATCTCCTGTCCTGGATGACCATCCTCAAGATCTGTTACCATCCGAAGAATCCTGGGACAAGCCATAACCAGGTATTTCTCCCATCTCCTGATTTGGAATTGGGAGACTTCGGTCTTTTCACATGCCTTTCTTGTTATGCCTGAAAGTCCCACACCCTTATTAAGGAGGGATATATTAGTCAAAGCTGGAGCTATTATCACATGAATATGGGGAACACGTTACCCATTTGTTGTCCGTGGCTTGAGGAGGGAATTAACCCGGAAGTTTGGGCATTGGAAGGACAATTTGGAAGGGCAAAAAATGTCTGCCCAGTCCAAATCAGGCTAAAAGATCCCACCACTTTTCCTTATCAAAGGCAATTTCCTTTAAGGCCTGAAGCTCATAAAGGGTTACAGGATATTGTTAAACATTTAAAAGCTCAAGGCTCAGTAAGGAAATGCAACAGTCCCTGCAGCATCCCAATTCTAGAAGACCAAAACCCAGTCAGTGGAGATTAGTGCAAGATCTTAGACTCATCAGTGAGGCAGTAATTCCTCTATATCCAGTTTTACACAACCCCTATACCCTGCTCTCTCAAATACCAGAGGAAGCAGAATGGTTCACAGTTCTGGACCTCAAGGATGCCTTCTTCTGTATTCCTCTGCACTCTGGCTCCCACTTTCTCTTTGCCTTTGAGGATTCCACAGAACACAGTTCCCAAATTACATGGGCCGTCTTGCCCCAAGGGTTTAGAGATAGTCCTCATCTGTTTGGTCAGGCACTGGCCCAAGATCTAGGCCACTTCTCATGTCCAGGGACTCTGGTCCTTCAGTATGTGGATGATTTACTTTTGGCCACCAGTTTAGAAGTCTCATACCAGCAGGCCACTCTAGATCTCCTGAACTTTCTAGCTAATCAAGGGTACAAAGTTTCTAGGTCAAAGGCCCAACTTTGCCTACAGCAGGTCAAATATTTAGGCCTAATTTTAGCCAGAGGGGCCAGGGCCCTCAGTAAGGAATGGATACAGCCTATACTGGCTTGACCTCACCATAAGACATTAAAACAGTTGTGGGGGTTCTTAGAATCACCCACTTTTGCCGACTATGTATCTCCAGATACAGCAAGATGGCCAGACCACTCTATACGGTAATCAAGGAGATCCAAATGGTAAATACTCATCCATTAGAATGGGAACCAGAGGCAAAAATACCCTTTAAAACCTTAAAACAGGTCCTATTACAAGCTCCAGGTTTAAGCCTTCCCACAGGACAAAACTTCTCTTTATATGTCACCAAGAGAGCATGGATAACTCTTAGAGTCCTTACTCAGATTCGTGGAACAATCCCCCAACCAGTGGCATACCTAAGTAAGGAAATTGATGTAGTAGCAAAAGGCTGGCTTCACTCTTTATGGGTAGTTGTGGCAGTGGCTGGCTTAGTGTCAGAGGCTATCAAAATAATACAAGGAAAGGATCTCACTGTCTGGACTACTCATGATGTAAATGGCATACTAGATGCCAAAGGAAGTCTGTGGCTATCAGACAACAACCTGCTTGGATACCAGTTCTACTCCTTGAGGCACTGGTGCTTCAAATATGTACATGCATGGCCCTCAAGCCTGTCATTTTTCTCCCAGAGGATAGGAAACCAATCAAGCATGGCTGCCAACAAATTATAGTCCAGACTTTATGCCGCCCAAGATAATCTCTTAGAAGTCCCCTTAGGTAATCCTGACATTAACCTATATACTGATGGATGTTCATTTGTGAAGAATGGGATATGAAGGGCAGGTTATGCCATAGTTAGTGATGTAACCATACTTAAAAGTAAGTGTTTTCACCAGGGACCAGCACCCAGTAAGCAGAACTACTGGTACTTACCCGAGCCTTAGAACTGGGAAAGGGAAAAGAGGAAATCAAATTGTCCCTGTTTGCAGAAGACATGATAGTATATCTAGAAAACCCCATTGTCTCAGCCCCAAATCTCCTTAAGCTGATAAGCAACTTCAGCAAAGTCTCAGGATACAAAATCAATGTACAAAAATCACAAGCACTCTTATACATCAATAACAGACAAACAGAGAGCCAAATCATGAGTGAACTCCCATTCACAATTGCTTCAAAGGGAATAAAATACCTAGGAATCCAACTTACAAGGGATGTGAAGGACCTCTTCAAGGAGAACTACAAACCACTGCTCAAGGAAATAAAAGAGGATAAAAACAAATGGAAGAACGTTCCATGCTCATGGGTAGGAAGAATCAATATTATGAAAATGGCCATCCTTCCCAAGGTAATTTACAGATTCAATGTCATCCCCATCAAGTTACCAATGACTTTCTTCACAGAATTGGAAAAAACTACTTTAAAGTTCATATGGAACCAAAAAAGAGCCTGGATCACCAAGTCAATCCTAAACCAAAAGAACAAAGCTGGAGGCATCACGCTACCTGACTTCAAACTATACTAGAAGGCTACAGAAAAAAAAGCAGCATGGTACTGGTACCAAAACAGAGATATAGATCAATGGAACAGAACAGAGCCGTCAGAAATAATGCCACATATCTACAACTATCTGATATTTGACAAACCTGACAAAAACAAGAAATGGGGAAAGGATTCCCTATTTATTAAATGGTGCTGGGAAAACTGGCTAACCATATGGAGAAAGCTGAAACTGGATCCCTTACTTACACCTTATACAAAAATCAATTCAAGATGGATTAAAGACTTAAATGTTAGACCTAAAACCATAAAAATCCTAGAAGAAAACCTAGGCAATACCATTCAGGGCATAGGCATGGGCAAGGACTTCATGTCAAAAACACCAAAAGCAATGGCAACAAAAGCCAAAATTGACAAATGGGATCTAATCAAACTAAAGAGCTTCTGCACAGCAAAGGAAACTACCATCAGACTGAACAGGCAACCTACAAAATGGGAGAAAATTTTCACAACCTACTCATCTGACAAAGAGCTAATATCCAGAATCTACAATGAACTCCATCAAATTTACAAGAAAAAAACAAACAACCCCATCAAAAAGTGGGCAAAGGACATGAACAGACACTTCTCAAAAGAAGACATTTATGCAGCCAAAAAACACATGAAAAAATGCTCACCGTCACTGGCCATCAGAGAAATGCAAATCAAAACCACAATGAGATACCATCTCACACCAGTTACAATGGCAATCATTAAGAAGTCAGGAAACAACAGGTGCTGGAGAGGATGTGGAGAAATAGGAACACTTTTCCACTGTTGGTGGGACTGTAAACTAGTTCAACCCTTGTGGAAGTCAGTGTGGCGATTCCTTAGGGATCTAGAACTAGAAATTCCATTCGACCCAGCCATCCCATTACTGGGTATATACCCAAAGGACTATAAATCATGCTGCTATAAAGACACATGCACACGTATGTCTATTGCAGCATTATTCACAATAGCAAAGACTTGGAACCAACCCAAATGTCCAAGAATGATAGACTGGGTTAAGAAAATGTGGCACATATACACCATGGAATACTATGCAGCCATAAAAAATGATGAGTTCATGTCCTTTGTAGGGACATGGATGAAATTGGAAATCATCATTCTCAGTAAACTATCACAAGAACAAAAACCAAACACTGCATATTCTCACTCATAGGTGGGAATTGAACAATGAGAACACATGGACACAGGAAGGGGAACATCACACTTCGGGGACTGTTGTGGGGTGGGGGGAGGGGGGAGGGATAGCATTGGGAGATATACCTAATGGTAGATGACAAGTTAGTGGGTGCAGTGCACCAGCATGGCACACATATACTTATGTAACTTACCTGCACATTGCGCACATGTACCGTAAAACCTAAAGTATAATAATAATAATAAAAAAAGAAAAAAAAAAGAAAGTTATAACTATTAGAACGCACCTTTATTAAGGAAGGTTATAAATGAAATAAAGTTAAAGCATGTCAAAAATTGTCTGTGAAAGTCACAAAAAGATTATAAAAAGAAAACTATACAGGACATGTTATATAATTCTGTTTTGAAAGTCTAAGCAAGTTTTAAAATGTTAATTGTTACCAAATTCTCTGAGTAAACATATTGGCTAAAGTTAAAGATGTGTCATCCAGTTTTTCTGTAAGCTGGACTTTAAAAGCACAAGCTCTTTAGCAAAGATTATAAGAGATCTCTTAGCACACGTACAATCTCTACAATTTCCAATACACCAGCACCAGCCAAGACACTGCATCCTCATCAAAGGATTAAAAGAAGAAAAAACTCGAGCCAGCCTAGGAGAGATCCTGCAAGATGATGCAGCTTTATCAGAAGAAGATCACTCAGAAGGCTATGCCAATGCTGCCCCATTTTTACTCTCTCACTTTGTCTACTACCTGTATCTGCCAAAACCTATTAAGCCCATCTTCTAACCTGCTTTGCTCTACCCTAGTTCTTAGACTAACACCCCCTTTCCATCTTCTAACAACATAACTGCTTAATTAAAAGGAAATTAACATTCTCCCAGTGAGGTTCCTAATTAATAGCTTACAGTGAACTCAGATGACAAGTAACTCTACAAGTCACTCTGACCGGAAGAAGTGTTGTTAATTGTACTCATGATTGTTTTTTGTTATTTGCTATTTCTATGATGCAAAGCTGGAATAAGATCAGTGACCACCTCGCCTGACAAACCTATGACTGCACATATCTGTGCTCTGCAATCAAAAACCCGACGCAGAAAAGAATGAATGGGAGGATTTTGGGATTCACTCAGGATGACAGCAGAAATATAAAAAGAAAATAATTAGGGAAAGTTATAGAATAGTCACAAACTTTTGGAATGCTGAAAGTTTGCATAGCTTGTAATAATTCAATGAGCTGAAGGTAGCCAGTTTTAACCTTAAAGCATTTGGTCATAGGGTAAATACTAGGGCCAACAGAGGCTTCCCCAATTAAGTTAGTTTACCCCACCTCCATTAACTAACTTTAAGCCAGATGGTCCTTTCTGGGGAATGTCGATCAGGGAAATTGCCCCCACTGGTATTTCCTTTAGACTGTGGTAAATGAGGCTTAATTATTCAGAGAACTAGTCTCTTAACCATGTTAATTATCCACAAGTATGTTTACTCAAAGCTTTTGTTATTAATTCTATACTAAATAAATGCCTGGAGTGCAATCTGCTCAGGGTGCCACTGCCACTCTTTACAGGACTCCCTTTGGAGACTGTTAGTGTCCTCAGACCCTCAGCTGGACTTGTGAAGCAGAATATCTGTGTGACAGGGTACTTTATTCATCTGTTGCTGGCTCAGGTGTCTGCAAAGGACATACTCCCTGCAGCTAATGCCCTCATGAAAAGAGTGGTGTCTCAGTTAACGGTATTAGAAATGATCTACAGGTCAATGAGAACTCTTTCAAAAAGCCAATAGTTCTTTTTGCAGAAGTAGTAAAATAGTCTAAAATGTTTGAGTCAATATTTAGCTGTGTCACCCAGGCTGGAGTGTAGTGCTATAATCATGACTCACCATAGCCTTGACATATCAAGCTCAATTGATCCTCTCACCTCAGCGCCAGATGTAGCTGAGACAGCAGGTGCATGCCACCATGCTCAGCAAGTTATTGTATTTTTTGTAGATACAGGGTTTCACCATATTGCCCAGGCTGGTGTCAAACTCCTGGTGTCCTGCAATCCACATTCCTTGGCTTCCCAAAGTATTAGCATCACAGGAGTAAGCCCTCAAATATTGCACTATAATTTACATAAACACTCAAAAACAAACAAGCAAATCAAAAAAAAAGTAGCAAATCAACTTGGGAAAAGAAGAATACCCTTAGAAAAATATTTTGTACCTCAAAACATATTGCCAAGTTACAGTAATCAAAATAGTGTGGTGCTGGCATAAAGACAGTTAAATAAATGTTGAAACAAATAACAGAAGCCAGAATGAAACCCACATGCATAAATTCAGCTTATCTTAAACAAAGATTCTAATTCCTCGTGTTACAGAACATTCTCCTTCAGCAAAATTGGGTTCTTGTCACATGATAGGAAAGATTCGGCTCTGGGACACTCCTGAAGGATAAGGAGTAGAGCTGATTGGGTTAAAAAAAAAGGAAAAAAGAAAAACTCTCAACTAAGTGAGTGGGAGTCATGTTTACCAGGCCCCCACCTCACAGATTGCAGAACACCAGACCATTGCACAGGAACTGATGAAGCCAGGGTCCTCCTCCCTGAACGAGGGGTAAAATTTCCATGGCCTTCCAAGGATCCACTCCCTTCCCCCAGTGTTCAGATGGAAATTAGTCCAAGAGAATCTGTTGGAAAAAGGCAGGCTTCATCTGGGACAAGCACTCTGATTTTTCATCCTTCAGGCTGTTTTAGGCTTGAAGATGGGATTTTGTCCACGACCCTTGGATGTTTTATAACTCGGTTATTTTCCCCTCTAAATAAGTACATCTAACTGCTGTTAGAATAAGGATAAAGGTGAGAACAAAAACCACTTTTAAGTGCTTCCTGATGACAGGGAACACTGTTGTGAAAAAAAACAGCAGTCAGACCTTCCTTAGAGGCCTAAGTGTCCCCAGTGAAAGGGGCCATTTTCTCAGGCTCTGGTAGTGTGACTGTTTGAAGTTTGATAGCCTGAAGGTGAGGAGAATCAAACTGTGTTATTAAAAAACAAGTATTAAAATGAACCAAGGGAAAGGTGGAAAAGACAGCTAAAAATATCCAAGGCCTTTCACAAGTTTGCATAGGGAAAGGGAGGCCAAGAGTCCAACAGGAAAAAGAAAGAAGGAAAGAGAGAGAGAGAGAAAGACAGACAGAAAGAAAGAAAGAAAGAAAGAAAGAAAGAAAGAAAGAAAGAAAGAAAGAAAGAAAGAAAGAAAGAAAGGAAGAAAGAAAGAAAGAAAGAAAGAAAGAAAGAAAGAAAGAAAGAAAGAAAGAAAGAAAGAAGAAAGAAAGAAAGGAAACAAAGAAAGAAAGAAAGAAAAGAGAGAGAAAGAAAGAAAAGATAAAGAAAGAGAGAGAGAGAAAGAAAAAGAAAGAAAGAAAGAGAAAAAACAACTTTTATCCTTTTGACAGGATATCAGTCTTCTGGGTTCTTTTCTCCTGGGTCCAATCCTAAGCCACCTAGTTTAATATTTGGGAAATTAACTCTTCCAAACTTGGAGGATGCATTGAAGGGGAATGTCCCAAAACATGGAGATATGATTACCTATCTGTAAACAACAAACAGAGGAGAAAAAAATGAAAAGTAAGCATTTTTTCAAAGGAGTTCCAAGGGTTCATGATGCATTCAAAAGGGGTATAGGCTAAAAATGAATGGCTACTTATCTTGAAAGAGAGAGAGGAGCAGGAGTCCCTGGCTCCTTTCTCTTCCTAGCAATTACCCAGGGTATGTTGAGCTATAGGAGAAAGAATATTCTTTTTCCCACTTCAAACCTTGTATCAACAAGTCCCAGTGATTGTAACAGTGTGCCTCCCATGGGTGTCGAGGCAGCTTTCACCAATGTTATCAGGGATACCTAAGAGGGTGGATATATCCGCTCTTACCCATATGCGCCCTATCTTCCCTGCTGTCAGTAGCTCTGGAGTTCATTAGACCTCATTTATGGCATGGATAGTAGCATAATCTTTATCCGTGAAATCGGGGGCTTGGCTTAATCACTGGGAATTAGTTATGCTCACCGGCATTGTGCTTTTTTACCTCCATTATCACCTGCCTCTATGTTTCTCAAATTTTCTACTTTTTTCTATGGTGACAACCAGAAGCTTAGAATTGAGGCTGGGACAAAAATGTGTCCCAGGGCATTCAATGGACTCTTTATCATGAGCTGAATGCTAAGGTGAAGCTGTGGAATTGAGTTCTTCTACAAGGGTGAGAAAAGAATGACTGTGACATACTGAGGAAACTAGTGGCTACAATTGTGCTTCATTAAATTTAGGTGGGCACCCTATATATTCCCATCACTCTGCAGAATTTGCAGGATAATTGTCCAGAACTAGAATGTTAATCCAGATTTTTATGTTACCAATTCCTTTTGTTTATTATGGGCTGAAGTTGAAGATCATTAGCTGGGTCACAGAAATAAGCAAGGTTGGTCTAAAATATAGGCAGCAATGCAAAACTAATGAGTTTAGAATTTAATGACAAATATATAATAAGTTGTGAAACATAAACTTTATCCAGTCATCTTATATTAAAAAACAAATCATGATAGGACTGAGTTGTTTGTAAAGTAAGCTTTATTCTGATACTTGGCCTGATTATTTGCATAAAATGTAGCAAGAATAATTATTTCTAGATAGGTCTTTTACATTGGCTTTGATGGAAGAGTTACATCTTCAGGGTGATGGGCCCAGCAATATGTCATAATTATCTCTTTCTGCAGGACACAGGCAGAAAAGTGACATCATCTGGGTGCTGCACCCTGCAATACATCAAAATTTATTTTATTGGCATGGTTTGGAATAACAGCCCACATTTTATCTAAGTATTGGGCTTAGCAATATGTCACAACATCCCATTGTAAGGACTAAGGCAGAAGAAAACAGACACATCACTTAGAACATAGGCTCAGATATATGACCCATGTCCCAAGTAGGCAGAGCTGAGGCAGAAGAGAAGAGTCATATGACCTAGGTGCTTCCCTAAGTATAAAACACAATCTAACATGTGAGGAGAAGTCAGGCAAAAGAGTCACTTCACCTTTATGCTGGTTCCTGACTAAGCCTTGCCAACAGGGAAGATTTAGATATGTCACTGAAGCCAACATCCAGGTGATTGACTTCTCCAAGAGTCCCACCAGCAAGGAGAATTTGAAATTTCACTGGACATGCACCCACTTAAATGATGTGACTTTCCTTACTTTCTTCTCCCTCCCCACAAGTGGTAATGTGCCATATACTTGAGAACAAATAAAAGGCCTAATAATGACTCCTGTACCAGGAACCAGGTCATGTGTAGGACTGTGACTCTCAACACTGAACGTTTTCACAGGTGTTATTCTGACATATATTTTTGCCCAGTTCTTGAGTCCTTTAATAACCCTGCCTATTTATACTCCGGATATGACATTTTTACATATAATTGGGCCAAAACCTTGGTGATTTGACTTTTGTCTTAACAGTGTCCTCCGAAGGGATCATAACACATCTCTGGACCTATGATCTAGGTTATGTGACTTTCCTCTCCTGACTGCACGCTGATTAAAGTGAAGAGTGTGGCATTTCTAAGCACTACTTCCAAATGATATGACCCTTTTTCCTGGGTCATTACAACAGAGGGCTTTGTGATATATCTCTGCACCCATCATTTAGGTGATATGACTCTCCTCTCCTGCCTGGAAACTCTTCACAAGTAATGTTACACCATAATGCTGGGCATAACACCAAATTCTGTTACTTCTCCGTTGGGGCCTTGCATACAAAGAGAATATTGGAATATTTCTGGCTCAGGATTTAGGTGATGTAGTGTCCTGCCTATTTAGTAACCACAGATGGCACGGTGACATATACCTAGACACAGCTAACAGGCATGATAGTGACTCTCATATGTGGACACAGCCAATAGGAGAAATTTTGACTCTTACAACTAGGTTTAGAGACATGAGTGACATGAAGCATCTCCTACTGTTAGCAATGTCACAGAAGATTACAACACTCACGCCTTCTTTATAACACCTGTATGTTGTATAGAGAGTGTCATAGCAGGGCCTAGGAGAAAGAGCAAATTGTGAGTCTCGTTTGGATACCCAGCTGACTGTAAGGATTTTCACAATCACAGATGTATAAAAGCTACCATTCTACATGAAAAAAAGACACACATGGCATTACAAGTCTAATCTCTAGAAATTTATTTTATCATGACTGTGATATAAAACTTTTCCATGTGCTTTTTTGATTTCACTATTTGGACTGGTTGCAGCCTACACATGGAATTTTGATATCTACCTGGGCCAACATTAAAGTCTTGTGATCCTTCTGCCTGGCCTGCTCTCAGTAATATTTGTGATATCATTGGATCCAGTACTTAGGTGACATTACATGCTTGCCTGCCCCATGCCCACACACATCCTTGTGACATAGTATGTTGTCCATCACTGAGGTGATATAACTTTCCCTCTGAAATGGGCCCTGCACACAGTGCAGGAGAGTAACATACTCATCAGCCAGGCACATGGGTAATGATACATTTTTTTGCCAGGGCCATTCACAAAAGATAAGATTATGACATTTTACAGGGCCTGTTATACAGGTGATATGACTCTGCTGCTTAAAAACTGCCCACTGGAATAGTGACATATTGCTAGACCAGGTGAC
Source organism: Pongo abelii (assembly GCF_028885655.2). Lineage (NCBI taxonomy): Eukaryota > Metazoa > Chordata > Mammalia > Primates > Hominidae > Pongo > Pongo abelii. The sequence goes on along the minus strand of NC_072009.2, from coordinate 36,399,448 downwards.
AAAGGTGATTGTACTCTTTTGCCAAGACCATGGTTTCAGGAAGGTTATGTGACATATATCTGGGCCTATCACCTAGGTGATGTGAACTCCTTCTTAGGCTGCCCACATGGAGCATTGTAACATAAGGTTGGAACCTGTTCCTAGGTGATATAACTCTCTTGCCTAGGTCCTTTACTAAAGGGGATTTGTGAATGTCTCAGGACCCAGGACCAGGTGATGTGGTTCTTCAGCCTGGTTTCTTCCCACATATTAAATTGTGACCTATACCTAAAGAAGCACCTAGGTAATATGACTCACTTTATTTGCCGGAGCCCTGCCTATTAATGACTTTGGGTCATATCATTGAGCCCATGACCTAAGAAATTTGACTCACTTCTTCTGTCTGGAATTATACAGTGGGAGAATTGTGACATATTGAGAAGCCCCATACTTAGGTTGTGTGACTCTCCTCTTCTTGCTAAAGAGTGCCTATGAACAGGGCTTTTGCTGTATATCATGACCCAACATCTGGATAATATTATAATACTCTTCTGCCTAGGCCATGGATAAAGAGGGAATTGTGGCATATTGCTTGGCCCAGCACCATAAGAATGTGACTCTTCTGTCTGTGTCAGTGCCACAGAAGGTATTTTGACATATCTTTTGCTCATTCTGTAGGTATTTTGGCACTAATCAGTTTGCTGTGTTTCTTCCACATGTTTTTGTGTCATATTGTGGGTTCCAGCTCCCAGTTAATGGGACCCCATTTCTTAGGCCCTGCCTGAGGAGGGCACTATGATATATTCCTTGGCACAACACCTAAATGATGTTAACCTTCTTCCTAGTTTTTTGCCCACAAATGGGATTATGGCATATACTTTCCTTCAGCTCAAAGGCATGATGATCAAGCTTATTGTGGGATTAAGCCGATAGGAGACATTTTACCTTTTACCCCTAGGTTTAGGTCAATGGTTAAGGTCCTTCATTTCATATTTGTTCAAAGATCACAGAATTTCACAACATTAACTCATATCCTACATTTACAAATCTTATTGTTGAAGTCCTGAATTGAACACATCAATAGAACCAAAAGTTCGAATTGTGACACTCGTAAGGGAATCTGACTACAGGTGAAATGGTGAATCATTTCTACACCCAGCTCACAGGCCTAATAATGGTCTCAACCCTGATGCCAGCCTATAGAAGACATGTTGCCTGACATACCTCAGTTTAGGGCAATATGTAAGATTATGAGTCCATATAAGCATGTAGCCCACAGAAAGTTTTGCAAGACTCATGCATGTTGCATAAAGTTTTAAGATGTTGTAGAGAGTATCATAAAATGGCAAGCACACTTGGGAGTTTATGACTGACATATACACAACTAGATAACAGTTAATGGTGTCATGCTTAAAGATGAGGAGATTATGCCATCTCCCTTGGCTTAGTATAGCAGTATTGAGAGTTTTTGGTTTAAATTATTTTCCATGAGGTCATTGTTACATATCACTGGATCAGAACCATGAAAACATGACTCTTCTGTCTTGGTCCTGCAAAGAGCAGATATTTTCACATATCTCTGCACCTATTGGCTAAGTGACATTTCTCACCTGCCAGCCTGCCAGTTCCCTGCCCACAGGGGACACTGTGACATATTGCTAGATATAGCATCTAGGTAATGTGACCCTCCTCTCCTGCATGGATCCTGTTGACTGAAGAAATTGTGACATACCACTGAGGGAAAAGCCTAAGTGACATGGCTCTCTTCCTTGTCGTGTACTCTGCCAAAAGAGGGAATTATTACATATTATTGAGCCCAGCATGCTTGTGGTGTAATTCTTTTTTTTTTCTTTGAATATGTCTACATTGGGAATGGTGGCATATTACTTGAGGCTATACCCAGGTGATGTGGCTCTTCTTCCTGGTTTCTGCCCACATGTTAGATTGTGACCTATAACTAGAGAAAGATATAAGTGATATAGCTCTTCTTTTCTACCTGAGCCCTGCATACAGGAGCACTGGGATGTATCTCTGAGCCCATGACCTAAGTGAAGTGACTCTCTTCTCCTGCCTGGTCTTTACAATGAGAGGATTGTGACATTGCTGAACCCAGCACTCAGGTTATTAGAGAAACAAAAATTTTGACCTATTGCAGGGCCCAGCACACAGAAAATGTTACTCTTTTGCCTGGGTCCTGCATATATGAAGAATTATGGCATATTTCTGGGCCCAGCCCCCTAATAATGTGACTCTCATGGCTGACCCAAAGCCACAAAAGGTATTTTGATATATCCTGGGCTCATTCTGTCGGCGTTTTGGCTCTCACTTCTAGATGTTTTCTTCCACATATGGGATTTTGTCATACTGCAGTTCCAACACCCAGTTGATGTTACTCTAATCCCTATACCCTTCTTAGAGAGGACATTGTGACATGATGCTTGTCACAGCACCTAAGTGATGTTACCTTCCTGACTCACTTTTTGCCCACAAATGTGACTATGTCCTCCTATACCTTACTTCAGTTCACAGGCATGATGGTCAAACTTATTCTGGGATTCAGCCGGTAGGATATATTTTTCCATTCGTTACTAGGCTTAGGGAAATAGATGAGGTCCTGGGTTTCATATTTGTATCAAACTCAAAAACTTTACACTAACTCATAATGTATACACTTCTTGGGTTGTAAAGAGAGTTTTATGAAAGAGATCAGCAAAAGTTCAGATTGGGACTCTCCGTTAGACCCCCAGGTGAAAGCAAATGTCGTCACCATCCCACATGTACAAAGCCCACTATTAAGTTCCTAAGTCTAAAAGTGAATCGAGAAGAAAATTGGAATTGTGATCTTCATATGTTGATCTGGCCTCAAGTGGGATAGTGACCCATTTTTGGATCCAGCTTACAGGCAAAGTAATGGGTCTCATCCCTGAACCCAGCCTACAAAAGATATGTTGACTATCATATCTGGGCTTAGGGCAATATATAAGATAACGAATCCACACAAGCATGTTGGTCTCAGAGTGGTTTACAACTCTCATGAATGCTGTAAAAAGCCTTTGAAAGTTGTAGAGGGTCATACAATGATCCAGAAAACATGTGAAATTGAGTTTCTCATATTCACACCCAGCTCACAGTGAATCGTGTCACTCTGAAAGACAAGGAGTTCTGGCATATAACGAAGCCTATTACCAAGATGTTGAGACTTTTTGGCTTAAATTCCTTCCCATGGATTCACTGTGACATATCACTGGGTTAGAATCATAATAATGTGACTCTTCTGCCATGACACTGTCAACAGGGAATATTATCACATATCTCTTAGCCTATAAGCTAGGTGATTTGTCTCTTGTTTTTGTGCCCTGTCCCCAGAGGACATTGTGAAATATCGGTTTACATAATATTTAGAAAATGTGACTATCCTCTCCTGCCTCGGCCCTTCTCACCATAGAAGTTGTGACATACCACTGATTGCAAAACCTAGGTGATGTAGCTCTCCTTCATATTCTAGACTCCTCCAAAGGAAAGATTATTACATATTGCAGAGCTCAGCACCTAGGTGGTGGAACATTCCTCTTTTTCTTCTTTCCTGTCTATAGTGGGTTTGGTGACATACTATTTGAGGCTGTACCCAATTGATGTGACTCTTTTGACTGGACCCAGCCAAAAAATGAGTATATACTGTATCACTGGCTCAGCACTCAGGTGATGTGGTATGACTCTTCTGATTAGCCCCAGACTACAAATAAGATTATACAATATAACTGGCTCAGCACCCAAGTGATGTGACTCTCCTGGCTTTTTTCTGCTCACAGATCCAGTCGTGACATGTACCTGGTTTAAGCACACATGCACAATAATAATTCTCATACCTGGACCCATCCAGTAGAGATAACTGACTCTCACAGCCAGTCTCACGGCCACTGGTAAAGTCCTGGGCTTTTAAGTTGTATAAATTTCATGAAGGATTATAACACTCAGCTATATCACACAAAGCCTTAATGATACAAAGAGTGTAATAACAGAAACCAGCAATGAGGTGAGAACCCTTGTATGCACACCTAGCTGACACGATTGACATTCTCACATATGAACAGGGCCTAGGAATGAGGTAATAAATCACACACATAAAAAGCAGTCAAAGATTGAAATAATTACTCTCATACATGGATCTGAGTCACAGGTGGTTTGGTAACATATGAACCATGATTCAACACACCTGTGGTGCTGACTCCCCTACTGGAAAACCATCTTCAACTGAGATTGGGGCTCTTATACATGGATCTTGCTCATTGTTGAGATTGTGACTCCTCTACTTCAACCCAACTCACAGAAAAATTGAATCACTTACACAAAAGAAATACTTGTGGGGGATGTGAAACTTATTTCCAAATCTTTCTGAGAATATAAAAGGGAGAGGTAACTTTGCCTAGCACATGAATAATCTGACTCTCTTTAGTAATCCCAGACTAGATTGTGCCATATGTGAAACAAGCACCTAAGAAACATATAAAAGTTTCCAGAGCTCCCACTGCAAAGGTCACTTTTATATATCACTGAGACAATCACCTAGGTGATGTAAAGTATCTGCCTGAAAACTACCTATGAGAATTGTGTCTTAAATCTAGGTCCATACGTCATTGTGACATATATCTGCACCAGTTGCCTAGGCTAAGTTGTTCTCCTCCCTTGCCAAAGTTCTGCCCACATAGTGTGTTTTGATATGTCACTGCAAGCAGCATCCAGATGATGTGGCTTTTGGGCCAGGGTCCTGCCCACAAAGTGTATTGTGACATTTTACTGGACCCACACACACATGGCTGATGTGACTTTCTTGCCTACTCTCTGGCCACAGGTTACATTTTTGCCTGCAGCTTGCCCACCAAAATTATCGTGACATATTTCTGTGTCCACCTCATGGGTGATGTAACTTTCCTCTCTGGATGGGCCCTGCACAAAGAAAAAGTAGTGACATGATTCAAGACCAAGAACACAGGTAAGACTACTCTTTTGCCAAAGCCATGCCCAAAGGAGAGGATTCTTATGTATCTCTGGTTATGCGGCTCTCCTTCTTGGGTATTGCCAACCTGGAGCATGATGTGTTTCTACACCAGGCACACAGGTGATGGTACTCTTTTGCCAGGGCTATGCTTCATAGAGGACTTTGTAACATATCTCTGGCACTATCACCTAGGTGTAGTCAATTCCTCCTTGGGCACTACCCACATGGAGCTTTGTGGCATAAGCAGAGAACCAGCATGTAGGTGATGTAACTCCATTGTCGGGCAGCTGTTCTAAGACAGCCTTATGCAATATCTCAGGATGCAGAACCCAAGCTATGTGGCTCTCCTGTCTGTTTTCTGCCCACATGTTACATTGTGATATATTCCTCAGGAAGCACCTAGGTGATATGAATGTCCTTGAATGCCTGAGCCCTGCCTACTGGGGTCATTGGGATACATCTCTGAGCCCATGACCAAAGTAATATGACTCTCTTGTACCAGGGCCTTTAAAATGGTGGGATTGTGACATATTTCTGAGCCCAGCATTTACAACAGGTGACTCTATTCTTTTTTCTGAACCATGACCACAAAGAAATTTTGACCTATTGCACACAGATGATGTTATTTTTCTGCCAGAGTCCTGAATAAAGATAAAATTATTGCAAGTGGTGGGCTGACCACCCTGATGATGGTACTGTCCTACCTATGCCAGAGCCACAGAGAGTATTTTTGACATGTCTTCAGCTTACTATGTAGGAGTTTTGGCTCTTATCCGTTGGCTAGTATTTTTCACATGTGGAATTCTGTAATATTGCTGGGTCCAGCACGCAGTTAATGTAACACACCTTCCTAGGTTCTTCCTAGAGTGGGCATTGTGACATGTTGATTGCCATATCAGCTACGTGATGTTACTCATTTTTCTAATTTTTTGCCCACAAATGAGATTCTGACATATACCTTGCTTCAGCTTAGAGGTATGATGGTCTCTTATATTAGGATTCAGGCAATAGAAGATATTTTGCCTCTCATCGCTAGGCTTAGGGCAACAGATAAAATTCTGGGTTGGAAATTTGTACAAAGTTCACAAATTTGTCTTGCATAAACTACTTGGGTGATACAGAGTTTCATAACAAGGCCCAGCAAAGAGTTAAGATTGTGACTGTCAATTACACAGCCAGGTGAAAGTAAAAGTTGTCACTATCCCACATTTACAAAGCTCACTGTTGATGTACTGAGTCTAACAAGTGAAAAGAATATAAAGATAAAATTGTGGCTCTCATATATGGATCTGGCCACATGTGCGATTGTGACTCATTTTTGACCAAGCTCACAGACATTCCTGACATCAGCCTAAATATGAGATGTTGGCTATCATACCTGTGTTTAAGGCAATATATAAGATTGTGATTTCATATAAGCATGCGGGCCTCAGTGTAGTTTGCAACTTTCATGCATGTCGTATTAAGCCCTCATACATTACAGAGTGTGTCATATCATGGCCCAGCCCACACATGACATTATGACTCATATACACAACAAGCTAACAGTTAAAGGTATCACTCTCAAAGATGAGGAGATTTTGTCTTATCGCTGGTCCTAGTACCCAGGTGTTAAAACCTCTGCATAAATTGTTTCCCGTGTTTGCATTGTGATATATCGTGGGTTCAGAATCATAATAACGTGACTACTCTACCTGGGCCCTGCCAACAACGTATATTATCACAGATCTCTGAGCCTATCAGCTAGGTAATTTGTCTATTTTACACGTGCTTTACCCTCAAGGAACATTATGACATCTCTTGAAGTATCATCTGCAAATGTGACACTTCTTCCTGCCTAGGTCCTGACCACTGAATGAATTGTGACATACAACTAAGTACAAAACCTAGGTAATGCAACTCTCTTCCTTATTCTGGAGTCAGGCAAAAGAGGTAATTATTACATACTGCTGAGCTCAACACCTAGGTGGTGTGACTCTCCGTTTTTTCTTCAAACCTGTCTACAGTGGGCATGATGCCATATTACTTGGTGCAGTACCCAGGTGACATGACTCTTCTGACTTGGCCCTGCCTTTGAAGGAGTTTATAATGTATCCTGAGCTCAGAATCCAGGTGATGAGACTCCCCCACCTTGCTTCTGCTCACAGATTAAATTATGACATATAACTGGGTTCAGCTCACATGCACAAATAAAACTGTCATACCTAGAACCAGAAAAGAGAGATATTTTGACTCCTATAGCCAGTCTTATGGCCACAAGTAAAGTACTGGGTCTCCTAATGGTATAAAGTTCACAGAGGATTATGACACTCTGGCATATTGTATAAAGCCTGAGTGGTAAAAACAGTGTTATAACAGGGAACAGGAACGAGGTATCATTGTGACTCTTGAGTGCACAGCCAGCTGACCCAGTAGTCATTCTCACAAGACCAGGGCCTAGAAATAAGGCATTAAACCTCACAAAGAGAGAAGTCAAAAGTTAAAATTGCTCCTCTTCTATATGGGTAGTTTGGTGATGCACGATTGAGCACATCTGTGAGGCTGTGACTCCTCTGCTGGAACACATTATTCAAGTGGAATTGGGCATCTTATACATGAATCTTGCCCACTGTTCAGACTGTGACTCCTCTGCTTTGACATGAAGTGTTGACTTACATACACAAATCCAGAACTTGTGCAGCACTGTAAAACTTATTTCTAAATATTTACTAGCATGTGGTGACGACATAAAAGTTAGCTGAGCCCCTGAATAATTTAACGACCATACACCTAAGTATAGATGCCTGGGTGTGCATACAAAGGGCAATTTTACATATTACTGGGATCAGCACCCTTGTGATGTGAAATACTTGCCTTATCCCTGCCTATAAAATGCTTTATGGCTTATATCTAAGTTCATCATGTAAGTGATGTGACTCCATTCTACTGCCTTGGCCCTGCACTTATGGTGCATTGTGACACGTAACTGGGTACTGCACCCAGGTGATGTGACTCTCCATTTTGAGTTCTGCCAACAGAAAGCTTTGTAACATATCATTTAATTCAGCACCTAGGTGATGTTTCTCCTTTCCTGCATGGCTCTGACCAAAGGGGAGATTGTGACTTTGCTAAACCCAGCACCAGGTGAGATCACTTTTATACTTTGGTTTTGCACATAGCGGCCAGTGTGACATATGCCTAAGCCAATTGCCTAGGTGAAGAGGGTCTCCTCAATTACCTAAGCCCTGCCCACATGGGGGATTTTGATATGTCACTAAAACCAGCATCCAAGTGACTTGACACTTTTTCCAAGGCCCCGCTTACAAGAAAGATGGCTATATCTCACTGGACCACCACCCACCCAGGTGATGTGACCTTCCTCCTTGCTCTCTGTTTACAGGTGATATTGTGCCATATACCTGAGACCAGACAAAAGGACTAATCAGGATTCTTAAATCTGGACCCAGGTCATATGCAAGATGGTGACTCCCATTCCTGGAACTGTCAACCAGTGTTATTGTTATATATACCTTTACCTAGCTCCTGAGTGATTTAATAATCCTGCCTAGGCATAGACCACAAATGAGATTTGGAAATATACCTCAGGTGAGCACCTTGGTGATTTGACTCTCCTGTCTTAACAATATCCTAAAGAAAGATTGTAACATGTCTCTGGACCCACCATCTAATTACCTGACTCTCCTATCCTGCCTGGACCCTGCTTCCACTGAGGATTATAGCTTTTCTAAGCACTGCATCTAAATGATGTGACTGTCTTGCTTGGCCCTTTCAATGGGACACATTGTGACATATCTCTGTGCCTATTATTTAGGTGATATGAGACTCCTCTTCTTTCTAGACTCTGCCCACAAAGGGCATTATGCCATACATCTGGGTGTAACACCCAAGTTACAAAACTTTTCTGCCATGAACTTGTCTACAGGAAAAATAATGGAAAATTCCTGGTTCAGAATTTAGGTGACTTAGCTCTCGTGCCTATTTCATTACCACAGAGTAATTTGGGACCTATACATGGGCACAACTTACAGGTATAATGACTCTTGTATGTAGACCCTACAAATAAAAGTAACTGAATTTCTAACTTACTTTAGAAACATGAGTAAATTATCTGGTCATGGTGGCTCAGGCCTCTAATCCCAGCACTTTGGGAGGGTGAGTCGGGTGGATCACAAGGTCAAAAGATCGAGACCATGCTGACCAACATGGTGAAACACCATCTCTGCTAAAACTACAAACAGTAGCAGGGTATGGTGGTGTGCGACTGGAGTCCAAATTAGTCAGGAGGCTGAGGCAGAAGAATCACTGAAACCTGGAAGGCAGAGGTTGCAATGAGTAGAGACTGCACCACTGCACTCCAGCCTGGGTGACAGAGCAAGACTCTGTCTCAGCAACAACAAAAACCAAAACAACAACAGCAACAACAACAACAACAACAACAACAAAAGAGTGAATAAATCTCATAAATCTCTTTCTGGTAAAAAAAAAAAAAGGTGGGGATCAAAGAGGATTATAACACCCTCAGATGTTTTATAATGCCCTTGGCTTGTACAGAGAGTGTAAAAACAAAATTCAGCAGAAAGGTGAAATTGTGAGTCTCATATACCTACCCAGCTGACAGTAAAGACTGTCACTGTCTGAAATATATGAAGTCAACTGTCACTCATGAAAACAAGGTATGTGTGGTAGTGTAAATCTCATTTCAGGAATTTTCTCCCAATGTCATTTTGAAAAAAAATCCTTGCTGACCATCTGTGTGACTTGACTCTCCTGACTGGTTTCAGCCTGAGGATTTTATTGTGATTTCTACCTAGGGCAACATCTAGGGGATGCAACTCTCCTGTCTGGGCCCTGCTCTCAGTAAGGGTCACGACATATCACTAGGTCCACCACTCAAGTCATGTTACATTTTTGCCTGTGCCATTCCCACAGAAATCATTGTGACATATCACTGTGTCATATGTCATACAACCACTTAGGTGATATAACTCTCCTCATGACAATGCGCCCTGCACACAGTGATGGATAGTATCATATGGCTGGTTCAGGCCCATAGATGGCAATAATCTTTTATTGGAGTCATGTCCTAATGAGGGCATTGTAACAAATCTCTGGTACTATCACTTAGGTGATTTTGCTCTCCTGCCTGGGCCCTGCTTACCTGGATAGTGACATGTTACTAAGCTAGGCAAACAGGTGATGGTACTCTTTTGCCCAGGCCATGCCTTAAGAAGGATATTGTAACATATCTCTGGCCTATTACCTAGGTGATGTGACTAACATTTTGAGCCGTGCCCACGTGGAGCATTGTGACATAACGGTACAACCTGCACCTATTTGTTATAATGCTCTTGTGTGGGTGTTGTCTTAAGGGCGGCTTGCGTGATATATCTCAAGAGCCAACATCAAGGTGATGTGGCTCTTTTGTCAGCTTTCACCTCACGTGTTAGATTGTGTTATATACCTACAGAAGCACCTATGTGATATGACTCTACCCTTCTGCCTGAGCCCTGTCTACTTGAGACATTGGGTCATATATCTGAGCATGTGTCTTAAGTGATGTGAATCTTTTCTTCTTCCTGAGTCTTTGCAATGGGGTGATTTGACATACTGCTAAGCCCAATACTTAGGCACTATGACTCTTCTTTTTTTCCCCAACCATGCCCAAGAAAAAGATTTTTGAGGTATTGCAGGTCCCAGCACCCAGATAATCTTTCACTTCTACCTGGGTTCTTCATAAAGAGATAATTATGGCATATTGCTGGGCCCCTCACCCTGATGATGTAACTCTCTTTCCTGTGCCAGAGCAACTTAAAGTATTTTTACATATTATAGACCCATTCAGTAGGTGTTTTTGGTCTCATCATTTATCTGGGTTTTTTTTTCCCACACTTGGGATTGTGTCATATTGCTGGGTCCAGCCCCCATTTAATGTAACCCTCACTTCTATACCATGCCTAGAGAGGACATTGTGACGTATTGCTTGACACAGCACCTAAATTGTGCTACCCTCCTGCCAAGTTTTTTTTTTTCTACAAATGGGATTTTGAAATTTACCTTGCCTCATTTCAAAGGCATCATAATCAAACTTATATTGGGATTCCACCAATAGTAGATACTTTGCCTCTCATTGCTACACTTAGGGCAGTAGGTAAGGTTATGAGCTGCATATTTACATAAAGCTCACATATTACAACAATAATTCAAATTCTGTAAATATTTTGGCTGGTACAGAGAGTTTTATAACAGGGCCTAGCAAGAGGTGAAGACCGTGACTGTAGATTACACATGTCACGCAGGTGAGAGATGAAGATTTCATTATCCCACATTTACAAAGACCACTGTTGAAGTCCTCAGTCTACCAAGCAAATTAAGTACAAAGATGGAATTGTGACTTTCACATGTAAGCATTCCTACAGTTGAGATGGTGATTCAGTTCTGGACTCAGATCTCAGTCATAATAATGGGTCTCCTGTCTGAACCCAGCCTATAAGAGAGATGCTGTCTACCATAACTGAGTTTAAAGCAATACATAAGCTTGTGAGTCAACAGGAGCATGTAGGCCTCAGAATGGATTGCAAATCTCTTGCATGTTGCATAAAGCCGTTGAATATTGTAGAATATGTCATATAATGACCCAGAACACACGTTACATTGTGACACTTACATGCATACCAGTAAAGTGTCCCCCAAAAAGATAAGGAAATTGTGTCATATCATTATGCCTAGTAACCCTAGGTGTTGAGATTAATGGCTTAAATTCTTTACCATAGGTGGATTGTGAAATATCGCTGTGTTAGAATCACAATAATGTGACTCTTGTTCTTGGACCCAGCAAACAGGAAATATTATCACATATCTCTAGGCCTATTTGCAAGTGGATGTGTCTCTCCTGCCAGTGTCCTGCCCACAGGGAACACTATGACATGCCACTAGATATAGCATCAAGGTAATGTGACTCACCTCTCCTGCCTGGATCCTGCCCACTGATGAAACTGTGACATACCCCATCCTGGACTCTGCTAAGAGCAGCAATTATGTCATATTGCTGAGCCCAGCAGGTAGAGGATGTAACTATCCACTATATTTTCAACCCTGTATACAGTTGTCAAGATGATATATTATTTGAGATTGTACCCAGTGATATGACCCATGTGACTGGCTCCTTACCACAGAGGAGATTACAGTGTATCCATGGCTCGGTATGCAAATGATGTGACTCTTCTGCCTTGTTCCTGTCCAAAGAGAAAATTGAGATACATACCAGAAATCAGCACACTTGCACAATAATAACTCTCATACAGCAACCCAGCCAGGGGGAATATTTTAACTCTCATAGCCTGTCTTACAGCCATGGGTAAATTCCAAATCTGCCACCTATAAGAATTCACAGAAAGGTAGCCTAGTCAGGCATATCATATTAATCCTGAGTGGTACAAAAATGTCATAACAGGCATCAGCAACCACGTGCTATTGTGACTCTTGGATGCACACCCAGCTGGCATGGTTGTTATAAACAGGGCCTACGAATGATGTACTAAATTTCCCTAACATAAGCAGCTGAAGCTAGAAATTGTTACCTCATATATGAATCAGATCCATAGGTGGTTTGGTGATGTTTGAACCATGATTCAGCAGACCTTTAGTGATGTGACTCTCATCCTGGAACACAATCTTCAAGTGGGATTGGGGCCCTTATACATGCATCTTGCTCATGGTTGATATTGTGACTCCTGTACTTTGACCCAATCATAGGAGATATTGAGTCCTATGCATGAAGCTCAGACTTGTGTGGGACTGTGAAACTGATTTCTGAACGTTTTTTAGTGTGTGAATGAGAAGTGTGACTTTGCCCAGCATCTGAGTGTTCTGACTCTGTTTTCTAGGCCCAGAGCAGCGTTGAAATTCTGACATATGGGCAACAGGCAATAGACAACACATTTAGCAATGTGACAAGGGGCACTTTTACATGACACTGACACCAGAATGCAGCTGATGTAAAATCTTGGCCTTAGCCCTGCCTACAGACAGCACTGTGGCTTTTTTCTAGGTCCATCACATAAGTGACGTGACTTCTTTCTACTGCCTTGGCATTGCACTTATGGTGCATTGTGACACATAACTGGGTACTGCACTCAGGTAATGTGACTCATTTTTTTGTGGCACTCTGCCAATAGGAGGCTTTGTATCAAAACACTTGGTTGAACACCAAAGTGATGTTTCTTCTCTCTTGCCTGAGCTCTGGCCACTGGAGAGATTGTGAAATGTTGCTGAACCCAGCACCAAAGAGAGGACACTCTCCTGCTTTGGCCCTGCACATAGGGGCTATTGTGTCATCTCTCCAGGCCAATTGCTTAGGTGAAGTTTGTCTCCTTTCCTGCCTAAGCCCTGTCTTTAGGGTGGATTTTGATAAATCACTTAAACCAGCATCCAGGTGATGTGACTCTTTTCCAGGAGTCATGTCCACAAGGAGGATTGTGATATTTTACTGGACCAGCACCCACTCAGGTGATGTGACTTTCCTTTCTTCTCCTTGCCCACAGGTGAAATTGTGCCATATACCTGAGACAGATCAAAGGAATTATAACCTTATACCTGGAGCCAGGATGTGCAGAATGGTGACTCTCATTCCTGAACATTTCCACCAGTGTTACTGGGACATACACATTTGTCCAGCTTCTTAGTGATTTAATAATCCTGCCTAATTATAGCCTGCATATGACATTTTGACATATACCTGGACCTAGAACCTTGGTGATTTGACTCTCCTGTCATAGAGGGTCCTTAGAAAAAAATATAACATATCTATGGGCCCATCCTCTAGGTAATGTGATGTTTGCCATTTGTCTGAACCTCCTTTCAGTGAAGAGTGCAGCATTTCTAAACACTGCATCCAAATGACATGACTGTCTTGTCTGAGCCGTTTCAACAGGAGGCTTCATGACATATCTCTGGGCCCATCATTTTGGCGATATGACTCTCCTCACCTGCCTGGACACTGTCCACAAGAGGTATTATGTGATAAAGCTGGGACTAGCACCAAAGTTTTTTGATTTCTTGGTTAGTGCCCTGCTGACAAAGAGAACGTTGTAATACTTCTGGCTTAGAACATAGGTAATGTGCTTTTTCTGTCGCTTTTATAACCAAAGATGGGATGGTGACATATAGCTAGGCAAAGCTAATAGGCATGATAATGACTCTCTTACGTGGACCCAGCCAATAGAAGAAATTTTGTCTCTTATAACTAGGTTTAGGGAGAAGAGTGATGTAGAATCTCCTTCTGGTAAAAAAGGTCACAGAAGATTGCAACACCCACCCATATTTTTTAACACCCTTGTGTTGAATAGAGAGTGTCACAAAGCACCTAGCACACAGAATAAGTTGTGAGTATTGTATGCAAACACAGCTGATAGTAAGGAATTTCACCATCACAGGTGGATGAAGGCAACTGTACCACATGAAAACAGGACATGTGTGGTATTCTAAATCTAATTCCCAGAATTTTATTCCTTCAAGACTGTGATATAAATCTTTGCCAATTACCAATGTGATTTCACTCTTCAGACTGGTTCAAGCATATATATGGGATTTTGATATTTACCTGGGCCAACCTTGACATGATGTTACTCTTCTGCCTGGGCCCTCCTCTCAGTAAGAATTGTAACATCACTGGATCCAGCACCCAAGTAATGTTACATTCTTGCCTGCACCATGACACACATATTATTGTGACATACTACTGTGTCCATCACTTAAAAGGAGTAATTCTCCTCTCTAGAATGGGCCCTGCACACAGGGCAGGATAGTGACATATTCTTAGGACTGCCACAGAGGTGATGATATTATTTTGACAGGGCTATGCCCAAAAGAGGGCATTTTGAAATATTGCAGGGCCTATCATAGAGATGATATGTCTCTTCTGCTTCGGACCTGCAGACTTGAAGATTGACACACACAAAGGTGATGGTACTCTTTTGCCAGGGACATGCTTTAGGGAAAGCTTTGTTATATATTTCTTTTTTTTTTAAGGGTTCTAAACCAGTAAAATCAAAATTATGAAATGGCATTCACTTATGTATTTATCCTTTATTGAACACCCATTTTTTTTATAAAGTTGAAAAATCTTTTTTTTCTTTTTTTTTCTTTTTTTTATTTACTATTATCATACTTTAGATATATCTCCCAATGCTATCCCTCCCTCCTCCCCCCACCCCACAACAGTCCCCAGAGTGTGATGTTCCCCTTCCTGTGTCCATGTGTTCTCATTGTTCAGTTCCCACCTATGAGTGAGAATATGTTGTGTTTGGTTTTCTGTTCTTGAGATAGTTTACTGAGAATGATGATTTCCAGTTTCATCCATGTCCCTACAAAGGACATGATCCCATCATTTTTTATGGCTGCATAGTATTCCATGGTGTATATGTGCCACATTTTCTTAATCCAGTCTATCATTGTTGGACATTTGGGTTAGTTCCAAGTCTTTGCTATTGTGAATAATGCCGCCATAAACATATGTGTGCATGTGTCTTTATAGCAGCATGATTTACAGTCCTTTGCGTATATACCCAGTTCTATGCCTATCACCTAGGTGATGTGACTTCCTGCTTGGCCCCGCCCATATGGAGCATCGTGACATAAGTGTGGGACCTGCATCTAGGTGATGTAACTCTCTTGACTGGGTCCTTTTCTAAGGAGGGCTTGTGAATATCTCAGGACCCAGGACCAGGTGATGTGGCACTTCAGCCTAGATTCTGCCTACTTAATAAGTTGCCTAGGTATATGAAATATATCTAAACAATTGACATGTTGTGACATATTGAGCCCACCACTTAGGTAATGTGAATCTCGACTTGTTGCCGAACAACACCCGCGAACAGGCCTTTTGCCATATTTTAGGGCTCAGCACCCAGATGATGTTACTCTTCTGCCTAGGCCATGCATAAAGATGGAATTATGGCATACTGTTTAGCCCAGCACCCTAATGATGTGACTCTCCTCCCTGTGCCAGGGCCACAGAAAGTATGTTTACATATCTTTGGCCCAGTCTGTAGGTGTTGTGGCCCTCAACACTTTGCTTGCTTTCTTCCACGTGTGGTTGTATCGTACTACAAAGCTCCATCCCGCAGTTAATATGACCCTTTTTACTAGACCCTGCCTAATGAGGGCATTGTGATATATTACATTGCACACAACCTAGGTGATGTTAAACTTCTGCCTAGGTTTTGCCCCCCAAATTATTGGATTATGACATATACCTCGCTTCAGTTCAAAGGCATGATGATCAAGCTTATATTGAGCCAATAGGACATATTTTTCCTCTCATCACTAGGTTTAGGTCAATAGGTAGGTTTCTCATTGGATATTTGTACAAAGCTCACAGTTTACAGTACTAACTCATATCATAAATACTTCTTCTGTGGTACAGAGGTTTCATAACCGGGCTCATCAAAATATTAAGGTCGTGACTCTCAACTACACACTGAGGTGAAAGTAAAAGTTGTGACCATCCTACATTTACAAAGCTCATTGTTGTGGTCCTCAGTCTAACAAGTGAATACAGTACAAAATTGGAATTGTAACTTTCATAAGTGAATCTGGCCATAGGTGGGATGGTGACTCATTTCTGGAGCCAGGTCACAGGCATAATAATGGTCTCATCCCTGAAGCCAGCATATAGGAGAGATGTGGACTGTCATACCTTGGTTTAGGAAAATATGTAATATTGTGAGTCCATAGAAGCATGTAGGCCTCAGAGTGGTTTGCAATGCTCATGCATGCTGTTTAAAGCCTTCAAAGGTTGTAGAGGGTCATGCAGGGGCCCAGGAAACTTGTGAGATTGTGACCCTCATATACACCACCAGCTCACAGTTAATGGTGTCACCCTCAAAGACAAAGAGATTTGGCATATTATTAGGCAGAGTACCAAGGTGTTGAAACATTTTGGCTTAAATTTCTTCCCATGGGTGCATTGTGACATATCGCTGGGTTAGAATCATAAAAATGTGACTCTTCTGCTTGGACCCTGCCAACAAAGGATAGTTTCACGTATCTCTGGACCTATAAGCTTGGTGATTTGTCTCTTCAGCCTGTGCCCTGCCCCCAGAGGACATCGTAAAATATCGTTTGGCTTAACATCTAGGTCATGCTACCCACCTCTCCTGTCTGGGTTTTGCTCACTAAGTAAATTGTAATGTACTGCTGATTACAAAACCTGGGGAATATGACTCTCCTTCATATTCTTTGTGAAGAGAGGGGATTATTACATATGGCAGAGCACAGCACCTAGGTTGAGTGACTTCTCTTTTTCTGTCAATAACAGGATTAATATCATATTATTTCAGTCTGTATCCAGCTGATGTGACTCCAGACTATGCCCAGCCTACAAATGTGATTATACTGTATAACTGGCTAAGCATCCAGGTGATGTGACTCTCCTGGCTTCTTCCTGCTCATAGGTGGAATTGTGACAAATGCCTGGGTTAAGCACTCCTGCACAGTAATAACTCTCATACCTGGACACAGCCAGTATGTTGTGATTCACTCAGGTTTGTGGCAGAAATATTAAAAGGAAATATTGGGGAACATTATAAGGAATAGTCACAAAGTTTTTGGAAGGCTGAAAGATTACATAGCTTGTAATAATTGAACAGGCTTAAGGTGGCCAGTTCTTACTTGAGAATATTAGGTCATAGGGTAAAGTTACGGACAATATAGGCTTCCCCAGCTAAGTCTGTTTATTTTACCTCCATTAACCAGTCTTTGAACCAGAGAGCTCTCTCAGTGGGGAGCTCAACCAGGAAAGTTGCCTACTAAAAGTATTTACTTTAGAGCATGTTAGCTGACCTTAATCATTTGTAGAACTACTTTCTTAACCATGTTAATTATGTGCAGCTGTGTTTACTCAAAGCTTCTGTTGTTAATTCCATATTAAAGACATGCTTGGATTGCAAGCTGCTTAGTGCCAAGTTTGTCATTCTTTACAGGACTCTCCTCAGAGTCTGAGTGGCCTGGGACCCTCAGCTGGACTGGCAAAGCAAAATATCTGTGTGTCAGCATATTTAATTTTTTTGTCACCAGGTCAGGGGTCTGCAAGGGACAGACTCTCCACAGCTAGTGCCCCCACAAAAGGAGTGCAGCCTCACCGGAAGAGATATTTTGACTCACACAACCAGTTTGAAGCCATGGGTAAAGTCCTGGGTTTTTCACTTGTATAAAGTTCACGAAGAATTATAACACTCAGGCATAGCATGTAAAGCCTTAATGGTACAAAGAATGTCATAACAGAGACCAGCAACCAGGTGAGAATGTGACTCATGTATGCAAATGACACAACTGTCATTCTGACACATCTACAGGGCCTACTAATGTAGGCCCTGAATCTCACACATAGAAAAGCAGTCGAAGGTTGAAATAATTACTCTCATAAAGGAATCTGATTCACAGGTGGTTTGGTAACATATGAACCATGATTCAGCACACTGTGGTGCTGCGACTCACCGACTGAAACACAAGCTTCAAGTGAGAATGGGCTGTCATACATGAATCTGGCTGATTGTTGAGATTGTGACTCCTCTGGTTCGACCTGACACATAGAAAGTGTTTACTCACATACAGGAAACCAGGACTTGTGTGAGATGTGAAACTTATTTTTCAACCTTTTTGAGAGTGTGATTGGGACAGGTAACTTTGCACAGCACATGAATAATTTGGATCTCTTTTATACACCCATGCCCCAGAAGAAATTGTGCCATATGTGGAACAAGCATCTAAGCAATATATAACACATTCCTTGGCTCTTTCTATGAAGGGCACTGTTATATATCACTGGGACCGTTACCCAGGTAATGTGGATTATCTGCCTGAAAACTGCCTAGAAAGAGAATTGTGTCTTATATCTAGGTCCATCATGTAATTGACATGACTCCCTTCTACTCCTCTGGCCCTGCATTTACAGTGCATTGTGACACATAACTGGGTACTACATGCAGGGGAATTGATTCTTCTCTTATGGTTCTGCCAACAGGATTTATGTGACATATTACTTGTTTTACCAACTAGGTAATGTTACTTTCCTTTTGCCTGGGTCCTGACCAAAGGGAGATTGTGACATATTGCTGGGCCCAGCACCAATGTGAGGTCACTCTCCAGCTTGGTTACTGCACATGAGGGCCATTGTGACATATATCTAGGACAATTTCCTAGGTGAAATGAGCATCCTCTTTTGCCAAAGTCCTGCCCACATAGGGCATTTTCAAATGTCACTGTGATGTAAGCATCCAGGTGATGTAACACTTCTGTCAGGATCCTGCCCACAAGGGGGATTGTGACATCTCACTGGACCCTCACCCACATAGGTGATGTAACTTTCTTACCTTCTCTCTGGCTACAGATGATATTGTGCTCTAAACCTCAGCTCATAACAAAAGCCTAACATCAACTCATATATCTGGAGCCAGGACATGTGCAGTTTCATAAGTCTTATTCTTAAACCTTTCTACAAGTTTAATTGTGACATAGGCTTTTGCCCACCTCCTGAGTGATTTAATAATTTTGCCTAGATATAGCCCCAAAATGAGATTTTGACAAATATCTGTGTCAACCACCTTGGTGTTTTGACTGTGCTATCTTAAAAAATCTCCTTGGGGGAATGTCACATATTTCTGGACACCTCATCTAGGTTACATGACTCTCTTCTTTGGCCTGTACTCAGCTTCCTTTAGTAATTGTAGCATTTGTAAACACTGCATCGAAATGAGATGACTGTCTTTTCTGGATCCTGTCAACAGGAGGCACTGTGACATATTTCTGGGCACAGCTTTTAGGTAGTATGTCTCTCTTCTACTGCCTGGTCACTGCCCACAGAGACATTGTGCCACAGGGATAAACCTAGCACACAAGTTTTGAGACATTTCTGAAAAGACCTTGCCTACAAAGAGAATACTGGAATATTTTTTGCCCACCATTTAGTGACATTGCTCTTCTGCCTGCTTCATAAACACAGAGGGAATTTTAAGATATGCCTAGGCATGACTATCAGGAATGACAATGACTCTTATATGTGGATTCAGCCAATAGAGGATATTTTGACTCTTATGACTAGGTTGAGGGAAATGCATGATGTCCTGAATCACCTTCTTGCACAAAGGTCACAAAAGATTACAACATTCACCCATATTTTACAAAGTCCTTGGGTTATATGGAAGGAGTCAAAGCAGGTCTTAGAATGCAGGTAAAATTGTGAGTCTTGTGTGCACATACAGCTGACAGTAGGACTGCTATCATCTCACATGGATAAAGCCAACTGTCACACTCGAAAAAGGATGTGTGGGTTATTGTAAATCTCATATTTGGAATAGTTGGACAGTGTGATTGTGACATCAATCTTTGCCATGCACCTGCGTAGTTTGCCTCCCCAGGCTTGTTCCAGCACATATATGGGATTTTGATATCTACCTAGGCCAAGCCAAGCTCAAGGTGATGTGACTCTTCTGCCTGGGCCGTTCTCTAAGTAAGGATTGTAGTATATCACTGGATCTTGCATCCAGGTGATGTTACATTGTTGCCTGCATGATGCCCACGACAATTCTTGTGACAGATGCCTGTGTCCACCTGATAGATGATGGAACTCTCTTCTCTGGAATGTTCTCTGCACAGAGAAAGAATAGTGACATATTGAAAGGCCAGGCACAAAGGCATAGGTGCTTTTTGCCAGAGTCATGCCCAAAAAGGGCATTGTGATATAGCTCCAAGCCTATCATCTAGGTTATGCTGCTCTCCTGCTTGGGCCCTGCCAAACTGGAGACTGATACATTTCTAGGTCAAGCACACAGGTGATGGTACTCTTTTGCCTGGGCCATACTTTATAGAGGACATTGTCACATATCTCTAGGCCCATTACCTAGGTGAAGTGACTTGCTCCTTGGGCCCTACCCCTATGAAGCAGTGTGGCATAAGCAGAGAACCTACTCCGAGGTGATGTAAGCCTCTTGCCTAGGTGCTGTCCTAAGAGAGCCTCATGACATATCTCAGGACCCAGCACCCAAGTTATGTGGTTCTTCTGCCTAGTTTCTGTCCTCATGTTACCCTGTGACATATTCCTAGGGAAGCACCTAGGTGATATGACTCTCCTAATCTGCCTGTGCCATGCCTAAAGGGGCTATTGAAACACATGACTGAGACCAAGACTGAAGTGATGGGACTATTTTTTTCTGCCTGGGCCTTCAAAATAAGGATACTGACTCATTGTTGAACAGAGCACTCACGATATGTGACTCTCCTCTTTTTCCCGAATGATGCCCACAAAAAGGAATTTTGACCTATTACAGGGTCCAGCACCCAGGTGATATTACTCTTCTACTTGAGTACTGAACAAAAAGAAAATTATGGCACATTGCACATTGTTGGGCCCAGCATTTTTATAATTTGACTCCCTGCCTGTGCTGGAGTCAAATATGTTGATATATCTTGTGCCCATTAGATAGGTGCTTTGGCTCTCATCACTTGGCTAGGTTTTTTTTCCACATGTGGGATGGTGTCTTATTGCTGGGTCCAGCACTCAGTCAGTGTGACCAAATTTCCTATACCCTGCCTAGAGAAGGCATTGTCACATATTGCCTGGCATAGCACCTAAGTAATATTACCCTCTTGCCTAGCTTTTGCTCACAAAAGGGATTATGACATATACTTAAGTCCACTTCACAGACATGATGATGAACTTTATATTGGGATTCACCCAATAAAAGATATTCTGCCTTTCATCATCAGGCTTAGTGCAATAGGTTTAATCGTGGAATGCATATTTGTACCAAGCTCATAGAATCTTTCAAGAGTAACTCACATTGTATAAACTCTTTGTTGGTAGAGAGTTTCATAACAGGGCCCAGCAAAAAGTTCAGATTATGACTCTCACTTACACAACTAGTTGAAAATAAAAGTTGTCACCATTCCACATTTACAGTGCCCACTGTTGAGATCTTGAGTCTAACAAGGGAATACAGCACAAAGTATGAATTGTGACTTTTATATGTGGATGTGGCCACAGGGAAAATGATGATTCATTTCTGGACCCAGCTCACAGGCTTAATAATTGGTCTTCCTCCTTAACCCTGCCTATAGGGGAGATGTTGACTGCCAAACCTAGGTTTAGGTTGATATGTATGACTCTGAGTCCCTATGAGCAAGTAGGCCTCAGAGACATTTGCAATTCTCATGCCGGTTTCATAAACCCCACAGGTATTTTAGAGAGTGTAATATATTGGCCCAGCATACACATGAGATTGTGACACTAATGTACATGGTCAGCCAAAATTTAAAGTTGTTACCCTCAAAGATGAAGATATTGTGTCATATCACTAGACCTAGTGCCCAGGTTTTGATACTTTTTGCCTCAAATTCCTTTTCTTGAATGCATTGTTACATATCACTGAGTCAGAATCATAATAATGTAATTCTTCTCTTGAGCCCTGTAAACAGTGGATGTTATTGAACATCTCTGTGTCTTTCAGCTCAGGAATGTGTCTCTCCTGCCAATGTCTTGCCCACAGAGAACATTTGGACATATTGCTAGATATAGCATCTATGTAATGTGCCTCTGTCCTCCTGACTGGATCCTTCTCATTGAAGAAATTGTTGCAGAACACTGAGTGCAAAACCTAGGCGATATGACTCTCCCCTTAGTTATGGACTCTGCCAAAAGAGGGAATTATAACATGTTATTGAGCCCAGCACCTAGGAAATGTGACTATCCACTATTTATTCAATCCTGTATACAGTGGGCATATTGACATATTATTTGAGACTGTACCCAGGTGATATGATTCTTATGATTGGGTCCTGCCAAAAAAGGAGATTATACTGTTTCCCTGATTCAGGATGCAGATGATGTGACTCTTCTCTTGTCTCTGCCCAAAGGTGAAATTGTGACATAGACCTGGATTCAGCTCATATGCACAATAATAACTCTCATGCCTAGACCCAGCCAGGGAATTTATTTTGATTCCCTTAGTCTTTCTGCCATGGTTAAATTCCTCAATCTCACATCTGTAAGAATTCATAGAAAAGTATGCTACTCTGTCATATCACATAAAGTCTGAGTGGTACAAAAGATGTCATAAGAGGCACCAGTGACCAGGGGCTATTGGGAATCTTGGACACACACCCAGCTGATGCAGTTGTCACTCTCACACGTGAACAAAGCCTACAAATCAGATATTAAATTTCACACACATAAGCAGTAGAAATTTTTGTTACTCTCAAACATGAATCTGATCCACAGGTGGCTTGGTGACATTTGAAGTATGACTCAGCAGATCTATGGCGCTTTGACTCTCCTACTGGAACACAATCTCCAAGTGGGATTGGGACATTTTGTTGTTGTTGTTGTTGTTGTTGTTGTTGTTGTTGTTTTGAGACAGAGTTTTGCTCTTATTGCCCAGACTGGTGTGCAGTGGTGCCATCTCGGCTCACTGCAACCTCTACTTCCTGGGTTCAAGTGATTGTTCTGCCTCAGCTTCCTGAGGGCCTGAGACTACAGGCACCTGCCACCATGCCCGGCTAATTTTTTGTATGTTTAGTAGGGGTGGGGTTTCACCATGTTGGCCACTCCTGACCTCAGGTGATCCACCCACCTTAGCCTCCCCAAGTGCTGGGATTACAGGCATGAACCACAGTGCCTGGCCAGATTTGGGGCTGTTATATGTGGATCTTGCCCATTGTTGAGATGGTGACTCCTGTACTTTGACCAAACTGATAGGAGGTATTAACTCTCATACCTGAAGACAGGACTAGTGTGGGACTGTGAAATTTACTTTTGAACATTTTTGAGTGTATGATTGAGAAATATGGCTTTGCCCAGCCTTTGAGGGTTTTGCATCTCTTATCTAGGCCCAGAGGACAGTTGAAATTGTGACATATGTTCACCAAACACCTAAGCAATGTATAAAACCTTTCTGGCAATGCGACAGAGGGCACCTTTACACATCTCTGGGACCAGCGCCCAGCTGATGTAAAATCTTGACCTGAAACACACCTACAAAGAGCATTATGGCTTTTATCTAGTTCTATCATGTAAGTGATATCACTTCCTTCTACTGCCTTGGTCCTCCACTTATGGTGCCTAGTGACCCATAACAGGATACTGCACCCAGGTGATGTGACCCATTTTTGGGTGGAGTTCTGGCAATAGAAAGATTTGTAACATATCACTTAACTCAGCACCTAGGTGATTTTTTTTCTCTCTTGCCTGAGCCCTGACCACCAGAGAGATTGTAACATATTGCTGAATTCAGCACAAAGGTGAAGTCATTCTCTTGCATTTTCCTGCCCATAGGGACAGTTGTGACATATATCCAGGCTAGTTGCCTAGGAAGCAGTTTTTCTCCTCTCCTTCCTATGCCTTGTCCACAGGGGGAATTTAGATATACCACTGAAATCAGCATCCAGGTGATGTGAAACTTCTTCCAGAGTCCTGCCCACAAGAAGGATTGTGACATTTCACTGGACCAGCACCGACTCTGATGATGTGACTTTCCTTTCTTCTCCCTGCCCACAGGTGACATTGTGCCATATACTTGAGAGAAGATAAAAATTCTAATAACAACTCTGGTACCTGGAGCCAGAACATTTGCAGGATGGTGACTCTCATCCCTGAACCTCTCCAGAGGTGGTGTTGTAGCATATACCTTTGCCATGTTGCTGGGTGATTTAATAATCCTGCCTATTTATAGCCTAGAGATAACAGTTTGATATACACATTGGCCAAAAACCTTGGTGATTTGACTTGCCTGTCTTAACAGTGTCCTCAGAGGGATCCTAACAAATCTCTGGACCAACATCTAGGTTATTTGACTTTTCTCTCCTGCCTGAACCCTGCTTCCAGTGAAGAGTGTGGCATTTCTAAGCACTGCATTTAAATGACATGACCCTCTTGCCTGGGCCCTTTCAACAGGAGGCATTGATACCTTTCTCTGGGCCCATCATTTAGGTTATATGGCTCTCCTCTCCTGTGTGGACACTTTCCAGCAAGGACATTATGCCAACGACCTGGGCCTATGGCCAAATTTTGTGGCTTTTCTGTTATGGCCCTTCCTGCAAATAAAATATTGGAACATTTTTGGCTCATGGTTTAGGTGATGTGGTTTTTCTGCCCATTTAATAACCACAGAGGGCATGGTAGCATATACGTAGGCACAACTAACAGCCATGATAGTGACTCTCATATGTGAACCCAGCCAATAGGAGACATTTTGACTTTTATAACTAGGTTTAGGAACATAAGAGATGTCAATGATCTCTTCTTGGTAAAAATGTCACAGAAGTTTACAACACTCACACATGTTTTGTTACACCCTTCTGTTGTATAAAGAATGCCATAACAAGGCCTAGCACACAGAGAAAATTGTCAGTCTCATAGGCAAACCCAGCTGACAGCAAGAACTTTCACTTTTATAGATGGATGAAGGCAACTCTTCTACATGAAAATAGGACACGTGTGGTATTGTAAACCTAATTTCTAGAATTTTATTCCATCATGACTGTGATATAAATCTTTGTCATGCACCATTCTGATTTCATTCTTAAGATCGGTTCAAGCCTACATATAAAATTTTGAGATCTCCCAGGGCCAACCTTGAAGTGGTTTGACTCTTCTCCCTAGGCCCTGCTCTCAGTAAGAATTTTGACGTCACTGGATGCAGTAACCAGGTAATGTTATATTCTGGACTGCACCATGATACAGACATCATTGTGACATATTACTGTGTCCACAATTTAAAAGATGTAACTCTCCTCTCTGGAATGGGCACTGCATATAGGATAGGATAGTCACATATTCATAGGCTAGGCACACAGGTGAAGATACCTTTTTTTTTTTTTGCCAGGGCCATGAAAAGAGGGCATTTTGACATATCAAAGGGCCTGTCATGCAGGTAATATGGCTCTTCTGCTTGGGATCTGCCCAGTTGAAGAGTGACATATTGCTATGCCGGACACAAAGGTGATGGTACTGTTTTGCCAGGGACATGCTTTAAGAAAAGCTTTGTGGCTGTGTGTGTTGGCTCTTGCCTATAATCTCAGCACTTTGGGAGGCCGAGGCAGGTGGATCACGAGGTCAGGAGATCAAGACCATCCTGGCTAATACAGTGAAACCCCATCTCTACTAAAAGTACAAAAAATTAGCTGGGTGCCATGGCAGGTGCCTGAAGTCTCAGCTACTTGGGAAGCTGAGGTGGGAGAATACCGTAAACCCAGGAGCCAGAGCTTGCAGTGAGCCCAGATGGTGCCACTGCACTCCAGTCTCGGCAACAGAGTGAGACTCTTTCTCAGAAAAAAAAAAAAAAAGGAAAGAAACAAAGAAAAAAAAGAAAAGCTTTGTGACATATCTCTATGCCTATCACCTGGGTGATGTGACTTCCTGCTTGGCCCTGTCCACATGGAGCATTGTGACATGCATGTGGAACCTGAACTTATGTGATGTAACTCTCTTGACTGGGTCCTTTTCTAAGGGGGGCTTATGAATATCTCAGGACCCAGGACCACGTGATATGGTATTCAGCCTTGTTTTTTCCCACATATTAAAGTGTGACATATACCTAAAGAAGCACCTAGGTGATATGATTCTCTTTTTCTGCCTGATCCCTGCCTACTGGTGACATTTGGCCATATCTCTGAGCACACAACCTATGTGATGTGACTCTCTTATTCTGTCTGTGCTTTGACA
Source organism: Pongo abelii (assembly GCF_028885655.2). Classification (NCBI taxonomy): domain Eukaryota; kingdom Metazoa; phylum Chordata; class Mammalia; order Primates; family Hominidae; genus Pongo; species Pongo abelii. Next base: position 36,372,761 of record NC_072009.2, on the reverse strand, counting down.
ATAAGAAGATTGTGAAATGTTGACAAGTCCAGCACTTGGGTAAGGTAACTCTTGTCTGGTTGCTGAACAACCCCCACAAACAAGACTTTTGCTGTATTTCAGGGCCCAACACCTGGATGATGTTACTCTTCTGCCTAGGTCACACATAAAGAGGGAATTAGGGCACGTTGCTTGGCCCAGTCCCCTAATGATATGACTCTCCTGCTTGTGCCAGAGCCACAGAAGGTATTTTGATATACCTTTTTCCCTTTCTGTATGTGTTTTGGCTCCCATAACTTTGCTGGTATTCTTCCACGTGTCGTTGTATCATATTGCTGGTTCCAGCCCCCAGCTAATGTGACCCTCTTTCCTAGGCCCTGCCTAGATAAAGTATTGTGACACACTGCCTGGCACAGTACCTAAGTGATGTTAACCTTCTGCCTAGATTTTGCCCACAAACGGAATTATGACAGATACCTTGATTCCATTCAAAAGCATGATGATCAAGCTTATATTGGGATTCAGCCAACAGGAGATATTTTGCCTCACATCACTAGGTTTAGATCAATAAGTTAGTCCCTTCATTGCATATTTATATAAAGCTCAGAGAAATTTACATCACTGAATCTTATCATGAAACCTTCCAGTGTGGTACAGAGATATTTATAACAGATCCCAGCAAAAAGTTGAGATAGTGAGTCTCCACTACACATTCAAATGAAAGTAAAAGTTGTTATCTTCTCATATTTACAAATGTTGTTGTTAAGGTCCTGAGTCTAACAAGTGAATACAGGACCAAGTTGGAGTTGTGATTTTCAAAAGCTAATCTTGTCACAGGTGGGATGATGACTCATATCTGGTCCCAGGTCACAGACTTAAAAATGTTCTCATCTCTGAAGCCAGCCTACAGGAGAGGTGCTGAGTGTCATACCTTGATTTAGGGCAATATGTAAGATCGTGAATTCATATAAGCTTGTGGGCCTCAGAGAGGTTTTCAGTTCTCATGCGTGTTGTATAATGTTCCCAGATATTGCAGAGAATGTCATACAAGGGTCAGCACACACATGAGATTGTGACTGTCGTATAAACAACTAGCTAACCATTAATTGTTTCACCCTTAAAGGTGAAGAGATTGTGTCATATCACTTGGCATCATACCCCAGTGTTGAGACATTTTTGTTTAAATTCCTTTCCAAAAGGGCATTGTCACATATCACTGGGTCAGAATAATGATAATGGGACTCTTCTGCCAGGGCCTTTAAAACAGGGGATATTTTCACACACCTCCAAACCTATTGGCTAGGTGATATGTCTCTCCTCCCAGTGCATTGCCCACAGGGGACATTGTGATATATCACTAGATATAGCATCTAGGTAATGCTCCTGCCTGTAACCTGCCCACCAAATAAATTGTGACATACAACTGAGTGCAAAACCTAGGTGACATGACTCTCCTATTTGTCCTGGACTCTTCCAAGACAGGGAATTACTACATATTGCTGAGCCCAGCACCCAGGTGTTGTGATTCTTTTTTTATTTGTATTTTTCATCAAATCTGTCTATGTTGGGCATGGTGACATGTTACTTGAGGCTCTATCCAGGTGATGTGGCTCTTCAGCCTGATTTCTGCTCACATGTTAGATTGTGACATACAACTAGGAAAGCAGCCCATGCCCTGCCCTACTGGGAGAGTGGGATCTAACTCTGAGCCAAAGACCTAAGTGAAGCAACTCTCTTCTTCAGCCTTATCTTTTCAATGGGGCATTGTGATATATTGCTGAGCCCAGCACTCAGATTTATTGACTCCCGTTTCTCTTGAATCATACAAACAAACAGAAATTTTGACTTATTGCAGGGCTCAGCACACATATAAGGTTACTCTTTTGCCCGGATTTTGCATACACTGAGAATTATGGCATACAATAATATATAATAATAGCACACTAAAAATGTGACTATCATGCTTTCCTGCAGCTACAGAAGGCATTTTGGCATATACTGAGCTAATTCTGTAGGTATCTTGGCTCTGATGTTTTGCCCATTCTTTTTCTACATATGGGATTGTGTCATGGTGCTGGGTCCAGTACCCAGTTAATATGACTTTAATTCCTATACACTGCCTAGAGATGGCATTGTGACATGATGCTTGGCACAGCACAGTGATGTTACACCCCTGCCTAGTTTTGGCCCACAAATGGGACTATGACATATACCTTACTTCAGTTCACAGGCATGATGGTCTAAATTACACTGGGAATCAGCCAAAGGAGATATTTTGCCTTTTATCACTAGAACTAGGCAATAGGTGAGGTTGTGGTTTGCATATTTCTACCAAATTCAAAGACCTTTACAACACTACCTCATAATGTATAAACGTGTGCAGTACAGAGAGTTTCATGACAGGGACTAGCAAAAATTCAGATTGGGACTCTCGATTACACAACCAAGTAAAAGCAAACATTGTCACTATTCCATAAGTCCAAACCTCACTGTTAAGGTCTTGAGTCTAACAAGTGAATACAGTACAAAATCTGAATTGTGACCTTCATATGTGGATCTGGCCATAGGTGGGATGGTGACTCATTTCTGGATCCAGCTTACAGGCATAATAAAGTGTCTCATCCTTGAACCCAGACTACGGAAGAGATGTTGACTATTATACCTGAGTTTAGGGTAATATGTAAGATCAAGAATCCATACAAGCATGTAGGCCTCAGAGTGGTTTGCAACTCCCATGCATGCTGTATAAAGCCTTCAAATGTCATAGAGTGTCAATCAAAGCCCAGGAAACACATGAAATTGTTATGTTCATATACACAGCCAGTTCACAGTTAATGGTGTCACCCTCAAAGGCAACAAAATTTGGTACATCACTAGGCCATGTACCCAGCTATTGAGACGTTTTGGCATAAATTCTTTCCCATGAGTACATTGTGACGTATCACTGGGTTCATATCATTATAATGTGACTCTTCTGTCTGGACCCTGCCAACCGGGGATATTATCACATATCTCTGGAGCTATAAGTAGGGGAATTTTCTCTCCTGCATGTTCCCTGCCCCCAGAGGACATTGGAAAGTATTAACTGAATATCTAGTTCATGTGACTCTACTCTCCTACCTGGGTCCAGCTCACCAAGGAAGTTGTGACATACCGCTGATTGCAAAGTCTATGTGATGTGGCTTTCCTTCATACTCTAGACTCTGCCAAGCCAGCAGATTATTACAGTTTGCAAAGCCCAGCACTTAGGTAGAGTAGAGTGACACTCCTGTTTTTCTTTTTTTCCTGTCAATAGTGTGCTTGGTGACATAATCTTTGAGGCTGTCACATTACCAAGATTATATTGTATCACTGGACCAGCATAAAGCTGACACTTCTGACCCAGGTAATGTGACTTTCCTTTCTTGTCCCTGGTCTCAGATCAAGTTTTGACATATAACTGGGTTAAGCACGCATGCAGAATAATAATTCTCATACCTGGACCAAGCCAGTAGAGATAATTGACTCTCATAGCCAGTCTCATGACAATGGGTTATGTCCTGGGTTTTTCAATTGTATAAAGTTCACAAAGGATTATAACACTCAGGTATATCATATACAGCCTTAATTGTACAATGATTGTCATAAGAGAGGCCAAAAATGAACTGAGAATGGGACTTTTAAATGCACACCTAGCTGACATGATTGTCATTCTCACAAGTGAACAGGGCCTAGGAATGAGATATTAATCTCACACATAAAAAACAGTCAAATTTTAAATAATTACTCTTATACATAGATCTGATTCACAGGTGGTTTGGTAAAGTTTGAACCACGATCCAGCACACCTGTGGTGTTATGTCTTCCCTACTGGAACACAATCTTCAAGTGGGATTGGGGCTCCTACACATGAATCTTGACCATTGTTGAGACTGTGACTCCTCTACTAAGATCTACCTTATAGAAAGAGTTGACTCATACAGGAAACCAGCTGTTTTGTGGCATGTGAAACTTATTTCCAAACATATCTGAGAGTGTGATTGGGACAGGTAACCATGTCCAGCACATGAATAATCTGAATCTCTTTTCTAGGCCCAGCACACAGATTAAATAGTGCCATATGTTGAACAAGCACCAAAGAAATGTATAATACCTTCTTTGGCCTTGCCTGCAAAGGGTACTTTCATATATCACTGGGACCATCACCCAGGTGATGTGAATTATCTGCCTAAAACCTGCCTATAAGAAGAATCGTGTTTTATATCTACATCCACCATGAATTGATGTGACTTCCTTCTACTGCCTTGGCCCAGCACTTACAGTGCCTTTTGACACATAAGCGGAAACTGTGTCCAGGTGATCATTGTCCTTTTTGTGTTCTGCCAACAGGACCATTGTAACATATCACTTAGCTCAGAATGTAGGTGATGTTTCTTTGCATTTTCCTAGGCCCTGACCACGGGGAGATTGTGACATATTTCTGGGTCCCAGGACCCTTGTGAGGTCACTCTCCAGCCTTGGTAATGCACATAAGAAGCATTGTGAAAAATAGCTAGGCCAATTGCCCAGGTGAAGTGAGTCTCCTCTCTTGCAAAAATCCTGCCCAGAGAAGAGGTTTTGATATTTCACTGATACCAGCATCCAGGTGATTTGACTCTTCTGCCAGGGTCTTGTCCACAAAGTAGACTGTGACTTCTCACTGAATCCACACCCATGTAGCTGATGAGATTTCCTTGTCTTCTCTCTGGCCACTGCCAATGTTGTGCCTCATACAAGAGACCATAATAAAAGCCTAATAACAACACATGCATCTGGAGCCAGGACATGTGCAGACGGTGACTCTTATTCTTAAAGCTATATACAAGTGTAACTGTGACATATACCTTTGCCCAGCTATTTAATGATTTAATAATTCTGCATAGGGATAGCATCAAAATGAGATTTTGACAAATCCTTGGTATAAACATCTTCATGATTTGACTGTGTTATCTTAATACTATCCACAGGAGTGATTGTAACATATTTCTGCTCCATCACACAAGTTACATGACTGTTCTCTCCTGCCTGTACATGATTTTCTTTGGTAACTGTATCACTTCTAAACACTGCATCCAAATGATATGACTCTCTTGCCTAGGCCCTGTCAAGAGGAGGCATAATGATATATTTTGTGTTCCATCATTTACCTGATATAGCAGCTCTCCTCTCCTGCTTGGACGCTGCCAATAAAGGACATTGTGCACCAAACTGGATCTAGCACACAAGTTATGTGGCATTTCTACAGGATCCTGCCTACAAGGAGAATATTGGAATACTTCTGGCCAAGAATTTAGGTGATGTGGCTGTTCTGCCTGCTTTATAACCACAGAGAGTGTTTTATATATATACATAAATTCTGAGACAGACTCACAAGTGATGTTACTCTTTGACAGAGCTATGCTTCATAGAGGTTATTATGACAAAACCCTGTGCCTATCACCTCAGTGAAGTGACTCCTAAATTGGGCCCACAGACATGGAGTATTGTGGTATAAACAGAGAATATATATATATATATATATATATATATCTCAGATATATATATATCAGATATATATATCAGCTATATATATCAGATATATATGTATATCAGATATATATATAAAACAGATATATATGTGTGTATATATACATAAAACAGATATATATGTATATATATATAAAACAGATATATATGTATATATATATAAAACAGATATATATATATGTGTATATATATATATGTATACCTAGGCACAGCTCACAGAAATAATAGTGACTCTCATATGTGGACTCAGCCCACAGAGGATATTTTGACTCTTATAAATAAGTTTACAGATGTTTGTGATGTCTTGGATCACCTTCTGCATACATCACAAATGATTACAACAGTCACACATATTTTACAAAGTCTGGGTTATACAGACAGAGTGAAAGCAGGGCTCAACACACAGGAGAAATTTTGAGTCTTGGAGGAACACCTAGCTGACAGTAAAGCTGTCATCATCTCACATGGATGAAACCAGCTGTCACATATGAAGATAAGACATGTGTCATATTATAAATCTCATCTGTGGGATTTTCTGACAATGTGATTGTGATATAGATCTTTGCCGAGCACCTGTGTAATTTGACTCTACAGACTTGTTCCAGACTATCTATGGGATTGTGATATCTATCTAGGCCAATCTCGAGGTGATGTGACTCTCGTGCCTGGGCCCTTCTCTCAGTAAGGATTGTGAAATATCACTTGATATAACACGCAGGGGATGTTACATTTTTGTGTGTGCCATGCCCATCATAATTATTATGACATATTTCTGTGTCCAACTATAGGTTATGTAAATCTCCTCTATGGAATGGGCCCTGGACAAAGGAAGGATAGTTACTTATTGCAAGGCCAGGCACACAGGTGAGGGTACTGTTTTTCCAGAAATATGTCCCCATAAAAGGCATTGTGACATATCTCTGGGCCTATCACCTATGTTATATGGCTTTTCTGCTTGGGCACTGCCAACCTAGAGAATGATATATTTCTAGGACAGACTCATAGGTGACGTTACTCTTTGACAGAGCTATGCTTCCCAGAGGTTATTATGACATATCCCTGTGCCTATCACCTCGGCGAGGTGACTCCCAAATTGGGCCCTACAGACATGGAGCATTGTGGCATGAGCAGAGAACATGCATCTAGGTGATGTAACACTTTTACCTGGGTGCTGTCCTTAGTTAGCCTTGTGACATATGTCAGGACCCAGCCCCCAGTGATGTGGCTCTTCTGTCTGGTTTCTGTGCACACATTACACTGTGACATATTCCTACAAAAGCACCTAGTTGATATAATTCTCCTCACCTGCCTGAGCTCTGCCTACTGGGAACATTGGGACATATCTCTGAGCTCATGGCCTAAGTGATGTGACTCTCTATTTCTGCCTGGGCCTCACAATAGGATGATTTTGACACATTGCTGAGCTCAGCTCTCAGGATATATGACTCTTTTCTATTTCCCAAACCATGTCCCCCTTAAAAGGAATTTTGACCTATTACAGGGCCCAAGACCCAGATATTGTTACTTTTCTGCCTGGTTTCTGTAAAAAGAGGAAATTATGGCATATTTCCTATTGCTGTGCCCAGCACCATTATGATGTGACTCTCCTGTCTGTGCTGGAGACACTGAAGTTATATTGACATATCTTGGGTCCGTTATGTATGTATTTTGGCTCTCATAACTTTTCTGGCTTTTTGTCACATTAAATGATGTCATAATGCTGTGTCTAGCACCCAGTTAATTTGACCCAATTTTCTATACCCGGCTTAGAGAAGGCACGGAGTCATGTTGCTTGGCACAGCATCTAACTGGTGTTACCTTTCTGTTTATTATTATTATTATTATTATTATTATTATTATTATTATATACAAATGGGATTGTGACATGTATCTCGATTCAGTTCATATACATGATGATCATGTTTATACTGGAATTCAGAAAATAGGATATATTATGCCTCTCATCCTTGGATTTAGGGCAACAGGTAAGTCCTGGGTTGCATATCTGTATGAAGCCCAAAGAAGATTACAACACCGACTTATATTGTATAAATTCATTGGTGGTAAAAACTTTCATAACAGGGCCCAGTAAAAAGTTCAGATTTGGACTATTGGTTACACACCCAAGTAAAATTAAATGTTATCACCATCCTACGTACACAATGCTGACTGTGGAATATGGCACAAATTTGGAACTGTGAATTTACATGTGGATCTGTCTGGAGGTGGGATAATAATGGCTCTTCTCCTTTAACCCTACCTATAAATGAGATGCTAACTATCAAACCTGAATTGAGGGCAATATGTAAAATTTTGAATCCATATGAGCATGAAGGTCACTGAGAGCTTTGCAACCCTCACGCAGGTTTTATAAAGCCCTTGGATGTAAAGAGTGTCATACATTGGCCCAGCATACATGTGAGATTGTGACTCTAATATTCAAGCTTAGCTGAAAGTTAAAGGTGTCACCCTAAAAGATGAGGAGAGTGTGTCTTATTACTAGGCCTGGTAACCAAGTGTTGAGAATTTTGGCTTAAATTCTTGCCGATAGGTGCATTGTGAATTATCCTTGGGTCAGAATCCTAATAATGTGAGACTTCTTCTTGGACCCAGCCAACAGGAGATATTATCACATATCTCTGGACCTACCAGCTAGGTGATGTGTCTCTCATGCCAGTGCCCTGCCACAGAGGACACTGGGACATATCTCTATAGTATCTAGGTAATGTGGCTCTCCACTCCTGCCTGGATTCTGGCCACTGAAGAAATTGTGACATACCACTGAGTGCAAAACCTAGGTGATGTGACTCTCTTCTTTGTCTTGGACTCTGCCAATGAGTTTGTCTTGTACTCTGCTAATGAGGAAATAATAATATATTGCTGAGCCCAGCACCTAGGGGTGTGGCAATCCTCTATTTTTCAACCCAGTGTTTAGTTGTCATGATAATATTATCTGAGACTGTATCCAGGTGATATGACTGTTCTGACTGGGTCCTGACTGAAAAGGAAGTTATAATGTATCCCTTGCTCAGCACCGAAATAATGTAACTCTTCTGTCTTGTCTCTGTCCAAAGGTGAAATTGCGATGTATACCTGGATTCAGCTCATATACACAATAATAACTTTCATACCTAGACCTAGCCAGTGGGAGATATTTGACTTTCACAGGCAGTCTTAAGGCCATGAGTAATGTCCTAGATCTCCCACCTGTAATAATTCACAGGAAATTATACTATTCAGGCAAGAGTTTCATAACAGGTACCGGCAACCAGGTTCTATTGTGACTCTTGGATGCATACACAACTGACACGATTTTCATTTTCACACATGTACAGAGCCTACAAATGAGATAGTAAATCTCACACACATAAGCAGTTGAAGCTTGAAATTGTTACTCTCATACATGAATCTGATCCATAGGTGGTTTGGTGATGTTTGAACTATGATTTAGCCAACCTGTGGTACTTTGACTTTCCTACTGGAACACAATCTTCAAGTGGGATTGAGGCTCTTACATATGGATCTTTCCTATTTTTAAGATTGTGACACCTGTACTTCAACCCAACTTATAGGAGGTGTTGACTCTCATACCCAAAGCCAGGACTTGTGTGGGACTGTGAACCTTATTTCTGAACATTTTTGAGTGTGTAATTGAGAAGTATAACTTTGCACAGAATCTGAGTGTTTTGACTCCCCTTTCCAGGCCCAGAACACAGTTGAAATTGTGACTTACGTGCACCAAGCAACTAAGCAATATGTAACATCTTTTTTGGTAATGAAATATAGGGTACTTTTACATATCACTGAGACCAGCACTTGGCTGATGTGAAATCTTGGCCTGAAGCCTGCCTACAGAGAGCACTGTGGTTTTTATTTAAGTTGATTACTTAAGTGATATGACTTCCTTCTACTGTCTTGGCCCTGCACTTCTGGTGGATTGTGACACATAACTAGGTACCACGCCCAGGTGATGTGACTTTTTTGGGGGATGAAGTTTCTGCCAATAGGAAGCTTTGTAACATATTACTTGCCTCAGCAACTAGGTGATGTTTCTTTCCTCTTGCCTGTGCCCTGACTGCCAGAGAGACTGTAACATATTGCTGAACCTAGCACCAAAGTAAGGTTACTCCCCTGCCTTGATCCTACATATAGGGGCCGTTGTGATGTATATTCAGGCCAATTGCCTAAGTGGAGTTTGTCTTCTCTCCTGCCTAAGTTCTGCTCACAGGGGGCATTTTATATATCACTGAAAACAGCATCCAGATGATGTGACTCTTCTATCAGAGTCCTAGCCACAAGGACAATTGAGAAGTTTCACTGGACCAGCATCTACTAAGGTGATCGAACTTTCCTTTTTCTCTCTGCCCACAGGTATATTGTTCCATTTACCTGAGACCAGATAAAGAGCCTAATGATGATGCTTTTCCCCATGGCCAGGACATGTGCCGGATCATTACTCTCATCCCTGCCCCTTTTCACAGGTACTATTGTGACATATGCCTTTGCCCAGCTCCTGAGTGATTTAATAATCCTGCATTGTTATAGCCCACAGATGACATTTGGACCTATACCTTTGCCAAGAACCTTTGTGATTTTACTCTCGTGTCCTAACAGGTTCTCAGAAGTGATCATAACATATCTCTGCAGCCGCTGTCTAGGTTACATTACTCTCCTCTTCTGCATGAACCCTGCTTCCAGTGAAGAGTAGCATTTCTAAGCACTGCACCCAAATGACATGAGTCTCTTGTCTGGGCTTTTTAAAGGGGAGGCTTTGTGATATCTCTCTGGGCCCATCATTTAGGAGATATGACTCTCCTCTACTTCCTGGACACACTCCACAAAGGGCATTATGCCATAGAGCTGAGCTTAGCACCCAAGTTTTGTGACATTTCTGTTAGGGCCCTCTCTACAAAAAAAATTGGAGTATTTCTGGCTTAGGATATAGGTGATGTGGTTTTCTGCCTGTTTAACTACCACAGATGAGATGGTGCCATATATGTAGACACATCTAAAATGCACGATAGATCTAAAATGCATGATAAAAGGACTCCCATATGTGAACCCAGTCAATAGGAAATATTTTGACTCTTATAACTAGGCTTAGGGAGATAAGTGATATCCAGGATCTCCTTCTGGTAAAAAGGTCACAAAAGATTACAACAATCACACGTATTTTATAGCATCCTTTTGTTGTATAGAGAGAATCATAACAGGGCCTAGCACATGGAGAAAATTGGGATTCTCATATGCACATTCAGCTGACAGTAATGGTTTTCACCATTACAGATGATGAAGGCAACTGTCCTACATAAAAGTAGAACATGTGTGATATTGTAAATCTAAGCCCTAGAATTTTATTCCATCATGACTGTGATATAAATCTTTGCCAAGCACCTGTGTGAGTTCACCCTTCAGACTGGTTCCAGCCTACCTATGGGATTTTGATATCTACCTAAGCCAGCCTTGAAGTGATGTGACTCTTTTGCCTGGGCCCTCCACTCAGAATTATAACATCATTGGATCCAGCACACAGGTGACATTACATTCTTGCTTGTGCCATGCTCGCAGACATCATTGTGACATATTACAGTGTCCATCAGTTAGAAGATGTCACTCTCCTCTCTGGAAAGGGCCCTGAACACAGGGAAAATTAGTGACACATTTCTAGGCCAGGCACACAAGTGATAATGCTCTTTTGTCAGGGCTATGCCCAAAAAATGGCATTTGACATATCACAGGACCTATCATGTAGGTGATATGGCTCTTCTGCTTGAAACTTGCCCAGTTGAATAGTGACATACTGCTAGGCCAGGCACAAAGGTGATGGAACTCTTCTGCCAGGGCCATGCTTTCAAAAATGCTTTGTCATCTATCTCTGGGCCTATCACCAAGGTGATGTGACTTCCTGCTTGGTCCTGCCCACATGAAGTATTGAGATATAAGCATGGAATCTGCACTTAGTTGATGTAACCCTCTTGCCTGGGTCCTTTTTTAGGGGGACTTGTGAATATCTCAGTACAGAGGACCACACGATGTGGCCCTTCAACCTGGTTTTTGCCCACATATTAAATTGTGACATATAGCTAAAGAAGCATCTAGGTAATATGGCTCTTCTTCTGTCTGAACCCAGCCTACTGGTGATATTGGGCCATATTTCTCAGCCTGTGACCTAAGTGATGTGACTCTATTTTTGTCTAGGGCTTTACAATGGTAAGATTATGACATATTGATGAGCTCAGAACTTAGGTAATGTGTCTCTCGTCTTGTAACTGAACAATGCCCATGAACAGATCTTTTGCCGTATTTCAGGGCCTAGTACCCGGATGAAGTTGCTCTTCTGCCTAGGTTGTGCATAAAGAGGAAATTGTGGCATATTTCTTGGCCTAGAACCCTAATGATGTGACTCTCCTGCTTGTGCCGGGACCACAGAAGGTATTTTGACATATCTTTGGCCCATTTTCTAGGTGTTTTAGCTCTTACCACTTTGCTGAGTTTCTTCCATGTGTGGTTGCATTATATTGCTGGCTCCAGCCTGCAGTTAATGTGGCCCTCTTTCCTAGGCGCTGCTTACAGAGGGCATCATGACATATTGCTTGACAAAGAACCTAAGTGATGTTAACATTCTGCATAGGTTGCTAACAAATGGGATTATGACAAATACCTTGCTTCAGTCCAAAGGTATGATGATCAAGCTTATGTTGGGATTCAGCCAACAGGAGATATTTTTCCTTTCACCACTGGGTTTAGGTCAGAGTCAGGTTATTCATTGCATGTTTCTACAAAGCTCACAGTAGTTTACAACACTAACTCATGTAATAAAAACTTCCTGGGTGATACAAAGTGTTTCTTAACAGTGCTCGGCAAACAGTTAAGATTATGATTCTTGACTACACACTCAGGTGAAAGTAAGTTTTTTACCATCCTACATTTACAAAGCCCATTGTTCAGATCCTGAGTCTAACAAGTGAATACACAACAAAGATGGAATTGTGACTTTCATAAATAAATATGGTCACAGGTGGGATGGTGACTCATTTTTGGAGCCAGCTCTCAGTCATGATAATGATCTCTTCCTTAACACCAGCCTATAGGAGAGATGCTGACTGTCATACCTGGGTTTAGGGCAGTATGTATAATCATAATTCTGTAAATGACTGTAGACCTCAGAGAGGATTGCAACTCTCATGTATATTGTATAATATTTTCAGGTATTATAGAGAGTGTCATACAATGGCAAGCACACACATGAGATTGTGACTCTCTTATACACAGATAGCTAACATTTAATGGTGTCACCCTTAAAGATGAGGAGATTTTGTCATATTTCTTGCACTAGTACCTGGTGTTGAGAACCTTTAGTTTAAATTTCATTCCATTAGGGCGTTGTTACATATCACTGGGTCAGAATCAAAATAATGTGACTCTTCTTCCAGGGCCCTGCAAACAGAGGATATTTTCCCGTATCTCCAGGCCTATTGGCTATGTAATATGTCCCTCCTGCCAGTACCTTGCCCAGGGGAGACACTGTGACATATTGCTAGATTTAGAGTCTAGGTAATTTGACTCATCCCTCCTGCCTGGATCCTCCTCACTGAAAAAACTGTTATATACCATCAAGTGCAAAGCCTAGGTGATGGAAGTCCCGTTTTTTTCCTGGACTCTGTCAGGAGAGGAAATTATTACATATTGGTGAGCAGAGCACCCACGTGGTGTCATTATCTATTTTTATAAGAAACCTGTCTACACTGTGGATGGTGACATATTACTTGCAGTTGCACCCAGGTGATGTGGCTTTTCAGTCTGGTTTCTGCCCATAGGTAAGATTTTGGCATATAACTAGGGCAGCATTTAGGTGATATGACTCTCCCTTTCTGCCTGGGCCCTGTTTACTGGGGACACTGGGCTATATCTCTGAGCCCATGAACTGAGGGAAGTGACTCTCTTTTTCTGCTGGGTCTTTACAATGGAGAGATTGTGAAATATTGTTCAGCCTAGCAATCAGGTTATTTGATACACTTCTTTTTTTTTTCTCAAATCATGCCCACAAACAGAAATTTTGGCCTATTGCAGGGCCCAGCACCCAGATAATGTTACACTTTTACATGGGTCCTGTATGTAGAGAATATTTTAACACACTGCTGGGCCCAGTACCCTGAAAATATAAAACTCATGACTTTGCTGGAGCCAGAGAAGGTATTTTCACAGATCCTGGGCCCATTATGTAGGTGTTTTGGCCCTCATCTTTTTGCTGGTTCTTTTTGTTTATTTGTTTTGTTTTTTGGTTTTTTTCCACGTAATGGATTGCTTCATATTGCTGGGTCCAGAACTCAGTTAACATGACTCTAATTCCTATACACTACCTAGAGAGGGCATTGTGGCATGTTGCTTGGCACAGCACTTAAGTGATGTTACCCTCTGGCCTTCTTTTTCTGCCCACAAATGGGACTATGACTTCAGTTCACAGGCATGATGGTCAAATTTATATTGAGATTCAGCCAATAGGAGATATTTTACCTTTCATTGCTAGGCTTCAGGCAATACATAAAATCTGAGTTGCATATTTGTACCAAGCTCACAGAGCTTTACAATGCTAACTCATCATGTATGAACTTCTTTGGTGGTATAGAGAGTTTGCTGATAGGGACCAGTGAAGAGTTCAGTTTGAGATTCTTGATTACACACCCAGGTAAAAGCAAGTGTTGTCATCATTCTACATGTCCAAAGGCCACTGTTAAGAACATGAGTTTTACAGTTGAATGCAGTACAAAGTTGGAATTGTGACCTCGGTATGTAGGTCTGGCCACAGGTGGGATTGTGACTTATTTCTAGATCCAGCTCACAGGCATAAAAATGAGTCTCATTTCTAACCCAGCCTATAGAAGAGATGCCGACTATTACACCTGGGTTTAGGGGAATATGTAAGGTCATGAGTCCATATAAACATGAAGGCCTTAGGGTGGTTTGAAATTCTCATGCATGATGTATAAAGCTTTTGAATATTGATGAGAGTCATGCAACAGCCCAGGATATTAGTGAAATTGTTACTCTCATATACACAAACAGCTCAGAGTTTATAGTGTCACTCTCAAAGACAAGAGGATTTGGCCTATTAATAGGCCTAGTGCTTAGGTGTTGAGACTATTTGGCTTAAATTCCTTTCCTTGGGTGGATTGTGACATATCACTGTGTTAGAATCATAATAATGGGACTCTTCTGTCTGGACCCTGCCAAAAGGGGATACTATCACATATCTATGGGTCTATAAGCTAGATGATTGGTCTCTTCTGACAGTGTCCTGCACCCAGAAGACATTGTGAAATATTGTTTGGCTTAACATCTAGGTAGTGTGACTCTCATCTCCTGCCTGAACCTTGCTCAGCAAACAAATTGTGACATACCGCTGATTGAAAAACCTACATGATGTGACTCTCCTTCACATTCTAGACTCTACCAAGAGAGAGGGTTATTACATGTTGCAGAGTCCAGCACATGCATAGGTGGAGTGACTCTCCTCTCTTTTCTTCCCTTTCTATGGTGGGCTTCGTGGCATATTATTTGAAACTGTAACCAGGTGAAGTGACTCTTCTGACTAGGTCCAGCATACAAATGAGATTATGCTGTATCACTGGTTCAGTGTCAAGCTGAGTTGACTCCCTTTCCTTGTCCCTGCTTACAGGTGAAATTTTGACCTATACCTGGATTAAGCACGCATGGACAAAAATAACTCTCATACCTGGACCGAGCCAGTAGGAATATTTTGACTCTCATAGCCAGTCTCATGGCCATGGGTAAAGCCCTGTGTTTTTCACTTGTATAAAAGTCATGAAGGATTATAATAATCAGGTATATCATGTAAAGCATTAATGGTGCAAAGAGTGTCATAACAGAGACCAGCAACCAGGTAAGAATGTGACTCTTTTAGCTGAAATGATTGTAATTCTCACATATTAGCAGGGTCTAGGAATGAGGTACTAAATCTCACACATTAAAAGCAGTGTATGTTTGAAATAATTACGCACATACAGGGACCTGATCCACAGGTGGTTAACATTTGAACCAGGATTCAGCACACCTGTGGTGCCATGACTCCCCTCCTGGACCACAATGTTCAAGGGGGATTGTGGCTCTTATACATGAATCTTGTCCATTGTTGAGATTTTGACTCCTCCATTTTGACCCAACTTATAGAAAGAATTGACTCACATACACAAAACCAGGACTTGTGTGGGATGTGAAACTTATTTCCAAACATATATGAGAGTGTGATTGGGACAAGTCACTTTGTCCAGCAAATGAATAATTTGAGTCATTTTCTGGGCCCAGATCACAGAAGTAATTGTGCCATATGTGGAGCAAGCACCTAAGCAATAGATAACATCCATCGCGGCTCTGCCTTCAAACGGAAATTTTACATATGTCACTGGGACCATCAACCAGATGATGTGAGTTATCTGCCTGAAAACTTTCTACAAAAGGAATTTTGTTATATATCTAGGTCCATCATATAAGTGATGTGACTCCCTTCTACTTCCTTGGCCACACACTTACAGGGCATTGTGACTAAGAACTGGGTACTGCATTCAGGTGATGTGATTTTTCTTTTTGGGTTCTGCCAACAGGAAGCATTGAACACATCACTTGGCTCAGTACCTAGGTGATGTTTCTTCACTTTTGCCTTGGCTCAGACCTCAGGGAGATTGTGACATATTTCCTGGGACCAACACCTATGTGAGGCCACTCTACGATTTGGTTACTGCACAGGACAGACATTGTGACATACATCTAGGCCAATTGCCTCGGTGAAGTGAGCCTCCTGTCTTGCCAAAGTGCTGCCCAGAGAGGGGGTTTTGATATGTCACTGAAATCCAGGTGATGTGACTCTTCCACCATGTTCCTGCCCACAAGGTGAATTGTGATGTCTCAGTGGCCCAGACCCACATAGGTGATGGGGCTTTCTTGTGTTCTCTCTGGCCACAGGTGATATTCTGCCATATACCAGAGACCAGAACAAAAGCCTAGTAACAACTCATATGACTGGAGCCTACGAGTTGTGCAGGATGGTGACTCTTAGACTTAAGCCTTTTCACAAGTGTAATTGTGACAAATACCTTTGCTCAACTCCTGAGTGATTTAATAATTCTGCCTAGGCATAGCAAATGAGATTTTGACAGATACATCGGTCAAGCACCTTGGTGATCTGACTGACGTATCTTAAAATGTCCTCAGGGGATATTGTAACATACTTCTGTATCCTTCATCTAGGTTACATGACTCTTCTCTCCTGCCTGTACCCTGCTTCTTTTAGTGATTGTAGTATTTATAATCCCTGCATCCAAATGATATGACACTCTTGCATGGGACCTGTCAACAGGAAGCATTTTGACAAAATTTTGGGCCCATCATTTATGTGATATTTCTCTCCTCTCCTGCCTAGACACTGTCCACAAGGGATATGGAGCCACAGAGCTGGACATAGCACATAAGTTATGTGACATTTCTTAGATGGCCCTGACTACAAAAAGAATATTGGAATATTTCTGACCCAGCATTTATGTGATAGGGCTGTTAGGCCTCCTTCTTAACCACAGAGTGAATTGTAACATATACCTATGCATGGCTCACAGCCATGATAATGACTCTCATATGTAGACTCAGACAATAGAGGATATTTTGCATCTTGTAACTCACTTTAGGGACATGCGTGATGTCCTGGATCTCCTTCTTGTACAAAGGTCACAAAATATTACAGCACTCATACATATTTTACAAAGTCTTTGGGTTATACACACAAAGTCAAAGCAGGGCTCAGCACACAGATGAAATCGTGAGTCTTGTTTGCACACCCAGTTAAAGCTGAAAGTAAGAACTCATTATCTCACATGCATAAAGGTAACTGTCACACATGAAACCTGGCATGTATGGTAAGATGGTAAATCTCATCTTTCGAATTTTCTGACAGTGTGAGTATGATATAAATTTTCACCAAGCACTTGTGTAATTTGATGCTCTGGACTTGTTCCAGCTCATAGGTGGGGTTATGAAATCTACCTAAGCCAACCTCAAGGTGACATGACTTTCCTGCCTTGTTCTATCTCTCAGTAAAGATTGTGACATATCACTGGATCTAGCTCCCAGGTAATGTTACATCCTTACTTGCACACTACCCACAAAAATTTTTGTGACATATTTCTGTGTTTACCTCATAGTTGATGTGAGTCTCCTCTCTGGAATGGGCACTGCACAACAGAATGATAGTGACATAATGCAAGGACCAGTGCACAGGCAAGGGTCCTCCTTATCCTGTGGATGCCTGGAGGTGGGCAATGTGACATATCTCTGGGTCTATCGCCTACATTATGTGGCTCTCCTGCTAGGGTCCTTCCAACCTTGAAAGTGACACTCTTCTAGGCCAGGCACACAGGAGATGGTACCCTTTTCCAGGGCTATGCTTCACACAGCACCTTATGACATATCTCTGGGCCTGTCACCTAAATGAAGTGACTCTCTCCCTGGGTCCTAACCAGGTGAAGCATTGCATCGTAAGCAGATAACCTTCACCTAGTATGATGTCTCTCTCTTGGCTAGGTGCTGTGTTAAGAGCAATTTTTGACATATCACAGGACCCAGCACCCAAGTGATGTGGCTCTTCTGCATAGTTTCTGTCCACATGTTAAATTGTGACATATTTTGATGGAAGCACATAGGTGATATGGCTGTCCTCATCTGCCTGAGCTCTGCCTGGTTGGAATATTAGGACATATCTCTGAGCCCATGACCTAAGTGATGTGACTCTCTTTTTCTTCCTGGCCCTTCATAATAGGAGGATTTTGTCACATCACTGAGCCCAGGATTCAGGATATGTGACTCTCCTATTTCTCCTTAACCCTGCCTAGAAAAAAGAAATTTGACACATATTACTGCCCAGCATGCAGATCATGTTACTCTTCTGCATGGGATCTGCATAAAGAGATAATTATGGCATATTGCATATTGCTGGGCCCAGCACCCTTAAGATGTGATACTCCTGCCTGTGCTGCTGATACCGAATGTATTTTGGCATATATTTGGCCCATTATGTAGGTGTTTTGGCTCTCATAACTGGGCTGGGTTTTTTACACATATGAAATTGTGTCATATTTCTGGGTCCAGCACCCAGTTAATGTGACCCAATTTCCTACACCCTGCATACAGAAGACATTGTGACATATTGCCGGGCACAGCATCCAAGTGATGTTACACTTCTGCACAGTGTTTTGCCCACATATGTGATTATAACATATACCCAGTTTAAGTTCACAGCCATGATGATCAAACTTATATTTGGATTCAGCCAATAGAAAACATTTGCCTTTCATTGTTAGGCTTGGGGCAATAGATAGGGTCCTGTGTTGCATATCTGTACCAAGATCACAGAAACTTACACAACTAACTTACATTTTATAAACTCTTTTGTGGTAGAAATTTTCATAGCAGGGGCCAGCAAAAAGTTCAAATTGGGACTCTCGATTACACACCGAGGTGGAATTAAAAGTTGCCACCATCCCACATTTACAAAGCCCACAGTTGAGTCTTATACCTAAGCCTTTCCACAAGTGTAATTGTGACATATATTGTAGTTCAGTTCCTGAGTGATTTAATAATTCTGCCTAGATATAGCCTACAAAAGAAAGTTTGACAAATATCTGCACCAAGCACCTTGGTGATTTGACTGTGCTATCTAAAAAGTGTCCTCAGGCAAAATAGCCACATATTTCTGGACCCATTATTTAGGGTATATGACTCTCCTCTTTGACCTGTACCCTGCTTCCTATAGTAACTGTAGCTTTCCTCAACACTGAATTCAAATGACATGACTTTCTTTTTTGGAGAAACTCTCCTGTTGAGAGGCATTTTGACACATGCTTGAGCCCAGCTTTTAGGTCAGATGACTTTCCTCTCCTGCCTAGACACAGCCCAAAATGAACACTGTGTAACAGAGTTGGATTTAGCACACAAGTTATGTGATATTTTGGACAGGACTCTTCCTGCAAAAAGAATACTGGAATATTTCTGGGCCAGCATTTAGGTGATGTGGCTGTTAGGCCTGATTCATAACCACAGAGCAAATTGTAACAAATACCTAGGGAGGGCTAGCAGGAATAATAATGACTCTTATATGTGAACTCATCCAATAGAGGATATTTTTACTCTTAAAATTCAGTTTAGGGACATGCATGATGTCCTGAATCACTTTCTTGTACAAACATCACAAAAGATTACAACACTCACACATATTTTACAGAGCCTTTGGTTTATACAGAAAGAGTCAAAGCAGGGTTCAACTCAGATGACATTGTGCATCTTGTATGCACATCCACCTGTCAGTAAGGACTGTCATCATCTCTCATGGATGAAGGCAACTGTCACACATGGAAGCAGGACATGTATGGTTTTGTAAATCACATCTTTTGAATTTTCTGACAGTGTGATTGTGATATAAATCTTTGCCAAGCACCAGTGTAATTTGACCCTCCAGGCCTGTTCCAGCCCATATACGGGATTGTGCTATCTACCTAGGCCAACCTCGAGGATATGTGACTCTCCTGCCTGGGCCCTTCTCTCAGTAAGTATTGCACATATCACTAGATCTAGCATCCAGTTGATGTTCACCTTCTTGTCTCTGCCGTGCCAACTGAAATTATTGTGAACAAATTTGTGTGTGCACCTCATAGGTGATGAAACTCTAATCTCTGGAATGGGCCCTGCATAAAGGAAGGATGGTGACATATTGTGAAGCCAGGCGTACAGCTGTGGGTACTTTCTGCCAGAGCCATGCCCAAAGTAGGGCATTGTGACATACCTCTGCACCTGTCACCTAGGTTAAGCGGCTCTCCTGCTTGGGCCCTGACAACCTGGAAAATGACATATTTCTAGGCCAGACACACAGGTGATGATACTCCTTTGCCAAGACTATGCTTCACAGAGGACTTTGTGACCTATCTCTTGGGCTAATAAACTAGTTGATGGGACTGAATGCTTTGGCCTCACACACATAGAGCATTGTGACATGAAAGTGAAACCTGCCCCAAGGTGATGTAACCCTTTCACCTTGGTTTTGAACAAATGGGGACTTGCAGCATACCTTAGGACCCAGCACCCAGGTTATATGGCTCTTCTGCCTGGTTTCTGCCCATGTGTTAGATTGAGACATATACCTAAAGAAGCACCGATGAGACACTGCTCTCCTCTTCTGCCTGAGTTCTGCCTACTGGGGACATTGGGACATGTTCCTAAGCCCATGACCTAAGTGACATGACTCTCTTCCCCTGCCTCAGCCTTTAAAATGCTGAAATTGTGATGTATTTCTGAGACCAGGATTTAGGTTATGTGACTATTTCCTTTTTTCTGAATCATGCCCACCAAGGGAAAGTTTCACCTACTGCACGCACAATGGATGTTACTCTTCTGCTACAGTCCTGAATAATGAGGGAGTGATTGCATAATGGTAGGTCCGACACTCTAATGATGCTTCAGTCCTGCCAGCGTCAGAGCCACAGAGAGTATTTTGACATATCTTCAGCCAAATGTGTAAGTGTTTTGGCTTTCATCCGTCGGTTGAGTTTATTATTTTTTTTACAAGTAAAATTGTGTCATGTTGCTAGGTCCAACATCCAGATAATGTGACCCCACTTTCTGTATTCTGCCTAGAGATGGCACTGTGACATGCTGTGTGCTACAGCACCTAAGTGATGCTACTCTTTTTTGTAATTTTTTGCCCACTAATGGGATTATAAAATATACCTTGTTTCAGTTTACAGGTATGATGGTCAAACTTACATTGTGATTAAGCAATTAGAAGATATTTTGCCTCTCATTCCAAGGCTTAGGGCAATAGGTAAAATCCTGGGTTGCATATTTGTACAAAGCTCACAGAACAATAATTAATATTGTATAAACTCCTTGAGTGGTACGGAGAGTTTCCTAAAAAGGCCCAGCAAAAAGTTAAGATTGTGATTCTCAATTACACACACAATTGAAAGTAAAACTTGTCACCACCCCTCATTTAGAAAGCCCATTGCTGAGATACTGAGTCTAACAAGTAAAACAGTACAGAGATGGAATTGTGACTCTCTTTTGTGGATTTTGCCACAGGTGCAACCGTCACTCATTTTTAGACCCAGCTCACAGGAATAAAAATAAGTCTCATTCCTGAACTAAACATAAATGGGAGATGTTGACTGTCATATCTGAGTTTAAGGCAACATATAATATTCAGAGTCAAAATGAGCATGTGCACCTCAGAGTAGTTTGTGAGTCTCATGCATGTTGCATAAAATTCCCAGCTGTTCTAGAGGATGTCATACAATGGCCCAGCACACATGTGACAATGTGACTTACATACATAGGAGTTAGCAGTTAAAGGTGTCACCCTAAAAGATGAGGAGATATTGTCATATCACTAAGCCTAGTACCCAGCAGTAAAAACTGCTTTAATTGTTTCCCATGTGTGCGTTGTGATGTATCGTTGGGTCAGAATCATAATAATGTGACTCTTTACTACTTGATCCTGCCAAGTAGGGATATTATCACATATATCTGAGCCTATTTCTTGGGTGACTTGTCTATTTTGCTTGTGCTCTTTCACCAAAGAACATTGTGACATCATTGGGGATATCATCTAGGAAATGTGACTCTTCTCTCCTTCCTAGGTCCTGCCCACTAAAAGAATTGTGACATAACGCTGACTGCAAAAACTGGGTAATGCAACTCTCCTCTTTATTCTGGAGTCTGCCAAAACAGGGGATTATTACATATTGCTGAGCCCAGCACCTAGATGATGTGAGTCTTCTCTGTTTCTCTAAGATTATAATGTATCCTGAGCTCACCATCCAGGTGATGAGACTCTCCTGCCGTCTTTCTGCCCACAGGTAAAATTTTGTCATATACCCAGCTTCAGATACCATGCAATAATATAACTATCATACCCGGACCCAAAAAGGAGAGATATTTTGATTCTCAGAGCCATTCTTATGGCCATAAGCAAAGTAATGGTTCTCATAGTGGTATAAAGTTCACACAGTATTATGACACTCCAGCATATCGTATAAAATGTGAGTAGTATGATGAGTGTTACAACAGGGAACAGCAACCCAATGCTATTGTGATTATTGGATCCACACCCAACTGACACGACTGTCATTCTCTCACAAGAACAGAACCTGCAAATAAAGTACTAAATCTCACCAAAAGAGCAGTAAAAGATTGAAATTGTTCGTCTCATATGTGGGTCTGACTCACAGGTGGTTTGGGGATGCATGGTTCAGCACACCTGTGAGGCTGGGACTCTCCCCCTGGAACACAGCCACCAAGTGGGATGGCCATCTTCTACATGGATTATGCCCATTGTTTAGATTGTGTCTCCTCTGCTTCGACCCAACTCACAGGAGGTGTTTACTTATGTAAATAAAGCCAGGACTTGTGTGGGACTGTGAAACTTACTTCTGGTGTGTGATTAGGACTTAAAAGTTAGCCCAGCTCCTGAGTAATTTGACTCTCCTTTTCAGGCCATAACCCAAGATGAAATTGTGACATACGTGGACCAAAAACCTAAGCAAAGGTGACTGGGCCTGCCTACAAATGGCAATTTTATGTATCACTGGGACGAGCACCCAGGAGATGTGTATTATTTGCTTGATTCAGGCCTATATAAAGCATTGTGGCTTTTATCTAGGTCCATCACGTAAGTGATGTGACTCACTTCTACTGCCTTTCCCCTGTAATTATGGTGCATTGTGACACATAACTGGATACTATACCCAGAAATCATGACACTCCATTCTGGGTTCTAAAAAAAAAAGCTTTGTAATGTATCACTTGGCTTAGCACCTAGGTGATGTTTCTACTCTCCTACCTCACCCTGACCACAGGGGAGATTGTGACATATTGATAAACCCACCTCCTCCAAGGTGAGGTCATTTTCATACTTTGGTTTTGCACCTAGTGGCCATTGTGACATATATCTAGGCCAACTGCCTAGATACAGGTAAAGTGATTCTCCTCACCTTCTTAAGCCCGGCCCGACAGAAGAAATTTTGATATATCACTAAAACCAGCTTCCAGGGGATGTGCCTCTTCTTCCAGGGTCCTGGCCATAAGAAAGATTGTGACATCTCACTGGACCAGCACCCTCACAAGTGATGCGACATTTCGGCTTGCCCTCTGTCTATAGATGATATCATGCCATATACTTGAGAGCAAATGAGAGGACTAATCATGACTCTTAAACCTGAAGCCAGGTCACATCCAAGATGGTGACTCCCATTCCTGAAACTTTCCACCAGTGTTATCGTGACATATTCTATTTCCCATCTCTTGAGTGACTTAATCATCTTGCCTAAATGTTGCCCACAAATGAGATTTGGACACATTGCTCAGCTGAGCACCTTGGCAATTTGACTCTCCTGTCTTAAGAATATCCTCAGGAAGGATTGTCGCATGGTTTTGGACACATCATCTAGTTTTCTTACTCTCCTCTGCTGTCTGAACGCTCCTTCCACTGAGGATTATAGCATTTCTAATCATGCCATCCAAATTGTACGAATCTATTTCCTGGTCCCTTCAACATGAGACATTGTGACATATCTCTGGGCCTAGAATTTAGGTGATATGAATCTCTTCTTCTGTCTGGACACTGCCCACAAGGGGCATTGTGCCATATATCTGGTTGTAACCCCCAGTTTATGCAACTCTACTGCCAGGAATATGCCTACAAGGAGAATATTGGAACATTTCTGGCTCAGCATTTAGTGTACTTGGCTGTCATGCATATTTCATAATCCACAAAGTAAATTGTTACATATACCTAGGCACAACTTACAGGCATGATAATGACTCTCATATGTGGACCTGATAAATAGGGTTACTTCTGAGTCTCATAACTTGCTTCAGAAACATGAGTGATTAAATCACTTTCTCCTAAAAAAGAAGACAAGGAAGATTATAACAGCCTCAGATGTTTTATAAAGGCCTTGGCCCATACAGAGAGTTTTATAACGGAACCCAAGAGAAAGGTTAAACTGTGAGTCTTATGTGTGCACTCAGCTGACAGCAAGTACTGTCACCATCTCACATATATGACGCCAACTGCCAATCATGAAAACAAGACATGTGTGGTATTATAAATCTCATTCTCAGAATTTTCTGCCAGTGTGAGTGATATAAATCTTCACCAAGCCCCTGTGTGATTTTATTCTCCAGATTTGTTCCAGTCCACATATGTTATTGTGATATCAACCTGGGCCAACCTTTAGGTGATGTGAAGCTCCTGCCTCGACCCTGCTGTCATTAAGAATCATGACATATCACTAGATCCCGCACCCAGGTCATGTTACATTTTTGTCTGAGTGGGTGATAGTGACATAGGGCTTAGCCAGGCACAGAGGTGACAGGACTTTTTTGCTAGTACCATGTCCTAAAGAGGGCATTGTGACAAATCTCTTGGCCTATCACCTAGGTGATGTTGTGCTCCTGCTTGGGTACTGCTTACCTGGATAACAACATAATGCACAGAGGTGATGGTACTTTCTTGCTAAGGCCATGTCCTAAAGAAGGCATTGTAACAAATCTGTGGGCCTATCGGCTAGATGATGTTGCTCTCCTGCTTGGGTCCTTCTTACCTGTATAGTGGACATATTTCTAGGCTGCGCACATGGGTGATGGTACTCTTTCACCAGGGCCATGACTCAAGGAGGACAGTGTGACGTATCTCTGGGCCAATCCCCTAGGTGATGTGACTCCCTGCTTGTGCCCTGCCCACATTGAGCATTGTGATATTTTTTGTACTTATTTTTTGTAACTCTGTTGCCTGTGTCCTGTCTTAAGGAAGTCTTGTGACATATCTTAGGACCCAGCATCAAGGTGATGTGACTCTTCTCCCTGGCTTCACCTCACATGTTAGATTGTGTCGCATACCTAGTAAGCACCTAGGTGATATGACTCTTCTCTTCTGCATGAGTCCTGCCTACTTGGGACATTGGGCCATATATCTGAGCCTGTGTCTTAAGTGATGTGAATCTTTTTTTCTGCAAGAGCCTTTAGAATGGGGTGATGTGACATATTGCTCAGCCCAATACTTAGGTAAGATGACTCCTTTTTTCCTGAACTATGCCCATGAAAAGGAGCTTTGATGTATCGCTGGTCCCAGCATGAAGATGACGTTTCTTTTCTTACTAGGTCCAGCATAAAGAGACAATTGTGGCATACTGCTGGGACCCCCACCCTGATGATGTAACTCTTTTGCCTGTTCCAGAATAACCAAGCATTTTTTACATACCATGGGCCTATTCTGTAGGTAATCTTGTTCTCATCATTAGTATGCATTTCTTTTTCCTATATTTTCTACATTTGGGTTTGTGTCTTATTGCTGAGTCCAGCACCCAGTTATCATAACCCCAATTTCTAGACCCTGCATTGAGAGGGCATTGTGACATATTGCTTGGCACAGCACCTAAGTATGCTACCTTTCTGCAAAACTTTTTTTTTCTACAAATGGTATGAAATTTCCATTGCTTCATTTCAGATGCATTATGATCGAACT
Organism: Pongo abelii; assembly: GCF_028885655.2. Lineage (NCBI taxonomy): Eukaryota > Metazoa > Chordata > Mammalia > Primates > Hominidae > Pongo > Pongo abelii. The sequence continues at coordinate 36,346,663 of NC_072009.2, read as the reverse complement.
GAAATTGAAATTTCACCAATATTAGATGTTTTGCCTTTCATGGCTACACTTAGAAAAATAGGTAAGGTTATGAGTTGCAAATTTGTACAAAGTTCACAGAAGCTTACAACAGTAACACATAATCTATAAGCTCCTTGGTTGGTACACAGAGTTTTATAACATGGACTAGCAAAAGTTAAGGTTTGACTCTTGATTACACATGCAGGTAAGAGAAAAATTTGTCAACATCCCACATTTACAAAGCCCGCTGTTGAAGTCCTGAGTCTAACAAGTAAATAAAGTACAAAGATGGAATTGTGACTTTCATATATGGATCTTGCTACAGGTGAAATCGTAACTCACTTCTGGACCCACATCAGGGGCATAATAATGTGTCTTCTGTCTGAACCTAGCCTATAAAGAGGGATGTTGCCTATCATAACTGAGTTTAAAGCAGTATGTAAGATTGTGAGTCAATAGGAGCATGTAGGCCTCAGAATGGATTGCAACTCTCATGCATGTTGCTTAAAGCCTTTGTATGTTGTAGAGTGTGTCATGGGATCACCCAGAATACACACGAGATTGTGACTCTTATATACTCACCAAACAAACAGTCAAAGTTGTCACCCTAATAGATGAAGAGATTGTGCCATATCACTAGGCCTAGTACCTCTAGGTGTTGAGAATTTTAGGCTTAAATTCTTTTCCATGGTTGCATTGTAAAACATCCCTGGGTTAGAATCATAATACTTTAACCCTCTGCTTGGACCGTGACAACAGGGGATATTATCACATGTCTTTAGGCCTATCAGCTAAGTGGTGTGTCTCTCCTGCCAGTGCCCTGCCCACAAAGGACACTGTGACGTATCACTAGATAAAGCATCTAGGTAATACAAATCTACTCTCCTGCAGAATCCTGCCCACTGAAGAAATTGTGACATACCACTGAGTGAAAAACCTAGGTGATGTGACTCTCCTCTTTGTCCTGGACTCTGCCAAGAGAGTCCCAGAAGATGTGCTGAGCCCAGTCCCAAGAGACATTGACTATCCACTTTTTTTAAACCCTGTATTCAGTAGGCATGATGACAAATTACTTGAGACTGTACCCAGGTGATATGACTCTTCTGACTGGGTCCTGCCTACAGTGCAGATTAATATGTATCCCTGGATCAGAATCCAGATGATTAGCCTCTTCTTCTGTCTTGTCTCTGTCCAAAGGGGAAATTGGGACATATACTTGGATTCAGCTCATATGCACAATAATAACTCTATGGTCATGGGTAAAGTTCTCTATCACCCACCTGTAAGAATACACAGAAAAGTATCCCACTCAGGCGTATCATATAAAGCCTGAGTGGTACAAAGGGTGTCATAACAGGCACCCGAAAGCAGGTGGTATTGTGACTCTTGGATGCACACCAAGCTGACACAATTGTTATTCTCACCCATGAACAGAGCCTACCAATGCAGTGCTAAATCTCACACACATAAGCCATTGACTCTTGAAACAATTACACTTGTACATGAATCTGATCCACAGGTGTTTCATGATGTTTGAACCAAGATTAAGCAGAACTGTGGTGCTGTGTCTCTCTTATTAGAACACAGTCTTCAAGTGGGATTGGGGCTCTTACACATGGATCTTCCCATTGCTGAGATTGTGACTCCTGTACTATGACCCAACTCGTAGAATGTGTTGATTCTCATACCCAAAGCTAGGACCTGAGTGGACTGAAAATTATTTCTGAACCTTCTTGAAAGTGTGATTAGGTCATGTAACTCTGCCCAGCACGTGGGTAATTTGATGCACATTTCTAGGCCCAGACCACAGATGAAATTTTGCCATATGCACAACAGGCCCCTAATCAATATATAACACCATCCTTGTCTCTGCTTACAAAGAGCACTTTTATATATCACTGGGACCATCACCCAGGTGATGTGATTTACCTGCCTGAAAACTGCCTAAAAAGAGAATTGTGTCTTATATTTAGGTCCATCACGTAAGTGATGTGACTCCCTTCTACTGTCTTGACCTTGCAGTTACAGAGCATTGTGACACATCACAGGCTACTGCACCCAGGAGATGAGATTTTTTGGGGGGGTTCTGGCAACATAGTAACATATCACTTGGCTCAGCACTGAGGTGATGTTTCTTCACTTTTCATTGTGTCCTGACCACAGGGAGCTTGGGACATGTTCCTGGGCACAGCACCAAGGTGAGCTCACTCTTTAGCCTTGTTACTACAGTTAATGGTCATTGTGACATAATCTAGGCCAGTTTCCTAGATGAAATGAGTCTTCTCTCATGCCAAACTCCTTCCCACAGAGGGTTTTTTTAATATATCACTGAAACCAGCATCCAAGTGATCTGCCACTTCTGCAAGGGTTTTGTCCACCAGGTGCATTGCAACATCTCACTGGACCTGCACCCATGTAGGTGATGTGAGTTTCTTGCCTTCTTTCTGGCCACAGGTGATATTGTGTCATATACCTGAGACCAAAACAAAAGCCTAACAGCAACCCATATGTTTGGAGCCAGGACATGTGCAGGATGGTGACTCTAATTCTTAAATCTTTCCACAAGTGAAATTGTGAAACATACCTTTGCCCAGCTCCAGAGAGATTTAATAATTCTCCCTAGGTATAGCCCACAAATGAAATTTTGACAAATACCTGGCCAAGTAACTTGATGATTTTACTATGCTATTTAACAGTGGCCTCAGGAGGGATTGTATCATATTTCTGAACACATCATCTAGGTTACATGATTCTCCTCTCCTGCCTGTACCCTGCTTAATTTGGTAATTGTAGCATTTCTAAACACTGCATCTAAATGATATGACTCTCTTTCCTGGGTCCTGTCAACAGGAGGCATTTTGACATATTTTGGGACCTGTTATTTAGGTGATATTACTCTCCACTTCTTCCTGGACACTGCCCACAAGGGACATTGTGCCACAGAGCTGGACCCAGCACACAAGTCATGTGGCATTTCTGACAGGACTCTGTCTACAAAGATAATATTGAAATATTTCAGGCCCATAATTTACGTGATGAGGCTGTTCTGCCTGCTTCATAACCACTCATGGAATTGTAACATATACCTAGAAAAGACGCACAGGAAAGATGATGACTCTTAGGTGTGAACTCAGCAAATATACAATATTTAGGCTCTTATAATTAGGTGTAGGGACACGTGTGATATTATGGATCACATTCTTGTACAAAGGTCACAAAAGATTACAACATTCACACATACTTTATGATGCCTTTGGGTTATACAAGTAGAACCAATGTAGCACTCAGCACACAGATGAAATTGTGAGTCTTGTATGCAAACCCAGCTGACAGAAATAACTGTCATCATCTCACATGGTTGTGGCCAACTGTCACACATAAAAACAGGACATGTGTGGTATCATAAATCTCACCTTTGACGTTTTCTGAAAGTGTGATTGTGATATACGTATTTGCCAAGCACCTGTGTGGTTTGACTTTCCAGAATGGTCCCAGTTTACATACGAAATTGTGACATCTGCCTGGGTCAACCCCGAGGGGATGTAACTCTCATGCCTAGGCTCTTCTCTCAGTAAGTGTTGTGACAGATCACTGGATCTAGCAGCCAGGTGATCTTACATTCTTGCCTGTGCCATGTCCACAAAAATTACTGTGAAATAATCCGGTGTCCACCTCATAGGTGATGTAACTCTCATCTTTGGAATGGGCCCTGCCCAAAGGAAGGATAGTGACATATCGCAATGCCAATCACACAGGTGAGGGTATACTTTTGCCAGAGCCATGCTGAAAGTAGGGCATTGTCACATACCTCTAGGCCTGTCACCTAAGTTATGTGGCTCTCTGGTTTGGGCCCTGCCGACCTGGAGAGTGACATATTTCTACGCCAGGCACACAGGTGAGGGTACTCTTTTGCCAGGGCTATGCTTCATAGAGGACATTGTGACATGTCTCTTCAGCTATCACCTGGTTGCATTGACTCCCTCTCTGGGATCTACTCACATGGAGCATTGTGGAATAAGCAGAGAATTTTCACCTCGTTTATGTAACTCCCTTTGCTGGATGATATCCTAAGACAGCCTTGTGACATATCTCAGGACTCAGCACCAAACAGATGTGGCTCCTCTACCTTGTTTCTGCTTACATGTTACATTCTGCATATTTGAAGGAAAGCCCCAAGGTGATATGACTTTCCTCATCTCAATGAGCCCTGCCTGCTGGAAACATTTGGACATATTTCTGAGCCCATGATCTAAAAATGTGACTCTATTTTTCTGCCTGGGGCTTCACATTAAGAGGATTTTGGCACATTGCTGATCCCAGCACTCAGAATATGTGACTCTCCTCTTGTTCCCGAACAATGCCCACAAAAAAAAGAATTTGGACCTATTGCAGGGCCCAGCATCCCAATGATGTTACTCATCTGCCTGGGTTTTGCAGAAAGAAGAAATTATGGCATATTGCATATTGATAAGCCCAGCATCCTTATGATGTGACTCTCCGGCCCAACATCCTTATGATGTTGGAGCCACTGAAGGTATTTTGACATATCTTCAGCCCATAATGTAGATGTTTTGGCTCTCCTAACTTGGCTGGGTATTTTCCACATGTGAGATGTTGTCATCTTGCCGGCTCCAGCACCCAGTTATTGAGACCTAATATCCTATACCCTGCCTAGAGAAGGAATTTTGACATATTGCCTGGCACACCATATAGGTGATGTTTCCGCCTGCATACTTATTCGGCCACATATGGGATTACGACATATATCTTGCTTTAGTTCACAGGCATGATGATCAAACTTATTTTGGGATTCAGCCAATAGGAGACATTTTACCTCTCATCATTAGGCTTAGGGCAACAGGTAAGTTCCTGGGTTACATATTTCTACCAAGGTCACAGAAACTTACAACACTGAGTTGTATTTTTTCAAACACTTTGGTAGTAGAATGTTTCATAACAGGGCCCAGCAAAAAGTTCAGATAGAGACTCATGGTTACACACCCAGGTGAAATCAAAAGTTGTCATCATCCAACATTTACAATGCCTAAGTTTGAGGTCCTGAGTCTAACAATAGAATACAGCTCAAAGATGGAGGTTTGACTTTTATATGTTAATCTGACAAAAGTTGGGATGGTGACTCATTTCTGGACCCAGCCCACAGGCATAATAATGGGTCTTCCTCCTCAACCCTGCCTATAGGGGAGGTGATGACTATCAAACCTGAGTTTAGGGCTGTATGTAAGTTTGTGAGTCCATAGGAGCAAGTAGGCCTCAGAGAGCTTTGCAATTCTTATGCAGGTTTAAAAAACCCTCAGCTCTTGTAGAGAGTGTTATGTATTGGCGTAACACACATGTGAGATTGTGACGCTAATATACACATTCAGGTAAAAGTTAAACCTGTCACTCTCAAAGATGAGGAGATTGTGTCATATGACTGGGCATAGTATCCAGGTGTTGAGACTTTTTGGCTCATATTCCTTTCCATGGGTTTATTGTTACACATCAATGGGACAGAATCATAAAAATGTGACTCTTCTGTATGGGCCTTGTCAATAGGGGATATTATTACATATTTCTGGTCTTTTCGCTAGGTGATGGGTCTCTCCAGCCTGTGTCCCCCACCCAGAGGACATTTTGAAATATCACTCTGCTCTCCTGCCTGGGTCTTGCTTATTGAAATGTAACTCTGCTCTCCTGCCTGGGTCTTGCTTATTGAAGGAATTGTGACATATGGCTGAATGCAAAACCTAGGTGATGTCTTTCCTGTCTATTCAAGAGTTTATACCTATGTTGAATTTTGTTTCATGACTTTGGTGTTCTGCTATCATACCGATAGCAAATCCTTTGATTAATGTAGGTTTGCTTTGTGTTTGGAAATTGTTATGTGTAATCCTATATGTATAGGAAGCATTACATATACCATATATATATTTAAGATTGTCAGGCTTTTCATGGTTTATTGGAATCTTAAGTAATTTTGTGGAGTTTTTTCTGTTTTTGGAAAAGTAAAATTAAAAATTGAAAAGGACTGTGTTGCAGGTGTGGGTCACTTTAAGCATTATGGACATCTTCATAATATTTTATCTCCCAACCCTTGAAAAACAGCATGCTTAAAAATATGTCCTTGTCTGGGCATGGTGACTCATACCTCTAATCCCAGCACTTTTGGAGGCTGAGTATGGTGCACAGAGAAGTCAAGAGATACAGACATTCCTGGCCAACATAATGAAAGGCCATCTCTACTAAAATACAAAAAAATAGCTGGGTTTGGTGGTGCATGAATGTAGTCACAGCTACTGTGGAGTCCAAGTCAGTGGAATCACTTGAACCAAGTAGGTGGAGATTGCAGTGGAGCTGAGATTGCATCACTGGACTCCAACCTAGCTCCAGAGTGATAGTCCATCTCAAAAGAAAAAAAGAAATCTGTGTTGCTTAATTTTTATATTTTTGGAGTTTTTCTGTTTTTCTTTTGTTACTAAATTCTAGTTCCAGTCCACCTGGGCTATAAACAATTTTCCATAAAATTTCAACTAAAAAATAATTAAGACTTTTTTTGTGGTGTCACATGTGGTCCATCTAGGAAAATATTTTATGTGCTATTGAAAAGGATGTCTATTCTGTTGTCTCTATATATTTCTTTGGTGTAATTATTGTACAGTACATTCAAGTTTTTGTTTCCTTATTGATATTCTGTCTTGCTTTATTTATTAGTGAAAGTGGAGTATAGATGTATACTTCCATTATCTGATTGCTGCCTATTTTTGATTCAATTCTGTCAATGTTTAATTTATATGTTTGGAATAACTCTCCTGCATTTGTAGGTTCTCAGTGAATGAACCCTCTTACTATATTTTAACGTCCTACATTGTCCTTTGTGAATTCTGACATAAAATAAATTATATAAATATAACAGTTTTCAACTTAATACATTGTTACCTCTTCTCTCATTTGATTAACACTTGCATGGAATGTATTTTTATACTGCCATTTTCAGTCTAATTTTTATTAGATCTGAAATGAGTCTCTTAAAGACATGACATAGTTACATCCTGATATAGACAACAATATAGCCACATTTTTTTTTTTCATTTGGAAGGATAATTTTGCAGGCTCTAGCATTCTTTCTTAGGCTTTTTATTTCAGTGTTTTAACTATGTCATCTTATTCCCTTCATGCACAAAAGATTGACATTCATAAATTTACTGGTAATCTTGCAGAAGCATACATATGAATAACACATCTATTTTTTCTTTCTGAATTCCAGATTTTCTTCTTTTCTGTGACTTTCAAAACATTGCGTACATTTTGTCTTGTTAGAAATCTCTTTGTATTAACCTTAGTTGAAACTGTCTGAGCGTCTTGATTTTCTTACCATTTTTTACTAATGTTGAAGTACATATTAGTCTTTTTTTGGACTTCTACTGCACAATTTTCATTCCCTTTTGTGATTTTTATCTTTCTGTTGGTTTCACTTATTTACTTTTTTTCTTTATTTCTATTTTACTGATTAAGCATCATTGAGGTGGTGATTTTAATTTTTTAGCATTTTTTAAAAATACATCTAAACTAACCCAAATTGCCTCTGGTAATTTTTATATCTCCATTCTTTTATAACTGATTTCTGGATATTCATTTTTATCTTGATTAAGCCATATCATCTTGATGTTTTGTATATGTTGTAATCTTAGGTTGCAATTTGCATAATAAAAAGCAACATTTCAAAATCTCTATTCAGTGGCTTTGGGGGAATATGATACCAATTTCTTAGGCTAGAGATTCTTGGAGTCTCTCAAGCCTGTTCTTTGGATGTTTTTTCTGATCTTGTGTGTTTTTTAGTTAAAAAAGATTCCCCATGTTTTTTTCTTCTTATTTTTTATTATTTATTTGTGTATTTATTTATTTATTTGAGTTGGAGTTTCACTCCTATTGCCCAGGCTGGAGTGCAATGGCATGATCTTGGCTGATTGCAACCTCCAACTCCTGGGTTCAAACAATCCTCCTGCCTCTGCTTACCTAAGAGCATGGCTAACTTTTGTATTTTCAGTAGAGACAGGGTTTCACCATGTTGACCTGGCTGGTCTTGAACTTCTTACCTCAGGTGATCCACCCATCTCAGCCTCCCAAATAGCTAGAATTACAGGTGTGATCCAATATTCCCAGCCATTCCACATATTTCTCATTGAGATCCTGCAGTCAGCTGGATACCCGTAGTCTGCCTATGATACTGAAGTCTTTCTTTTTTTGTAACAGTTATTTCTCTTTAGTCTCAGTCAACGTATACCATCTTTCCTTTCAACACTGTCTTGGAATATAGGAATTTGTCTTTGGTAAAAATTCAAAAAGCCAGAAGCATGGACATGTCACTGTTTTATTTATTTTTGAAGGGGTAAGACAGGAGTTGTCAGTCTCTACACTTTTCATAGGATAAAAAATGTGTGTAGTGGGTAAATATGAAATAATTCTATTACACTTCTATGTGGTTCTTGGCATTTTGTTCGCTTGGTGCTGCAAATGCTTAACTGATTCTTGGACTTCTCACAAAGACATTTTGGTAAGTATATTATGTTAAATTTAAATGTTTATAAAAGAATTAGGCCCTGTGGTATTTTATTGTCACCTTGTTAATGTGCCTTGTATAATTACACATTTGTAAAGTGTATTCACCTGAGTCTAATGAGGGAGAAATTTTGTCTTTTTTGGTTCATTTATTTCAGCTGGTTGTTTTCATTTTACTACAGAGATATTGATGGAACACAACATAAAAGATTCATTCCAAAAAGTGACTCTGATAAAATATGAAAGCTGTGACTTTAATAACTTACTTTTATTTTTTAATGGTTTTTGCTATATTTAATATTCAGGTGTGACATATTGTGTTTATATTTATACTCTTTGTTTGCTTAACAGTAGTATTTTTTTCTTTTTATTATTATAATTACACTTTGGGCTCTATGGTACATGTGCGCAACGTGCAGGTAAGTTACATATGTATACATGTGCCATGCTGGTGCGCTGCACCCACCAACTCGTCATCTAGCATTAGGTATATCTCCCAATGCTATCCCTCCCCCCTCCCCCCACCCCACAACAGTCCCCAAAGTGTGATGTTCCCCTTCCTGTGTCTATGTGTTCTCATTGTTCAATTCCCACCTATGAGTGAGAATATTCGGTGTTTGGTTTTTTGTTCTTGTGATAGTTTACTGAGAATGATGATTTCCAGTTTCATCCATGTCCCTACAAAGGACATGAACTCATCATTTTTTATGGCTGCATAGTATTCCATGGTGTATATGTGCCACATTTTCTTAATCCAGTCTATCATTGTTGGACATTTGGGTTGGTTCCAAGTCTTTGCTATTGTGAATAATGCTGCAATAAACATACGTGTGCATGTGTCTTTATAGCAGCATGATTTATAGTCCTTTGGGTATATACCCAGTAATGGGATGGCTGGGTCAAATGGAATTTCTATTTCTAGACCCCTGAGGAATCACCACACTGACTTCCACAAGGGTTGAACTAGTTTACAGTCCCACCAACAGTGTAAAAGTTTAAAGAAACGCTACCAAAGTGCAGGTTATTGCAAGGGCAGAAAAGCAGTTTTAATGGCTTTCCTCAATGTTTGTCCTCTACACATAGTAAAACAAATGTGACAAAGCTTTTGAGTTGTGCTCAAATTTCAGTGAACATAAAAAAAAAAGTTAGTGGGAGAAATGCTACAAATGTGAAGAATGTGGCAAACACTGTACATTGTTCTCAGATTTTACTATAAAAAAGGGAATTCATATTGTAGAGAGATGCCACAAATGTGAAGAATGTGGCAAAGCCTTTAAAAAGTTATCAAGCCTTACTGAACATAAGAAAGTTTATACTGGAGAGAAATCTTACAAATATAAAGAATGTGGCAAACCTTCACCTGCTCCTAAACCTTTATTAAACACAAGAGAAATCATGCTGGAGACACATCCTAAAAATGCATGGAATGTGGCAATGCCTTTAAGTGCTTCTCAGACCTTACTAATCATAAGAGAATTCAAACTGGAGAGAAACCCTACAAATGTGAAAAATGTGGCCAAGCATTGAGCTCATTCTCACACCTCATTAGACATAAGAAAATTCATACTAGAGAGAAAGTCCACAAGTGTTAAAAATGTGGAAAAGCCTTTAACAAGTCCTCATATTGTGTTCAACATCAGACATTTAATGCTGAACAAATGCAATATAAGGGTAATGACTGATGAAGACCATTTATTTGACATCTTGGAAGGTCTCTAAGAACTTGGTTTACAATCTCGATGTTTATGTTTTGGGTGCATATATAGCACTTTATTCTTACATAATGTTCTTTTTTGTCTTTTTAAAAAATCTATGTTGAATTAAAGTGTTTTGATAGATACTATAATTGCAACGGCTGCTTTTTTTTCTGTTTTCTATTTGCTTGGTAGATTTTTCTTTTTCCATTTATTTTTATCTTATTTTAGATGGGTGTCTCAATTACAGCATACCATTAGATATTAACTCTGCATTCAATTTGCCACTCTGTTTTTTAATTGGGATATTTAGCCCATTTACATTTAAAGTTAGCATTTTTATGTGTGGATTTGATTCTGTCCCTGTGATCTTATCTGGCTCTTTTGCACATTTATGTATTTGCTTTATAGTGCCAGCTGTTTATGTACTTTTGTGGTTTTGTTGCTGTTGTTGCTGTTGTTTTTGTAGTGACTTGTAATAGTCTCTTATTTAATGCTTTCTTCAGAAGTTCTTGTAAGGCCGGTCTTGTGGTAATCAAGTTCCTCAGTGTTGGCTTATCTGAATAGGATCATACTTATTTTTACTTCCATAGCTTACTTTGGTAAGATATAGAATTCTTGTTGTGAGAAGTCAGGGACTCTGAATGAAGGGACCTGCTGAAGCCATGGCAGAAGAACATAAATTGTGAAGATTTCATGGACATTTGTCAGTTCTCCAAATGAATACTTTTATAATTTCCTATGCCTGTCTTTATTGCAATCTCTGAACATAAATTGGGAAGATTTCATGGACATTTATCACTTCCTCAATCAATACTCTGTTTCCTATGGCTGTCTCTACTTTAACCTCTTAATCGTTTCATCTTCATAAGCTGAGGATGTATGTCACCTCAGGACCCTGTGATGATTGCGTTATCTGCACAAATTTTTTGTAAAGCATGTATGTTTCAACAATATGACATCTGGGCACCCAGAAAAAGAACAAGATAACAGCGATGTTCAGGGAACAAGGGAGATAACCATAAGGTCTGACTGCCTGTGGGGCCAGGGAGAACAGAGTCATATTTCTCTTCTCACAGGAAGTCAATAGGAGAAATATCTCTGAATTCTTTTCTCAGCAAGGAATAGCCCTGGGAAAAAAGGCATTCCCAGGGGGAGGTCTCTAACATGGCCTCTCTAGGAGTGTCTGTCTTATGCGGTTGAAGATAAGGGATGAAATACAGCCTGGTCTCCTGCAGTGCCCTCAGGCTTGCTGGGATTCAGAAATTCCAGCCTGGCAAATTCTAGTCAGATCCATTGTCTGTTCTCAAGCCCTGTTTCCTGTTAAGATGTTTATCAATGACAGTGCATGCCCAGTGGGACATGGACCTTCATCAGTAATTCTAATTTCACCTTCACCTTGTGATCTTGCTCTGCCCTCTTGCCTTGTGATCTTTTATTGCCCTATGAAGCATGTGAACTCTGTGACCCACTCCCTATTCATACACCCCTCCCTTTTTGAGATCCCTAATAAAAACTTGCTGGTTTTGTGGCTCAGGTGGTTATCACAGAACCTGCTGACATGTGATGTCACTCAGAGAGGCCCAGCTGTAAAACATCCATTTATTTTTTTACTCTTCCTCTTTATTTCTCAGACCAGCTGACACTTATGGAAAATAGAAAAGAACCTATGTTGAAATATTGGGGGCTGCTTCCCCTGATAATTCTTGTTTGGAATTCTTTTTTTAAAGAATGTTGAATATTGACCCCTAGTCTCTTTTGAGTTGTAGGATTTCAGCTGAAAAGTTTGTTGTTTGTCTGATGGTCATCTTTTAGTGGTGGCCTGGCCTTTCACTCCAACTGCTTTTTCATTTTGACCTTGGAGAATCTCATGATTTTGTGTCTTGACAATGACCTTCTTGTAGGGTATCTTACTGGGGTTATCCACATTTCTTTCATTTGAATGTTGACCTCTCTATCTAGGCTGGAAAAATTCTCATGGATGATATCTGGAAATATGTATTTCAAGTTGTTTTCATTCTTCCCATCGATTTCAGGCATTCTTTTTAATCATAGATTTGGTTTCATTACATAATCTTGTATTTCTTAGAGACATTGATTCATTTCTCTTTATTCTGTTTTCACTATTCTTGTCTGTCTTATTTCAGAAAGCCAGTCTCAAAGCTCTGAGATTCCTTCCTCTGCTTGGCCTATTCTGCTGTTAATACTTTTGATTATATTATAAAGTTTTGTATTGTGTTTTTCAGCTCTATCAAGTTGACCACATTTTCCTCCTGATTAGCTATTTTTTCCATTAATTCCTGCAATTTTTTCCCTTTATTGCATTGGGTTGCAACTTATATTTGTAGTTCTATGAAGTTGATTTCTATCCATATTCCGAATTCTACTTCTGTCATATTAGGCCTTGCTGAAATGACCAAATTACATAATTTGGCCAAGAATAGGCCAAATTACATAATTTGGCCAAGAATAGGCCAAATTATTCTATTACAGAATAGGCCAAGCACAGGAAGGAATCTCAGAGCTTCGAGACTGGCTTTCTGAAATAAGACAGACAAGAATAGTGAAAAAGGAATAAAGATAAATAAATCAAAGTCTCTAAGAAATACAGGATTATGTAATGAAGCCAAATCTATGATTAAAAAGAATGCCTGAAATCGATGGGAAGAATCAAAACAACTTGAAATACATATTTCCAGATGTCATCCATGAGAATTTTTCCAGCCTAGATAGAGAGGTCAACATTCAAATGAAGGAAATGTGGATAACCACAGTAATGACCAAATTACAGAATTTGGTCATTGGGATGAAAGGAGTCACTGTGGCTTTTTGTGTTTTCAACATTTTTGCACGGATTTTGTTGAATCTTTCTGGGCATGTCTTTGAGGTTGCTGAACGTTGAATGGAGTTTTTTTTTTTTTTAATCCTATTCAATGGTCTGTAATATCTAATTGTGGTATAAGGTGGGTTCAGCCTACAGGCTTTGCTCCTGGGAATTTTTGTTTGTTTGTTTGTTTGTTTTGTTTTTGGTGGCAGGGAGACAATGCCCAGCTCCCAACTCAGAGGCTGCACCCTCTGGGGCAGTTGTATTTATTTCCAACCGTCTTCTCTGGCTCCTTGAAATTTCAAGTCCATCACTCTGTAGGACTAGCATGCCACAGCTGCAGCAAAGTGATAGTGAATATGGGTTTCTGCCTGCTTTTGGGCATTTACCTTAGTGGCAGGAGCAAAGAATTTGGGAAGTGGGTGAGGAGGTACCTGCTGGACACTGTGTGTGCTGTTTCACTAATGGTTGGTTGTGTTAGCTTGGTGCAGGATACTGACCAGTGAATGTTGTGATGCCTTCTTTGTGCCCCCACCAATAAAGAAGTGATTGTTCAGAGTATGGGAGAATACACAGTTCTCTGCACAGTGTTAACACAAAGGCAGAGTTGTGGCTTTCTGGCTGTCTGCCCGCCAAAGCTTCATCTACAGCGGAAGCTGCTGTGGGTGGCAGGGGAATACTGCATTCTTATTTGCTGGTGGGTCAAGCAAAGTCCAACCCACCTTTGCAGATATGTGCCACCAAAGTATTATCAGGAGTTGCTATGGTCTCCGGAGAAGCTGCAGTATGGGGAACATACACATGGGCTGGTGCAGCCACAGGGGCTGCTTTGCTGGAGCAATTAGGGCTCAGGCATCATCCAGCAATGCAGATGTTATGGTATGGTAAACTACTCTTCCAGAGGAGCTGAGACTGCCCTGAAAGTGGCTGCAGCCAGACTGGGATCCTGGGAGAGACCAGCAGACCAAGGAGTGCTCAGTTGGAGCAGCTTCTTCTCATTTGCAAGACTATCCTGCAGAAATTATGTCCAACAAGTTCTCTAGGGCTAAAGTATCTTACGAGAGAAGGTTTAGCCTAGAGAAATGGCCATCACTGGCCACACTTTGCTACAGATGCTCTTGTGCCAAACCCACTGGGCACCACATAGGCTGGCTTGCTGCTCCACCTCTTTGCTTTTCTTCTGGGTTGCTGCATCTCAGAGAGATGCAGGTCAGTAATCCCTCAGTGCAGTCAGCCCAGGATGGAGGAGCTGTGCTTCTGGCCACGTAGAGGTTCACTGTCTGGGGAGGAGCAGTGAGAAGTGTGTGAAACCCATGGAGGTTGGACTGGCCTCTTCTCCTTGGGTAAACTGCAGCTTGTTTAAGGTGTGAATAATGCACTTAAGTTTTTGGACTTTTCATTAGCCCGAGGCAAGCAAGGACAGTTCTACTGCAGAAGCAGTGGCAGAAATATATTCAGTTGGTGCTGGAGTCTCTGTCCAGGGAATTGCTAACTTGCTACTGGCTCAATAACTCTGGGAATGATTGGCTAGTGGGCCAGTCCTGGAGAACCTTCCTAGTGAGAATATAGGAGAACAGGCCCTTACATAACAATGTGGCCACTTTCTGAAGGGCTGTTGCATTATTCTGAGTGTCCATTGCAGTTTCTAGTCATCTCCAACTTTCCAGTATCTGAAGTTATCACCAGTAAATGCTGCAAAACAGCAACAATGGCAGCATGCCCTTTTCTCTGGGAGCCCTATCCCAGAGAGGTTAGACCTTTTTCCAGCACAAAAGCACGTATAGGAGGTAGCAAAAATCTCAGTTGAAAGATCATACCCAGTGAGTATTACATAATTGGGGACCCACTTGAAAAACAATCTAGCCACATTTCTGTAGGACAGCTCTGCTGGGCAGAGGTACCACTTCCATCCTCAGTTTATTTGGATCCTCAAAAGCCAGAAGGCTGGAACAGCTAAGTCACACAAACAGCAAAAAGGGCAGCTCACTCCTCCCTCCAGGAACTATATCCCAAAGACATTCCAAAATTCCATTGATCAAATAGCACCAGTGGTGGTACATGGACACCATGGTTGGAAAGCACTTCCCAGTGAGGAGGAATGAGATTGCAGACCTGCTTTAATAGGCAATCTGGACATGTCTTTTTACAGCACCTGTACTGTGCTAGGAGATTCTTTCTGTCCCGTCGGCTTGAGCTCTTCAAAGCCTGAAGGCTGGAATGGCTAACTTGCCAAAGCAGCAAAGATGGTGGCCCACTCCTCTTTCTGGTAGCTCCATCATGTGGAGGTGAAATACTGTTTTCAATGGTTGGCTGGAATTATAAGCCAGGAGATCTTACCCTGTGAGGAATTGTGGAAATGAGTCCTACAGACCATCACTGCTCAGCCCCCTGGATTCTGCCTGTTTCCTATGGGAGCGTACAAGGATGTAACCTCCTGCTTTGCTGGAGGTACAGCTAATTTTTCTTGGAAGACTGGAAAGCCAGATTATCTAAGGCTCTTGAATCCCTGCACTGGCCTGGGTGGCTGCTCTGCTGGGACTCCATGTAGCACTGTTTGTTAAACAGAAGGCCATAATGAAGTGGGTTCACGAGGGTATCTCCTTACCTGAGGGTTGCAAAGATCAGTGATAGAATCATGGGTTGTCAGGGTCACACATTCAATTACTGATTTACTGGGTGGAAAGTTTCCCTTAGCTTCATATTTTTCCCAGATGGCCCATTATTCTACCTTGCTTTACTCCATTCTCTAATAGATAAGTCATTTCTTTGATTGTTCCCAATGTTAGTACCTGGATGTTTCAGTTGAAGCTGCTGTATTTATGCATATTTTGCATTTCTCTCTGTGAGAACTACACAGTCCAGCAGATTCTAGCTGGCAATCTTGATTACTTTCCTCTAAAAGAAACCTACTTTTTTATTTTGAAAGAAATTAAGCCAGACCAGTGGCTCACACCTGTGATTCCAGTGCTTTGGGACACTGAGGGGATCATATCAAGAGGTCAAGAGATCAAGACCGTCTTCTCCAACACGGCAAAACCCCATCTCTACTAAAAATACAAAAAATTAGCTGGCTGTAGTGGTGAGCACCTGTGGTCCCAGCTACATGTGAGGGTTAGGCAGGAAGATCACTTGAACCTGGGAGGTGAAGGTTGCAGTTAGCCGAGATCGCACCACTGCACTCTAGCCTGGTGAGAGTGAGACTCCATCTCAAACAAAAACAAAAAATAAAATGTAATATCGCTTTCAAAAGCAAGTATTGATGTAATTTAACTCCTACATTTGATGCTTTCTTCATTTCTAGTGTTTATGTGAAAGAACATGGTCAATTGTTGCTGTACCAGAGTTATGAGAGGTTCTTCTATATTAGATAGACAGATTTACATTCTTTTTCATGGAAGGTTAAGAAAACTGAAATCTAATGTAAATGAAGAAAATCTAAGTAGAAAGGCCACTTAGTGGTTGGTTTGCAGCAGTATTTTTGTTTTGTTTTGTTTTGTTTTTGTTTTTGTTTTTTTGGAGTTGGAGTTTCACTTTTGTTGCCCAGGCTGGAGTGCAATGGCCCAATCTCCACTCATTGCAACCTCCAACTGCCAGATTCAAGCACTTCTCCTGCCTCAGCCTCTTGAGTATCTGGGATTACAGGCATGCACCACCACACCTGGCTAATTTTGTATTTTTGGTAGACATGGGGTTTCTCCACATTGGTCAGGCTGATCTGGAACTCCCAACCTCAGGTGATCTGCCTGCCTCAGCCTCCCAAAGTGCTGGGATTACAGGCATGAGCCACTGCATCTGGCCATGTTAACGGCGCATTATATGTGACAGGATGATAGGAGTGTTTTAAGTGATCAGGATAGTATTCTGCACAGCAAGTGAAACCATATGAATTTTAGAAGAAAATTCCTTTACCATTTGCAAATTAACATAATCAATATACAGTAAATTTACAAATGCCTTTTTAATGACAATGTGTGAACACAATTTGTTTTAATAAACCAAAATTGTTGTTTTTGTGTTATGGCTATTTTACATTCCATGTGTATTTTGCCACTGATGTTAACTTTTCGCATCTTACTCAAGGTTGTAGGTAACAGATGGTAACAATATACTATCAGGTGACAGTGAAATAACATCTCTAGTGGTTACTTTGTTAGTGGTCTTTAACTGAAAATAATTTTGGGAATATGGTTTCTACCACTTACATTTTTGTTTTTCTTGTAACTACAGATTATTATGATGGTTGCAATGAAGATTTTGAGTATAATGGAACTATATGCTTCAGAATTCTGAACAGCTATTTATAAAATTTTATCCTACTTTTTTTGAAAACATGACTTCTCTGGTCTGCTAAACATACACAGACTTTCAGTTTTGGTTTACGTGGTTTTAAAGGTACAGACATATCTCTGTAAAATAAAATTAAGGTGTAACAGACTTATAGAGAATAATCATATTTGTTTACAGTCATGTGCCTACTTTGAGAAGAAAAGAAAAATATTAGAATGAAACAGGTAATTATACAAACATTGATAATTCACCAGCAAATCAGAATTTTGAAGAATTTGAAAGCAAATTTATTATCTCTGCTTTGTATTAAATGTATTTATCTAATATGTCATTGCTCCTGGCTTTGAAGTATCTTATGCAAATTCTTTTTTATATCTGTTCATTTGTGGCTAACTGTAAACATAATACACAATTTTGTTTTTGTCCAGTTTTGTAAAACATTATTTGTATAATTTCCTCACAGATTATGAAAGTGGCTTTGGTGAAATATAATGGTGTTCACAAAATAATTTTCACATGTGAGTAATTTCACAGTATGTGCATTATTGAATGTTATTTATTTAGTATATTTTATATTTTGTTTCAATTAGAAAATGCAATTATTCAATTTTTGTTTAGTTATCATTCATTTTACTTCATAAATTTGATATAATTGAGCTTATTAAATGTATAGTGCCAATTTATTCAAGTAAATAGTTGAATGTTTAATAAGTCATGAGGTCTTTTTGGCATATAATGAAGTAAAAAAGGCAAAACTGGCTATGTAATAGAAGCTACATGATTAGAAAAAATATTCTTTTTAAAATTAGCCTATTGTCTCCAGTGAAAAATTGAAAATATCTATAATAAATAAATGACATGAATTTTTCTCAAAAAGAGATCATAATTATATGAAAACCTTGTAAAATTATTGGATTATGTTGTTACATTTAAACATCTATGGAGGAAAGCAGAGCGTTAGTCTATGCAGTCAAACCTGGAATGGCTGACACATGTTAAGGGTATTCATCACAGTTATTGAAAGCTAAAATGTCCTGAACTCTCTTCATTTAGATTAATAAAATATGGTTTAATCTTCCTCCTCTATATTCTGGCTTAGACAGAATTATCACGCCATTTTTTTACATTCCATTTTTTTTATTTATTTATTTTTCTTTGAGATGGAATCTCACTCTGTTGCCCAGGCTGTAGTGCAGGGGAATGATCTCAGCTCACTGCTACCTCTGTCTCCTGGGTTAAATCTATTCTTTTGCCTCAGTATACCGAGTTGCTGAGAATACAGGCACCCTCCACCAAGCCTGGCTAATTTGTTGTACTTTTAGTAGAGATAGTGTTTCACCATGTTAGGCAGGATGGTCTTGATCTCCTGACCTTGTGATCCACCCACATGGGCATGCCAAAATGCTAGGATTACAGGCATCAGCCACCATGCCCAGCCTTACTTCTAGATTTTGAAGCAGCTCATCCTCAACTTAATGTCTCTGAGGATAGAAATACTGTGTGATATGGAAAAACAAAACCAAATATTTCTTATAAACTAAGGAGTCTTTATTTCTGCCCTGCTGTCCTGGACTTTCAGAAGTGTAGTTCTGGCAGACATTCCTGAAAGGTCGATGTGGGAAACAAGCTTAAATGAAAATGGGGTATGTGTGAAGACTGTCTTTTTAGGAACTGGCAGGATTAGCCTTCTGTTCTGGGTAGATTTCGGGCAATCAGATGATATATAAAGAGAGGTTACATTGTACCAGGTCATTAGAAAAGCTGGATTCTGCCACTAGTAAAACTCTGTAAAAGTGGTATTTTTTGGCCTATGAATTGGATAAGTTTTTAAATATAACTGACATATTTGTTCTGTATGTTTTCAATAATTCTTTCAAAAGAGCTCTTTGCTTTATTAGTATACTGATGCAGATTCTGAGCACTTTTAAATCTGTTCATTATCAGATAATGAAAGATAAAGAATAAGTAAATGAATCTGTTTCAGTTTTTGTGGTTAATTTAGCCGGTAAATATAATCTCATTTCTATAATATTTAAGTTCTACTAATGAAGGCCAGAATAGATTTTTTTCTCCTAAAATTTTAGCAACTATAAAAGTATGTTTATAAAGTCACTTTTATAGATACTATAAATATCCGTTGTCAATTGTGTTGGTTTCTAAGATAAAATATGTGAGAATTATACTACCCAACGTGACCAATACAATGTTTTTAAGTTGCCTATATAAAAATCTATCAATTTTGAATTGCATACCTACCTAATTTTTTTAAGATTGAGGATAAGATGAAAAATAATTTGTACAATTAACATAAACTAAGTTTCCTGAAATTATTTACTCATTTAAGAAATCTAATTACATTTGAAATAAATTGCTGTCATTTGTTAGTATTTGTGTATAACATTTTTAAAATATTTTTCCCTAAAACAGGTAACAATGGGAACAAAGAAGAAAACAAAAATTCAGTGATTGTCATAAAAATAAATTTGAAGAAAATAAAAGGTTTATTTGATGACCTAATTAAAATAATGTAAAGGATTAACAACTTTTTTTACACATTTTTTGACAAAAATAAACCTGACATAATAATGTGCAGAAAATACTATTAATTATATTCTTCAGACACTCTTACTGACTTTGGCAGTTTGAGAATCTCCAGCACAGTCCCAGGATTCCCTAGGAATTTCTTCTAGGACAACATCCTATGGAAATGGAGCAGAAGACCATGTCCGCGTGCGCGTGCACACACACACACACACACACACACACACACACTAATGGATACTCACCCCTTAGAATCCAGTGGTTGCAAGTTGCAGAAAAAGTAGGCCGTCCTTGGAGGTCTAGGAAGGGGCTATGGTCACCATCCCAGAAAAGGGGCCTGGACCTCCAGTGAGCCCTCCTGCCTGCAAGGGCCTCAGAGGGGCCTGTGCAGGCCAGCCTAGGTGCTCTGTTCTGTTCCTGGACTTTGAATCCTGCCTCACCTGCTAGCTTTTTTTCACAACAAAATCAGGATGGCAATGCCCAGTGCAGTCCCACTTGAGGAAAGAAATCAAGAGTATCAAGTCCCACACCCATCCTGTAACATTAAGTGACTTATTGATTTATTAGTCAACAAGTAAGAGCAGATTAATTAGTCAACAAGTTAGAGCAGATTAATTAGTCAACAGGTTAGAGCAGATTAATTAGTCAATAAGTTAGTGTTCTCTAACCCCCTAAGATTACAATCTAAAAGGAAAGATGGGTGGCATCTCCATGAGGCTGTGCATTGGAGAAAGGATAGGTCACCTGGGCTTCAGTGAGCATGTTCCCCTAGCCAATCAGTGAAGACATGGGCTTGGCAAAAGCAGACAATAAGGTTGGCAGGCAGCAGACAAGCTGAGCTGTCAGGCGGACATAAAGGGGTAGATATGAGAGGTCCCAGAGTGGGCAAACCCTCTCAGAGCCCTTAATTCAGCCCAGAGATTCTTCAGCCTTTTGAAGCACAGGATGTACCTGGAGGTGCTGGGTGGGCACTGTGCAGTGGCCTGGCAAATGTGGGGTGAGCAGCCAGTCATTGAGGGGATTTCATTGCCCATTTTTTGATGGGCAAACGGAATCCCCAAAGCCACAAGTCAGGAGGGGCAAAAGCACTGGCCTGCGGCATTGCCATTTTTCTTCACTGACACCCATAAGTTTCAGACTTCCCTGGGCTTGCCTTGAGGAAGAACATGCCTCTTCCTTGAGAGTCTAGGCACAAAAGCAACCAGTCATCTGTGGCAAAGCCATCCACATCCCCTTTTGTGGGCTCACGTGGGCCTCCTTAATCCACTGGCCTGTGAAACCCAACTGGAATTCCAGAGTCCAGAGTTCACATTTGGTTCTAGAACCAAAATTTTAGTACTCAGGCCAGAGCAGAATTGGACCTATTAATTCCAAGACACAAGACTCAAATCAGAGAACAGACTTGACTGTTCAGCTGCACCTAGGCGGTGTGTCTACTGTTCCAAGCAGATCCCATTTTCTTCCTGCCTCCAATTATTTCACCTGCAAGTTGTTATTTGTACCAACTCTTTCTCTACCCTGCATATTCTATGACTTTTTGAAATCTCTGTGAAGATCGCATCAGCTAAGCATTAAGGGTCACAGTGCTCTAGCCTACTCAGGCTGTGCTAGGAAGAGAGATCTCTCAAACTTTCTTGACACCTAAGAGTCATGAATAAATAGTACCAACACTATGAGGAGGGCTGTCACATATTCAGACCCTTTTCTGGTCTCCATACTAAAATACTCTTTTCTGGTCTCCTTATCAAAAGGTACATTAGAATGACAAGGAAAATAGGACACCAAGCTGGCAGTTCTGCCTTTTAAAGGGAGCCTCAGCCTGGTCACAGTGAACCACAATTTCAGGGTCTTGTTAAGCATGTCATGCCTTGGAAAATAGTGGAACTGGGGCCCCAGAATGTCGTGGCCCAGTGAATATGGAGAAGGTCACCTCAGCAGCCTGTATACAGCCAGTCACACCCGTAACAGAAACAGACTCTACCAACTCCACTGCCTAAACCAGCCTATATGATGGATGAAACTGACAGTATTATCTTGACTTGGGCATACCTGGTTATTGACCCTCTATAAATAGATGCTTCTGAGTGTTCGGAGTTCCAAATCTAAAAAACCTTGTCATGGTCAACCTGGAGATTACTCTTTATCTATGAGGAATGTCTGAGCCCCTGTGCTGTCCCAACATGTGGCGTAAGAATACGGGTCACACACGGAATTGAGTCTATTCCATTTTTGTTCAATGAGGGCTGACAGGTGAAAGCTTGTTCAGAAAAAAAAGTGCTAAATAAAAAGGCTATACAAACTGTGTGTTTTTGCAAGCAGGCATGGTTATTCAGCTAGGCCCACTGACACTGTGCTTTCTGCTCTCTGTGGAAGTTTCCACTGAAAGTCTATATCTCATTTACTGGTTCTGAGTCTCTTCTTTGACAGCTTGATCCTTGTGCCATTTCAATGGGTGTCGAGTTTGACACGACTTACCCCATAGTGAAGAAGGATTTCAGACTCTGCTCAATGTGCTTCAAAGCTCACCAAGGCATCAGATCTAGAAGGATTAATTTATTCCTTTTACCACTCTCATCAAGGCCTCTATTTTAAATGTACAATCAGTGGAATACAAAGAAAGACCAGTAAGAAACATATCATGGTCAGAAGCAAGATTAATGCCAAAATGGGCTGTGACTGCTTGCGAAGTAAAACATAGCATGTTTTCTTTATCCTCTGGGCAGCCATCAACTTCTTTCATCACTTTTTGGCTTCAGCAATGCTTTTTAAGCTCCATTCTGCCTCTGGAGGAACCATAAGCCATGGTTGGTAAACATCTTTACTTAATCCTGATGCAAGAAAGCTTTCTCCTGACAAATATGACCTCTGTGATTATGAGCTTGTAGGAAATCTAGACAGTGTCCTACCTTAAAACTTATGAAAGGGAGATGAGTAGGTCTGAGGGAAAAAATTTCCCTTAATTTCCTTTGGCAAGTTCAAAAAATTGTGATGGTAGACGAGTGTACAGAAGAGGACAGCATAGTATAATTCCTCATCATGTCAGTTTACAGCCAAGAGTTTTTAATCCTAGCTGTGAGAGCTCCAAATAAACACCAGAAGCTAACTCACTGCATCTATCAATGACTAATTGAACATTTTGTATATCACACTGAGGAGTCCTCATTGAGGATTTTCCCATTGAATACATAGAGATAAAGAATGGAAAAGGTAAAATAGCAACTCCATGAAATCTTTAGATAAAATGTAGAAATGTTCATCTCCTCATATCATTAGCTTTTTTTGCATATATTTGCATGTATATCAACCCATAAAGCAGATATTTTCATTTCTTTTTTTTTTTTTTTGAGACAGAGTCTCACTCTGTCACCCATGCTGGAGGGCAGTGGTTCGATTTCAGCTCACTACAAGCTCCGTCTCCCGGGTTCAGGCCATTCTCCTGCCTCAGCCTCCCCAGTAGCTGGGACTACAGGTGCCCGCCACTGCGACCGGCTAATTTTTTGTATTTTTAGTAGAGACGTGGTTTCACTGTGTTAGACAGGATGGCCTAGATCTCCTGACCTCATGATCCACCCACCTCGGCCTCCCAAAGTGCTGGGATTACAGGCGTAAGCCACCGTGCCAATTAATCAGTTATATGTCAAGTTAATGTAAAAAAAAATTTCAACCAGGCATGGTCACTCACACCTGTAATCCCAGCACTTTCAGAGGCTGAGGAGGGTGGATCTCTTGAGGTCAAGAGTTCAAAACCAGCCTGGCAAATATGGTGAAACATGGTCTCTACTAAAAATACAAAAAAAGAAAAAAAAATGATCGGCACTTGTAATCTCAGCTACTTGGGAGGCTGTGGCAGGAGAATCACTTGAAACCATGAGGCAGAGGCTGCATTGAGCAGAGATCATGTACCTGCACTCCAGCCTGAGTGACAGAGCAAGCTTTTCTCTCTCAAAAAAAAAAAAAATTAAAACGTAGAGACACACATATGGTCTAGACATGTCCTGGTTGAGTAGAGTGGGTATGAGCCTGTTCTGGGAAAGGAGAAAGAACAGTCAAGGCCTTGGATTATTTTTGGGGGATCCACTGGGACACTAATGAAGAGGCAGTCAGGGCCTCGACCTAGTGACACTGAGGCTTGCAGGGGGCTTCTGAAAGCAGCAAAAATATAGTTGGACTATAAGTTGGATTGAAGACTTCTGGGGTAGAGTAACTGAGAGAGAGCCTCAGCAAACATAAGCCTTGATGACTATGGCTGGGCCAACCTAAAATATCTTATCTCTTCTGTTTTATGAAGCAGAACATAGAAAGGTAAATTTTAAAAAAAATCAAGAGAAATAAAATGTAAAAATAAATTTAAAGTAAGTGAAACATAGTAAAGACAAATAAAATAAACCAAAATAGAGAAAAATAGAGAAATGCAATTAAGATAAGTGAAAATAAAATGAAGATAAACAATAAATGCAAAAAAAAAAGAGAAACAAACACGAATGAAATAATTTTCAATAAAAAATTTCAGAATAGGGAGAAAAAATAAAAAAACGAATATGGGTAAAAAATAAGGTAATATGAAGGAATATGACAAGAAATAAATAAAAGAAAAAATGTAAAATTAAATAAACTGCTAAAAACAAGATACAAGTTGAAATATATTTGAAATGAAGAGAATGTAATGAGAAAAAAGTAAAACAGAAATAAAAGTAAATTAAACTAATAGATACAATAAAAAATCGAGAGAAACAAAATAAAGACAATGCACAAAAATAAAAAGTTAAATAAAGAAATAAGACATCAGGTTAATTTACAAAACGTTTCACCCAACAATAGCATAATACATAATACTTCTAATTGTATATGACACATTTTCTAAGATAGGCAAACTTCTAAGGTAGCATGCTAGTTTTAGCATATTTAAACTGATGGTAATCACAAAAGTATTGTTTCTGACTACAATAAAATACAACTGGAAGTTAAAACAAAACCATCATGTTTGCATATATTTGAAAACTGGACATATTCTTGAGCACACTATTTTTCAAAGAGTTAGAACATGCAAGTTTTTCAGATGTTAATGTTATACTAGGTGATCTATGGATCAATGAGATCTCTTTTAAAAAGGTGAAAGTTTTTGCAGAAGTACTACATTATTCTAAAATGTTTGAGTCAATATTTACCTGTGTAACTTAGGCTGCAGTATAATGTCATAATCATGACTTACTGTATCTTTGACTTCCAAAGCTCAATTGATCCTCCTACCTCAGCCTCACAAGTGCTGAAACTGCAGGTGCATGACAGCATGCTCAGAAAGTTTTGTATACTTTTTATAGAGACAGGGTTTCACCATATTTCCCAGGCTGGTCTCAAACTCCTAGGCTCAAGCAACCCACCTACCTTGGCTTGGCTTCCCAAAGTTCTGGGATTACAGGAGTGAGCCAACACATATTGCCCTATAATTTCCATAAACACTCAAAAAACCACAAGTAACCAAATGACCTGTAAAAAAATAAATAAAATCAGAGGAATAATTGTTTTGTATTTCAAAACATAATGCAAAGTTACATTAATCAAAACAGTGTGGTGCTGGCATAAAGACAGAAAAATAAATGTTGAAACCGATAAGAGAAGCCAAAAATAAACCCACATGCTTATACTCAGCTTATCATAAATGAGGGTTCTCAATCCTCATGTTGCAGAACTTTCTCCTTACTTCAGCAAAATTGGATTCTTCTCACATGACTAAGAAAGATTAGGCCCAGGGATACCCTGAAGGATGAAGGGTAGAGTTGATTGGGTAAAAAGAAGAAAAGAAAAACTGTCAACAGAGTCAGTGGGAGTCCTGTTTACAGGTCCCACCTCCTGGGTAGATTAACACTAAACCATCACATAAGAACTGCGGAGGCCAGTCTCCTTCTCCCCGCACAAGGAGTGAACTTTCCATGGCTCCAATCACTTCCCCCAGGGTGGACGTGGGTATCATTCAGAGAGAATTGGTTGAAAAAAGGTAGGCTTCATCTGGGAGAAGCAGTCTGATTTTTCAGTCTTTATGCTGTTTTAGGCTTGAAGATGGGGTTTCACCCAGGACTGTTGGCTGTTTTCTAACTCTGTTATTTCCCCATATAAAGAAGTACATCTAACTGCCATTAGACTAAGGAGAAGGGTCAGGACAAACACCACTTTTAAGAGCTTCCTGTTGACAGGGGGCACTGTTTTGGAAAACCGGCAGTCAGATTTTCCTAAGAGGCCTATCTAAGTGTCTCCAGTGAAAAGGGCTTTGTCTGAGGCTCTAGTGGCATGAATTTGGTAACCTAAATGTGAGAAGAATCAAACTGGGTTATTAAAAATCATGTGCTAAAATAAAACAAGGGGAAGGTGGCAAGGACAGCTCAAAAATTCCAAGGTATTTTTCCAGTTTGCATAGGAAGGAGGAGGACAAAAGCTCAACTTGAAAATTTTCTTTCACCCTTTTGCCAGCATGTCTGTCTTCTGTGTTTTTTGCTCTGAGTCCAGTCCTAAGCTAAGCCAACCAGTCTAAGGTTGGAGAATGCATCTGAGGTGACTGTCCCATAGTATGAAGACATGATTACCTGTCTGTGAAAAGAGGACAGAGGAGAAAACAAGGTAAAAAGTACGCATTTTTTCAAAGGAGACCCAAATTTCAGGATGCATTTAAAAGGAATACAGACTGAAAATGAATGGCTACTCATCTAGAAGGAGAGTGAAGACCATTTATCCCTGATTCCTTTATCTTTCTAGGAAATATCCAGTGTATGTTGAGGGAGAGAATAAAGAATATTGTCTTTCCCCCTTGCATCCTTGTATCCCTGAGTGCCAGGGATTGTGATAGTGTGCAACCCATGGATGTCAAAGCAGCTTTCACTCATGTTTACAGGGAGGCCTCTTGTGGGTGGAAATATCTGCTCTTACCTACATATGTCATATCTTCCCTGCTCTCAGTAGTTCTGGAGTTCACTAGACTTCATTTATGCAACAGACACCATCATGACCTTTATCCGTGAAATGGGAAGCTCGGCTTAATCCACTGGAATTAGTCATGCTCACTTCCACGG
Source organism: Pongo abelii (assembly GCF_028885655.2). NCBI lineage: Eukaryota > Metazoa > Chordata > Mammalia > Primates > Hominidae > Pongo > Pongo abelii. Next base: position 36,319,703 of record NC_072009.2, on the reverse strand, counting down.
TGAATTTTAACCTCCATAATCATCTGCTTCTGGATTTCTCGGCTCCAGTATTCCTTCTTAGGGCTTCAACCTGAGGCTTGCAATTGAGGTTGGGACAAAAATGTTTCTCAGGGGATTGCTTGGACTCCTTATTAGTAGCTGAACGCTAAGATAAAGCTGTGGAATTCAGTCCTCTTTCCACAAAGAAGAGAAAAAAATGCTTGTGACAAAACCAGATAACTAGTGGCAATAGTTTAAGCTTGCTAAGATTTGGGAAGGGGGGCACCCTATTTATTTTCATTACTCTGAAAAATTTGCAGGATAATTGCCCAGAACTAGAATATTAAACTAGATTTTTCATTACTCATCCCTTTTTGTTTCTTCTGAGTTGCAGCTGAAGACTGCCAGTTTTTTCATAGGAATAAGCATGGTTGGTCTAAAATGTAGGCAAAAATTCAAACCTCATGGTTTTAGAATTTAATGAGAAATGTATAATAAGTTTTGATACATAATCTTTCTCTATCCAGTCCTCTAATTTAAAAAAAAAATGAAGACCCACTAGTAACAGTATTTGATTTGTTTAATGATTTGTCATATTTTGCCTTAGCTTTGTTGAAGTACATATAATCTATACATAATTTGTTCAGCTGTTTTTAATTACAAAGTTATGTAAAATTTTCCAAATACTTTTTGTTTATCTAGAATAAAAAGTAAGTATGTGTAGCAGTAAACTTAATAAAAAAGAGAAACACTCTCTACACTATAAATTATAAAACATTGTTGAAAAAAGTAAAAAAAAAAGAGATATTTTTGCTCATGAGATAAAAAATATTGCCAAAATGGCTATGCTACACAAGGAAATCTGCAGATTCAGTGCAAACTCTATAAAAACACCAAGAACATTTTTGAACAAAAATGAAATAAAGAGGCTTAAAATTTATGGGGAACCAAGAAAACACTCCCCAAATAGCTGTGAAAAAAGAACAAATCTGAAAATATCAAACTACCTGACTCCAAACCAAACTGCAAAGCTATAACAAGCAAAACAGCATGATACTGGCATAGAAAACAGACACATAGACCAAAGTATCCAATGATCCCAGTAACAAAATTCATAAACCTAGAGCCAAGTAATTTTTAAGTTCTTTAGAACATGCATTTAAGTAAAGTCAATCTTTTCTAGAAGATTGAAATGTAAAATCAAACTTATAAAACTATTTGAAAAAAATATAGAGATATTCTTTACTAAATAGGACAGGAAAATAATTTTAAATAGGATCTCAAAAGCACAGGCAAGAAAAGCAAAAGCAGACAAATAAAATTAACAGAATCTAAAAAAAATTTACATAGCAAAAATAAATTAACAGGGTGAAAGAACAACTTACAGTGTGGGAGAATATATTTGTAAAATATACATATCACAGTGGAAAAACATAGAGAATATATAAGAAATGTGACAGCAAAAATAACACACAGTTTAGTAATAGGCAAGATACATTGTGTGACACTTCTCCAAAGAAGACATACAAATGGCCAAGTACATGTAAAGATGCTCAACATTATTATTAGAAAAATGCAAATTAAAGCTACAATAAGACACCAAATGACTCCAGTTAAAATGGCTACAATTATAAATAATACATGCCTGGCCCTTTCAACAGGAGGCATTGTGACATATCTCTGCGCCTATCAGTTAAGTGATATACTCTCCTCTTCTGCCTGGACACTACCCACAAGGGTTATTGTGCCGTACAGTTGGACGTAGCCCCAAAGTTATGTGATTTTTCTGCCAGGAGCCTGCCTACAAGGAGAATATGGGAACATTTCTGCCTCAGCATTTAGGTTATGTGGCTGCCATGCCTGTTTCATTACTGCAGAGTAAATTTTGACAAATAGCTAGGCACAGCTCAATATTTTGACAAATAACTAGGCATGATAATGACTCATATGTGGACCTCCCAAATAGGAGTAAGTGTGACTCTTGTAACTTGCTTTAGCAATGCAAGTGATGTCTTACACGTCCTTCTGGTAAAAGGGTCACAGAAGATTATAACACTCTGAGATATTTTACAGCCCTTGGCTTGCACAGATAATGCCATAACAAAACCCAATTGAAAGATGAAATTGTGAGTCTCATATTCACACACAGCAGACAGAAAGTACTGTCAGCATCTCATGTATATGAAGCTACTGTGAAACATGAAAACAGGACATGTATGTTATTGTAAATCTCATCTCTGCAATATTCTCCCAGTGTGAATGTCATACACATCTTTGCCAAGCATCTGTGTGATTTGACTCTCCAGAGAGGTTCCAGCACATATATGGGATTGTGATCTCTACCTGAGCCAACATCTAGGTGATGTGATTCTCCAGCCTGGACCCTTTTTTCAGTAAGGATTGTGACATATCACTGGATCTAACATTCAGGTGATGTTACATTGTTGCCTGGACCATATTCACAGGCATCATTGTGACATATAACTGTGTCCACCACTTAGGTGATGTAACTCCCCTCTCTGGAATGGACCCTGAACCTAGAGGATGGTAGTGACATATTGGCAGGCCAGAGCATACAGGTGATGGTACTCTTTTGCCACGGATATATTTCAAGGAGTTCATTGTGATGTATCTCTGGGACTGTTACCTAAGTGATGTGACTGAATGCTTGGGTCTCACCTACATAGATCATGGTGACATAAAAGTTAGACCTGCATCAAGGTGACGTAACTCTTTCAATCTAGTACTGTCCTAGGGAAACTTGTGACATATCTCAGCACCCAGCACCCAGGTGATGTGGCTCTTCTGCCTGATTTCTCCCCATGTGTTATATTGTGATGTATACATAAAGAAGTGCCTATGTGATATGACCCACATTTTCTGCCTGAGTCCTGCCTTCTGGGGACACTAGGACATATCTCTGAGCCCATGACCTAAGTGACATGACTCTCTTCCCCTGCCTGGGCTTTTAAAAGAGTGGGATTATGACATATTGCTGAGCCCAGCATTTAGGTTATGTGACTCTACTCTTTTTTCTGAACCATGCCCACAAAGGGAAATTTTGATCTATTGCACCCAGATGATGTTACTCTTCTGCCAGAATCCTGAATAAAGAGATAATTATTGCATAGTTGTAAGTCCAGCACCATGGTGATGCTACTGTCCTGCCTGTGCCAGAGCCACAAATGGTATTTTGACACATCTTTGGCTTGTTCTGTAAGTGTTTTGGCTCTCATCTCTTCAATATGTTTTTCCACATGTGGAGTTGTGTCACATAGCTGGGTCCAGTGCCCAGTTAATGTGGCCATCTTTCCTAGATTCTGTGTAGAGAGAATATTGTGACATGTTAATTGCCACATCAACTAAGTAATGTTACACTTTTTTTTCTAATTTTTTGCCTGCAAATAGGATTATGGTATATATCTTGCTTCAGTTCACAGGCATGATGATCAAACTTATATTGGGATTCAGCCAGTGGAAGATATTTTGCCTCTCATCACTAGGCTTATGACAATAGAAAAAATTCTGGGTTGAATATTTGTACAAAACTCACAGAAGTTTACAACACAAACTCCTGTGGTATAAACTTTATGGGTGGTACAGAGCATTTTATAACAAGGCCCAGCAAAAAGTTAAAATTGTGACTCTCAATTTCACACCCAGGTGAAAGTAAAAGTTGTCACCATACCACATTTACTAAGTACACAATGGAGTTACTGAGTCTAACATGAGAAAACAGTACAAAAATGGAATTGTGACTCTTACAGGTGGACCTGGCCACAGGTGTGATCGTGACTCATTTTTGGGCCCAGCTCACAGGCATAAAAATGGTTCTCATTCCTGAATGTAGCCTAAATTAGAAATGTTGACTATCATACCTGAATTTAAGGCAATATATAAGATTGTGAGTCCATATGAGGCTATGGGCCTCAGAGAAGTTTGCAAATATGATGCAGGCCATATGAAGCCCTTGGATGTTGTAGAGGGTGTCATTCGGTGGCCCAACACACACATGACAATTTGACTTTGTTACAGTCACCATGCTAACAGTTAAAGGCGTCACCCTCAAACATGAGGAGATTGTGTCATATCACTGCGCCGAGTACCCAGGTGTTAAAACTTTTGCTTAAATTGTTTCCTATAAGGTTCATAACATTGTGACTCTTTTGCCCGGACCCTGACAGCAAAGGATATTATCACATTTCTCTGAGCCTATCAGCTAGGTAATTTGCCAATTTTTCCTGTACTTTTTCCCCAAGGCACATTGTGACATCAGTGGTCATAGCATCAAGGAAATGTGACTCTCGTCTCTTGCCTAGGTTCTGCCCACAAAAGGAATTGTGACATACTACTGAGTGCAAAACCTAGGTAATGTAACTATCCTCTTTATTCTGGAGTCAGCCAATAGAGGAAATTATTACATATTGCTGAGCTAGGCACCTAGGAGGTGTGACTCTCCTCTTTTTCTTCAACCATGTCTACAGTCGACATGGTGTCATATTCATTGAGGCTGTTCTCAGTGGACATGACTCTTCTGACTTGGCCTGCCTGCGAAGGAGATTATAATGAATTCTGTTCTTGGAATCCAAGTAAGGCAATTATGATGCCTTGTTTCTGACCACAGGTGAAATTTTAACATATACCTGGGTTCAGCTTACATACACAAATATAACTATCATATCTTTACCCAAAAGGGAGAGATATTTTGACTCTCATGGTCAGTCTCATGACCATAAGTAAAGAAATGAGTCTCCTAATTGCATAAAGTTCACAAAGGGTTATGACACTCAGGCATATCATACAAAGCCTGAGTGGTACAAAAACTGTCATAACAGGGAACAGTAACCAGGTGTGATTGTGACTCTTGAATGCACACCTAGCTGACACAATTGTCATTCCCTCACAAAAATGTGGTCTACAAATAAGGTACTAAATGTTACAAAAAAGATCAGTTGAAGGTTGAAATTGCTTCTCTCACACACAAGTCTGACCCACAGGTGGTTTGGTGATACATGATTCAGCATAACTGTGAGGCTGTGACTCCCCTACTGCAACACAATCTTCAAGTGGGACTGGGCATCTTATACATGGATCTTGCCCATTGTTGAGATTGGGACTCCTCTGCTTTGACACAACTCACAGGAGGTGTTGACTCCTCCCGTACGTACATGAAGTCCAGGACTTCCGTGACTGTGAAACATGTCTGAATATTTCCTAGTGTGTGATTAGGAGGACATAAAAGTTAGCCCAGCTCCTGAATAATTTGACTCTCTTCTTTAAGCCATGACCACAGATGAAATTGTGATATGCATGAACCATACACCTAAGCATAGGTGCCTGGGCCTACATACAAAGGGCACTTTTACTTGTCGCTGGGAAGAGCTCCCAGGTGATGTGGATTATTTGCCTAATCCCTGCCTATAAAAAGAACTCTGGCTTATATCTGGGTTCATCACATAAGTGATGTTACTCAATTCTACTGCCTTGGCCCTGCATTAACGGTGCATTGTGACACATAACGGGGTACTGCTCCCAAGTGATGGGACTCTCCATTTTGGTTTCTGCCATCAGAAAGCTTTGTAACATGTAACTTGGCTCAGCACCTAGATGATGTTTCTCCTCTCTTGCCCTGCCCTGACCACAGGGGAGATTGTGACACGTTGCTAAATCCAGCGCCAAGTTAAGGTCACTTTCAGACTTTGGTCCTGTACATAGTGGCCATTGTGACATATATCTATACCAATTTTCTAGGTGAAGTGAGCCTCCTCTCCTTTCTAAGCCAAGCCCAAAAGGGAAATTTTGATATATCATTTAAACCAGCATCCAGGTGATTTGACACTTCTTCCAGAATTCTACCCACAGTAACGATTGTGACATCTCACTGGACCAGTACCCACCCGAGTGATGTGACCCTTTTGCTTGCTGTCTGCCCACAGGGATATTGTGCCATACAACTGAGACCAGATAAGAGTCATGATTAGTCAATCATGATTCTTAAACCTGGAGCCAGGTCATATGCATGATGGTGGCTCCCACTCATGGAAGTTTCCACCAGTGTTATTGTGACATATACTTTTGCCCAGCTCCTGAGTGATATAGTAATCTTGCTTAGGTATAGCCCACAATTGAGATTTGGACATATGTCTCAGCTGAGCACTTTGGTGATTTGATTCTCCTGTCTTAAAAATATCCTCAGGCATGTTTGTAACATGTCTCTGGATCCATCATCTAGGTTAACTCAGTCTGCTCTCCTGGCTGGATTCTGCTTCCACTGGGTATTGCAGCATTTTTAAACACTGCATTCAAATTATATGAATATCTTGCCTGGTCTTTTCAACAGGAGACATTATGACTTACCTCTGGACCTATCATTTATGTGGTATGACTTTCCTCTTGCGTGGACCACTGCCCACAAGGGGTGTTGTGCCATACAGTTGGGCATAGCCCCAAAGATATGTGATTTTTCTTCTAGGAATTTGTCAAAAATAATAATATTGGAAGATTTCTGCCTCAGCATTTAGATTATATGGCTCTCATGCCTGTTTCATCACTGCAGTGTAAATTGTGACCTATATCTAAGCACAGCTCACAGGCATGATAATGACTCTCATATGTAGAACCCCCAAAGAGGAGTAATTTTTAATCTCATAACTTGCTTTAGAGTTACTTAAGTGATTATATTTCTTTATGGTAAAAGGACTGCAGAAGATTATAACAGCATAAGTGATTTTAAAAAGCCTTTGTTTTGTACAGAGGGTGTCATAACAGAACCTATCAGAAAGGTGAAATTGTGAGTCTCATATGAATATCCAGCTGACAGTTGAAGATAGTAACCATCTTATATATGTAAAGCCAACTGTCGCTAATAAAAACATAACATATGTGGTATTGTTAGTCTCATCCTGGGAATTTTCTGCCAGTCTGACTGTGATATAAATCTTTTCTGAGCATCTGTGTGATTTGACTCTCCAGACTGGTTCCAGCCCAGTGATGTTAATTTGAAATCTACCAGGGCCAGTCTCTAGGTGATTTGACCTTTCTGCCTAGGCCCCACTCTCAGTGAGAATCACCTGAGTCATGCCCACATAAATTATTGTGACATATCACTGTGTCAACCACTTAGGCGATATAACTCTCCTCAGAATGTGCCCTGTACACAGTTCTGGATGGTGACATATGTTTGAGCCATATGTCACTATCCCCAGCAACCAGATAAGAATGTGACTCTCTATGCACACCTAGTTGATACAACTGTGATTCTCACACATAAACAGGGCCTAGTAATGAGGTACTAAATCTCACACATAAAAGTCGTCAAAGATTGAAATCATTACTCTCATACAGGGATTAGATTCACAGGTGTTTTGGTAACATTTGAAGCATGATTCAGCATGCCTGTGGTGCTGTGACTCCCCTACTGGAACACAATCTTCAAATGCGACTGGAGCTCCTATACATGGATCTTGCCCATCGTTGAGATTTTGACTCCTCTACTTCCACCAAACTCATAGAAAGAGTTGACGACATACATACAGGAAACCAGAACTTATGTGGATTGTGAAACTTATTTGCAAACCTTTCTGAGAGTGTGATTGGGTCAGGTAACTTTTCCCAGTGCATGAATGACTTGACTCTTTTTCTAGGCCCAGACCACAGATAAAATTGTGCCATAAGTATAACAAACACCTTTGCAATACATAACATCTACCATGTTTCTGCCTACAAAGGGCACTTTTATCTATCACTTTTATCATCACCCAGGTGATGTGAATTATCTGCCTAAAACATGGCTACAAAGAGAATTGTTTTATATCTATGTCCGTCACATAAGTGATGTGACTCCTCTCTACTCCTTTAGCCCTGCACTTACAATGCATTGTGACACATAACTGCATCCAGGTGATGTGATTCTTTTTGGGGGATTCTGGCAACAGAAAGCATCGAAACATAACCCTTGGCTGAGCACCTAGGTGATGTTGGTTCACTTTTCCTGTACCCTAACCTTATGGAGATTGTGACATATTGCTAGTCCCAGCACCAATGTGAGGTCACGCTCCAGCTTTTGTACTGCACAGAACAGACATTGTGACATGAATCTAGGTCAATTTCCTAGGTGAAGTAAGTCTCTTTCTTGCCAAAGTCTTGCCTACAGACAAAGTTTTCATATGTCACTGAAATCAGCATTCAGGTGATGTGACCCTTCAGCCAGTGTCCCGTCCACAAAGTAAATTGTGATATCACACTGGAGCCACAGCCTCGTAGGTTATGTGAATTTTTTGCTTTCCCTCTGTCCAGGTAATATTGTGCTATATAACAGAAACCATAGCAAAAGTCTAATAACAACTCATGAGTGGAGCCAGGACATATGCAGGATGGTGACCCTTATTCTTAAACCTTTCCACAAGTGTAATTGTGTCTTATCCTTTATCCCCTCCTAAGGGATTTAATAATTCTGCATTGGTATAGCCCACAAATGACAGTTTCATAAGTACCTGAGCCAAGTAACTTGGTGATTTGACTGTGCTATCCTAACAATGTCCTCAAGGGGATTTGTAACATATTTCTGGACCCATCATCTAGGTTACATAACTCTCCTCTCCTGCCTCTACCTGGCTTCCTTTAGTAATTGTAGCATTTCTAAACACTGCATCCAAATGATATGACTCTCTTGCCTGGGCCCTGTCACAGGAAGCATTGTGACATATTTTTGGGCCCATCATTTTGGTGATATGACTCTCCTCTCCTGCCTGGAGACTGCCCACAGGAAACATTGTGACACGGAGCTGGACTGAGCACACAAATATGTGATATTTGTGACAAAACCCTGCCTACAAAAAGAATATTGGACTATTTCTGGCCTAGCATTTCGGTGATGTGCCTGTTCTGCCTGTTTCATAACCACAGAGGGAATTAAAACCTATATCTAGGCATGGCTAACAGGAATGATAATGGCCCTCATATGTGGACTCAGGCAATAGAGGCTATTTTGACTTTTATAACTAGATAACTAGTTTTAGGGACATGCCTGATACCCTGGACCATCTTTTACACAAAGGTTGCAAAAGATTATAACACTCACACATATTTTACAAAGTCTTTGGGTTATACAGAAGGAGTCAAAGCAGGGCTCAGCACACAGGTAAAATTGTGAGTCTTGCATGCACACCCAGCTCACAGTAAGAACTTTCGTTACCTCACATGGATGGAGTCAACTGTCAAAGATGAAAACAAGAAATGATTGGTATTTTAAATCTCACCTTTGGAATTTTCTGACAGTGTGATTGTGATATAAATTATTGCCAAGCACTTGTGTAATCTGACTCTCTAGGCTTGTTTCAGCTCATATATGGGATTGTGATATCTACTTAATGCCGGCCTCAAGGTGGTGTGACTCTCCTGCCAGGGCCCTTCTCTCAGTAAGGATTGTCTTATCACTGGATCTAGCACCCAGGTGATGTAACATTTTTGCCTGTGCCATGCCCACCAAATTATTGTGACATATCCCTGTATTCACCTCATAGGTGATATAACTCTCCTGTCTGGAATGCACCCTGCAAAGGCCCAAAGGAAATATAGAGACATATTGCAAGGCCAGGCACACATGCAAGAGAACTATTTTGCCACAGCCATGCACAAAGAAGGGAATTGTGATATACCTCTGGGCCTGCCACCTAGGCTATGTGGGACTCTTCCTGGGGTCCCATCATCCTGGAGTGTGACATATTTCTAGGCCTGGCACACAAGTGATGGTACTCTTTGGCCAGGGCTATGTTCCATAGAGGATATTGTGACACATCTCTGGGCCTATCTCCTAAGAGATGTGAGTCTCTCCTTGGACCCTACCCACAGGGAGCATTGTGATATAAGCAGAGAACCTTCAATTAGTTGATGTAACTCACTTAGCGGGGTGCTATGTGAAGAGATCCTTATGAAATATCTCAGAACCTAGCACTCAAGTGATGTGGACCTTCTGCCTGCATGCTGCTCTCATGTTCCATTGTGACATATTCCTAGGGCAGCATCTAGGTGATATGACTCTCTTCATCTGCCTGAGCCCTGACTATTTGGGACACCTTGAAATATCTCTGAGCCCTTGACCTAAGTGATATGACTCTTTTGCTGCCTGGGCCTTCACAATAGGCGGATTTTGGCATATTGCTAAGCCCAGCACTCAAAATATGTAACTCTCTTATTTTTCCTGAATTGTACCAACAAAGAAGAAATTTTGACTTACTGAATGGCTCAACACCAAGGTGATTTTTCTCTGCTTCCTGGATTATGCATAAAGAGGAAATTATGGCATATTGCATATTGTTGGGCCCAGCACCCTTATGACTGTTACTCCCCTGCCCATGCTGGAGCCACTGAATATACATTGACATATTTTGGGTCCATTATGTAGGGGTTTTGGCTCTCATAACTTGGTTTGGTATTTTCCACATGTGGAATGTTGTCCAGTGCTTGGCCCAGCACCAGGTTAATGTGACCCAAATTTTTATACCCTGCCTAGAGACGGTATTGTGACATATTGCTTGGTACATGATCTATGTAATGTTACCCTCCTGTCTTGTTCTTTGCTCACATATGGAATTATGACATATACCTTGCTTTAGTTCACAGGCATGAAGATCAAACTTATATTGGGATACAGCCAGTAGGAGATATTTTTCCTCTCATTGTTTGGCTTAAGGCAATATTTAAGGTTCTGAGTTGCGTATTTGTAATAACGCACATAAGCTAACTTATATTGTATAAACCCTTTGGTGGTAAAGAGTTTCATAACAGGAACCAGCAAAAGGTTCAGAATGGGACTCTTGGTTCAGAATGGGACTCCAGGTGAAATTAAGAGTCATCACCATTCCATATTAATAATTCCCACTATTGAGGTCCTGAGTCTAACAAAAGAATACAGTACACAGTTAAAATTGTGACATTTATATGTGGCTTTGGCCACAGGGGAGATGGTGACTCATTTCTGGACCCAGCCCACAGGCATAATAATGGGTCTTCTCCCTTAACCCTGCCTATAGACGTTGACTATCAAACGTGGTTTAGAGCAATATGCAAGATTGTGAGTCCATAGGAGCACGCAGGCCACAGAGAGGTTTGCATCTCTCATACAGGTTTCATAAAGCCCTCGAATGTTGTAGAGACAGTTATATATTGTCTGAGCACACATGTGAGATTGTGACTCTAATATACATGCTCATCTAAATGTTAAAAATGTCATCCTCAAAGATGAGGGGATAGTGTCATATCACTGGGCCTAGTACCCTGGTGTTGAGACTTTTTGTCTCAAATCCCTTTCTATGGGTGCATTGTTACATATCAATGGGTTAGAATCATAATAATCTGACTCCTCTGCCTGGGCCCTGTAAACAGGGAATATTATCACATATCTCTGTGTCTATCAGCTAGGTGATATGTCTCTCCAGCCTGTGCTTTGCTCCCAGAGAACAGTTTTAAATATCGCTGAAACTAGCATCTATGTAATGTAACTCTTCTCTCCTGCCTGGGTCCTGCTTACCAAAGGAATTGTCACTTAAAGGCTGAATGCAAAACCTAGGTTTTATGCCTCTACTCTCTCTTCAACAGTTTATATCTGTGCTGCATCCTGTTTTGTTACTTTGGTACTCTATTTTTATACCAGTACCAGAGTGCTTTGATTACTGTAGGTGTGTTTTGTGTTTGGAAATTTTTAAGTATAATGTTTCCAATATTTTAATTCTTTTTAAAGATTGTCAGGCTTTTCATGGTGCCTTGAGATCTTACATAACTTTGTGGGTTTTTTTTTTCTATTTTTGCAAAAGTATAATTGAAAATTGAAACGGGCTGTGTTGAATGTGTCAGTCACCTTAAACAGCATGGGTATCTTCACAATATTAGGTCTTCCAACGGTTGAAAAAGAGCATAATAAAAAGTGTGTTGTAGCTGGGGGTAGTGGCTCATGCCTCTAACCCAGAACTTTGTGAGGCCAGGAGGATGCATGGCTAGTTCAGGAGATCGAGGTCATCCTGGCCAAAATGGTAAAAGCTCATCTCTCCTGAAATACATAAAATTAGCTTGGTGAGGTGGTGCTTGCCTGTAATCCCAGCTACTCAGAGACTGAGGCAGAAGAATCACTTGAACCCAGAGGCGGAGTTTGCAGTGAGCTGATTTTGCACCACGGCACTTCAGCCTAGTGAAAGAGATGCTCCATCTCAAAACAAAACAAAACAGGAAATTGTGTTGCTTAATCTTTATAAGTTTTGAATTTTTCAGCTTTTCTTCTGTTACTGATTTCTAGTTTCATTTCATTTGGGCTGTAAATAATTGTAAAATTTTAGTTAAAAAATTATTAAGGCTTCTTTTGTGGTGTCACGTGTGGTCAATCTAGAAAAATGTTTTCTGAGGTATTGAGAAGAATGTGATTCGTTGTCTGCATACCTTTGTTAGGTGTAATTATTGTGTAATGCATTGAAGTTTTTCATTTCTTCATTGATATTCTATCATTATTTATTTACTACTGAAAGTAAAATATTGATGTATTTTCCATTATTATATTGCTGTCTATTTTTTCTTCAATTCTGTCAATGTTTGCGTTATGTCTTTGGGAAAATTGTCATATATTTATAAGTTCTTAGTGAATAAACCCTCTTACTATAATTGAATGTCCTACTTTGTCTCTTGTTAATTTTGACATAAAGTAAATTATATTAAATATGGTAGTTTTCATCTTAATAAATTGTTGCTTCTTCTCCTCTCATTTGGTTAATGCTTGCATGAAATGTATTTTTATCCTGTGATTTTCAGTCTTTTAAAATTAGATATGAAATGAGTCTTTTGAAGACATGACCTAGTTAGATGTTATTATAGATAGTGATAGAGGTTTTTTTTTTTTCATTTTGAAGGATACTTTTGCAAAATATAGTATTCTTGTTTAGAACTTCTTTTTCGGGGTTTTAACTATGTCATCCTACCCCCTTCTTGCTTGAAAGATTTATGTTCATAAATTTATTGGTAATCTTGCAGAAGCATGCATATAAATAATATGTTTGTTTTTTCTCTCTGCATTCTTCTTTCTCTTTTATGTGACTTTCAACACGTTGCTTAACTTGTGTCTTGTTGTAAAGCTCTTCATGTTAATTTTATTTCAAATGTGCTGAGCTTATTGATTTTCTTTTTTTTTTTTTTTTTTACTAATGTTGAAGAACATATTAGTCTTTTTTTGTAGTTCCACTCCACAATTTTTATTTTTTGTGTGCTTTTTATTTTTTGTTGGTTTAATTTTTGTTATTTATTTCCTTTTTCTTAATTTCTTTATTTCTATTTTGCTCGTTGAGCATCACTAAGTCAGCAATGTTAATTTTTAACAGTAATTAATTTTTTAAGAGAATATCTAGACTATAATTCATATTGTCTCTGGTAATTTTTATATCCCCATATTTTAATAATTGATTTCTTGATATGTATTTTTATTTTTGATTGAGCCATATTATCATGAGGTTTTGTATATGTTGTAATCTTAGGTTGCAATTTGTATAATAAAGTGTGACATTTCAAAATCTTTATTAAGTTTCTTTTGTCTGGGGGGAATAAAACACACATTTTTTAGGCTAGAGATTCTTGGGTCTCTAAAGCTTGTTCTGTAGATGTTTTCTCTGGGCTTGTGTGTTTTTTAGTTTAAGAGGTTTTCCTGTATTTTTCTTTTCTCTTCTTCTTTTCTCTTCCTTCCTTCCTGTCTCTCTTTCTTTCTCTCTTTTTCTTTCTTTCCTTCCTTCCTTCCTACCTATCTTCCTTCCTTTCCTTTCTTTCTTTCTTTCTTTCTTTCTTTCTTTCTTTCTTTCTTTGTTTCTTTCTTTCTGTTTTGAGTGGGAGCTTCACTATTGTTACTCAGGCTGGAGTACATGGCACAGTCGTGGCTCACTGCAACATTCAACCCCTGGGTTCAAGCAATTCACCATCCTCAGCCTCCCCAATAACAGGGATTACAGGAGTCTGCCACCACACCCAGCTAATTTTTGTATTTTTAGTAGAGACAAGGTTTCACCATGTTGACCTGGCTTGTCTTGAACTTCTCACCTCTGGTGATATGCCTGCCTCAGGCTCCCAAATTGCTGATATTACCGGTGTGAGCAACCACTCCCGGCATTCTCCATGTTTCTTATTGAGATCCTATAGTCAGTTGCTATACCCCTTTTCTGTCTTCACTTGTAACAGTCATTTACTTTTGTCTCAGCTATCCAAAACTGTCAGTTACCAACTTTCCTTTCAACACTGCCATGGAATATAGAAATTAGTTTATTGTAAGGTCTCACAAACCCAGAAGCATGGACACAGGTGTCACTATTTTATTTATTATTGGGCGGTGGAGACAGGAGTTGGGAGTCTATATTTAAAGTCATCATAGGAGGAAGAATGGCTTTCATGGGTAAACACAAAATACTTTTAGTAAACCACTATGTGGTTTTTTGTGTTTTGCTCACTTCGGGTGCTGCAAATTTTTACCTGGTTAGTAGACTTCTCACAAAGACACTTTGATCGGTATATTTCTGTTAAGTTTAAATTTCTATTACACAATTAGAGCCTGTGATATTTTATTGTCACCTTGTTAATGTGCTTTGTTTAATTATATATTTGTAAAGTGTATTCACCTGAGTCTAATGAGGGAGAAATTTATAGTCCTTTTTTTCTTAGTTTTCTCTTTTTATTTTACTGTAGAGATATTGCTGGAGTATGACATAAAAGAATCGTCTAAAAAGTGATCCTGAGAAAATATGGAAGCTGTGAACTTAATAGTTTACATTTAAAGAAAGGCTACCAAAGTGTGGGTAATTCCAATGTGCAGAAAACAGTTATGATGGCCTTTATCAATGTTTGTTAATTACCCTTAGCAAAACCTATCAACCTAATAAATATGTCAAAGCTTTTGAGTTGTGCTTAAACTTCGTTGAACATAAAAAAAGTTTTAGTGGAGACAAGTGCTGAAAATGTAAAGAATGAGACAAAGCCTTTTCCTGCTCCTCAACCCTTATTAAACACAAGAGAAATTGTACTGGAGACAGACCCTACAGAAGTGAAGAATGTGGCAAAGCCTTTAAGTGCTTCTCAGACCTTACTAATTATAAGAGAATTCACACTGCTGAGAAATCCTACAAATGTGAAGAATGCAACAAAGCCCATATGTTGTTCTCAGACCTTCATAAACATAAGATAATTCATACCACAGAGAAAACCTACAAAGGTGAAGAATGTAATAAAGCCTATAGGTGGTTCTCAGACCTTAGTAAACATAAGATAATTCATACTAGAGAGCAACTCTACAAATATAATGAACATGGAAGAGCTATTATGTAGTTCTCTGTCCTTAGCAAACATAAAATCGTTCATACTGAAGAGAAACCCCATATCTATGAAGAATGTGGCAAAGCCTTTACCTGCTCCTAAACCCTTATTAACCACAAGAGAATATGTATGGAAGAGAGACCTTACAAATATAAGGAATGTGGCAAAACCTTTAAGTGCTTCTCAGACCTTACTAATTATAAGATAATTCACACTGGAGAGAAACCCCACAAATGTGAAGAATGTGGCAAAGCATTGAGCTCATTCTCACACCTCATAGACGTAATATAATTCATATAGAGAGAAGCTCCACAAGTGTTCAAAATGTGGAAAAGCCTTCAATAAGTCCTCATTTTGGGTTCTACATCAGAGACTTTATACTGAACCAGTGCGGTATAAAGTTAATGACTGTTTAAGAACATTTAACTTATGATCTTGGAGAATCTCTAGAAAGTTGCTTCATAATCTGAGTGCTTTTCTGTTGGGTACACAGATAGGCATTTACTATTATGCAATGCCATTCTTTGTCTTTTTTTAAAACCTGTGTTGATGTAAAGTCTGTTTTGCCAGAAACCAGGATTGCAACCCCTACTTTTTTTCTGTTTTCTTTTTTCTTTCTTTTTTTTTTTTTTTTTTTTTTGCCATTTTGAGTCTTTATTAAGGACTAAAGTTTTTTTTTATTTCATTTTCTTCTTATTATAATACTTTAAGTTTTAGGGTACATGTGCACAACGTGCAGATTTGTTACATATGTATACATGTGCCATGTTGGTGTGCTGCACCCATTAACTCATCATTTAGCATTAGGTATATCTCCTAATGCTATCCCTCACCCCTCCCCCCGCACCCCACAACAGTCCCCGGTGTGTGACATTCTCTTTCCTGTGTCCATGTGTTCTCATTGTTCAATACCCACCTATGAGTGAGAACATGTGGTGTTTGGTTTTTTGTCCTTGTGATAGTTGGCTGAGAATGATGGTTTCCAGATTCATCCATGTCCCTACAAAGGACATGAACTTATCATTTTTTAGGGCTGCATAGTATTCCATAGTGTATATGTGCCACATTTTCTTAATCCAGTCTATCATTGTTGGACATTTGGGTTGGTTCCAAGTCTTTGCTATTGTGAATAGTGCCTCTATAAACATATGTGTGCATGTGTCTTTTTTTTTTTTCTGTTTTCTATTTGCTTGGTAGATTTTTCTTTTTCTCTTTCTTTCGAGCTTATTTGAGATGGGTGTCTTGATTACAGCGCATCATTAGATATTGATTGTTTATTCGGCTTTCCACTCTATTTTGTAATTGGGAAACTTAGCCCATTTTCATTTAAGGTTGGTATTCATACGTATGGATTTGATTCTGTCACTATGGTCTTAGCTGGCTATTTTGCACATTTATGTGGTTGCTTTATACTGTCAGCAATTTATGATTTTTAGTGTGTTTTTGTAGTGACTGTTATAGTCTTTTTCTTATCTAATGCTTTCTTTAGAAGCTCTTGTAAGGCATGTCTGTGATAAAAGATTTCCTCAGCATTTGCTTAACTGAATAGAATCACATTTATTTTTCACTTCTGAAGCTTACTTTGGTTGGATATAAATTTTTGATGTGAAATTCTTTTTTTAAGAATGTTGAATATTGGTCCCTAACCTCTTTTGACATGTAGAATTTCACCTGAAAGGTTTGTTGTTTGCCTGATGGGCTTCTTTTAGAGGTGACCTGGCTTTTTAGTCTAGCTGCCTTTAATACACTTTTTTCTTTCATTTTGGCCTTGGAGAATCTCATGATTATGTATCTTGAAAATGACCTTCTTGTGGGGTATCTTACTGGGATTCTCCACATTTCCTGCATGTGAATGTTTGCCTCTCTATATAGGCTGGGAGAGCTCTCATGAATGATATCTGAAAATAAGTATTTCAAGTAGTTTTTATTCTCCCCATTGCTCTCAGGCACGCTTTTTAATCATAGATTTGGTTTCATTACATAATCTCATATTTCTTAGAGGTTTTGTTTATTCCTCTTTTTTTTTTCACTCTTCTTGTCTGTCTTATTTAAGAAAGCTGGTATTGAAGCTCTGAGATTCTTTCTTCTGCTTTGTCTATTCTGGTGTTAATACTTGTGTTTACATTACAAAGTTTTTGTATTGTGTTTTTTCAGCTCTATCAGATTGGCCATATTTTCCTCCTTATTGACTGTTTTTTCTATCCATTCCTGCAATTTTTTTCCCTTCATTGCATTTGGTTGCATGGAAATGTAATTTTGTCATTTGGATGAAAGAAGTCACTGTGGCTTCTTGTGTTTTCAACATTTTTGCACTGATTTTGTCTAATCTTTGTGCACGTATCTTTGAGGTTGCTGACCTTTGAATGGGGTTTTGTTTTTTTTTGATCTTATTTGATGGTCTTGAATATTTGATGTGGAATAAGGTGTTTGTAACTAACCAGCTTTGTTCCTGGGAGATTCTTTTTTTTTTTTTTTTTTTTTTTTTTTGGTGGTGGAGTGGCTATGCTCAGCTCACAGCTCAGAAGCTCTATACTCTGAGGAACTTGTATTGAGCTCCAGCTGTCTTCTCTGGCTCCTTGATAGTTAGAGTCCACCACTCTTTGTAACTAATGTGTCACAGCTTCAGAAGAGTGTTAGTGGATATGAGGTTTCTGCCTGCCTTTGGGCATTCACCTCAGTGGCAGCAGCAGAGCAGCTCAGAGGGGAGTTGGCTGTGCCTGCTGGAGACTGTGTGTGCTGTTGCAGTAAAGTTGGTGTTGCCTTGGGCAGGATGCTGGCCAATGAATGTTTTGATGCCTTATTTGTGCCCCCTCATGAAGTTCTAATTGTTCAGAGTGTGAGAAGATACACTGCTTGCCACACACAGTGTTAGCAGAAAAGCAGGGGTGAGGCATTCTGGTTCTCTACCCACCAAAGCTTTATCTACAGTAGAAGTTGCTGAGGGTGGCAGGGGCATACTGCATTCCCATTTGCTGGTGGGGCAAGGAAAGCCAAACCCACCTTTGCAGACATATGCCAGGAAAGTAACATGTGGAGTTGCCATGGTATCAGGGGAAGCTGCAGTATGAGGAAGATACATGTGGGCTGCAGAATGGGGAAGATACATGTAAGCTTCAGTGATAGGGTCGGCCTTGCTGTAGTCTTCAGGGGTCAGTCATGGATTACCATTGCTGATGCTATGGTATGGTCTTCCAGGGTAACTGAGACTGCCCTATAAGCAGCTGTAGCTAGACTGGGACCCTGGGAGAGGACAGAAGACCAAGGAGTGCTCAGTTGGTCCACCCCTTCTGATTTGCAACATTATCATATAGAAATTAGTTCCCCTCAGGCTAAAGTCTCTTATAGGAGAAAGTTCAGTCTATAGAAATGGCCATCACTGGCCATATTTTACTATACATGCTCTTGCACCAAATCCTCTGGAAACCATATGAGCTGGCTTACTGCCCCACCTCTTTGCTGCTCTTCTTGGGGGCTGCACCTGAGAGAGATATAGGTCATCAATCACTCAATGAAGTCAGCCCTGGATGGGAAATATGTGCTTCCGGCCAAGTTAGGGGCTCACTGTCTGGTGAGGAGCACTGGGGAGTTTGTGAGCCCCATGGAGGATGGTCTAACCTCCTCTTCTTGGGTATAATGCAGCTCATTTGAGGTGTGAATAAGGCAATTAGGGTTTTGGATATTTCATTAGTTTGAGGGCAACAGGGACAGTCCTTCTGCACAGACAGTGATGAAATATATTCATTTGCCCCTGGAAGCTGTGTCCATGGAGTCCTTAAGTTTTTACTGGCTCAATAGCTCTGGCAATGATTGGCTAGTGGCCCAGGCCTGGAGAACCTGCCCAGTGAGAGGATATAAGAACAGGAACACAAGTAACAGTCTGACCCCTTTTGTGAAAAGCTGCTGCATCTGCAATACGCTGGGTGTCCACTACGGTATCTAGTCACCTCAGATTTTCCAGTACCTGAAGTTATCACCAGTGAATGTGCAAAAAAGCAACAATGGCAGCATGCCCTTTTCTCTTGGAGCTCCATCCCAGGGAGGTATAGACCTGCTTTCAGCCCAAAAGCACCTGTAGGAAGTAGCTGGAAACGCCTGTTGAAAGGTCTTCCCCAGTGAAAAGAAAATGATTGGGGATCCACTTAAGAAAGCAGCCTGCAGGGTGCAGCAGCTCATGCCTGTAGTCTCAGCACTTTGGGAGACTGAGGTGGGTGGATCAACCGGAGGTCCAGAGTTGGAGACCAGCCTGAACCAACATGCTGAAACCAAATCACTGCTAAAAATACAAAACTAGCTAGGCTGTTGGTGCATACCTGTAATCCCAGCTAGTGTGGAGGCTGAGGCAGGAGAATCATTTGGACCCAAGAGGCAAATGTTGTGGTGATCTGAGGGTGCTTTATTGCACTCCAGCCTGGGCAACAAGAGTGACACTGTGTCTCAAGGAGGAAGGAAGGAGGGAAAGAGAGAGAGAAAGAAAGAAAAAAAGAAAGAGAAAGAGAAAAGGAAAGAAAAGGAAGAAAGAATGAAAGAAAGAACAAAGAAAGAAAGCAGGAAAGAGAAAGAAAGAGAAAGAAAGAAAGAAAGAAAGAAAGAGAAAAAGAAAGGAAGAAAGAATGAAAGAAAGAAAGAGAAAGAAAGAAAGAATGAAAGAAAGAGAAAGAAAAAGAAAGAAAGAAAGAAAGAAAGAAAGATAAAAGAAAGAAAGAAAGAAAAGAACTCTAACCATCTTTTGTAGAACAGGTCTGCTGTGCAGAGGTATCACTTCCATCCACAGTTTATTTCAATTCTCCAAAGCCAGAAGGATGGAACAGGTAAGTCACACAAACGGGAAAAATGGCAGCTGACTCTTTGCTTCAGGAACTATAGCCCCAAAAGGTTTCAAAATTCCATCAACCAAAGAGTACCAGTGGTGTTAGCTGGAGAAACTCATCGGGAAGTACTTTCCAGTGAGGAGGAAGGAGCTTGGGGACCTGCTTTAACAGGCAGTCTGGCCATGTCTTTTTAGAGCACCTGTACTATGCTTTGACCTTCTAGTCAGCTTGGGCTCTTCAAAGCCTGAAGGCTGGAATGGCTAAGTTTCCCAGGCAGCAAAGATGATGGCCAACTCCTCTTTCTGGTAGCTCCATCCCAGGGGGATGCAGTGCTGCTACCAGTGGTTGGCTGGAATTCTAAGCCAGTACATCTTACCCTGTAAGGCACTGAGAAAATGTGTCCTACAGACCATCAATGCTAAGCACCCTGGATTCTGCCTTTTTCCTACGGATCTGTTCAGGATTGTAACTCCTGCTTTGCTGGAGTTCCAGCTAATTTTTCTGGGAAGCCTGGAAAGTCAGTGTATCTAAGGCTCTTGAATCACTGCACAGTCTTGAGTGGCTGCTCTGCTGAGACTCCACGTAGCTATGTGCATTATACAAAAGGCCATGGTGAAGTGGGTTTATTAGGGGATCACCTTACCTGAGGGTTGCAAAGATCTGTGGAAGAATCATGGGTTCCCAGCATCATGCATTCACTTCCTGCCTTACTGGGTGTGAAGTTGTCCCTGGCTCCATGTTGCTTTCAGGTGTCCCAGTGTCCTGCCTTGCTTTACTCCATTCTCCTTATGTTAAGTTGCTTCTTTGACTAGTCTCAATGCAATTACCTGGATGTTTCAGCTGAAAGTCATGTATTTATGCACACCTTGCATTCCTGTCTATGAGAACTACAGAGTCTAGCTGCCTCTTTCTAGTCAGCAATCTTGATCACCTTCCTCTAAAAGGAATTTACTTTTTATATTAAAAGAATTTAATATTTTTGGAAAATATGTATTTTCAAAAGCAAATACTGACATAATTCATCTCTTACTTTTGATGATATATCTTTATTTCTAGAATTTATGTGAGAGAACATGGTCAACAGCTGCTGCACCAGAGTTATGAGAGGTTCTTCTCTATTAGAAGGACAGGTTTATATACTTTTCCATGGAAGATTAAGAAAACAGAAATCTAAGGTACCTGAAGAATTTTTATGTGCAAAGGCAACTTAGTTGTTGGTTTAGGACAGTGTCATAAATGACAGGATGATAGGAGGGTAGTAAGGGCAACACTCTGCATAGTGAGAGAAACAATTTGTTTTTTAGTAGGACATTGCTTTACCATTTGCAAATTAAGGTAATTAAAATAAAGTGAATTCAAAAATACCTTTTTAAAGAAAATGTGTGGACTTAATTTCTTTTAATAAATCAATATTATTATTTTGTTAAAGCTATTTAACTTTGAATGTGTATCTTGCAACTGATGATAAGTTATCCCATCTTAACCAAGGCTGTAGGTAACTGGTGGTAACAATATAATATTGAGAGACAGTGG
This sequence comes from Pongo abelii, assembly GCF_028885655.2. NCBI lineage: Eukaryota > Metazoa > Chordata > Mammalia > Primates > Hominidae > Pongo > Pongo abelii. Next base: position 36,298,059 of record NC_072009.2, on the reverse strand, counting down.
AATAGCATCTGTAGTGATTCCTTTGTCAATGGTTTCTAAAATAAAATAATTTGGAAAGTGTGGTTTTTACAACTTACATTTTTGTTTTCCTTGTAACTACAGGTTATTATGATGGTTGTAATGAAGATTATATTAGTATAATGGAGCTCTATGTTTCTGAATACTGAACTACTATTTATAAAATTTTTTCCTAATTTTGTCTATTAAATGTATGACTGCTCTGCTCTGATAAACACACACAGACCTTTAGTTTTGTGTGAATTAAATATAAGAAATATATGAATTTAAATATAAGAAATATATTACTGTAAAATAAACTCTAGGTATGTAACTTATAGAAAATAATCATATTTATTTATGGTTGGTTACATTGAGAAGAAAAGAAAAATATTAAAATGAAACAAATCCTCTTACAAGTGTTGATATCTTACCAGCAAACCAGAAACTTCAAAGATTTTCAAAGCGAATCTATTTTCTCTGCTTTGTATTAAATTCCTTGATTTAAAATGTGATTGCTAGTGGCTTAGAATCATCTTCTGCAAATTTCTCTTTTTTTTGTATGTTTGCCTGTTTCTCACCCTAGACATAATATATAATTTTCTTTTCATCAAGTTTCATAAAACTTTCTTTGGACTGTGCTTGGTGGCTCATGCCTGAAGTCCCAGCACTTTGGGTGGCCAAAGCAGGTGGATCTCCAGAGATTAGGAGTTTCAGACCGGCCTGGCCAACACGGTGAAACCCTGTCTCTACTAAAAATACAAAAATTAGGTGGCCATGATGGCAGCCTCCTGTAATCCCAGCTACTCGGGAGGCTGAGGCAGGAGAATCACCTTAACCCAGGGGATGAACGTTACAGTGAGGCAGGATGGTGCCACTGCACTCCAGCCTGAGCAACAAAGCAAAACCTCATCTCAAAACAAACAAATAAACAAACAAAAAGACATTCTCTGTACAATCCCCTCAGAAATTACAAAAATGACTTTGATAAAATGTAATGCTATTTGGAAAATAATTTTTACATGTGAGTAATTTTACAGTGCATGTATAGTATGCTATTTATTTAGCACATTTTATATTTTTTCAATTTTAGAATTCTATTTAATTCAATTTTTGTTTACTTTTTGTCTATTTTACTCTATAAAATTGACAGAATTGAGTTTATTAATTTTATTGGGCCAATATATTCAAGTAATCAATAGAACGTTTAATAAGTCATGAGGTCTTTTTCACATAGACATGAAGTAAACAAATACAATACTAGGTATGTAATGGAAGCTACGTAATTAGAAAGAAACTTTCCTTTTAAAATTAGCCTGTGGTCTCAAGTGAAAAATTTAAAATATCTATAGTAAATAAATGCCATTAATTCTGCATATGAGTAGAGCATAACTGTAACCAATGCTGCACAATTGAATCTCACAACTGAAACAAGATTAAGAGATGGACATCTTAGCAAAACTAAGTGAAAACGTTGTAAAATTTTCAGATTATGTTTCTACATTTAAACGTTTAGTGAGAGAAGTAGTGCACAAGTCTATCCACTCAAACTTGAAATGGTTGTCACATGTTAACAGTATTCACCACAGGTATTGACACCTAAAATGCCCTGGACTCTTTTCATTTAGATTAACAAAATATTGTTTTTGTCTTCATCCTGTAAATTCTGGCTTAGACAGAATTATCAAGCCATTTCATGTAGATTTCATTCTAGATTTCTTATTTATTTATTTATTTACTTACTTATTTTTTGAGATAGAGTCTCAATCTGTCACCTAGACTGGAGTACAGTGGCATGATCTTGGCTCACTGCAACCTCCACCTCCCAGGTTCAAGTGCTTCTCCTGCATCAGCCTCCTTAGTAGCTGGGATTACAGGTGTATGTCATCACGCCTGGCTAATTTTTTATATGTTTAGTAGAGGCTTGGTTTTACCATGTTACCAGGAGGGTCTAGATATTTTGACCTTGTGATCTTCCCTCTTTGATCTCCCAAAGTGCTGGGAGTACAGGCATGAGCCACCACGCCCAGACTAGATTCTGGATCATGACACAGCACATTTTCAACTTATTGTTTCTGCAGATAGAAAAGCTGTGTAATATGGAAGAACAAAACCAAATATTTATTACAATTCAAGGAGATTTTGTTTGTGCCCTGCTGTCCTGGATTCTCAGAAGTGTAGGGCTGGCAGACATTACTGGAAGGTAGAAGTGGGAAACAAGCCTAAATGAGAATTCTGTGTGTGTCAAGTTTGTCTTCTTAGGAACTGGCAGGATCAGCCTTCAATTCTGGGTAGATTATGGGCAATTGGGTGGTATGTAAAGAGTGGTTATGTTCCATCAGATTCTAAGTCAATCCACCTTCTGCAAGTGGTAAATCCCAGTAAAATTAGTATTTGTTTGAAGTATGAATTGGGTGACTTTTAAAAATAATACACATAATAAGTTTGTTCTGTATATTTTTAATGATTCTTCATAAGAGCTCTTTAGCCTTATTTCTTTACTCAAGCAGATTCTGAATGTCAAAAAATCTGTTTATTATCAGATGCTGAAAGATAAAGCAAAGAATCTGTTTCATTTATTGTGGGAAATTTACCCTGTAAATTTAATCTCATTTGTATAATCCTTAAGTTTTACTGTGGAAGACTAGATTTAGTGTTCCTAAATTTTTAGCAACTATAAAAGTATATTCATAATGTAACTTTTAATGATACTATGAATATCAATTGTCAAGTGCATTGATTTCTTTTTTTTTTTTTTTTACTGGAGAAAGGTAAATTATTTGAGAATTATATTACCCAACATGTTCAAAAATATTTTTAACTTGCCTATTTAAAAAAAAAAATCTGTCAATTTTGAATTGCATACCAAGATAACATTATTTTGAGATTGAGGATAAGATGAAAAATAATTTATGTAAATAATATAAAATAAGTTTACTGAAATTATTTACTTATTTATGAAACTTAATTAAATTTTAAACAAACTGCTATCAACTGTTGGTATTTGTGTAGCTTTTTATTTAAGATTTGGTGTCTAAAACAGGTAACAATTTGGACAAAGAAGAAAAGACAAATTCAATGATTGGTATAACCATAAATTTCAGAAAAATAAAAGCTTTGTATGATGATCTAATTAAAATAATGTAAAGGATAAAAATTTTAATATTTGCTTTTACACATTATTTGGCAAAATCAACCCTGAGATAGCAATGTGTAGAAAATACTATTAATTACGGTTTTGAGAATCTTACGGACTTTAGCACTTTGAGAACCTTCACTATAGGCCCAGGATTCCCTAGGCATTTCTTCCAGGAGAACATCTTATGGAAATGAAGCAGAAGGCCATGACCACAAAGATAAATGGATGTTCATCTCCTAAACATAAGTGGGTGCAGGTTGCAGAAACAGTAGGCTTGTCTTGGTGGTCCAGGAAGGGGCTATTCCCACAATCCTAGAAAAGGGGCCTGGAACTCCATTGAGCCCTCTTGCCTGCAGGGACCTCAGAGGGCATTAGGGGAGGCCAGCCTAGGTGTTCTGTCCTGTCCCTGGCCCTTGGGTCCTGCCTCATCTGCTATCTTTTTCCACAAAGAAATCAGGATGGCAACCCCCAATGCAGCCCCACCAGAGGAAGGAGATAAAGAGTGTCAAGGCTCACACTCATCTTGGAACATTAAGCGACTTACTGATTAGCTAGTCCAAAATTTACAGCAGAATTTGTTGGTGTGACACCCTAAGAATACATTCTAGGAGAAACCTGTGTGGCACGTGCCTGAGGCTGTGCATTGAAGGAGCTCCAGACAGGTCACTTGGGCTTCATTGAGCCTGTGCCCCTAGTCAATTCATGGAGACATGGGCTTGATAAGAGCAGACAACAAAGGTGGCACACAGCAGACATGCTTAGCTGTCAGGTGGGCAAGGAGGGGTAGACATCAGACTTCCCTGCAGGGGTGAACCCTCTTAGGGCCCTGAAATGAACTGAGAGATTCTTCAGTTTTTTGAAGCACAGGCTGTACTTGGAGCTTCAGGGTTGGCACTGTGCTGTGGCATGGTAAAAGTGGGGTAAGCAGTCAGTCACTGAGGGGCTTTCATTGCATATTTTTCTGATGAGCATGATTGAGAGCCCAAAGCCACAAGCCAGGAGGGGCAAGAGCACTGGGCTGAGGCATCACCTTTTTTCTTCACAGGCTCCCATAAGCCTTCCTGGCATGCCTTGAGGAAGAAGATCCATTATCCTTGTGAGTGTAGGCACAAAAGTCATGTGAGGAAAGCCCAACCACAGCCACTTTTGTGGGCACACCTGGGCTTCCACACTCCAGTGGCCTGTGAAACCCAAATGTAATTCCAGAGATGAGAATTTAAATTTGGTTCTAGAAACAAAGAGTTCAGCCCCGAGGCCAGGGCAGAAGTGGACATGTTAATTCCATGACACAAGGGCCAAATCAGAGAAATGGATTGACTGTTAAGCTGCACCCATGCAGTGTGTGTACTGACCCAAGCAGGTCCCATTCTCTTCCTGCCTCCAATTATTTTACCTACAACTTGTCATTTGTACCAGCTCTTTCTCTACCCCCCATATCCTATGGTTTTTGACGTTCCTCTGAAGACTGCATGACTAGAGTTAAGGGTCACAGCACTCTAGCCTACTCAGGTTGTGCCAGGAAGAGAGATCTCTCAACCTACCTTGACACTTAAGAGCCATGCATAAATAGTGCCAACTCTACAAGGAGGGCTCTCACACCCTCAGACTGTCTTCTGCTCTCCATAACAAAAGATAAATTAGAATGACAAAGAAAATAAGACACAGACCTGGCAGTTCTGCCTTTTAAGGGCTGGCCTCAGCCTAGTCACCATGAATCACAATTTCTGGTTCTGCATCAGTGTGTCCCACCTTGGAAAATAGTGGAAATGGGGCCCCAGAATGTCATGATCCAATGACAGTCTGGAGAAGGGGCACCTCAGCAGCCTGTACAAACCCAGTCACACCTGCAAAAGAAACACACCCTACCAACTAAGAAGCCATCTCATTATCTTTGACAACCATACCAGCAATGTGCACACACAACGGGCCTTTAGTAAACTGTCAACTCAAGGATTTAAGAAAAATCAAACCATTTTGAATTTAGAGTCTCAGGAAGAAGAGCCTCCACTGCCTGAACCAGACTGTATGATGGCTGAAATGGATGAAACTGACAGTGTTAACTTGATTTGGGCATACCTGGAGACCTACCTTGTATTAAAAAAAAAAAAAAAAAAAAGCTTCTGAGTGTCCAGAGTTCCGAGTTAAAAAATCGAGTAGTGGCTGACCTGAAAATTATTCTTTATTTATGAGGAAGATCTCAGTACCAGGTCTGTTCCATCCTGTGGCATGGAATACAGGCCACACAAGGGACTGAGGCCACTCCTTTTTTGTTAAATAAATGCTGACAGGTGAAAAGTTGTTGAAAAAAGTGCTAAATAACAATGCTATACAAGCTGCATGCTTTCTGTAAGTGGGAATGGTTATCATGTTAAGCCCACTGACAGTGGACTCTTTTCCCCTCTTTTTAAGTCCCCAGTGAAACTCCATGATCTCATTCACTGGTTCTGAGTCTCTTCTTTGACATCTTGAACCTGGTGCCATTTCCATGGGAGTCAAATTTGATGCAACTTATCCTATATTAAGGAAGGATTTCAGACTCTGCTCAATGTGCCTCAAAGCTCACCGAGGCATCAGCTAAGAAGGATGCAGTTGCTCTCTTTACCACTCTCATTCAGGCCTCTTTTCCTTAGATGCACAATCAGCGGCATACCAGGAAAGATGAATAAGAAAAACATCATGGTCACAATCAAGATTAATGCCAGAATAAGCAGTGACCACTTGGAAATCAAAAGGGAGCATTTTTCAATGCCCTCAAATTCTGTCGTCAGCTTCTGGATTCAGTAATTGTTTTGAAGATCCATCCCACATCTAGAGGAACCATGGACCATAAGAGGTAAACACCTACACTTAATCCTGGTTCAACAAAGCTTTCTCTTGACAAATATGATGTCTGTGATCATGAGCTTCTAAGCAATCTGGACAATGCACAACCTGAAAACCTATAAAAGGGAGATGAGTAGGTCTGAACGAAATAATTTTACACATTTTTTCTTGGGAAATTCAAAAAATTGTGATGGTGGAAAAACATACAGAAGAAGACAGCATACTAAAACTCCTCATCAGGTGACTTTTACCAGCAAGTTTTTTTTTTTTTTTTTTATACTTTAGGTTTTATGGTACATGTGCTCAATGTGCAGGTTAGTTACATATGTATACATGCACCATGCTGGTGTGCTGCACCCACTAACTCATCATCTAGCATTAGGTATATCTCCCAATGCTATCCCTCCCCCCTCCCCCCACCCCACAACAGTAAACGTATGTTTATTGCGGCATTATTCACAATAGCAAAGACTTGGAACCAACCCAAATGTCCAACAATGATAGAATGGATTAAGAAAAGGTGGCACATATACATCATGGAATACTATGCAGCCATAAAAAATGATGAGTTCGTGTCTTTTGTAGGGACATGGATGAAATTGGAAATCATCATTCTCAGTAAACTATCGCAAGAACAAAAAACCAAACACCGCATATTCTCACTCATAGGTGGGAATTGAACAATGAGAACACATGGGCACAGGAAGGGGAACACCACCAAGAGTTTTTAATCCCAGCTATCAGATCTCCAAATAAAAACCAGAAGTTACTTCGCTGCATCTATCCATGATTTATTGCACAATATTTTGTCTATCGTAGTGAGGGGTCTTCACTGAGGATCTTCTCATTAAACATATAAAGATAAAGAAAGGAAAAGGTAAAATAGCAACTCCATGAAATCATAAGATAAAATGTAGAAATATTCATCTTCTCACATCAATTGAATTTTTGAACATATTTGAATGTGTATCTACCCATAAAGCTAATATATTCAAAATAAATCAAACATACGTCAAGTTAAAGCTTAAAAAATTTTTTTTGACTGGGTGCAGTGGCTCACACCTGTAATCCCCGCACTTTGGCGGGTCAAGGAGGGCAGATCATTGAGGTCAGGTGTTTGAAACCAGCTTGGCCAACATGGTGAAATCCCATCTCTACTAATAACACACACACACACAAAAAAAGCTGGCATCTGTAATCCCAGCTACTTTGGAGGTTGAGGTAGGAGAATCACTTGAAACCGAAAGGTGGAAGTTGCAGTGAGCTGAGATCACATCAGTGCACTCCAGCCTGAGTGACACAGCAAGACTCAAAATTTTATTTTTTAACGGCAAAAAGATTCACATATGGTCCAGACATTACTTGATGGAGTGGAGTGGGTGTGGCTCTGTCCTTGTAAAGTAGGAAGAGCAATCAGTGCCCTGGATTCTGTGTAGGGAACCCATTGGTACACAAATAAAGAGGCAATCAGGGCTTCAGCCTAGCAACACTGAGGCTTGCAGGGGTCTTTTGAAAGCAGTGGAAATGGCCCGTAAAACTGAATGCTAGAAGGGCTTGTAACAATAAAAGATCTGTCCAGGGATAACAGCAATCCTGATAGGAGCCCCTGACTATACCCTGCCTCAGCAAAATGTAGACAAAGAAAAAATAATTCAAGAGAAATAAAATTTAAAAATAAATTTAAAGTGATTGGAAAATAGTTAGGGCAAATAAAATAAACTGAAACAAAATAGAGAAACGTAAAGAAAAATATAACTAAGATTAGTGAAAATAAAATGAACATGAAGATAAACAATAAATACAAAATTGAGAAATAAAATGAGAAAATTTTAAGAACAAGTAGAAAAAAGTGAAAGTAAAAAAGAAATACCGAGAAAAAATAAAATAACAAAGAGATATGCATGGAAATAAATAAAAGAAACAAGAAATTGAATAAAATGTTACAAATGACAAAAATCTAGAATATTTGAAATTAAGACTATAATAAAAAAATAAAAAATGAACTAAAATTAAATTAATAGAAAAAACGAAAGTAAATAAAAAATAAAAAGAAACAAGATAAAAACAAAGACAAATGTATGGAAAAATAAAAGATTAAAAAGAAAAATAAGATCTAGGGATAATCTACAAAACATTTCATGCAACAATAGCATAATACGTAATATTTCTAATATCATATAACTTATTTCCTAAGACAGGCAAACTTCTTAGCTAGCATGCAAGTTTTAGCATATTTAAACAAATGGTAATAAAAAAGTATTATTTCTGACTACAATAAAATATAACTGGAGGTTAGAAACCAAAAGAAAACTAGCATGTCTGCATATATATGAAAACTAGACAAATTATTCCGCACACTATTTTAAAAGAATTAGAACATGCATGTTTCTTTAGATGTTTACAGTATTCAAAATGATCTACAGATCAATGAGATCTCTTTCAAAAACCCAATGGTAGTTTTTCCAGAAGTACTAAAATATTCTGAAGTGTTAACATGAATATTTAGCTGTGTCACCCAGGCTAGAGTGCAGGGTCCTAATCATGGCTCACTGCCTGTAGCCTTGAGCTCTGAAGTTCAATTCTTCCTCCCACCTCTGCCTCACAAGTAGCTGGGCCTGCAGGTGCATGCCACCATGGTCAGCACGATTGGAGGGTTTTTGTAGAGACAGAGTTTAACCCTATTGCCAATGCTGGTCTCAAACTTTTGGACTCAAGCAATTCACCTGCCTTGACTTCCCAAAATTCTGGGATCACAGGAGTGAGCCACAAAATATCACCCTATAATTTTTATAAACACTCAAAAACCACAAGTAGACAGACAACCTGGGAAAATATAATTAATTCAGGGGCACATATTTTTTATTTTAAAACATATTGCAAAGTTACAGTAATCAAACAGTGTGGTGCTGGCAAAAAGACAGAAAAATAAATGTTGAAAGAGATAAGAGAAGCTAGAAAGAAGCCAACATGCATGTACTCAGCTTATCTTAAATGAGGGTTGCAAATCCTCATCTTGCAGAACATTTTCTTTACATCAAAAATATTGGGTTCTGGTCACATGACTAGAAAATATCAAGTCAGGGACACTCTGAAGGGTGAGTAGAGTTGATTGGGTAAAATGGAAAAAAAGAAGAAGACGAAAACTTTTAACAAAATGAGCTGGAGTCCTGTTTACAGGTCCCCACCTCCCAAATTGATGAACACCAAACCATCACAGAAAACTGAAGAGTCCAGGCTTCTCCTCCCTGCACAAGAGGTGAAATTTCCTTGTCTCCACTCTCTTCCCCAATTGTGCAGGTGGATATTACTGAGAGAAAATCAGTTGGAAAAAGGAAGGCTTTATCTGGAGCCAGCAGTCTGATTTTTCAGACTTCAGGCTATTTTAAACTTGAATGTGTGGTTTTTCCAAGGACCCTTGGCTCTTTTCTGACTCGCTATTTCCCACCTTTAAATGACTACATCTGATTGCCATTAGAATAAGGATAAGGATTAGGACAAAAAAACACTTTTAAGTGCTTCCTGCTGAGGCAGGGCACTTTTCTTGGAAAAATGGCAGTCAGATCTCACTAAGAGGCCTATCTAATTGTCCCCAGTGAAATGAGCCATAGTTCAAGGCTCTGGTTGAGTGACTTTTTGAACTTTGATAGGCTAAAATAAAAAGAATCAAACTGGGTTATTAAAAAACACGTATTGAAATGAAACAATTGGTAAATGGCAAGGTCAGCTCAAAATTTCCAAGGTCTTTTCCCAGTTTGCATAGAAAAAGGAAGGACAAAACCCCAAATGGAAAAAAAAATATTGTTCTGCCAGCATGTCAGGCTTCTGGGTTCTTTTGCCTTGAGTTCAATCCTAAGCAAACCAGTCTAAATTTTGGGAAATTAACTCTTCCAGGCTTTGAGGATGCATCTGAGGAAAGTGTCCCATAGTATGAAGACATGATTGCCTATCTGTAAATAGAGGACAGAGGAGAAAGAAAAAACAAAAACATTATTTTCAGAGAAGTCCCAAGGGGTTAGGTTGCATTGAAAAGGCATACAGACTGAAGATGAATGGCTGCTCATCTAGAAAGAGAGAAGCATTTGTCCCTGATTCCTTTCTCTTTCTTGCAAATTTCCAGGGTATGTTGAGAGATAGGAGAAAAAATCTTCTCTTTCCTGCTCCTGTTCTTGTATCCCCAAGTCCCAGTGATTGTAACAAGGTCCATCCACGGATGTCAAAGCAGCTTTCACCCATTTTCAACAGAGAGAACTAGGGTGGATGAAATGTCTGCTCTTACCCACATATGCCCTATCTACTCTGCTGTCAGTACTTCTGGAGTTCATTAGACTTTATTTATGCCAATGATACTAGCATAATCTTTATCCATGAAACAGGGGGCTTGGCTTAATTGTCTGGAATCTGTCAGGCTCACCTGCACTGTGCCTTTTATCCTCCATTATGACCTACTTCTGGATTTCTCAGATCCAGTGTTATTTCCTAGGGCTTCAACCCAAACCTTGAAATTGAGGTTGGGACAAAAATGTGTCTCAGGGGATTGCATGGACTCCATATAATTAGCTGAATTTTTAGATGAAGCTGTAGGATTGAGTCCTCTTTCCATGAGGGAGAGAAAGAATGTCTTGTAACACACCCAGATAACCAGTGGCTCTAGTTATGCATGCTAAGATTTGGTTGGGCACACTGCTTATTCCCATAATAATGCAGAGTTTGCAGTATAATTGCCCAGAACTAGAATATTAATCCAGATTTTTACCACTTTCTTTTCATTTCTTCTGAGCTGCCATTGAATATCACTAATTGGTTTACAAGAATAAGCAGGTTTATTCTAAAATATAGGAAAAATGCAAATCTAATGAGTTTAGGATTTAATGACAAATATAAAATTAGTTTTGACAAATAATCTTTTCCATTCAGTTCTTTTTTTGTAGTTGTTAGAAACAAATAATGACAGAACTGAGTTCTTTGTGAAATAAACCTTAGTCATATGTTTGGGTTCATTATTTACATAAAGCACAGCAAGAAAAGTTATTCCTACATAGTTATTTTATGTTGGCTGTAATAGAACTCTTCCACAAGAAATTTCAGGGAGAACTTTCTGAAGTCAAACCCAGCCATGGTTTTGTACCATCAGTTGCTTATGAGTTGGGTGATCCCCTTCTCTTATGGACCCAAAATAAACTTGGAGCTCCTGGGCCTGTCCAAAGTGTCATTCTTTACTTTCTGCAGATCAGGAACCCTGCACAAGGACTGTGTAGATAAGGTATAAGGCCAGTTTATCCAAGGGGCTATTATTGGCTCTGCAAGTTGAGCTTGACTGCTTAAAGGGAAGCAGAAGGTTTCAATCAAGGCCTTGATAAAATAACCAGTTTCTCTAACTGTGTCCTGTTGCAAATAAAATAGACTATTATTACACTGATTCAAACAGCTATATTGCCATAACTTAAGAACACTCATAACTATTTTTCAAATTCTGAAGAAGCCAGGAAGAGAGAGATGAACATGATTCAAATTTTCTTCACAGGAGTACACCTTACTCAAATATTAAAGGCTGTAAATAGCTCAAAATAAATTTCCTTGACTCTTGTAAACAATCTATGAGTCAGTAATGTTACAAGCAAAAGTAAGAAAGATTACTTCAGGTTTCTATCAGTCCAGTCCATTCAGTTAACTCTTGTTTTGTTTAATATTCATAAACATTTTAGCTGTTCCTGAGTCCTGGTAGGTTTTTCCTGTATTCCTGTCACAGCTCCAAAGTTTTCAGCAGCCTGCATTCGTGAGCACCAGCCAAAGTTCTATAGCTGATTAAAAAACATTTTTTGAAAAAAATCAGAACCAGATGACAATTGTCTGTGTTTAACAAAATGTCCAGAGTAGTTACAGTCAGAAAGATGATTGACAAAAATTTTGGTTATGTCTATGGTTTATAATAACTTAAAATAAAAGCCTTAATTGTGGTTGATAGCATATACTTCAGACATCAGAATTTTAGAAATTCCATACAATTTCGGAACATGTGTTAGTATTATTCATGAAAATACCATCTAAAAATATTGAAAACCATTCTGGGAATTCCTTGTAACTAAACATGTCATATGATCCTGTAAAAAATCTCTCGTGGATACTCTAGGCACCCTCTTTAGCATTCAAAAACCAGGAAATAGGAAAGACAATTTTGTAACCAAAGTTTGATTTTGAGAAGGATATTACAAGTTAGGAGTTTAAAATGCTTGATGTCATAAAATAAAATTCCAGATTACCATAAATTATTATTTAACCAAAATAATGACCTAGAAATAAAAAAAAGTTTACATTCTTTAAAAATTTTGCTACAGAGGAGATTAGTGCCTTAAGAGTAACTTTTTGTGCTTTCATTCCAATGCTCAATTTCCAAAAAAAAATTATATATATACATATATATATATAAAATATCTTTTTGAAATTAATTGATGTTTACACATGGAATTTCCTGGAAAGATTTATTTTTACAATTCTTCCATAACTTGTTTGAACTTTTAGCTTTATCATCTATAATTCAAAATGGTTGTTTGACCCTATGCAAGAATTTATATTTGCATGACTTCTTATAATCTCTTATTAAAAACACATTTTACTGTCCTTACACATCTTGTCTGGAAATATACTTCCAGTGTTTTCAATTACATGTTACCATGGTAAATTTTAGCAATTTTAACTTTAATGTAAAACCAGGTAAATTGTTCTAATTATGTGCTAGGAGCAGCCATAACTAAGGGTGTGTTTAGTTCCATTTGTCCTTAGGCTTGACCAATTGTGAAGCAAAGTTGAACTGTTTTCAAAAAAAAAAAAAAACAGTTATAACCTTAAAACATTTAGCAAACCTGGTACCTGACCTGTATAATTTAGTCCACCTACTCGTATATTGATGACATTTTTGTTTCCCATTAATCTTAAGGCTGTTTTTATTTCTCAAAGATTAAAGTCATGTGAACTAAAACATACACAGCTTTCATCTTTCCTTCAAAAACATTTGATCCAAGTGCTTATCATTTTTTCAGTAAATTTATTAGATCTCTTTTACATGCATACAGGCAGAAGAAAAACCCAGTACCTGTAAGATTTTTAATTTGCCAATTTCCTGATTGAATTACTGGCCTCTCATGCATCCATTTTTTTCTTTACTTGTTCCCCTTCCTCGAGACTTCCATGGATCCACCTCCTTTTCCCAGTGCACGTGTGGGCATTACCCAGAGAGAAACAGTCAGGAAATGGTCGATTTTATCTGAAATCAGCAGTTCAATTTATCAGCCTTGAGGCTGTTTTAGGCTTAAAGGTGGAGTTTTGGCCAGGACTCTTGAGTGTCTCCTGTCTCTGTTACTCAAAATGAGAAAAGGTCCCATGGCTATCTCCTGTCGCTATCACTTAACATGATAAAAGAAGAGTTTCTTTAACAAATGAGGTAGAGAATGCTGAATATTCATACAAAAAATAATTTTTGAACCTTACGACAAGGATGAACTTAAAATGAAATAGGGCTTATTTTTATAGCTGTTGTAAATATTTTTTTCTTGAACTTTTCTTTCAGATGGCTCATTCTTAGCATGGAAACACGCTCCTAATTGTGTATGTGAATTTGGTATAATGCCACTTTACTGAATTTCTTTATTAATTCTCAAGATTTTTAGTGTATTATTTAGTTATACTATATAAAAAATCATATGATCTGTGATCAGAGACAATCTGACTTTCTCCTTTTTCATTTCGATGTCTTTTATTTCTTTCTCTTGCAAAATGGTCCGGCTGAGAATTCCAGTACTCTGTTGAATTAAAGTGGTAAAAGTAGACATCATTGTCTTGTTCCAGATCTTAAAGGAAAAACTTTCCTATTTTCCTGTTCAGTGTGATATCAGCTAATGAATTAAATATTTTGCCTTAATTCTTTTCAGCTAGATACCATCTATACCTAATTTGTTCTGTTGTTTTAATCACAAAGTTAGTTAGATTTTTTCCAAATACTTTTTTTGCATCTAGAATAAAAAATAAATGTGGCTAGCAGTAAAAACTCATTAAAAAATAAACACTCTCTACACTATAAATTATAAAACACTTATAAACAAAGTAAAACATGAAAAATTTGAGAGGTATTTTTGCTCATGAGTTATAAAACATATTGTTAAAATGGCTTTGCCACTCAAGGGAATCTACAGATGCAATGCAAACTCTATAAAATGCTAAATGACATTTTTTTCATGAAATGGGAAAAACAGGCCAAAAATTAATAGAAATGAAAAGAAAACCTCTCCAAATAGCCAAAGTAATCCTATGAAAAAAGAACAAAGCTGAAAGCTCAAAGTACCTGACTTTAAAATATCCTACAATGCTATAACAAGCAAAATGGCATGATACTGGCATGAAAAACAGACACATCGACCAAAGTATGCAGTGATCCCAATAATAAATTCAGAAACCTAGGGCCAAGTAATTTTTAAGTTGTTTAGAATACACATTTAAGAAACGACAATCTTTTCAATGAATGGTGCTAGGAAAATTGATTATTTAAATGAATATAACTAGATGCCAACTGATTACTTACCATATTAAAACAACTTAATTATATATAATTAGAAGACTTAAAGGTACAACTCAATCTTAAAAACTATTTGAATGAAACATAGAGAAATTATTTACAAAATAGGACAGAAAAAAATGTAAATAAGAACTCAAAAGCATAGGCAACAAAAGCAAATGGAGGCAAGTGAATTTAACAGAATCTAAAAAAATTTCATAGCGAAAATAAATTAACAGAGTAGAGACAACTTACAGTGTGGGAGGATATATTCGCAAGACATACATATGACAAGGGATAATCACACAAAATAGATAACAAACACAAAAGCAAAAACAACACAGAATTTAGTAATACATGAGAGACCTTAAGTGAAATTTCTCCAAAGGAGACATACAAATGGCCAAGTAACTGCAAAGATGTTCAACACTATTAATTATTAGAAAAACGCAAATTAAAGCCACAATAAGATACCAAACTACTCCAGTTTAGATGGATATAATCAGAAATAATACACTAATACCTTCCTGGCACTTTCAAGAGGAGGTATTGTGACATACCTCTGGGCCTATTGTTTAGGTGATATGACTCTCCTCTTCTGCCTGGAAACTGCCCACAAGGGCCATTGTGCCATAGAGTTAGTCATAGCCCCAAAGTTATGGGACATTTCTGCCAGGAACTTGCCTAAAAAGAGAATATTGGAATACTTCTGCCTCAGCGTTTAGGTTATATGGCTGTCATGTCTGTTTCATTACCACAGAGTAAATTTTGACATATGCCTTGACACAGCTCACAGGCATGATAATGACCCATATGCGGACCCCACAAATAGGAGTTAATTTGACTTTTGTAACTTGCTTTAGAAACATGAATGATGTCTTAGATCTCTTTCTGGTAAAAAGGACACAGAAGATTATAGCAGCCTCAGATATTTTATAAAGCCCATGACTTGTACAGAGAGTGTCTTAACAGAACCCAGAAGGATGAAATTGTACGTTTCACATGCACACCCACCTTAAAGTAAGGACTGTCATATCTCATGTATGTGAAGCCAATTGTCACTCATGAAAACAGGACATGTGTGGTATTGCAAATCTCATCTCCGGTATATTCTACCAGTGTGAATGTGATACAAATATTTGCAAGCATCTGTGTGGTTTGACCCTCTAGATTGGTTTCAGCCCACATATGGGATTGTGATCTCTACCTGGGCCAACTTCTAGATGATATGACTCTCCTCCCTTGGGTGTTCTCTCAGGATTGTGACATATCACTGGATGTAAAACCCAGGTGATGTTACAACTTCTAGATGATGTGACCATCCTGCCTTTGCCATCCTCTAAGGATTGTGAAATATTACCAGATCTAACACCCAGGTGCTGTTACATTCTTGCCTGGGCCATTTCCACAGACATCGTTGTAACATATCACTGTGTCCACCACTTAGGAAATGTAACTCTCCTCTCTGGAAAGGACCCTGAACACAGCAGGTGGTAGTAATACATTGCTAGGCCCAGGCACACAAATGGTGGTACTCTTTTGCCAGGGCTATGTTTCAAACAGGGCATTGTGACATATCTTTTGGCATATGACTGAAGTGATGTGACTCAAAGCTTGGGCCTCACCCACATAAGGCATTATGGCGTAAAAGTTGAACCTACACCAAGGTGATGTAACTCTTTCACCTTGATTCTGTCCTAAGGGAGCCTTGCAACATATCTCAGGACCCAACACCTGGGTGATGTGGTCCTTCTGCCTGGTTTCTGTCCATGTCTTATACTATGACATATATCTAAAGAAGAACCTGGGTGATAAGACTCTCCTTTTCTGCCTGAGTCCTGCCTAATGTGGACATTGGGACACATCTCTGAGGCCATAACCCAACTGATATGACCCTCTTTCCCTGCCTGGGCCTTTAAAATGGTGGAATTTTGTGACATATTACTGAGTACAGCATTTAGGTCATGTGACTCTCCTGTTTTTATCTGAACCGTGCCCACAAAGAAAAATTTTGATGTTTTGCACACAGAGGATGTTATACTTCTGCTACGACACTGAATCAACGGGAATTATTGCATACTGGTGGGCCCAGCACACTGATGATGCTACTGTCCTGTCTGTGCCAGAGCCACAGAGAGTATTTTGACATATCTTCATTCCATTCTGTAGGTGTTTTAGCTCTTATCCCTTGGCTAACCTTTCCTACATGTGAAACTGAGTCATACTGCTGGATCCAGCACCCAGTTAATGTCCATTTGGACACTTTCAAACCACACTGAGATGGAAGCTCGGCTTTTGTGCATTCCAGCGCTACAGAGAAACAGCAGCCCAAAGTCTTGGGTTGGGGTTGCTTGTGCCCAGAGACCACAGCATACCAACTCCTCCAGTATCCTAGTGTGGGAAGGAGGATCAGAACGCATGTGCATCAAGCACCCAGTGCGCAGCAATCACTACCATAGGCAGCAGGGAGATGAGGCAGAAAGCGTGAGGAAAGTAACAGTTGGAATGTGTGTGTGCAGAAAAGCTACTAACCCTCTTATTTCAACCACAGTTAGCTCACTGCAAGCAACAGAAATCCACTCTGGGCCACCTAAGCCAAAAGGAAGACAAACTGAAGAACCAGAACACAGAAAGGGAAGAAGGGGGATGGTGGCAGAAGGTACTTTGAGAGAGAGATGAATCTTTTCCAAACATTTTATCTCTGCCTGTTACTTAATCAAGATTGAGTTCTTTGGGAAGAGGGTATGACTGGCCAGGGGAGACCAGGATACCGTGAGTGGTAGCTTCCAGGCATCTGTCTACCAACACAGGGGAAGGAAGCATGTCCCTCAAAGAAAGCCAGGATGCTGGCATCAGAAAAAGGGCAAAGGATGCTGAGCATGGAGAGGACAGAGATGTCTCTTCTCTCTCTGGGACTGTATCTTGTCACCTGTAAAATGGGGAAAACTGGCTACATTGTGAAAATTTAATGAGATAAAACAGCACAGTGTGGCTTATGGGAAGTCCCTAATATATAATAACTTTAAATAATTGTAGCTAAATAATTTTAGCTTATCATCTTAATTTTTGATTCAGCTGTCTCTGAATTTTACATCCTAGCATAGATCAATGATCTTGCAAGTCCAACCACACCATTTTGCAGTTCTGAACCTCTGCCTAAAGAAAGTAGTGGATCTTTATACGTTCGACACGTCCCTTCCCTCTAGAGTAATAAAAAATAAACCTAGTTTTGCATAAGTCTTTTTCTGTTGGCTGGGTCTCTGGAGGAAGTGAACCCCATGGACAATCCATCTGAAGTCAAGGTTAATAGGGCCAGGATATTAAAGATGTGGTATTAAAGATCTCCCTGTGGTACTGCATTCTTTATCATGCATGGCCAATTGCCCACTAAGGAAGATATTGCAGCCAGAGCAATTTTATCCCAAAAGCATGTCATTTTGTTTTTATTTCCACTGACAAGCACATACCTCTTTAAAAAAATAAAATAAAATAAATAAATAAATAAATAAATAAATAAGAAAGTGACTATTGGTCAAAGTTACATTTTGCCCACACACTTTTCAACTCTTGGGATTTTATATTCCAGTCCGGATATGGGCACTAATGAAGCCTTTCCTGATGGATGGGCTTGGCTGTATTCTCCATGGTTTCTTGGCTCAAATTTTTGCCAAATTACATGTTTTTGCTTAGTTTTGACCGCTTCTTTCTATCAAACTAGATATTTCTGTGGCTTTGCAATTTTTCTCCACCAAAAGCATGAAATTTGACCAATTACTTACTGATAGAGTTATGGAAAGATGAAGCTGTGGCAGATTACAAGTTTCAAAATCCATCTCTCGTTAATTTGTTTGAAATATTTGACTATAGGATATGGTAGATATCAATTATATGACAAACATTTTAGGGTTTGTTTAATGTTAAAAATAAAGTGATAATGCTGGCCTTAGCATATTAATTAATGACTTTGGTTTTCATCCTAAGAACAAAGGGAATACATTAATCTTTGGCAGAAGATAAAGTGACCAGATTTGTGTTTTAACAGGTCTCTGTAGCTATTGAAAATGGACTGGAGAAGATGAGTTGGAGTAAGAAGAGAGTAACAGAATCACATAAAAACGTGCCATGTTACTATGAGCAGGAGATGAGGCAGCCTCAACCAATATGGTGCAGAGAGAAGAAAATCGCTTGAGAGAATGGATTAAACTGGGTGGTTAGCACAGATAGAGCTGAATCAAAAATTAAGGTAGTAAGCTAAATAATTTTACACACAAAAAGGCAGAGTTGAATTCACAATTAGTCTCTTCAGACTGAATATTACAGTCAAATTATAACAATTGGTGTTGCAATCACTTCCTTTGGGTGTGTATCCAAGGTTAAGAACGTCAGCATCCAGAGGCCCAAATTCTTAATGTTTTTAGATGATAAAGTTTATTCAAGGTAGACTATCTGTGTTGAATAATTTAGCCTTCTACAAATTTCAAGAAAATATCTGTTGTCCTTCTTCTCCACCACAGACACACTTTAATTGAACATTAAGCATATTTATTAGAGAAATATTCTCTTTGTGCTTTTTCTCCCAAGATAGATGCTGGTCTTATTCAGAATTATAAGTGTCAGAATAAAGAATGCCCATGAGGTTGAAT
This sequence comes from Pongo abelii, assembly GCF_028885655.2. Lineage (NCBI taxonomy): Eukaryota > Metazoa > Chordata > Mammalia > Primates > Hominidae > Pongo > Pongo abelii. Next base: position 36,278,915 of record NC_072009.2, on the reverse strand, counting down.
TGTACGGTGTTACAGTAAAGTGAAATAAACATTCTCAAAAACATGATTATGACTTACAAACAAACAAAAACTAACAAACCACTTTCTGTCGAGGAATTATGCTTTTGGGACAGAAACTTTCCTTTAAATTTGAACAGCTGCATGCAGATAAAGAATATGAAAAAGGCGCAACACACCAATTATGAAAACATGACTACACTTTAAGAGGACACAGACTTTTTCACATCCCTCTTAAATCTCAGAAGTTCTAGACCAAGACAGGAATGAGTGCTCTTGTTGCTAAAATCACTCTGATTTGCTTCTTGTTAAACAATTCACTCAACAACATTACAGATTAGCACACACAAAAAAAATTCTTTGTAGGTGAAAAATTGTTTGGAAAAGGACACCTTATTAGCCACGCTATCTACTTACAAATAAAAGCCGATTTTTGGCTCTAATCAATGAAAAGAAGTGTAATTGGAGGATATCTGGGGCTTACTAACTTGATTTTAGGCTAGGGGGTCCCAGAACCAGGGAGCTCCTGAAGAGGGCCATGTCATAGGAACTACCCGATCTGAGCTTCTCCTCAGTCTGAGATGTACCATGGCCACTGCTTGCCTCATGTTTACAGGACTCAGATTCTTCAGGGAAAGTTGAGCCCAAGTGGTAGAATCTTCTTCCCCAGCTGTGTTCTCACCTCCCAAAGCCCCACACAATGGAAAATCCCTCAGGAGGAGGCAGTCACAGGGAGAAGTGGAGGCCAGGAGGCCTCCATATCATCAGTGTCATACAGGGCTTCTGTCCACTCTACGGCCACCTCTCAAGTTGTTCTTTCCTAGGTTCATTCTTAAATTTTATAGACTTATCCAAAACAGGTATGAATTCAGATCCTACCAATTTAATATTACAAGAACTCACCCAGGGAAAGGAATGGAGTTTATCAGTAATGTTGATAAAGGAAAAGGAAGTTTTTAATAAATAAAAGGTATCAATAAAATGGAAGACTGTTTAACTACTTAATTAATTGTTTGGTGACCCAGATGAATTTAATGGTAGTCAAACCATCTAAGTAGGTGAGCTACCGGGGCTGAAATTTTGGCTTTCTCTCTCTCTCTGTCTCTTTTTCTTTTTTTTTTTTTTTTTAGAGAGGGTCTTGCTCTGTCATCCAGGCTGGAGTGCAGTGACATGATCAAAGCTCACTGCAGCCTCCAAATCTCAGGCTCCAGCAATCCTCTCATCTCATCCTCTCAGATAGTCGGGACTGCAGATACATGCCACCTTATCTGCAATTTTTTAATTTTTAACTTTTGTGGAGACAGGGGCTCGTTATGTTGTCCTGGCTCAAACTTCTAGCCTCAAGGTATCTTTCCATCAAAGCCACCCATAGTGCTGGGATTACTGGCATGAGCCCCGGTGCCTGGCCTTTCTTTGTTAAAATTTGCCTCTATGTGGCAGCCCTTGAAATTTATTTCTAAACTGCTGTGAACAATTAAGTTTGATTTTTTTAAAAAAAGTAAGAAGAAACCCAATTATTCAGACCTTGCACTAATTCAGGCTTTCCTTCCTACCAACCAGCCCCTTTTAAGATGGTCTCATGAGTGCGCATCTTCATCAATGTTTCCACAAGGATGACTACCTACATCTGCACAACAGTTTTCAAAATATTTTCAGGTTATAATTCTCTTATCTGGCCCCACCCACATCCTGCTGATTGGTCCATTTTACAGAGAACCAATTGGTCTGTTTTACAGAGAGCTGATTGGTCCGTTTTGACAGGGTGCTGATTGGTGTGTTTACAATCCCTGAGCTAGACACAAAAGATCTCTACATCCCCACTAGATTTGCTAGATACAGAGTGTCAATTGGTGTATTTACAAACCCTGAGCTAGACACAGAGTGCTGATTGGTGCATTTACAAACCTTGAGCTAGATAGAGCGCTGACTGGTACCTTCACAATCCCTTAGCTAGACATAAAGATTCTCCAATTCCCCACCAGATTAGCTAGACACAGAGCTCTGATTGGTGAATTTACAAATCTTGAGCTAGACACAGAGTGTCGATTGGTGCATTCACAATCCCTTAGCTAGATAAAAAGATTCTCCAAATCCCCACCAGATTAGCTAGATACAGAGTGCCAACTGGTGCATCCACAAACAAACCCTGAGCTAGACACAGGGTGCTGATTGGTGAGTTTACAAACCTTGAGCTAGGTACAGATTGCTGATTTGTGTATTCACGATCCCTTAGCTAGACATAAACATTATCCAAGTCCCCACCAGATTAGCTAGATACACAGTGCCAGTTGGTGCATCCACAAACCCTGAGCTAGACACAGGGTGCTGATTGGTGTGTTCGCAAGCCTTGAGCTAGACACAGAGTGCTGATTGGTGCACTTACAATCCCTTAGCTAGACACAAAGGTTCTGTAAGTCCCAACTAGACTTAGAAGCCCAGCTGGCCTCACCCAGTGGATCTTACACTGGGGCCAGAGGTGGAGCTGCCCACCAGTCGCTCACTATGCACCCACACTACTCAGCCCTTGGGTGGTTGATGGGACCTGGCTCCATGGAGTAGGGGCGGTGCTCGTTGGGGGGTCTCAGGCCATGCAGGAGCCCATGGCGGTGGGGGGAGACTCAGGCATGGTGGGCTGCAGTCCCAAGCCCTGCCCCATGGGGAGACAGCTAAGGCCCAGTGAGAAATCGAGCACAGCGCCAGTGGGTCAGCACTGTTGGGGGACCTGGCACATCCTCCATAGCTGCTGGCCTGGGTACTAAGTCCCTCATTGCCCAGGGCCGGCAGGGCTGGCCAACTACTCCAAATGTGGGGAACACCAAGCCCACACCCACACAGAACTCTAGCTAGCCCACAAGCACTGCACGCAGCCCTGGCTCCTGCCAATGCCTCTCCCTCCACACCTCCACGCAAGCCAAGTGAGCCGGCTCCAGCCTTGGCCAGCCCAGAGAAGGGCACCCATGGTGCAGTGGCAGGCTGAAGAGCTCCTCAAGCATGGCCAGAATGGGCACCAAGGCCGAGGAGGCACCAAGAGTGAGTGAGGGCTGCAAGGGCTGCCAGCATGCTGTCACCTCTCAATCCACCCTCTAAACAGAACACCCCAACTGCTGTTGGGAATTTGGCTGATGACCGCTCTAGGTACTTCCTGCTGCATAAGGGCAATGAAGGGGCCCTGCAGTTGTAATGTCCTCTAGGGAGGAGCTCTCTAGGTCAGCAAAAGTGCCAGCGGGTCAGTCCAGGGGTCCTCAGTAGAAGTTGTTAGTTGAACTCATTTGAGGTTCCATTTCCTCTAGCTCAATTCTAGAGGAAACAAATTTGACAAGGTTAAAAATACAGGGCCCAAAGTTGAGTAACAGCAAAATGGCTGCCACGGGACCTAGAAAGGGGAGAAGCCATGTTGCCCAACTCCAGAGATTGGTATAAGAGTTTCAAAGGCATTGTCTGATTTCAGAAGCCTTTTCCTGTAAATGCCAGGCAGCATCTCATACTATCCCTGACTGGTTAGTGTAAAAACAACACTCTTCCCCTGATAAGGTGCAGAGTCTTCCTTTCTCAGCAGTGAGGAGGTCTAGGCCTCAGCAGTTTTGGAGAGTTGCTGTTGCCAAAGGGTGTATTTGGGATTGTAAAGTAAGAATAGATTTCATATAAGGTGTAAGGAAGGTATCCGGTTTCAGCTTTCTACATATGGCTAGCCAGTTTTCCCAGCACCATTTATTAAATAGGGAATCCTTTCCCCATTGCTTGCTTTTCTCAGGTTTGTCAAAGATCAGATAGCTGCAGATATGTGGCATTATTTCTGAGGGCTCTGTTCTGTTCCATTGATCTATATCTGTGATTTGGTACCAGTACCATGCTGTTTTGGTTACTGTAGCCTTGTAGTATACTATGAAGTCAGGTAGCGTGATGCCTCCAGCTTCATTCTTTTGGCTTAGGATTGATTTGGCGATGTGGGCTCTTTTAAGGTTCCATATGAACTTTAAAGTAGTTTTTTCCAATTCTGTGAAGAAAGTCATTGGTAGCTTGATGGGGATGGCATTGAATCTGTAAATTACCTTGGGCAATATGGCCATTTTCATCATATTGGTTTTTTCTACCCATGAGCATGGAATGTTCTTCCATTTGTTTCTATCCTCTTATTTCATTGAGCAGTGGTTTATAGTTCTCCTTGAAGAGGTCCTTCACGTCCCTTGTAAGTTGGATTCCTAAATATTTTATTCTCTTTGAAGCAATTGAGAATGGGAGTTCATTCATGATGTGGCTCTCTGTTTGTCTGTTGTTGGTGTATAAGAATGCTTGTGATTTTTGTACATTGATTTTGTATCCCGAGACTTTGCTGAGCTTAAGGAGATTTTGGGCTGAGACAGTGGGGATTTCTAGATATACAATCATGTCATCTGCAAACAGGGATAATTTGATTTCCTCTTTTCCTAATTGAATACCCTTTATTTCCTTCTCCTGCCTAATTGCCCTGGCCAGAACTCCCAACATTATGTTGAATAGGAGTGGTGAGAGAGGGCATCCCTGTCTTGTGCCAGTTTTCAAAGGGAATGATTCCAGTTTTTCCCCAGTCAGTATGACACTGGCTTTGGGTTTGTCATAGATAGCTCTTATTATTTTGAGATACATCCCATCAATACCTAATTTATTGAGAGTTTTTAACATGAAGGGTTTTTCAATTTTGTCAAATGTCTTTTTTACATATATTGAGATAATCATGCGCTTTTTGTCTTTGGTTCTGTTTATATGCTGGATTAAAAATTAATTCAAGATGGATTAAAGACTTAAATGTTAAACCTAAAACCATAGAAACCTTAGAAGAAAACCTAGGCATTACCATTCAGGACATAGGCATGGGCAAGGACTTCATGTCTAAAACACCAAAAGCAATGGCAACAAAGGCCAAAATTGACAAATGGGATCTAATTAAACTCAAGAGCTTCTGCACAGCAAAAGAAACTACCATCAGAGTGAACAGGCAACCTACAAAATGGGAGAAAATTTTCACAGCCTACTTATCTGACAAAGGGCTAACATCCAGAACCTACAATGAACTCGAACAAATTTACAAGAAAAAAGCAAACAACCCCATCAAAAAGGGGGCAAAGGACATGAACAGACACTTCTCAAAAGAAGACATTTATGCAGCCAAAAGACACATTAAAAAATGTTCATCATCCCTGGCCATCAGAGAACTGCAAATCAAAACTACAATGAGATACCATCTCACACCAGTTAGAATGGCAATCACTAAAAAGTCAGGAAACAACAGGTGCTGGAGAGGATGTGGAGAAATAGGAACACTTTGACACTGTTGGTGGGACTGTAGACTAGTTCAACCATTGTGGAAGTCAGTGTGGCGATTCCTCAGGGATCTAGAACTAGAAATACCATTTGACCCAGCCATCCCATTACTGGGTATATACCCAAAGGACTATAAATCATGCTGCTATAAAGACACATGCACACGTATGTTTATTGTGGCACTATTCACAACAGCAAAGACTTGGAACCAACCCAAATGTCCAACAATGATAGACTGCATTAAGAAAATGTGGCACATATACACCATGGAATACTGTCCAGCCATAAAAAATGATGAGTTTGTGTCCTTTGTAGGGACATGGATGAAATTGGACATCATCATTCTCAGTAAACTATCACAAGGACAAAAAACCAAACACCACATATTCTCACTCATAGATGGGAAGTGAACAATGAGAACACACGGACACAGGAAGGGCAACATCACACTCTGGGGACTGTTGTGGGGTCGGGGGATGGGGGAGGGGAGAGGGATTGTATTAGGAGATATACCTAATGCTAAATGATGAGTTAATGGGTGCAGCACACCAGCATGGCACATGTATACATATGTAACTAACCTGCACATTGTGCACGTGTACCCTAATACTTACAGTATAATAATAATAAAAAAATTTTAAAAAAATTGAAAAAGAAAATACGGGAAATAATATGTTTTTCTGCTTCAAAAAAAACAAGAATAGATTTCATTATTTCTTGCAAACTGTCTGAGAAATCCTTTGAGAGTGTGTGGTAGTAGGATAATGAGGTAGATAAACTGGATATTCCAGTTCCTGTAGCAGTAGCCATTCTTAACCCTATAAGTAGGGGTATCAGTGGTATGGCTCTGCACTGACAGACCTGAGCTTTGAGGGGTACTGATAAGGTCTGATTTCCTGGGGCAATGTTAATGTTGGGACTTAGAAAGACTAAGATGCAGGTGCCTGTCAAGTTAGTGGGGAGGCAGATATAGGTCATTGTTCCACATAAGAAGAATATGCCTTGTCTGGGTAGACAGAACTTTGCTCTGGCTTTTAAAGGAATAGGGTACACTGCTTTTTTCTTTACTATTTCTTTCTCTCTCTTTCTCTCTTTGACTCCTTCTTTGTCTCTTCCCCTCTTTTTAAGTCCCTCTTTGACTTTCTGTGTCTGTCCTTCTTTCTCTCTAACTCCTTCTCTTTGTCTCTCTGCTTCTTCCTCTCTCTCTTTCTCTGACTTTCTTTTTCTCTCCTTCTTGCTGGTCTTTCCCTACCTCTGCCAGTTGCTTATGCTGCTGTTCTCCCCTCTTCTTCCCATTTTGATGACTGTGGCCGTGTAAGAGTGCCACCTCCTTGTGTTTTTGCATTGTATGTAATAACTCCACGATTTCCTTGTGGTATTTAATGGGGGTTCCCCCAGAGGTTAGGAACTCCCTCTCTTTCCATATTGCAGCATGGGCATGCAGGATTAGATAAGCATATTTGCTATCTGTATACACATTTATTCTTTTTCCCTTTCCCAGTTCTAAGTCTTGGTTAAGTGCCACTAGTTCTGCTAACTGGGCACTGGTCCCCAGGGAAAGAGGCTTACTTTCAAGTATGGATACATCACTAACTATGGCATAACCAGCCCTTCATATCCCATTCTCCACAAATGAACTTCCATTGGTACATAGGTTAAGGTCAGGATTAGTTAAGGGGACTTCTAAGAGATCATCTCAGGTGGCATAAGTCTGGACTACAATTTGTTGGCAGTCATGCTCGGTTGGTTCCCCATCCTCTGGGAGAAAAGTTTCAGGGTTGAGCGCCATGCACATGTGTGCACCAGTCCCTCAAGGAGTAGTGCCTGGTATCTAAGTAGGTTGTTGTCTGATAGCCACAGACTTCCTTTGGCACTTAGTATACCATTTACATCATGAGTAGTCCAGACACTGAGATCCTTTCCTTGTATTATTTTGATAGCCTCTGACACTAAGATAGCCACTGCTGCAACTACCCTTAAGCAGTGAGGGCAGCCTTTTGCTACTACATCAATTTCCTTACTTAGGTATTCCACTGGTTGTGGGGTGGTCCCACGAGTCTGAGTAAGGACTCCAAGAGCTATCCCAGCTCTCTCTGTGAAGTATAAAGAGAAGTTTGGTCCTGAATGCTTAAAGCTGGAGCTTGTACAAGGGCCTGCTTTAAGGTTTTGAAGGCTGTTTCTGCCTCTGGTTCCCATTCTACTAGATGAGCATTTGCCTTCTGGGTTTCCTTGATTAGAGTATAGAGGGGCCTGGCTATCTTATTGCATCTGGGGATCCATAGTCAACAAAAGCTGGTAATTCCAAGGAACCCTGGCAAATGTTTTAACGTTTTAGGGTGAGGATAAGCCAGTATAGGCTGTATCCATTCCTTGCTGAGGGCCCTGGTCCCTCTGGCTAAGATTAGGTCTGGATATTTGACCTGCTGTAGGCAAAGCTGGGCCTTCAACTTAGACACCTTGTACCCTTGATTAGCTAGAAAGTTCAAGAGATCTAGCGTAGCCTGCTGGCATGAGGCTTCCAAACCCATAGCCAAAATAAGTCATCCACATACCAAAGGACCAGAGTGCCTAGACTTGAGAAGTGGCCTAGATCTTGGGCCAGTGCCTGATCAAACAGGTGAGGGCTATCCCTAAACCCTTCAGGTAAGACCATCCATGTTAAGTTGGGACATGTGGTCTGTGGGATCCTCAAAGGCAAAGAGGAACTGGGAGTCAGAGCGCAGGAGAATACAGAAGAAGGCATCCTTGAGGTCCAGAACCATGAAACATTCTGCTCCCCCTGGTATTTGAGAGCTGGGTATAGGAGCTGGGTACAACTGGATATAGAGGAATTACTGCCTCATTGATGAGTCTAAGATCTTACACTAGTCTCCACTGACTGTTCGGTTTTTGTACTCCTAGAATTGGGGTGTTGCAGGGATGGCTGCATTTCCTTACTGAGCCTTGAGCTTTCAAATGTTTAACAATATTCTGTAATCCTTTATTAGCTTCAGGCCCTAAGGGATGTTGTCTTTGATAAGGAAAAGTGGTGGGATCTTTCAACCTGATTTGGACTGTGTGGGCATTTTTTGCCCTTCCAAATTGTCCTTCCACTGCCCAGACTTCAGGGTTGATTCCCTCCTCAAGTAGGGGACAACAAATGGGTAACTTGTTCCCCATATTCATGTAGATAATAGCTCCAGCCTTGGCTAATATATCCCTCCCTAATAAGGGTGTGGGACTTTCAGGCATAACAAAAAAGGCATGTGAAAAGAGCAAAGTCTCCCAATTCCAACTCAGGAGATGGGAGAAATACCTGTTAACAGACTGTCCCAGGATTTCTTGGATGGTAATGGACCTTGAGGACAGTCGTCCAGGACAGGAGATTAACACTGAGAAGGTCGTGCCAGTGTCCAGGAGTAAGTCAATTTCCGGGACCTCAATAGTTAAACATACCCGGGGCTCAGTGAGGGTGATGACGAGCTGGCGCTTGCCCCAGGCACCCTCAGTCCTGTTGTTGGATCATCTGGTTGGGGGCTTCTGACCCGGGAAACTTTTGTCCTCTGGGGAAGTGCACCTTCCAGTGATTGCCTCAGCATAGGGGACATGGATGAGGGGGCAGCTTGTTTCTCACTGGACAATCTTTTTTAAAGTGTCCTAGCAAGCCACACTGATAACAAGCCCTACTGGTGACTGACCTGCTCCATTTTCTGTCCTCTCTGAACCACCAAGGTTTGTTTATCTCAGGGCCAGGACTAAGGCTGCAGCCCCTCTCTGATCTCGCTTTTCCTTTTGGGCCTGTTCCTCTTGGTCCCTATTATAGAACAACGAGGTTGCCAGGTTTCATAGTGCCTCTAGATTTTGTTCAGGGCCCAGGGCTTGCTTTTGGAGCTTTCTCCTGATATCTGTGGCTGATTGGGTAATACATTTATCTTTTAGAATCAATTGACCCTTGAGGGATTCAGGTGAGAGGGGAGTATATATTCTTAAGGCCTCCCGTAGCTGCTAGAGGAAGGCAGAAGTATTTTCTTCCCTTCCCTGAGTTATGGTGGACACCATTGAATAATTCATGGGTTTTTTTCTAATTCTCCTTAGTCCCTCTAGAACACAGGTCAGCAGATGTTTACGACTCCAGTCCCCATGATCTGAGTCAAGGTCCCAGTGGGGATCCATACTGGGGATGGCTTGCTGACCGGTAGGGAATTTGTTCCTTTCTTTGGCTGTCATTCTATCATTTACTGACTAAGATACCAGGTATCTCCAAACTCTCGGGCTGCAGCTAAAGCCACATTATTTTCATTAAAGGCCAGGGTTTGATCTAAGGGTAGCATGACATCTCTTCAAGCAAGGTCAAAGGTTTGCCCTAGACCCTGTAGGACATCTATGTACCTATCAGGATCATCTGAAAACTTCCCCAGGTCTGCCCTGGTCTGCTTTAAATCAGAGAGGGAGAAGGGGACATGAACCCAGGTTTGGCCAAATTTCCCTCCCCCTACAGCTTGAAGGGGACATAACCGATAGCCTGGAGGGGTGTGTGGTCCTTTGGAGATTTCTTTGCTTTTTTCCTTCTGGTCAGGGGAGATTAGAGGAGGATTATCACTAATAGGAAGGGGAGCTATAGGGAGGCTAGGATATAGGGGTAAGTTGAGAGGTCCTCCTGTGGGATGTAAATTGTAAGCTTTGCATAGTTGTGTATTCTCCCTCAATGAAAAGAAAGCTTGGACATAAGGTACTTCACTCCATTTGCCTTCCGTCTTACAGAAAAGGTCAAGCTGCAGGATAGTACTGTAATTTCTATTTCCCCCAGGTGGCCGTTTTTCCCCATCAGAGACAGAATATTGGGGCCAAGCCGTAGTGCAGAAAAACATGAGCCACCTCTTTTTCAGGGTTTATGGGTTAAATTGTTCCCAATGACTTAGGATGCATTTCAAGGGTGAGCCTGTTAATGCCTGAGTGTTTCCTACCTGAAAGACAAAACTGCCTGTGGTTTTGGCTTGTTTTGTTTCTCCCCCTGCCCTAGAACCCACAATGGTCCCTGGACCCTGCTGATCAGAATACTTGCATTCACCAATGCAGCAGCAGAAACCACCCCTGCCCAAGAACACACAATGCTCCCTGGACCCTGCTGGTCCGAATAGTTGTGCTCACTGATGCAGCAGCAGAAACACTAGTTTTCCTCCCAGACCACATGGAGGACCGAGGAAGGTCGGTCCTTACCGACTCATTCTCGAAAACCTGCACCCTTGCCTGTCCTCCTAGACCACAAAGAGGTCTGACCGAGAAAAATTGGATTTAGTGGCCCCTACTGACACATTCTCAAAAACCTGTTAGAGTCCTAAGCATTCACCTGTTGGTATTGGGACTTTACTCCTGTCCTATAAAGATGTTATGCCCCAAAAATGAAGTGGAGGGCCATACCCTGAGGGAGGGAAGGGATCTCCAGGGTTGGAAGAGTGATACCTTTTGTCCTCACTTACATGAATAGGAAGGATACAACTTCTGAGGCTCCCCATATCCTAGCTTCAGGAATAGCTTTGGTTAGGCCTATTAGTCTGAGAAGGGATCCTAAAATTCCAGGTAGTCCCCACTATGATGGGGCTTTGGGCAAAAATTATGTCTTTCTGATTGGTGAGGCTGGGTGCCTAAAGAAATTAACAGAGTCCTGGAGTTTATACTAGAAGTCATTCTTATAGGAGAAACTAGAAAAGCACCAGAGACAGGTAACAATTTTTAGAAACAGGACTAACCTCAGAGAAGAGAAGCAAGAGGAAGTTTGTGTGGCAAGCATTTGGACCCAGGGGGCAAGGGTCAGGATAGATAAGATAGATGGGTGAGTCTCGCTTGGGTGACATGCCTTTGAGAGTTCCGCTTATGGCTGCAGGTCAACCAACGTGTTGTCGGGACCCCAGAGCTGCATGGCTTTCCTCTCTGTTGACCCTCGGCTCAGCCCAGAAGTGCAGAAACAGCAGAAGCTTGTTCTAGGCAGACCAACACTCCCAACTCCAAAGAGTTGGGGGTTGCTGGAGAGCCCTTTTCCAGAAAGCCTGACACCCGTGTCTTTAGTCTGGTGGCCGCACTAGTCGCTTTTAGCTGGCTGACAGGTGCCTGGTATTTAGCCCTTGAATTCTAAGGAAAATAGGACAGAATAGCAAGCAAAAGAGGTCTGATGGTAGTCACTGCTTGGTGACAGGCGATAGTCCCTTGGTGGTCGCCAAAATGTGTCTGGAATTGGTGGGTTCTTGGTCTCACTGACTTCAAGAATGAAGTCGTGGACACTGGTGGTGAGTGTTACAGCTCATAAAGGCAGCGTGTCCAGAGTTTGTTCCTTCTGATGTTCAGATGTATTCGGAGTTTCTTCCTTCTGGTGTGTTCTTGGTCTCACTGGCTGAGGAGTGAAGCTGCAGACTTTTGTGGTGAGTGTTATAGCTCTTAAGGCAGCATGTCTGGAGTTGTTCTTTCCTCCTGGTGGGTTCATTCTCTCACTGGCTTCAGGAGTGAAGCTGCAGACCTTTGCAGTGAGTGTTACAGCTCATAAAGGCAGTGTGGACCCAAAGAGAGAGCAGTAGCAAGATTTATTACAAAGAGCGAAAGAACAAAGCTTCCACAGTGTGGAAGGGGACCCGAGCAGGTTGCCACTGCAGGCTCAGGCAGCCTACTTTTATTCTCTTATCTGGCCCCACCCACATCCTGCTGATTGGTCCATTTTAGAGAAAGCTGATTGGTCTGTTTTACAGAGGGCTGATTGGTCTCTTTTGACAGGTAATTGGTGCATTTACAATCCCTGATTGGTGCGTTTACAATCCCTGAGCTAGACACAAACCTTCTCCACCTACCCACTAGGTTAGCTAGATACGGAGTGTCAATTGGTGTATTTGAAAACCCTGAGTTAGACACAGAGTGCTGATTGGTGTATTTACAAACCTTCAGCTAGATACAGAGTGCCTACCGGTGCATTCACAATCTCTTAGCTAGACATAAGCATTCTCCAAGTCCCCACCAGATTAGCTAGACACAGAGCTCTGATTGGTGCATTTACAAACCTTGAGCTAGACACGGAGTGCCCACTGGTGCATTCACAATCCCTTAGCTCCACATAAAGATTCTCCAAGTCCCCACCAGATTAGCTAGATACAGAGGGCCTGTTGGTGCATCCACAAACCCTGAGCTAGACACAGGGTGCTGATTGGTGTGTTCACAAACCTTGAGCTAGACACAGACTGCTGATTGGTGCACTCACAATCCCTTGGCTAGACACAAAGGTTCTCCAAGTCCCCACTAGACTCAGGAGCCCAGCTGGCCTCACCCAGTGGATTTCACACCAGGAGGCAGGTGGAGTGCCCGAGAGTCCCTCAACATGTGCCCGCACTCCTCAGCCCTTGGGCTGTCAATGGGACTGGGTGCCATGGAACAGGGGGTGGGGCACATCTGGAAGGTTCAGGCCCTGCAGTAACCCATGGTGGGGAGGTGGGGGATGCAGGGGCGGGAGCCATTGCAGGGGGATGGGTCTGTGGGGACAGCAGCTTGGAGGGCGGGCTGGGGGCAAACTGGGGTGGCGGATGGGGTAGGGACCCCCGGGCGGATGGGGGTAGGGGTTGGGAGACTCAGTCATGGCAGGCTGCAGGTCTGGAGCCCTGCCCCACAGGGAGGCAGATAAGGCTGGACAAGAAATCCAGGGCAGTGCCGGTGGGCCAGCACTGCTGGGGGACCCGACGCACCCTCACAGCTGCTGGCCTAGGTGCTAAGCCCCTCACTGCCTGGGGCCGGCAGGGCCGGCCAGAGGTTCCGAATGCAGGCCCGCCAAGCCCATGCCCACCTGGAACTCTAGCTGGTCAGCAAGCACCCTGCGCAGCCCCGGTTCCCCCCCGTCCCCCCTTCCCCCTCCCCTCCCCGTGCCTCCTTCTCCATACTTCCCCACAAGCGGAGGGAGCCAGCTCCAGCCTCGGCCAGCCCAGAGAAGGGCTTCCATGGTGCAGCGGCTGACTGAAGGGCTCCTCAAGCGTGGCCAGAATGAGCGCTGGGGCTGGGGAGGCACCGAGAGTGAGCGAGGGCTGCGAGGACTGCCAGCACGCTGTCACGTCTCACTAAGACAGAGATTCCCAAGATTTTCCAGATCACAGCTCCCCTAGTAGCTCTGTAATTTTTTCGTGGCACATACAGGTCAAAAGAAATACCCCAAAATTTGTTTATGAATTGGGTCCAAATAATTTACCAATTATTTATGTCCTGAAAACACCTTGGCCACTTCAGGAAAAAATAACACAGACGGACTAAAATAAAAATACATTTACTTTATTTTCAAATGATTACAATTTTTTTTTTTTTTTTTTTTTATTGAGATGGAGTCTGGCTCTGTTGCCCAGGATGCAGTGCAGTTGTGTAATCTCGGCTCAGTGCAAGCTCCACCTCCCAGGTTCACACCATTCTCCTGCCTCAGCCTCCCGAGTAGCTGGGACCACAGGTACCCACCACCATGCATGGCTTTTTTTTTTTTTTTCTATATTTTTAGTGCAGACGGGGTTTCACCGTGTTGGCCAGGATGGTCTCGATCTCCTGACCTCATGATCCACCCACCTCGGCCTCCCAAAGTGCTGGGATTACAGGCATGAGCCACCACACCCGGCCACAATTTCTTAGTAATGTGAGGTGTGTGCCTGTTGGGCACTGAACAATTACTCAGACCTTGGACTCAGATTGGATACTGCCATTGTCATTTTCTATTTCACACTGATTTTTTTCACAGTGCATCTTTTTTATCATAGCAACTATCTGAAACTCAGATAGTGTGCAAAACCATCGAAACCAGTGCTTTTGCACAGTATCTGACAGATGTTAATGAGTTTCCTTCAAAAGGCTAAACTATCTTGCAGTGTTCTGATGTGTTCACTGAGGCACCTCAGAGAGCCTTAGCACACAATTTGAGAACCATGGTGTACAAGTCACCATGCTATGCCTAGATATGGCTGTTGTGGAGGAGTAATGCCTTCTAACCTCCCTGGCAGCCACTTCCTCTGTCCTTCCCAGGCTCCTGTGTCATGCCAGGAGGACAAAGGGCTGATGATTTGACCAGCAATTTCCCGGCTACCATTCCCCACTCAGGAGGAACTGAGCTTCCCAACATGAAGCAAAACCCAACCCATTTAAAAAGTAAAGTTGATGATGGTAGGCTCCTGCATGTTTTCTGAAATTACCTATATTCCTCTCATCCTGTGCTCACAGGCATATGACATAGATAAGACTGAAAACTGGATTGAATTGTGAGGAAAGAACAAGTTTCCCCAGCTCCCAAGCATGTTCCATCAGAATACCAAAAACTATATGTAAATCTTAAACAGCAGAGTGTGGAGGAGAATCCATTCAAATTAGAGTCGAATGTTATGAAGACATCCCAGGATCCTCCTGGGGAAGGAGATCTGAACCATCAGGCATCTGCAGAACTGCTTGGTGGCGAGGTAGTGTTGAGGCATTTCAGTGTGGTTAGTGCTACACATAGCCTCCATGCAGATGGGTGAGAAGCCTGATTGTCTTTGACTAAGACTGAATTTGGTTCCACTTCAAACTCTTATGCTACTGCATGGTAGAAATGAAATAGCAGGCAGTTCAGGCTTTCCCATGATGTTACACAAAACAATGTGAAATTGCTGCTATTTGATCATTTCTAAACTATAAAAATCACAACTACATATGGCCCAGCTGATAATTTATCTCCATCACTCCCAGGGTTTGTGACAGTCATAATCACAGGGGCCACCTGGTTTCCATTACCACCCACTCTGTTGTGCCTCTGAGATTCCCTTGCTCTCCTATGCTCTCCATCATTGGTCCACAAAGACCTCATCTGCCTTAGCCCCATCAGCCAGGGCTTCCTGAGGCTGGAGTGAATCATCTCAGCATTTCCCACATCTCCCTTGGGTGCTGCTATGAAAGGTCTGTGGCAGGAATGAGGCACAGTCCCCTTTCTCAGTGACATTTACCAACAGCCAAACTCTCGAGGCCCCTAGTCTCTCTTCTCTCCCGCTCTCTGGAGTGAGAAGAACCAGCTCCTCCAACTTTATTTACATCTTCCAAGTCAAATGCCTCTGGCATCAACTTAGTACCTGAACTGTAAGGGTCAGGGTTTTAAGCTCCTGCATCTCAAACCTTTGGTGTGGGAACAGGAAACATGAGTGTCCCTTTATATTCCCCAGCATCCCTCCTTTTAGACAGCACATATCTCCCAGTGTAGCTCCAATGGGAGAAAGCCCTTGGGGTGAAAATAGTGAGGAAATCAGGACCCGCACATCACCTTGGTGTGCAGTGGGTGTCTGGCTCCTCTCATGCCTGGGTCCTGTCCAGGTGTGTGGGATGCACCTGACAGGGAAAGTCCTGACCTCAAATTTCCAAGCTGTGTAACCCTGGGCAAGCCACTGACCTCTCTCCAAACATCAGTTTCCTCGGGCCCTCAGAGTTAGAAAACATATTGCCAGCAGGCCCAAGGCTCATCCTGTATGGTCAAATACAGTCAAGCAGAGAGAGAAAAGTCTTCCAGATTCAACAAAAATGCAATAACTTCCTGTTGCATTAGGAGTAGCAAGACTGGATGGCTTTATAAAAGCTTAGAGATATTATTTTTGAAGCTATCTGTGTATACTTTATTCCCTTTCATATATCCCCTTCTGGCTGACCCAAATGAAAAAAGATATGAAACTCATTTCTGGCCCATCTCTTGCCTGATCAGGTGGAATGTGTGGTGATACACCCATTTTTCCGCTCAGTTGTATTCCTGTTTATTCCTGTGAACACACGGTCTCTGTAATTGACAATAATTTTTTTCTTTGGGATATTTACCTTTGTTTTATGGGCCAGCCCAGACTCTTGGGTGGATCCCTTTCCCACTGAATTACCAGAAAAGGGCATAATGTGATTGGGAGAACTACGTGGAAGAAAGCTCAGTTCCCAGGCCCTCACACAAGGGTCTCTGTGCTCCCATCTATGTCAGAGCCTGGGGGCTGTGAGGAGATTGAAACAGAACATCCTGTCCCCTCCACCAACATTCTTTCCCCACCAAGCAGTGGCATTTTCTTTTCTGTTCTCACACAATTCAGACTAGGTGGAGTAGCCTGTATGGCATGACTGGAATGACCCTACTGAGCAGAAGTGTTCCCCTTCTCCCTTGCCAAAACTGTGGGCTGAGAGAGAGCCTGCCTGATAGCCCCCTGCTTTGGAGGTGTTTCTGTGGTGGTCCTTTTAAAAAGGTGTATTTGGGGCATGGGTTGAAACACCAAGGGGGCATGGGTTGAAACACCAAGCAAGTATAAATTACAGGCTTCACACACTTGGCTTTTGGGAGGCAGGTCAGCTCCAAGCTGCAGCAGCTGAGAAAGAATACATAGGGGTCCTTGAGGACAGAGAGCTTTGTCGATGACCAGCCTTAGGGCATAGGAGAAAGAGAAAGGCTGGAGCAGCCACAACCACTTCTCTGTGCCCAGCAGTGTAGCCACCCACCTAGCAATGCTCCAGCCATGCAGAATGGGCCTGCCTCCTCTCTGCCCTGTCCTGAGGATGGAGATAACTCTGACCTGGAGTTCCTACGACCTTGCTTCCTAAATGTGTGACCCTAGATAAGTGGCTTAACCTCTACCAGAACCTCAATTTCATCATCTGTAAAACAAAAATAATCAACCCACCTACCTCATAGGGTTGTTTTGATATTTAAATGAGACAAAGCCCATGTCTAAGAGTTTTCTGATTCATAAAACATCACAGGCATATAAGGATTGTTCTCCTGACTTCTCCTAGGATCTTTTGAAATAGACCTTCAATAAGAGACCTTCAGTAAGTTCTCTAAGTTCAACCTGTGCTATGCAGAATCCTGGACAAAAGGCCATCTACCCTCTGCTTGAAACCTTTCTATTATGGGAAACTTACTACCTTTCTTTGAAGAAAATCTCACTACCACAAAGCCCTATGACTTGAGCCCTATGACACAGCCATCTCACATGAGCTCCAGAGTAAATGGGAAGGCAGAACTTGACTCATCCAGCAATAGCAGAAAGATCATCATGTAGATTGGGTTGTTCAGCTATTTACAGATATTTGTGAAAAACCTGAAGTCAAAGTCATTCCTCTTCTCTTTTGAAGGTTAAGTGTGTTTGTTTTTGTTTTCATGACTGGAAATACATTAAAATTGGATTAGGAGCAATGTTCAGAAAAATTCACAGATGCTCAGTGCAGTGTATTCATTGTATAAACATGGAGTGAAATATTTGTCCCAAGACTATTTCACTTTGTCCCCTTAGAAAGATTTCCTGTGACTTGCATAAATGTGGAAGAAAGCTTCTTCATTTCTTTTTAGCCAGGATAGTTTGATGACATTTTCAAATGTCAGGGAGACTTCTAACTTAAATCTGACCTACAAAGGGCAACTGAGAAGTGTGATGTGTGCCCCCAAAGCCAAAAACTTTGTATAGTTTTAATTTCAGTACAGAGGTAGATCGGCTTTTGCTTTTGGATTTAAGATTTGGCAAGCACGTGAAATTAAATATCACTTAGGGGGACATTTTACAGTGGGAAGCTAGGAAATTACGAGTGTTAGTGCTTACAGTTTTAATCTGCAATTAGCATAAACATGCAAAGGTCACCCTAAAGAGATGCTTGCCCCTGTGATCTGTAGGGGTAGCTGTCAGAAGTAGAAAGAAATGGCGCACAGAGTTTTGCAAACAAATGTGTGGTGGGAATTCAGATTTTCTTGTACATGTTGCATCTGTGGCCTAGAAGATATCAGACACATGGCCTAGCAGAAATCAAGGATGAGAAATCACCAGCCCACAGAGAAGATATCACTAACCTTGAGGCTAACAGAAGTAAATGACAATTGTGGCAGCAGCTGTTGGTCACCAACTCGACAGTGATTACCTCCTTCCTCTTTGTTAACAGAAAATGATTTCTGTTCAGGAACTGAGCAGCAGGTACTTTTTAGAATCTGGACTCCATTGAAGTTTCAAGGTATAAACCTTGATTAGTCTGTGTCCAAAATTGTAGTTCTGTGCCCCTTGTTAGTGATTGGTTTAGGATGAGGCATGTGGCACAATTCTGGTCAATGAGAAGTCTGCTAGAGGTACTTCTAGAAGAGTTTTCCTTACTCTTAAAAAAGAAGAAACCAAAGAGACTTTCTGTTTCTGTCATTTGGATGTTGCTGGGAGATAATATGATGCTTGGAGCTGTTGTAGCCATTTTGCAACCATGAGGGGAGGACCCTGAGGCAAAGGCAACGTGCTTAGGGTAACAGAATAGGAACATTGACAAATCTAGACTCCTGTATTAGGTTGAGCTGCTAAACCAATCAATGCCAGTACTGCCTCTCTGTAGACTTATTACCTGGTCACTCAGAGATGAGACTACAGAGTCAGACTTTCTAGGTTCAAATTCCAACTTTACCACTTACCAGCTGTGTGACTTTGGACTTCTCTGTGCCTGATATTTATGATTTGTATACCTACCCTGTAGTATTCTTGTTATAATTAAATGAATTAATATGTGGAGAATGCTAGAACCATACCTGATCACTCAAACATTTAACATTTTTCATCATTTAAGTCATTTTGGGTTGCATCTTCTAGTTGTTGCTTTTGAAAGTATCCTATGAAACACAGCAACTTTCAGTTAATTTTTTTCCTGTCAAAAAGTTAGGAAACTAACAACAAAAAGACAAACCATCCCTTAAACAATGGAAAAAGGACCTGAGTGGATATTTTTCCAAAGAAGATAGACCATGGCCCACAAACACATGAAAACATGCTCAGCATCATTCATCATTAGGGAAATGCAAATAAAAATGAGGCACCACTCCATACCCATTAGGATGGCAATAATTTTTTAAAAAGAAAACAGAAAACAGCAAGTATTGGGGAGGATGTGGAGAAAATGGAATTTGTCTATTGCTGGTGGGAATGTAATATGGTTCAGCTACTGCAGGAAACAGTTGGTGGTTCCTCAGATGACTCAACACAGAATTATCACAGGACCCTGCAATTCCACTCCCAGGCGTCTGTACCCAAAAGAATTGAAAACAGGGATGCAAGTACATGCATACACATGTTGATAGCAGCACACTAGCCAAAAGGTGGAAGCAAACCACATGTCCATTGATGGATGAGTGGATAAATAAATTATGATATATACATACAGTGGAATAACATTCAGCCATAATAAATTAGAAAAAAAGATGAGAAATGAGAAAAATATCCCATTTACAAAAGCAACCAAAATCATAGAATACTCAGAATCAAACACAGAAGAAATACAAAATGGCCTAAGGACACGGAAGAAGACATGAAATGAAGGGAAACCTCACACATGTGAATGAGAAGTCTCAGGCCTGACAAGATATCAATTATTTCCCAGTCACCCTGTGAATTTAGTCAATCTTTGATTTTTTAACTTAGAAACTGATTTTTAAATTCTACTCAAAGAATACATTTGTAAAAGTAACTAAATTAATTTTTTTAAAGGAGTCAGGTGTGGTGGTGTGAGCCTATAGTCCCAGCTACTCTGGAGCCTGAGCTGAGATAGAAGGGTTGCTTGAGCCCAGAAGTTTAAGACCAGCCTGGACAACAGAGTGAGACCCCATTTAAAACATTAAAGGCGATAGCTCTTACTAGATAGTAAGACATATTTTTAAATTACTCTAATTTAGGAATTTGATACCAACATAGGAATGAGAAAATTGATTACTGAACCATAAATCAGAATTTATCATATACTGATTGGTATTTGCAATCGGCAGGAAAAGGAAAGATTAATTAAATAGTCTGGGAACAACTGCCTTGAAACTAATATACTAAAAGAAACTCCATGTGGATTAAATACAAAAATAAAACCACAATAGAACTCAAAGAAAATATAAGAAAATATTTTCCCGTTTACCAGAACTCATCCACATGGTTCAATTCAACTGCAGGGGAGGTTTGAAAACGTGTGTGGTTTTTTGGGAGGCACTCACTGTTATTGTCATAGATACATAACCTATTTCTAGGGATGAGGGAAAGGACAAAACAAAGGATTGAAACTGAAGGGCTGTCTGCCTATCCTTATGTTTATCAAAAAATTCCAATACCCAAAATACACCATCCCACAGTTATAATTGGTTGCATAGGCAAAGCTTCTCTTTCTTGTTTGATGATCCTAATATATCTCTATAAGGACCACATCTTAGCTGATACTCCAGCTGCATATTGGAATTACATCTGTTCTCATTCTCATATTCATAATGAAGCTTGATTAATAAATTGCAAGGGCTAACTCTGGAGCTATTGGTTCAAAATTCCTTGCTAGTGAGGAAAACAAAAGAACAAATGTATTTTAAGAATAGATCCACCATAATAACATGCTGATGGTCAAAACTGATCAGGTGGTCTGGATGAAGCCTCACACCTTCCTACACTTTGCAAAAGAAGTAGCAGGTTAGGAAGGACTAGCCTGAGCTCCTGTTCAGCCCTGGGGAGGAAGCAGGTATGGTGGAGCTGGCAATGTGGTCATTCCTGCTGTGCTCAGCCATTTTGCTTGAACTTGAAACAGAAGTGCTAAACTCATGGTGTGCAAGTTCATCCATCCTCTGCTTTTGTCCTCCTTGGAGGCTTTCAGTGGCACACATTGGGGGAAAAGAAAGGCGCTTGTTCTCTTCTCAGTTGTACAGGGCAGCTGATCAGTGTCTGCAAGACTTCTTGAACAAAGAATATATTTCAGACCTTCTTATTGCTTGCTTACTTAATTTAACAGATGTCAGTTGTGACACACACATACGACTTTCCCCCTAGGCAATGGATTATGGCAAATTTCATTTTATGCCTGGCATGAAAGCCATGCAATATTGGGTATTGAAAGGGCTTTTTTTTGAGAGAGAGACAGAAAGAGGGGAAAAACCGTTCTGCCTTAAAATCCCTAATAACGCAAGAAAACCAATTTCCACAAAAGCATTGTCCTGGAAAGCTTTGTTGGTTTATGTTGCTACCTAATGGGAATGTGTCAGAGTACACAAGGGCTGTTGTGTCAGGTCACACACCCTGTCACAATGAACACACTGGTGGTGTGTGGGTGGGTGGGAATGCAATTTATGGGGATGCCTGTGCCGGATGAGATGTTATCTTCACATTCTGTGTCTACTTCTAGTTATTTAACCTTGGGCAAGTCTCTCAACACCTCTTAATTCAAGGATCCTCACCTAAAGGAGGGTTCTGGATGCCAGCTTTGTGAGATTGTTGACAGAACTAGGAAAAGGTGTAATTAACTGGGCTAGGTGGCTCATGCCTGCAATCCCAATGCTTTAGGAGGCTGAAGCAGGAGGATCACTTGGGGCCAGGAGTTAGAGACCAGCCTGGGCAAGATGGCAATATCTCATTTCTTCAAAATAAAAATTAAAAAATTAGCTGGGTGTGGTGGTGTGAGCATGTATTATATGCCATACCTGGATAACAGAGGGACTCTGTCAGGAAAGAAAAGAAAAGAAAAAAGAGAAGAGAGGAGGAGGAAGGAAGGAGAGAAAGGAAGGAAGGAAGGAAGGGAGGGAGGGAGGGAGGGAAGGGAAGGGAAGGGAAGAAGGAAGGAAAGAAGAAAGGAAGGAAGGAATATATTTTAAACTGAGGCATAGCCCAGGGCTTGTCAACTCAGGGTCCTGTGAGTCGATGTAATAAAATCATGAAGCTCTACATATTTTGTTTTTCTTCTTTTGGTATAAGCTTCGGTTTCAGAGGTATGTTTTTTGACACAAGTAAAACTTCCAGCATGGAAATAAACTGCAGTCAATGGCTCCCCGGAAAGTCGGAGAGGTGATAGGAAACTGCATTGAACTGGACTGCATTGAACTGGTTTGACTGGCTGCATTGATAGGCTGCATTGAACTGGACAACACTTATCTGATCTCAGGTGGATGACTGCTGTCAGCCCAGAATGGCCAGGATGTGTGGCAAGATTTTTCTGTTTATCAAAATCGACCAACCACTTGGGATATACTGCTTGTAAATGGTTTTTATCCTGCTTGTAAATTTTTTAAACAGTACAGGGGCTAAACAAATCATCCCTGGGGACCAAGTTCAGCTTGTGGATCTCAGCTTGCACTCTGCTGTTCATTGCTATAGTCTTGCAAGTAGGTGGGTGCTAGGTGTGGAGCCTACTCTATCTGGGGTACTCTATATGTGCGGAAGGGGGGCTCAATGATCCATGTCTGTGGGGAGGTTAGTGGGAATCTAGAGACAGAATCAGGATTGGGGACCTGAATTACTATGTTACTGGCCTGATGCCAGAGGCTCAGCCTGGTAGAGGTCTATGTAAGGCCTTCCCTGGTCATCAATCCTCCTTCCTCGCCACCATGTCTTTCTCTCCTCTTCCTTGGGACAGCTCTCCCTGAAGCCTCCAGGTGTCCCTTGTGAGATCCCCCCAAGAGCTAAACAGTTCCTGGAGACCACTGAGAAGACTGCCAGAATGAGAGTCAGACTTGTGGATACACACTTGCTGTTTGGCCTTGAGCAGGAACCTCCATCCCTCTGAGTCTTTGTTTCCTCATTTGTAAAGTGAGGAGGAAGAGAAAAGCCTTTCCCAGCTTCGTCAGGATGGCACCTGGGTAGAGATCATAGAGATGATGCATGAGGCATGCTTTGTGAACTTGAAAGTGCTGAGCAGTACTTGGTCATTTTAAAACAATGACGTCTTTGAATAATTCTTAAATCCTGGTACAGAATTAAGAAAGGATCATCTATTCAATTAGTCAACTATTTGTTCCAGAAATATGTACTGAGCCTTCATTATGTGCCAGGTACTTCTAAGCAATGACTAAGACAGACATGGATTGCCTGTCGTGAAATGTCAATTCTAGAGTAGGAGGCAGAGAATACGGAAGAAAGGAGGGAAGGAGGAAGAAAGGAAAGGAGGATGTGAGAAGGAAAGGAAGAAAAGGAGGGAAGGACAGAAGAAATGAGGGAGGGTGAAGGAAATGCAGGAAGGAGGGCAGAAGGGGAGGAGGGAGGGATGGAGTGAAGGAAAGAAGGCAGCATAAAATTGGCCATGATGAGTATTTATACTACTAACATTGAAAAACCCAGTTTCTTCAGGGCTGATGATAGGTTGTGTCATTCAACCCATTCTGCACTGACCACCATTTGACTTTGCTACTAATAAATAAGCAAAATATATTTCCCCACCCCTTGATGTGGGGTTTGGCCATATCAGTTGCTTTGGCTGAAAGACTGAGATGAATGGGAGTTACAGGGAACTCGTTATGAGATTTCTGTTTTAAAGGCTTTCCACATTTGCCATTGTCATCTGCCATTGTTTGCCACCAGAGGAGAATGAGAGACACACACTCCAGAGCCAGCCTAGCTAAGCCATGCCTAGGTCAGCCAAAAAGCAGCTGACCTGCAGACATGTGAGCAATTATAAATGATCATTGCTTTATCCTGCGGAGTCTTGAGGAGGTGTTTGCACAGCAACAGCTGAATGATGCAGGGCCTTACTGTGTGTCCCACAGTGTAGTTTGGCTTTTCCTCATTTGGTGTAAGTAGGGACTTCAATTACTTCTAAATGCTTTCCAAATGGTTGATTACTATTTATTTTGGTAGTACTGAAAGTGCCTTTGCAAAAATTGTATCCGTGAGAAAAATTATAACAGTAAGCTGAGCTAACTAGTTACACGTAGTTAGAAAGGCATGACTGGGGCAAGAGAGAGATCTTCCCCCTCCTACTAGGAATGTTAGGTGATGGTTTGAGAGCTATCACACTGTTTCTGAAAAAAAGATACTTTGGGGGTCTAGGCACGGTGGTTCACACCTATAATCCCAACACTTTGGGAGGTGGAGACCAACAGAGAGCTTGACCCCAGGAATTCAAGGCCAGCCTAAGCAACAAGGCAAATCCTGTCTCTACAAAAAATACAGAAATTAGCCAGGTGTGGCAGCACACACCTGTAGTCCTGGCTACTCAGGAGGCTAAGGTGGGAGGATCAATTGAGCCCTGGAGGTTGAGGTTGCAGTGAACCATGATTGCCCCACTGCACGACATCTGGGGTGACTGAGTAAGACCTTGACTCAAAAGAAAAAAAAAAAAAAAAAGCTTTTGTTACCATAGGTAGTTAGGCAGACATGAGCAGGGAAGGAGATGGCCCTCTTCAGCAGGAATGTCAGGCGACCATAAGGTGATAGTGAGGTGATTGTTAAACTGTCTCTAAAATAATAATTAGTTGCAGCTGGCACCAGGGAAAGTCAGTCTCCCAATAGATAGAAAACACCTGAAACTGATGATCAGCAGCTTCCTGATTAGAGCTCAGGAGTTGGGTGAGTGAACTCAAGCACGCACACTAAGAGGCAAAATGGTGGAATGAACTGGTATATGACCTTCCTTAGGGAATACTCAACCGGTAAGGGAAAAATGTTTCAAGGCAGCCTGCATACAACTTTAGTAAACACACTGCACATGTGGCCCCTACTAAGTGCTGGCAGGCCACTCAAAGGGAAGTATCAGGGGAGAAGGGCACAATCACCCCAGAAGCATAAAAACCCAAGTCAAAGGTCAAACCTTGCACTTGATCTCTCAAGTCACCCGCTTGCCCCTCTTCCAAGTCTACTTCACTTCCTTTCATTCTTGCTCTAAAACTTCTTAATAAACTTTCACTCCTTCCCTTAAACTTGCCTCAGTTTCTCCCTATGCCTTATTCCCTTTGGTTGAATTATTTCTTCTGAAGGAGGTAAGAATTGAGGTTGCTGCAGTCTTGTATGGATTCACCACTGCTAACAGTTAAAATGGTAATTTTTATGTTGTGTATATTTTATCACAATAAAAATTACCAAATAAGAGATAATTGGCTATTTAAACATAAATAATAACCATGTATTATTGTGGTTATGACTTATATAAATTGGAAAACAAACACAATAACATAAAGGCTGGTGGGGGAGAAATAGAAGTATACTCATCTAAGGATGTCATACCACATATGAAGAGGTATAATATCACTCAAAAGTATATTGTGATAAGAAAAGATGTATGCTACCACTAAAATAACAAAACAAAGAGTTATAGCTAATAACTCTATAAAGGAGATAAAATAGATCATAAAAATACTCAACTAATTCAAATCAATCTAGTTAATCTAAATTAATCCAATTAATCTAAAATAAGACAGAGAGGGAGGAAAAAAGGAACAAAGAACAGGTGGAACAAATAAGAAACAAATGCCAATGTGATCGAGTGAAAGTTAGCCATTACAGATGAAAAGTTTAAATAAAAATAGTCCAAATAGCCCCATTAAAAGGCAGACTGTCAGACTGGATAAAAATGCAAGACAACTTTGTGCTGCCTGCAAGAGATGCACTTTAAAATATAAAGACACAAATGGGTTAAAAGTGAAAAAAAACATTTTTTTTCTTGAGGCCAGTCTGTTCTCAAACTCCTGCACTCAGGATCCACCTGACTCAGCCTCCCAAAGTACTGGGATTACAGGCATGAGCCACGGGACCTGGCCAAATAGTCTTATGTTTTGACAAGGGTATGCTATTGCTGACACTGGTCAAGAGGAAGCTGGAGTGGCTGAGCAGTTTTCTGAGAGACAAAACCCAACGCTGTGTGTGAGTTTTCAGCCATTACAAAGGCCTTATCACAGGGTTTGTTCCATGGGTGCTCCCCACCCAGCCTCAGTGCACAGAGCACACAGTATCCTAAGGGAGTTGTATCCAAGACTCAGTTCCCCCCGCACTTATGTTCTTACACATACCTGCATTCCCAGCCCAGATACTTCCTTGCAGAGGTCCCTGGATCAGGGGGGTCCTGGCAGAGGTCTTTCTTGGCTGCCTCTACTGGAGACCAACTTTTTGAGGGTAACCTGAACAACATGCTTTTCTCTGTTCTTCTTGTTGTTGTTGTTCTTCTTGTTGTTGTTGTTCTTCTTCTTCTTCGTCTTCCTCTTCTCTTCTTCCCTCCCCCATGCCTCCCCCTCCCCCACCCCCCACTCCCCTCCCCTCCCCCTCCCATTCTTCCTCTTCCTCTTCTTCTTCTGGAGACTGAGTCTCATGCTGTCGCTTAGGATGGAGTGAAATGGCGCGATCTCGGCTCACTGCAACAACCTCCACCTCCGTGGTTCTCAGTGTTAATTATCTTCCACTGCTAGCCGTCCCCAAACTCCCACCCTTCACCACAGGGTGCATAAATTCCCAGCAAGAACAAAATAGCAGGAGGCTCATGTTTGGCAGCCCCTCTCCCTAAGCCAGGAGATGATCACCCCCATACCCCAAACTCCCCTCCTCTGAGCTGCTCCATGGGGGAAAACATGGAACATTCTGGGAGCTGCCACTTATTCCTTTTTTGCTTCTTGCTTATACTACTGCACAAGTGAATAAAGTCTTGATGGTCTCTTTTTTTTTTTTCTTTTTATTTTAAGTTTGGCCGTTTTCTTAACTGACCACGTTAAAACCTGGCAGCTCAGCTCTCTCTCCAGCTTAGCCCTTGACAGAGGCTATATTAATATAGTAAAAGAAGTAAATCTTAGAGTGAAAAATGTTACTGTAGTCATTTCATCATGACAAATTGGTCAGTTAATGAAAATGTGACAATTCTAAGTGTTTATGTACTTCATAACAATGCTTCAAAATTCATGAGGCAAAAACTAATAGACTGCAAGGAGAAATAAACACATCCATAATTGTAGTTGGGAATTTCAATAATCCTTTCTCGATAATTAATAGAACAAGTAGACAGAAAATCAGCAAGGGTATAATAGATTTGAACAATACTATCAAACAAATCCTAATTGACATTTTTACAACACTCCATCCAATGGAGGCAGAATACATATTATTTTCAAGTACACATGGGCCATTTACAAAGACCAACTACATTCTGAGCCATAAAACCATTCTCAATATACGTAAAAAGATTCAAGTCATACAAATATGTTCTTTGACTACAGTGAAATTAAATTAGAAATCAATAGAAGAGGGATAACTGAAAAATACCCAAATATCTGGAAACTAAATAACATGCTTCTAAATAACTCATAGTTCAAAGAAGAAATCAAAAGGGAAATTACACAATATTCTGAAGTGAATGAAAATGACAATACAGTATATCAGAATTCATAGGATGCCACTAATATTTGGCACCTAATACTAATACTAATACTAATGGAACTGTATAACACCAAATACCTATTTTACCAAAAAAAAAAAAAATGATTCCAGACAATGACCTCAGGATCCATATCAAGAAATAAATAATAAAAACAAGAGTTCACATTAAACTCAAAGGAAGCAGACAGTAGGAAATAATAAAGATCAAAAGAGAAATCAATAAAATAGAAGACAAAAATAGAGAAAATCAACAAAAACAAAGTTGGTTTCTTGACAAGAAAAATAAAATGGAGCTGGGCACAGTGGCTCATGCCTGAAATCCCAACGCTTTGGAAGGCCAGGGCAGGTGGATCACCTGAGGTCAGGAGATCTAGATGAGCCTTACCAATATGGTGAAACACCATCTCTACTGAAAAATGCAAAAATTAGCTGGGCTTGGTGGTGCACACCTGTAATCCCAGCTACTCAGGATGTTGACGCAGGAGAATCGCCTGAACCCAGGAGGCAGAGGTTGCCCCATTGAGCCGAGATCGACCCATTGTACTGCAGCCTGGGCAACAAGACTGAATCTCCATCTCAGAAAGTAAAAACAAAAACAAAGCAAAAGAAAATGGATAAGTCTCAAGACAGACTGATTAGGGAAAAGGAGAGATCAAAATTTTTCATATTAGGAATGAGAGAATAGGTATCACTAGTTTCTAAGATATTAAAAAGTATAAAAAGGGAATATCACTTTTAAAATTTTATGCCCATAAATTTTACAATGGAAATGAAATTAACAAATTTCCTAAAACACATAAAATATCAAAGCTCAGTCACAAAGAAACAGATAATAGCCTTATATTAAAAAAAAATCAATATAGGGTGTGCACAGTGGCTCATGCCTGTAATCCCAACACACTGGGAGGCTGAGACAGGCGGATCATCTGAGGTCAGAAGTTCGAGACCAGCCTGAGTAACATGGCAAAACCCTGTCTCTACTAAAAATTCAAAAACAATTAGCTGGGCATGGTGGCACACACCTATAATCCCAGCTGCAAGGGAGACTGAGGCAGGATAATTGCTTGAACCCAGGAGACAGAGGTTGCAGTGAGCTGAGATCGCACCACTGGGCTCCAGCCTAGGTGACAGAGAGAGATTACACCTCAGAAAATAAATAAATGTATAAATAAAAATAAATTTAAAAATTTTCAATTTGTAGTTAGAAATCTTCCCACAAAGGAAATTCGAGACCCAGATAGCTTTGCCAGCGAATTCTCCCAAATATTTAACGAAGAAATAATATCAATTCTATACAAACTATCTCAGAGAATTTATGAGATGGGGAATACTTGTAAGAGACCAGAATTACCATGACACAAAAACCTTACTAAGATGTAACAAAAAAGCAAACTATAGGCCAAGATCCTTCATGAATATAGAAGAAAAAAATTAAAATTTTAGCAACCTGAATTCAAAATATGTAAAAAGGATACAATATCATGATAAATTGGGATTTTACTTCCCAGGAATTCAGAATGATTTTACACTGAAAATAAATCAATACAATTCTCCATGTTAGCAAAGAGATAAATCACATGATCATCTCAAAAGACACAGAAAAAGCAGGTGACGAAAATCTAACATGTATTATTAAATTAAAACTTTCAGCCAACTAAGCATAGAAAAGCACTTCCTCAAACTGATAAAGGGCATCTGTGATGGTTAATACTGAGTGTTAACTTGACTAGCTTGAAGGATGCAAAGTATTGTTCCTGGGTGTGTCTGTGAGAGTGTTGCCAAAGGAGGTTAACATTGGAGTCAGTAGACTGGGAGAGGCAGACCCACCCTCATTCTGGGTGGGCACAATCTAATCAGCGGCCAGCACAGCTAGTATAAAGCAGGCAGAAGAACATGGAAGAACTAGACTTGCTGAGCCTTCCGGCTTTCATCTTTCTCCTGTGCTGGATGCTTCCTGCCCTCAAGCATCGGAGTGCATGTTTTTCAGCTTTGGGGGTCTCAGGCTTAATGCCAGTGGTTTGCTAAGGGCTCTGAGGCCTTCGGCCACAGACTGAAGGTGGCACTGTTGGCTTCCCTACTTTTGAGGTTTTGGGGCTTGAACTGGCTTTCTTGCTCGTCAGCTTGTAGACGGCCTATCATGGGACTTCACCTTGTGATCAGGTGAGTCAGTACTCCTTAATAAACTCCCTTTCATACACACATCTCTCCTATTAGTTCTGCCCCTCTGGAGACTCTTGAATAATACAGCATCTATGAAAAATCTATAGCTAAAAACATACTTCATGATAAAAGACTGAATGCATTTCGTCTGTGATCAGGACTAAGACATGGATGTCTGCTCTCACCACTTGTATTCAACCTTGTGCTGGAGATACTGGAACATATAATCAGACATGAAAAAAATGCATCCAGAATGGAAGAAATAAAACTGTCTTTATATATAGCCAACATGACCATCTATGTAGAAAATCTAACAGAAACACAAAAAAAAGTTAGAAGTAACAATTGGTTTTAGCTAAGGTTTTAGGATAAAATATCAATAAAAAATCAATTGTATTTCTACAGACTAGCAAAGAACAATCACTTAAAAATACTTTGAATAACATAAAAATATGAAATACATAGGGATAAATCTGACATAAAATGTGAAAGACCTGTACACTATAAATTATAATACATTGCCAAGAGAAATTAAAGACCTATATAAATGGATAGATAGACCATGTTTATGTATTAAAAGACTCATTATTATGAATATGCCAATTATCTCCAAATTATGGTTTCGATGGACTCACAATCAAAACCCTAGCAGACATTTTATAGAAATTGACAAGCTGACTCTATGATTTATGTGGAAACGAAAAGGACCTATACTAGACAAAAGAATAAACAATTTGGGAAAAGAAGAACTAAGCAGATTAACACTATCTCACTTCAAGACTTATTACTAAGCTATGGTAACCAAAATAGTGGGTATTGACATCACAGTAGACAAGGGATATCATTAAAAAATATAGAGAGCCCAGAAAGAGACCTACATATATATGGTGTGTGTGTGTGTCTGTGTGTGCATGTGTGTGTGTGTGTTTACAAAGTGCAAATGTAATTAAGTGGAGAAAGGACAGTCTTTTCAACAAATGGTGCTAGAATAATTGGTTACCATATGCAAAGTCCATACTTCACACTATACCTAGAAATGAACTGAAAAATGGGTCACAGGCCTAAGTTAGAAACCAAAAACGATAACATTTCTAAAAGAAAATCTTTGTGACTTTGCATTGGGCAAAGATTTCTTAGCTATAACACCAAAAGCATGATCCATAAAAGAAGAAACTGATAAATTGGATTTCATCAAAATTTAAAACTTCTGTTCTTCAGATGATGCTATTAAGAGAATGAGAAAACAAGCCAAACTGGGAGAAAATATTTGCACAGACTATGTCTGATAACAGCCTTCATCCAGAATGTTTAAGTACTCTCAAAACTGAGTTAGAAAAACAGTAAAACAATGGGCAAAATACTTGAACAGACACTTCCACAAAGAAGATACAGGGATGCGAAATAAGCATATGAAAAGATGTTCAAAATCATTAGTAGTTAGGAAAATACAAATTAAAAGCACTATGTGCCTACTAGAATAGCTAAATTTAAAAAGATTGACAATACCAAATGTTGTCAAGGAGGTGGAGGAATTGGAACTGATATACTGTTGGAAACAAAAAATGGAAAACTGTTTGGCAGTTTCTTAAAAAGTCAGACGTATTCCTGCTACATGATCCAGCACTTGTACATCCAAGAGAACTAAAAGCGTATCATAAAATGACTCATATATAAATGTTTATAGCAGCTTTATTTGTAAAAGTCCCACACTGAAAACAACCCAAATGTCCATAACAGGTAACTAAGTAAAGAAACGTTGGTGTATTCATACAAACGTTGGTGTATTCATACAAAAAAAAGAAGGGTCTATGGATACATATAACAACATGAATGAATGTTAAAGTAATTATGCTGAATAAAAGAAGCCACACCAAAACAAACTACTTACTGTATTATTACATTTCCATATGCCTCTAGAAAATTAAAACCAATCTGTGTGACAGAAAGGAGATCAGTGGTTGCCTGAGAAGAGGGTACATAGAGAGAGACAGGAAGGAGAGATTACAAAGGAGCACAAAGATACCTTTTGGGGTGATGTTTATGTTCACTGTATTGATCGGCTTCATGGGTATATACATACGTCAAAATTTATCCAATTGTACACTAGATATATATGCTGCTTATTTTATGTCACTTATACTTCAAAATGCTGTTAAAACCGTCACCAAATTAGGTATGGAAGGAATGTTCCTCAACAGAAAAAACAGAATATTTGACAAGCCCACAGCCAACATCATACCCAATGGTAAAAAGCAGAAAGCTTTCCTTCTGTGATCAGGAACAAGGGTGCCCACACTCACCACTTCTATTGTGCATAGTAATACAAGTGCTACCTAGAGCAGTTAGGCAAGAAAAAGAAATAAAAAATGTCCAAATCAGAAAGGAAGAAGCAAAATTGTCTCTGTAGATGACATGACCTTGTATATAGAAACTCCACCAAAAAACTGTTAGACCTAAAAAAATAATTCAGTAAAGTTTCAGAATACCAAAATCAACATTAAAAATGAATTGCACTTCTTTTATTATTATTATTATTATTATTATTATTATTATTATTATTATTATACTTGAAGTTTTAGGGTACATGTGCACAACGTGCAGGTTTGTTACATATGTATGCATGTGCCATGTTGGTGTGCTGCACCCATTAACTCCAACAATGATAGACTGGATTAAGAAAATGTGGCACATATACACCATGGAATAGTATGCAGCCATAAAAAATGATGAGTTCATGTCCTTTGTAGAGACATGGATGAAGCTGGAAACCATCATTCTCAGCAAACTATCGCAAGGACAAAAACCCAAACACCACATCTGAAAAAGAAAGAAAGAAAACAATCCTACTTACAATAGCATCAAGCACAATAAAAATACTTAGGAATACATTTAATCAAGAAGTTTAAATATCAGTATATAAAACACTGAGAAAATAAAGTGAAGATGACACAAATAAAAAGAAAGATATCACATGTTCATGTATCAGAATTAATATTTTAAAATGTCCATACTACCCAAGGTGATCTATAGGTTCACTGCAAACACTATCAAAATTCCAATGGCAGCATTCTTTGCAGATAGAGAAAAAATAATTCTAAGATTCATACGGAACCACAAAAAAACCTGAACACAGCAATCTTGACAAAGAAGAGCAAAGCTGGAGGCATCACATTTCCTGATTTCAAACTACGTTACAAAGCTATATTAATCTAAAGATTATGGTACTGGCATAAAAACAAACACATAGACTATTAGAACATCATGTGTTTGAATGGTATAGGTCTACTTTATGTGAATTTTCTTCTGTTTCTGCCACATCTGAGACAGCAAGGCCAATCCTCCTCTTCCTTTTCTTCCTCAGTTCTGCCCAATAGGAAGACAAGGATCATGAAGACCTCTCTGCTTTGACTTAAGGAATAGTAAATATATTTTCTTTTCCTTATGATTTTCTTAATAAAACTGTCTTTTCTATAGTTTACTTTAGCATAAGAATACAGTATATAATACATATACAACATACATGTTAATCAACTGTTTATGTTATTGGTAAGGCTACCGGTCAATAGTAGACTATTAGTAGTTAAGTTTTTGGAGAATCAAGTTTTATGCAAGAACTGGTCAAAGTGGAACACGCCTGTAGTCCTAGCTACTCAGGAGCCTCAGGCAGAAGGATCCCTAAAACCCAGTAATTCAAGGCCAATCTGGGCAACATAGTGAGACCCCATGTCTTAAGAAAAAGTTACATGCTGATTTGTGACTATGCAGGGGTTAGTGCTCAAACTCCATGCTGTTCAAGGGTCAACAGTATATTATATGCAGAATATATGAGAGTTGAACTCATCAAAACATACAGTGCAATGGCAGTTGCCAGGGAATGGGGGTGGGGGAAATGGGTAGATTTTGACCAAAGGGCACAAACTTTCAGTTATAAGATGGGCAATTTCTGAGAATCTGATGTATAGCATGGGTGATAATGTATGTATTAATTAATTTGATTGTAGTAATTATACAATGTATTAGGTTGGTGCAACCTAATTGCATGTGCACAACTAATTGCACCAACCTAATTTAGGTATATCAAATAATTACACTGTACACCTTGAGTATATACAATCTTCATCCATTAAATAAATAAAAATAAAAATGGTCAGATGAGTTTAATAATTAAGGATCTGAAAGAGGAAAAAGTCAGTTAAAATTTTGCTTGTAGTTACAGAATAGAGCCAAATATGTGAAATTTCCTTGTTCAATTAAAAATCACTGAAAAACTAACACTAATATGAATGTATGCTAATTGTGCAATGGTTTTGTACAGTATGGTAATCTGCAAGTTCAAATGCTACACAAGTATTCAAAAAATTATTGTGAAAATGTTTATAGTCTAATGCTAAGTGAGTAAAGGAGACTGAAAAATTATGCCTGAACCTATGGGTGACAACTTTCCTTCTCACTATTAAAACTTGTTTCCAGCAATAATTTGTAATAAAATAGGAATGGAAACATTTTAAGGCTGTTAATTTTTAATCAATGACTTAAAGACAGTCACTTTTTTTTTCTAAATGATTCAAAACCTAAACAGGTGGTATGGAGGAAAGCCCTGCACTTTTTGAGGAGTTTGAATAATCAGGCAATTGACCACATCAAACAAATTAATCTCTAGGGAGAGGTTGAAAATCCCTTCTCCAAAATGCTTGAAACCAGAAGTGTTTTGGATTTGGCGGGTTTTTTTTGTTTGTTTGTTTTTGATTTTGATTTTGGTTTTGGAATATTTGCATATATATATAATGAGATATCTGGGAGTGAGACCCAAATCTAAACATGGAATTCATTTATGTTTCATATATACATTAGGCACACAGTCTGAAAGTAATTTTATACAGCACTTTAAATAATTTTGTGTATGAAACAATGTTTTTGTACACTGAACCATCTGAAAGCAAAGGTTTCACTATCTCATGTTAGCACTGAAAAACTTTCAGATTCAGGGGCATTTTTGGATTTGGGATTTTTGTATTAGGATGCACATCATGTACTGATTTTAAAAGAAGGCTTTCCTGGGAATGATGCAGCCCAATAGAAAAGGCAACTGCCATTAAAATCAAAAAGCTAGATTGAAATATTATCAGAATAAGTTGCCACATCACTGATTATTCACTAAAACACTTCTATTCAAAAGGCCCAATTTTTGTAGATTCCTGAAGTAGGACTTGACACCAGGTATCACAAATTTACAAACTTACCACTTCAGCGTTTTAAAACTTTCTTACCAGGATCCCTGGTCTTCCGGGTGCCATGGCAACTCCAACTAGAAAAAAAAAAAAAAAAAAAAAAGAAATTCCCCTCAGCTGGAAACTCTGTTCATGTCATTCCTGAGCCCCCCTAGGTGTCTAATGTAGATTATATAAGCTACAGTTGACAAATGCACTTTGCATTTGTTCCACAAACCCTGCTGAACACCTGTTTTGTAGGAGGTTCCACATGCTGGGCAAAGAAGAATGAATATAACACAGTCTCTGCCCTGGAAGAATTTACAAAGAAATAGTGGTACTACAGGTGCTGTGGAACAGCAAAGAGTATGTAAGTGTTAGCTTAATGGTATCTTTCTAACATCAAACTTTTTTATGTCTTCTGTTTTCACACTCTCATTGCAAAAAACTCAAATAATTCAGAAAAGAATAAAGAAGAAAATTTAAGACTCTTTGAAATCCTACCATCAAGTAATAAACATTGCTAACATTTGATGAGTATCTTTCTTAAGCAGTCATGTATTAAAAAAATGAGAATTATACTCTAAATGCTATTTTTATAAACTCAGTGCTATTTTTCAACATTCCTTTTCCTAATCAGGAGCATGCAGTAGATCTCATGAGATGTTGCATCTTTTTTTTAACGTGATGTCAGCTATTATCATTTATATGCATTGGCCTGACATAAAATTCTGCAGAATCTAACTCAGGCCACCTATGTTCATTCACCTCTACCTTATCTTGTAGGTGCTGCCTCTTGTCCCAGTGTGGAAGGAACCGTGACCTTGCAATTGAAAGGCCTTTCTTCTGGTGCTGACCATGTTCTGACCCTCGGCCATCCCTTAAACCTCCCTAAGTTCCAATGTTCTCTTCCGTAAAATGAAGGTTGTAAATATTTGCCCTGCCTGCCTTCTTCCTACCGGCTATTCCCTCTACCAAAAACTGGGCTACTTGACCTCCAGGAATCTACAGGCCAGTGGGGGATACAGGTAAGAAAAAACAAAATTGCAAAACACTGTCAAGGGCTACCTCTACCCTAATACCCTAACAGTTTGTTCTCAACTCAGTATCTAGAGTGACTCCTTAAATACATAAATCAAATCTTGCCACTTGTATTAGTGTGTTCTCATGCTGCTAATAAAGACTGGATGATTTATAAAGAAACAGAGGTTTAATGGACTCACAGTTCCACCTGGCTGGGGAGGCCTCACAATCATGGTGGAAGGCAAAGGAGGAGCAAAGGCATTTCTTACATGGTGGCAGGCAAGACATTGTGTGCCGGGGAACTTCCCTTTATAAAACCATCATATCCCATGAGACTCATTCACTATCACGAGAACAGCATGGCAACCACCACCCAGCCCCGCCATGATTCAATTACCTCCCACCAGATCCCTCTCATGACATGTGGGGATTACAGAAGCTACATTTCAAGATGAGATTTAGGTGGAGACACAGCCAAACAATATCAATACTGCTCTATTCAAAAATATTTCAGTGGCTAAGAACTCATTCGGAGTTAAAAACAATGTCCTCACTATGTTCTCTGAGGGCCTTTGTGATCTGGCCACCCATTACCAATCTGTCCTCACTCCTGCCACTGTGTTCTTCCCTCACTCCACTTCAGCTACACCAAAAAATCAACAGACTTGCTGTTCCTTAAGATCACTAGGCATGCTTTTCCCTCAGACCCTATGCACTAGCTGTCCCCACTGTCTGCAATGCTCTTCCCCAAGATATCAGTATGATTTCCTACTTGACCTCTTTCAAGTATTTGCTCATTTGTAACTTTCTGAGTAAGGCCTGCTGCCACCATTCTATTTAAAATGGAAATCTCACTCTGCTGAAGCCATGTGGATCTCCCTTGCCACCTTGCTCTATTACTACTTGTTAACCTTGCATATGTGTCACTGCTTATTCTCCTTATCATCTTTCTCCTTCACTAGAACATACGCGCTACAAGGGCAAACATTTTTATATGCTTTGTTTCCTGATATTTCTGTCTAGAACAATGTCTAGTGTAGTAGATGCCAAACAAACGCTTGTTGAATTAACTGGATAGAGCTGAACAGAGAATGGGAGGTGGGAAGACTGCCTCATCACACAACTCTTGGGGCATCCTTCACATTGTAGTCCATGTGATGGCATCTCCTTGAATTGTGCAACTACACAGGCTTCACAGCTGTGCGGCAACCCCAACAACAACCATGGAAGTACTTTGTCAAAGAGTATGAATTATTAAATAAAAATATTTTTTCTAGTAATGAAAAAATGTGAAAACAAAAAAAGGAAAAAAAATCATCTCAAATTCTTCAACCTAGTGATAATATCTTCATTAATATTTGCTGAACATCCTTTTGACACTTCTGTACTGATATATATACGTACCAATCTTCATTTTGGCATAAGTGACATCGTACCATAAATGCTATACTGATATCTGCTTTTGTTTTTACCCAATAGTATGTTACAATCAGCTCTCTTTGTCAGTAAATACAAATCCATATCATATCATCTCTATAAACCAGGGGTCTGCAAATTAAGGCTCACAAGCCAATTCCACCTGTTTGTTTTTTTTTTCGTAAATAAACAAAGTTTTATCAGAACATGAATGTGCTGATTCCTTTATGTACTATCTATGGCCATTTCTGCTACAATAGCAGAATTGATTATTTCTGACAGAAACCACATGGCCCACAAATCTACAATACTTACTATCTATTCTTTTCCAGAAAAGTTTGCCAGCCCTGCTTCGTAGCTGAGTATTAAATGGTATGAAAATACTCTATTTGAATTATTCCTCTATTAGAACATATTTAGCTTCTTCCAATTTTTGTTGATGAATACGTCGTATACACATCTTTCAACTCATGTCTGGTATATCACCTTAAGATAACTTCCCAGAAGTGGATTGGCTGGGCCAGACATGAACTCTATAAAGGTTCTTGATACACATGATTAAAATGTCCATGGCATGGAACCCTCATCTATTTCTGTGCTTTTGTATTTTCTGTGCGTATTTCAGTTTTGTTTAGTTGGCTCAAGTAAAATTAGTTCCTTTTGGAAACGTTCAGCTTGTATGAACTCAACTAAGGGTACCAGGAATTTCCATCCACAACCCAACCAGGAGTTTGCCAGAGGCCAGGAGAGCTCCTGTCCAGGCAGCTCCAAAGAGGCCCGGGGTCCAGTGAGGAATGGAGAAGAGCAAGACTGAAAACTTAGAAGACAGCAGCCAGGGACTGATGCCAGATCCTTTGACCCTGTCAAAGGATCTGAACTCTGGCCCACATTTGTCCTTTTGACCCCATCAAGTTAACCAAGAGTTTAGCCATCCATGCTCCACACAACTGTAGCTTTTCTTCTTCTTCTGAGCACCTATAACTCTGTCTCATTAGATTGCTCTGAATTTTGTTACTGATTATCTAGGAAATAAATACAAACAACTTTTTGCCTATTTCCCAATTGTTGCAGCTGGTAGAAATAATCAGCATAAAATAAAACTGACAACAGGTGATACCATACATGGCAACAGTGCTATTGATTAAAAATGGAAAGAAGGCTCGCATCCTTTTAATAAAATTCATTCAAATTTTATTTTTTGTTTTGTTTTTACTTTTTATTTTGATAGCTTTAGGGGTACACGTGGTTTTTTGTTACATGGATGAATTGTGTAGTGGCGAAATGTGAAATTTTAGTGCACCCATCACCTGAGTAGTGTATATCGTACCCAAAATGTAGTTTTTAGCCCTCATGCCTCACCACCTTCTCCCCCTTTTTGAGTCTCTGATGTCCATTGTAGAACTCTGAATGTCTTTGTGTCTTTATAGCTTAGCTCTCACTTGTAACTGAGAACACATGGTTTCTGGATCTCCATTGTTAAGTTACTTCATTTAGAATAATGGCCTCCAGTTACATCCAAGTTGCTGCAAAAGACATTTTCTTTACATTTAGACTTGCAACATTTGATGTCTGGGAGATTTGGATTTGGAAAACAAAAGCAAAAATTGCAGTGGTTGAAACTAAATAAGGAAAAATTAATGTGATACAGAAAACTGATCAATGAATCTAATTTGTGTAAAAACAATGGAAATAAGGAAAGAATTGCAGTGAAAAGAAAGTTCAACGAAATAAAAATAAACACAGCAAACATGGAAACTGGCTTTGCTGCACGGTACAGAATACAATCAAGGGATTAAATTGGCTTGAGATTGTGCTGGAAAATATTTTCTTGATGAAAAGCCACCTATGTTGGGGATGAAATTTCTTTAAACCAACAGCTAGACAAATAACTTTCTACTCATTATTGGACTTCTTTAGCCAATTTTTCACAAGAATGTTGGGGTCTCTGAAATCACTAAAGCCCCAGTAAAAAGGAAAATGGAATCTCCTATCAGTTGCTGTATGTAGAACCTCTTTTGTAAGCAAGTGGCAGCCAATGTTAACACTTCTCACACTGACCTTAACAGTTCTTAGAATATTAAAAAAATTCTGCACAGAAATTAAGTATTATGTACTTATTTCTAATAATTCCAAGGAGGTAAACATTATTGTACAATTTCAAAGTCTTAAAAGTGCACATTTAATAGCAAATAAGAGAATATTTTACAGTTTGATTACATAATTTTACATGTGAGTTTTGTAGGGTTTATAGGCCATATTATTTTTTACCCATCTACTATACTTATTTAATAGGCTTCTGGAGAGGATTTTATAATGTTACACTAATTTGTCTTATTTTTATTAGAATACGCTTTTTATTGAAGATTTCCTATATCAAAGAAACAAATGAGAAAAATAAAATACAAAAATTAGAAATCAGCCATAGCCTCTATGGAGTGCAGTCACCAATATGCCAATTCCAGAGGCAAAGTATTTTTGTTTTATTTATATTGTTATGGCTCATGTGGTGACTTCATTTAAAGACACTGTTCCCAAAGCTGAATTATGTATGAAAGCAAATACGGGAGACAGGAAGCAGGGAAGGAAAAGAGTAAAATCAAGAAAGCAACATCTCAAATACCATGAATGATCCCGTTACTTTTTCACCCTCATCAGGACTGACTCAAGGCCAGGGCTGCAA
The DNA here is from genome assembly GCF_028885655.2 of Pongo abelii. Lineage (NCBI taxonomy): Eukaryota > Metazoa > Chordata > Mammalia > Primates > Hominidae > Pongo > Pongo abelii. The sequence continues at coordinate 36,239,073 of NC_072009.2, read as the reverse complement.
AATACTGAGAAAGACCAATTAAAAACTAAACTGTCTGAAATGACTGTGGTCACACAGGTGAAATTTTGTTTTCTTAAGAGAAAAAAGAAATTTGTCAGCTTCTTGAGGGCAGAAATATTGTTGTAGATCTCTATGTTGCCGACACTTAGTAAAGAGCTAGTATAGTTCTTTTTGAATAAATGAATGGGTAAGAAAAAAATGATGCACAAATGAAAATATGTCATTATTTAAATACCTGGGACTTGTCTGTCTAGTCTTGCTCAGTGGTTCTCGGTGGTTCTCAACATTGACTGCACATTACAATCATTTAGAGAGTTATTTTTTCTTCACTTTGTACTATGTATTATATACAGAGAAGTACACATTTCTAGGGGAGCTTTTAGAAACCGCTAATGACCCCTATAATGGTTTAAATTTAAAATACTGACAATATTGGTGTTGTGGCAAAAATGTAGGACAACTGAACACTCACACATCACTGGTGGATGTGCGAAACAGTACAACTACTTTGAAAAATGGTTTGGAGGTTAGGCACAGTGGCTCGTGGCTGTAATCCCAGCACTGTGGTAGGCCGGAGAGGGTAGATTATGAGGTTAGGAGTTGGAGACCAGCCTGGCCAACATGGTGAAACCAACGCCTCTACTAAAAACACAAACATTACCCAGGCATGGTGGCATGTGCCTGTAATCCCAGCTATTCAGAAGACTGAGGCAGGAGAATTGCTTGAACCTGGGAGGCCGAGGTTGCAGTGAACCGAGATCACGCCATTGCACTCTAGTCTGGGAGACAGAGCAAGACTCTGTCTTGGAAAAAAAGAAAAATGATTTGTAAGTTTCTTATAAAGTTAAACAGACACTTACCATAAGACCCAGCAATTCTACTCCTACACATTTACCCAAGAGAAATGAAAACATATCTCCACACAAAAACTTATATGAACGTACACAGAAGCTCTATTCATGACAGTCAACACGTGGAAACAGCCCAGATATCCATCAACGGGTGAATGGATAAACAAAATGTGGTACCTCCATACAATGAAATACAAATCAGTAGTGAAAAAGAATAAACTATGGACATATGTAACTATGTGATGACTCTGAGCCAGACTGTTAGATTCTGTGTATACAAAATTCTCAAATAATCACCATTAATCTATAGTAACAAGCCAGATCAGGGGTTGCCTGAGGTGAAATGTGGGGTATTTGAAGATGATGGAAATATTGTATACTTGATTAGAGTGGTGTTTATACGGAGGATATATACTTGTCAAAACTCATTGAACTGTACACTTAAATGCATTTTGTTGTATGTAAATCACTACCTTTGAAAGACTGATTTAAAAAAAAAAAAAAAAAACTATTGACACCCAGACTCCACCTCAGACCAATTAAATTAGAATCTCTAATGGAATCCAGACATTAGACCTTATTTAAAAGAGCTTCCTGAGTAGTCTGATGTGTAGGAAGAGTTGAGAACTAGTGGCCTTAACTTTAAGAGAATACTGGAGAGAAAATAAAACAACAAAATAATTTTTTAAAGAGTGACATGAAGGATCATGGATGATTTTTATTTTCTTCTTTAAGCTACTCTTTATTTTTGGATTTGTTTCCATCATGAATTACGTGCATAATTTTCAAAGACAGTGTTATTTTATTTATTTACCTATTCTACTCCTTTCATCCTCTCCAATTTTGCCCTCTCATTCATTTTGGTTCAGATAAGCCATTATCTGACATTCGTTCATCCAAAGCTGATTAGCCATCCTTTTATGCAAAGGACTGTTTTAGGAATTGAAGGTGCAAAAAAGAACAAATAAATCTACTCCAGGCAATCAAACGCATGGGCGACAAAGATGTACACATTTATTTTTAAAAGAACCTCCAAATATTACAGTAGCACAAAGATGACAAGAGATAAGATTATGTTAATTTATTCTTGTGTGTTTCCAGAAAACAGTGTGGAAATTTCTTTAAAAACTTAAAATGCACCTAACATAGAACCTTGCTGTTCAATTCCTGGGTGTTTGCCCAGAAGAAATAAAAGCATACCTCTACACAAAGACTTACACACTAATGTTAGCAGCAACTTTATTTGCAATAGCCCCAAACTTGAAATAGCCCAAATGCCCATCAGCATAAGAATGGAAGCACAAGTTGTGTAAAATCCTTATTATGAAATACTACTCAGCAATAAAAATGAAGAAACTATTGATACATGCAACAACACAGACAAATCTAAAAATCATTATGAGAAATGAAAGAAGTCACAGATCAAAGGGTATATACTGTATGATTCCATTTATATAAACCTCTAGAAAGCTTGAAGTAATTCACAGTGACAGAAAACAGATTATTAGTTGAGGGTGGGTTGGAGAATGAATTACAATGAGATGATGGGAATGTTTCTTATCTTCACTGTTGTGATGGTTTCACAGTTGTATACATATGTCAAAACTCAGCAACGTGTACAATTTTAATATGTGCAGTTTATGTACTGCACATATTAAATAACAGCAATGAAGCTGTTAAAATTAAAAGGAGGAAGGAAGAAAAAGTGAAACCAACAAGGCTGTGAATGGGCCTGAATGAGACCCATGGCATCCAATTTGTATCCTTGCTAACAACAAAGAACCATTTCGTGGGTCTGGACTAGGGAGAAGAATCTGGTGACTTCCTAAACTTTAGAGTCTGTTACTAATAGGAGAAGCAGCCAGTGGAGAGGAGGACACTTGGGATGGGCCTTCTTTGAACCTTGAGAAGAACCTGCATGGATGACAGACATATCAAGAAAACATGCGGCAGAGTCCCAGCCCTTCCTTGTCTCATTGATTCTTTGGATTAAGCTAAAGTGATTTCAATCACTATTCAACAAACAAAAAGGTACCAAGACCTTTTAGTGGGGGAAAGAATTGTTTTTAATGATGCTGGGACCACTGAATATCCAAATGCAAAAGAAGAAAGACAAGACCCTACTTCATACTATATAAAACGTTAACTCAAGATGAATCAATAACCTAAATATAAAAGCTAAAACTATACCCCTTAGAAGAAACCATAGGTGTAAATCTTCTTGAAAGTGGATTTAGCAATAGATTATTACATATGACACCAAAAGCATGAAAAACAAAAAAAGATAAATTATATTTTGTCAAAATTTTAAAATTTTATGCATCAAAGCAAGGACATTACCAAGAAAGTAAAAATCCAGCCTACAAAATGGGTGAAAATAATTGCGAATCACATTTTTGATAAAGATCTGGTATTGAGAACATACATATAAACAACTTTTAACAACTCAACTACAAAAATACCTAACAATCCAATTTAAAAATGAGCAAAGGACTGAATAGGTATTTCTATAAAGAATATATACAAATGGCAAACAAACATGATTTACAAATGTTGAATATCATTAGTCATTAGGGAAATGCAAATAAAAGCCACAACAAAGTATCATTTCACAGCCTCTAGGATAGCCATACGTTTTTTAAACAGAAAATTAACAAGTGCTGGTGAGAAATTAGAACTTGTACATTGCTGGTTATAATGCAATATGGTTCGGCTGCTGTGGAAAACAGTTTGGCAATCTCTCAAAGGATTAAACACAGAATTACCATGTGACCCCCAAGTTCATTTCTGTGTATACCCCCAGGAGAATTAAAAATCGGAACTCAACAAAAAATAATAGATGCTAGTGAGGTTGCAGAGAAAAGGGAACCCTTATACACCATTGGTGGAGCGTAAATTCATTCAACCCTTATGAAAAGCGGTATGGCAATTCCTCAAACAGCTAAAAGCAGAACTACCATTCCACCCAACAATCCTATTACTGGGTATATACCCAGAGGAATACAAATCATTCTGCCTTAAAGACAAATGCACACAAATGTTCATTGCAGCACTATTCACAATAGCAAAAACAAAGAATCCACCTAAATGCCCATCAATGACAAATTGGATAAAGCAAATGTGGTACACATACACTATCAAATACTATGTAGCCATACAAAAAGAACAAGATCATGTCTTTTGCAGGAACGTGGATGGAGCTGGAAGCCATTATGCTCAGCAAACTAGTGCAGGAACAGAAAACCAAATACTGCATGTTCTCACTTATAAGTGGGAGCTAAATGATGAGGACTTATGAATACAGAGAAGGAAACAACAGGCACTGAGGGGCACTTGAGGCAGGAGGGTGGGAGGAGAGAGAGGAGCAGAAAAGGTAACTGTTGGCTACTGGGTTTAACTCCTGGGTGACGAAATAATCTGTACAACAAACACTCCCATGACACGAGTTTATCTATGTAACACACCTTCACATGTGCCCCCAAGCCTAAAATAAAAGTATTAAAAAAGAAGAAAATAGGGACTCATAAATAAGTACATGTGCACACATGTCTATAGCAGCACTATTTACAATAATCAAAAAGTAGAAACAGCCCAAAAGTCCAGCAGGGGGAATGGATAAACATAATGTGGTATATTCATGGAACGGAATATTATTCAACCATGAAAAGGAATGAAGTATTTGATACCTGCTACAATGTATGCTAAGTGAACAAAACATACTAAGTGAAAGCAGATAAAAGGTCACATACTGCATGATTCAATTTATACAACATATCCAGAAAAGGTAAGAGTGCACATTGGTGGTTTCCAATGATTGCAGTTGTAGTGGGATGGGGAAAAATTGCTTAAAGGTATTTTTACTTTGGCATGATGAAAACATTTTAGAACTAAGATAGAGGTGCTGTTTGTATGACATTATGAATCTACTTTAGTGCTACTTTAAAATGGTTAATTTCATTATTTTAATTTCACCTCAACAAATTAATTTTTAAAAAGATTCTCCATATTCTAAACAAATCAGATCTGTTCTATGTAAACCACTGCCTTCTAAGAAAAGGGCATGGAGTGAGAAAGGATTGAAGTTTAAGTGACAGAGGAATTTAGGGTGGTAAACTGGGGGGCTCTGCAGTCAGACCCCTGACTCTGTAGCTAACTAACTCTGTGACATCAGCTAAGATATTTTATAGTATAAGTATTTGTGTTCTCACATACAAAAAATAAGAATAATATCTAACTTCACTAGGGTGTTGTAAGGATTAAATGAGGGGAGTTACTGAACGCAATTTTGTACAGAGCCTGCTGACACATGGTAAATTTTAGCTCAACCTATTCCAAGTAAATTTTTTTCTCCCTCAAATTTTAAGTTGTCCATTTCACATTATAGTCCTGGTTATAGCTTTTATAAAGCCCAGTCAAAAATATTTCTGTCTCTTGGATTAATTAAGAGCAAGGCTGACTAGAAGCCCCTAGAGCTTGTCTCCATCACAGATGCCAGAAAGACTAAAAAAAAACGACATTTTAATGAGAGTAACTGAAGGAGAGTTCCAGAGAAACTCAGAGGAATAGCAGGAACCCTGATGAGCACAGAAACAGAACAGCTACAAAGAGAATGGAAGGAAATGCCAGGCCTTCACCACTCCATCCCCAAATTGAGGTAAGCTAGGAACAAAGAGGAACTTCTTCATACAGTGAGGAGGTAAGCAAGAGAACACCAGCAACCCCGATCAACATCTTGGACATCCACAGACCTCACCATGGCAGAGGTGCCCTACGGTCCTCACAGGCACTACCTAAGCCCACCTGAAGGAGCTGTCTAGAGTTCACAAAGCTGTGCTCCCTTCAGAGAAGTAGCTAAAACTATGTTCTCCTCTGTGGCCCACATGTCTACTGTGCTATATACCATCTTGCAGCTAGACCTACGGCTGGAGTGTGTTGTGCTCAGGGTTCAAGTAGGCACAGGGCCCCTTCACCCCTGAGGCTAAACTGCCACCACAACACCCCCAGCCTAGTGACTGAACATCCCCAAGGTGAGCTATAAGCAGCTGTTACACACTTCTCCTGGGGCCAAGTGGAGGTGGAGCTGATCCACCTACTCTTCCCCTGACTCCTCAGGCCAGATCTGAAACAGTACCCTGTCTCCAAGAAAACAATACCTTAGTCACTTTGAGCAGTCATGTCTCCCTGTGCCTAAGTTTTAGCAGTGCCCTGTGTCCCAGAAAATGGTGTCTGGGCCACCTGGGGAATCAGTGCCCTGGCCAAGCTGAACTAAACTGCTGCAGTACCTTGCATCCCAGAGAAGCAAAACCGTGGCTGAACTGAGACAGTCAGCCCTACAGGCCAGACAACTCTAGTATCCTAACTCCCTGGAGAGCTGGACTAGCCACCTAGAGCTGGAGCTGCTGAGACACCCCTCTCCCTGGAAAGTAAAATCATCACGGTGCTGTTTCCTGCCTAACACGGCCCAAAGGACAACTGTTCTCCACTTGCTACTTGCCACTGCTACACCTGGCCTCAGGGTACTTGCTACTGCTACACCTGGCCTCAGAGAATCTGGAATACTGCTGACTCCACCATCACAATGTCTAGAGTCACTACTACTGCCACTACAACAACTACTACTACTACTACAACTACAACAACTACAACTACAACTACTACTACAACTACTTCTACGACAGCTACAACTACTACCACTACTACTACTACTACTACTACTACAATGGGACCCACATTGCCACTGATACCTATTGGCTTAGGTTCCCGAATTGCAGCACTACCCTGCCATCCCTAGGTCCAAACATCCAGAGCACCCCTTCTTCACCAGAGTTCGTCCAGTGCTGCTCCCTGGCCACTAGGGATAGAATCACAGCTGCAACCCAAATCCCTGTAAACAAGCTGCTAGGGGGTACCTCAGAGTCACACATCTTTGGGCAACCTGCATTCAACCTCACCACAGAGAATAAACAAGCACCCCAAGATCCAAGTGCCACAAACAGTTCATGAGACCTTGAGCCTAGGAACCTAGCACCATAGCCATTTGGAACACCTAAACCTGGAACCCAGCACTGCTATAGCTACTTATAGGCCATGTCAGACTTGAATCCAGAAAGGATACTCTAGTCTAAATCTACCCAGTGTGTGGAAAATGAGAATGAAGAAAACCCCCAAAGCCTTTGATACGGAGGATATTAACAACTTATGCCACCATGACTACCACAAATTTTTATGGTCTAGGCAACTGAGGTACCCACAGCTACTGCTGATATTGAATGAAGCCAAAGAAGCTGCATGAGGCCATACCATTTCACCTATCTTGAAAAAGAGTCACTACACCCTTCTCAACTGGCACACTAAAACTCAGATGCACATCAAAGTCTTTCTCTACAAAGGCAAGAGAAAAGCATCAAGTCACATTTAAGGGAATCTCCATTAGACTAGCAGTGGATTTCTCTGCAGAAATCTTACAGGCCAGGAGAAAATGAGATGATATAATTCAAAGTGCTAAAAAAAAAAAAAAATCAGTCAAGAATGCTATTCCCAGCAAAGCAATCCTTCATAAATGAGGGAGAAATAAAGTCTGCCTAAGGCAAGCAAAAACTGAGGGAGTCCATCACTGCTAGATTGGCCTTACAAGAAATGGTTAAGGAAGTCCTACATCTGGAAGTAAAAAGATGTGTCACTATTTTTTTTTCTGTTTTTTTTTTGTTTGTTTTGTTTATTATTATTATTATTATTATTATTATAGAGACATAGACAAGTGTAAAGATCATTGGTAAAGCAGATATACAAAAAAAGGAATAATCATCAAATCTTATCACTATGGAAATGACCAAACTGCAATGATAAACAATGAGACAGAAATAAATGAACAAAGGATATACAAAACAACCAGAAAATAATTAACAAAATGACAGGAGTAAGTCCTCACCTGTCAGTAATACCTTGAATGTAAGCAGATTAAATTCCTCACATAAAAGACTTAGGCTAGCAGAATGGACTGAGAAAAAAAAAAAATGACCCAACCGGATGCTGCCTACAAGTAACTGACTTCATCTGTAAAGACACTTGTGTGATTACATAGACTGAAAGTGAAGGAACAGAAAAAGATATTCCATGTGAACAAAAACCAAAAGTGAATTAGAGTAGCTATGCATATCAGATGAAACAGACTTAAAGTCAAAAACTGTAAAAAGAGACCAAAAAGGTCATTATGTAATGATAAAGGGTCCAATTGAACCAGAAGATATAACAATTGTGAATATATATTCACCCAACATCAGAGCACCCAGATATATAAAAACCAAATATTATTAAATCTAAAGGGTGAGACAGACTTCAATATAGTAATTGTTGGGGACTTCAACACTCACTCTCTGCATTAGACAGATATATATATATATATATATATACAGAAACCAACAAAGAAACGTTGAACAGGAAATGAATCTCAGACCAGACAGACCTAACAGACATTTCTAGAACATTTCATCCTATAGTTGCAGAATACACATTCTTTTCATCAGTAAATTCTGAACATGGAATGTTCTTGAGGAAAGACCACATGTTCATCCACAAAATGAAGTTTCAACAAATTTAAATAAACTGAAAACATGGTAAGTATCTTCTCTTACCACAATGGAATAAAACTAGAAATCGATAACAAGAGTAACTTTTGAAATTATACAAATACATGCAAATTAAACAGCATGCTCCTGAACGAGAAGTAAGTCAATGAAAAAATTAAAAAGATAATTTAAAAATTTCTGGAAACAGATGAAAATAGCAACATCTGAAAACCTATGCAATACAACAAAGCCATTTTAGGAGGGAAACTTACAGCAATAAATACCTATATCTGAAAAGTGGAAATAAAATTAAAAACCTAACAATGTATATCAAGGAACTGGAAAAGTAAGAGCAAACCATGACCAAAATTAGTAGAAGAAAAAAATAATGAAGATCAGAGCAGAAATAAAATGGGAGCTACAAAAATACAAAAGATCAACAAAAGAAAAAGTTGGTTTTGTGAAAAGATAAAATCTGCAAATGGTTAGCTACACAAACCAAGAATAAAAGAGACAAAGACCCAAATAAATAAAATCAGAAATGAAATAGGAGACTACCAGAGAAATATAAAGGATCATTAGAGACTATTCTGAACAACTATACACCAAAAAATTAGAAAACCTAGCAGAAAGAAATAGACAAATTCCTGGACACATAAAACCTACCAAGATTGAACCAGTAAGAAATAGAAAACCTGGGCCGGGCGCGGTGGCTCATGGCTGTAATCCCAGCACTTTGAGAGGCCGAGGTGGGCGGATAATGAGGTCACGAAATCGAGACCATCCTGGCTAACATGGTGAAACCGCATCTCTACTAAAAATACATAAAATTAGCTGGGCATCGTGACAGGTGCCTGTAGTCCCAGCTGCTCAGGAGGCTGAGGCAGGAGAATGGCATGAACCTGGGAGGAGGAGTTTGCAGTGAGCCAAGATCGCACCACTGCACTCCAGCCTGGGTGACAGAGAGAGACTCCGTCTCAAAGAAAGAAATAGAAAACCTGAACAGACCAATTATGAGTAACAAGATTGAATCTGTAATAAACAGCCTCTCATCAAATAACTGAGGAGCTGAGGGCTTCAATGCTGAATTACACCACAAATTTAAATAAATAATAGCAATCCTTCTCAAACCCTTCCAGAAAGTTGAAGAGGAGAGAATTCTTCAAAGTTCATTATTTCAGGTCAGCATTACTCTAATACCAAATCCAGAGAAGGACACAACAAAAAAAAACAAAACTATAGACCAGTATCTCTGATTAACATAAACGCAAAAAACCTCAACCAAATACTAAGAAACTGAAACCAAATACTAAGCACATTAAAAAGATCATTCCCCATGACCTCAAGTGGGATTTATCCCAGAGATGCAAGGGATTCATCCCAATAGAGCAGATATACAAGGGAGAAAGGAAAAAGAATCAAACTTTGTCACCACAGGAAAATACTAAACTGCAATGATAAACAATAAGAAAGAAATCAACAAACGTTATACAAAACAACCAGAAAATAATTAACAAAATGACAGGATATTTCAACATATGCAAGCCACCTTAAATATGATACATCACATTGACAGAGTGAAGAACGAAAACCATTTGATCATCTCAATAGATGCAGAAAATGCATTTGATAAAATTCAACAGGACTTCATGATAAAAACTCTCCACAGGTCAGAGGTAAAAGGAATATATCTGAACACAATAAAGGCCATATATAACAAACCCACAACCAACATCACACTGAACAGGGAAAAATTCAAAGGTTTTCCTCTAACATATGGAACAGACAAAAATATCCACTTTCACAACTTTTATTCAGCATAGTACCAGAAGTTCTAGCCACAGCAATTAGGCAAGGGAAAAAAAAAAAAAAAGAGCATCCAAATTGGAAAGGAAGAAGTCAAATTGTCCCTGTTTGCAGATGACATTATCTTATACACACAAAACCCTTAAAACTCTACCAAAACACTTTCAGAGGTGATAAATGAATTCTGTAAATTTGCAGTACACAAAATTAATATACAAAACCAGTAGAATTTCTGTGTACCAACAACAAGCCAGCAGGAAAAAATAATCAAGGAAGCGATCCCATTTACAATAGGTACAAAAAATAAAATAAAGTATCTGGGAATAAATTTAACCAATGAGATAAAAACCTCTACAAGGAAAACTATTTAAAAAACTTATGAAATAAATTAAAGATTACACAAAAAAGTAGAAAGACACCCCAACCTCATGTTCACAGGTTGGAAGAATTAATATTGTTAAAATAACCAATTCTGCCAAAAGTGATCTACAGATTTCATGCAATCCCCGTGAAAATACCAAATACTTCTTCATAGAAATTAGAACAAAAAAAAACTCATAAAATTCTATGGAACCACAAAAGACTCCAAGCAGTGAAAGCGATCCTGAGTCAAAAGAATAAAGCTGAAGGCATCACACTAGCAAATTTCAAAATGTACTGCAAAACTGTAGGAGTAACCAAAACAGCATGGCGTGTTGAAGGGATCTCTGCACTCTCATGTTCATTGCAGTACTATTCACAACATCCAAGATTTGGAACCAACCTAAGTATCCATCAACAGATGAATGGATAAAGAAAATGTGGTACATCTACACAATGGAGTACTACTGAGCCATTAAAAAGGATGAGATCCTGTCATTTGCAGCAACATGGATGGAACCGAGGACATTATTTTAAGAGAAATAAACCAGGCACAGAAAGACAAATGTCGTTATTCTCACACATATGTGGGAGCCAAAATAATTGATCTCATGGAGGTAAAGTGTAGAACAGTAGTTAACAGAGCCTATAGAGAGGGAGTGTTGGGGTTGGGGGAGGGGAATTAAGAGAGGTTGTTTACTAGATACAAAAATACAGTTAGAAGGAATAAGTTCTAGTGTTTGACAGCACAGGAGGGTGACTATAGTTAACAATAATTTATTGTGTAGTTCCAAATAGGTAGAAAATGCTCCCCACACAAAGAAATGATAAATGTTTGAGGTGATGGATATCCCAATTACCCTGTTTTGATCACCACACATTGTATGGAAGTATGAAATTGTCAGAGATATCCCATAAATGTGTATAATTATTATGTATTAGTGAAAATATTTCTGTATTTTGATTTGGAGAGTCTGCTATCTATGAGATAGTATAAAAAGCAATGGCCCAGATGTAAAGTCTCAGTTTCTTATTTATCTGAATCCCAGGGTGTGTAAATTTAAGAAAATCACACCTAAAACCTAGACATGTCAAGCACTTCAAAGGAGTTGACGAAGACTGAACAAAATCATATATACGAAGCAGCTCTGAAAACCCTAAAATCCTATACAAATATCAGGGAGTATGCATGTGATAAGAAGAATGGGATATGAAATCCTGCCTGCCACCTCCAGCATTCCATGAAGGAAAAATAGAAATTGTGCTTAGGGAATGCTGGCCTATGTACCATTATTTCACTCATTTGTTAGTGTTCTACTCATTCAAGGCCCTCTCAGAAAAAGGGAACTATTCTAGAAAATATCCTGAAGAGCCTAGCATAATGAGCTCCTTCCTACCACCAAAGAAGATACACAAAAGACTACATTTCAGGACACAGTCATTCACCAAACCATGGCTGCTCTGTACATAGACCACTTGTGAAGTTCTAGTTACTGAAATGTAAAGGCTACAGAAAACTTAGGTGGGTTTGAGTGGGAGGCAGGTGGGTAGATTTGTGGATGGCAAGCTAACCACATTGATGCGTTGCCCAATATAATCTCATCGTAACACTATGAAGTAGATATTAGTATCGTTGTTTTAAAAAGGAGGAAACCAAGACTCAGTGAGAAGCTCATCCAAGCTTACTCAGGAAGTATTTGGGGCTGGGATTTAAAGTTCACTCTTTATTGTGACATTCAAGTACCTAAGTGATCAGAGGCATTTAACAATGTTCGTAGGAGCATAGTTTGTAACAGCAATCAACGAATCAACACAATTTACATTTAAAATTTTAAAATGAAGAATAAAATTCAATTGTCCCCCAGCAAGGGAAATAATAAGCCATAAAATATTCAACTGATACAACTAAAAAGCAGTGAAAATAAATACAACCTCCAAGTCAACACGGATGAGTCTAACAATGTGCCAAAAAAAAAAAAAATTCAGTATATGTTCTCTTAAATTTCAAAATCTTGTGAAAAGAAACATTTTATTCAGTTGATGATTAAACCAAAATTCAATTTAGTGGTTTCTTCTTCTTGGGGAGGAAGAGGGTGTGATCAGGGAGGGCACTTTTTTTAATTAATGAAATTTTCTATTTCTCAAGCCAACTTGGGTATTTATTATTCTTTAAATAAATATTTTTATACTTTTGAGTGAATTAAATGTGAAATTTTAAAACACAAAGACACATACAAAAAGAATATGGGTATCAAATGCCTAAGGCTGTCTCTGGAACTTGATCTCAACATATTTTTTGATATTGATTTGTTATTATCATTCTTGCTTAAAGATGTAAAAGGTAGTAGTTAATTCCACAGCAGGAAAAGGAGCAATGTCAGGCCATACTTTTCTAAGAACCATGGGTAATACTATTTGTAAAGTTTGTCAAGTGAGTCAAAGGCATAGTTCTTCACTCCAGGAGGCAAACACAGTGTTTCTGTCCTCACGATATCCACTCTGCCCCCTCCCACTGGAGCCTAGTCCCTCACCCTTGGCTTGCCTGCTCTTGGCCTTGGAACCCAGCTTTGCCTCTGTAGTCACTCCCTCCTGTCACTGATTTCTGGCCACAAGTCTTGATTTTCAAACTTTTTGTTCCATCTATTTCAGCCCACTCATGAATTACTCTTGCCTGTGGACAGACGGCATTCCCAGGCACGGGCTTGGCAGGGAAAGATGAATTCGGTGAATTAAGCCAACGGAATCCTTTCTGAAAGTCATAATTGACCTGACAGGGCCGTTTCTATCCTAAATCCAGGGGTAGCTTGAGATGATATGATGAGAGCTCCACAACTGAGGCCATATTTCTCAAAGTATGTTACACTGGTCAGAATCACCTGGGGCACATGTTAAAAATGCAGATTACTGGGCCCATCCAGAGCATTAGCACAGGAGCATCTGAGAATGGGGCCCAGGACTTGGCCTCTGAAAAACACCCCTTATGATAGCTCTGATGCTCTTTGACTTCCCTGTAAAATTGGTATCTTGAGGAAACCTGCCCTATCAAATATTGAACTGATCTAAACATGGACACAACTTTGGATGGTGAGCATATGGGTTTGTGAAAAACACATCACCAACCAAAATGATGAGCAACAACCAAGTCATGTTCAGGGAAAAAAAAAATAAAAAGTGCAGGTCACACTTTTCTCAATATAGCCATTTTACTGCTTAAACACTGTTCAGATTTTACTCACAATGAAGCTGCTCCAACACTAGGTAGGGGATCAGCATAGGTAAAAACGAAGAGAAAATGTCTTCTGCCTTTTAAATTACCTCTCTCCATTCTTATTGGCCTAGTCAGATTTATGGAGGGTGTGAAGGAGGCGGGAAGAGTCATATCAAAATTTTTAAACAAATGTAGAAGGGCAGAGGGGACATGTCCACTTAAACAGCTGGCCTGGTTGTATCATTATCAACTGCCTTTCTTCTGAAGTTTCATCTAAGATTGAGCCAGAACGGAGTGTGTCTCTATCCATTTTATTTTGGGCAAAGATAATAGATGTGATTAGAACCTTAGTGTATTTTTGCTAGATTTTTCTATAAAAAGATCTGATTGAGGATTATGAAACCTCCAGTTTTCCAAAGTGCTTAAAATGTTATACTATTGCTTCAAATTTATAAGGAGTGTTCATGACCTGAATATCCCAGTCATGCAAGTATTTCTTCTATTGTTAAAGACCTAGTGAACTGGTTGGTATCTTGAAGTTTCATGTGGAAAAAGGCACATTCCTGGCATGCAGCATTAATGAAGGTGCACATAAGATACAAAGCCTTGTCTTGGGAAAACGAACTAGAGACTTTAACTAGAAAACTGTTTCAGATCAGTTAAAAATGTAAAATATAGCGACCATAGAGTTTAATTGTACAGTGGTAGTTTCAACTTCTGTACCAAGAGACAATTTTTTTTTTTGCATTTTCTTGGGATTGGCCCACAGCTACAGCCATATTGGACAGATGTTTTTAACTCTAAATGCAATGTTGAATTACCTATTATTTATTTGCTATGCAGACTGAATATTTTGCATGAGCATTCAAAAACATCTGTTCATAGTTTGAACTTATGTCTATTGTTTTCTACTACAAAATGTACTGTCTAAAGATGGAAAGTCCTGTCTTTGATGAGTGGTAAGGAATTGCTCACAACCACCAGTTACATACACAGACATACTACCCATGTTGGGAAGGGATAGATTACAGTTATCAAAATATGTACAGGAGCAATCCTTATCTAGGGACTCCAAATGATCATACTCAATAGCTGGCCCATTCGCAAGACGTGGTCAAGGGAAAATAATGCTACTTTTCTCTCCCTTATGTTTCCCCACTTTCTCTATTGGCATCTTTGTGAAAGCAAGGTGGCATGCTGCCTTATCGTTGCTGCTCCTTATTACCCTCAACTGACAGCAAGGGAAGTAGGCAAGGCGATTAAGCAATGTGGCAGCCCATGTTTATCAGTTTACCTTTTAAAAAAGCCAAGAAAAATTTCGTGAAGAAGGGCTAGAGGTGCTTTATAACGAGGGAAGTGCTGTGGAGTATTTATTTTTAAGAGTCAATGACTTCCCTGCAAGACAGGTACTATCAATTTTGAAGTTATTTTCCATTAAAGGTAATCTGATTTTACATGAAGAAAAAACCAACATGCAGAATACACTCTTGGAGGTGACCAACCTTTTTAGAGCTGATTTCGCCATAACTTGAACTTTTTACAAAAAAGTGCTCAACTGTTGTTTTTCAATTCCAAAGATTTTTGTGTTAATAATTTAATATGAAACTAGAAACAAGCTGGTGTAAAGCAACTATCTTAACGCATATGTAATCTAGTTTTGGGGTTTGAAAATACTGAAAACTTACTAGCTTCATCAGCTAGAACCAAATATTCTGGATAATTGGTAGTATGTATGTAACCACAGATACATGCAATCATAGATACATGCATATATAGACACATGTATACATATATACACATATGCACATAAAAGAATTACCAATTTTTAGCCTATTATTGGACACTAAACATCACAATTTAATCTTTGGTGACACACAAAGCACTGTTTGCTATCCTGCAGATCCTTGGAGTCAACTTTATGGTTATGAATCAGCAAGCTTACTAAGTAATGAAATACAAGAGTGTCTGAGGAGAGTTTCCTCTCCATTGGACTCAGCTTATAGAACTGAGTACCAACACTAGAGCTAGAAGAAGTGGTACTGATTTTTTTGATTGTATCCACATGAAGTACATGCAATATAAAAAATTTAAGCTCCATTAGGCAACTGCAATACCCCAAAATAAATGATCTAGAGACTAGGCCCTAAGTGTACAGTACACAAAATGCTTCATAGCATCCAAAATGTGAGGGACCTTAGCCGTGAGATAGCAGAGTTGGATGCGTTCATCAGCATTCCTATTCCGCACTGCTGTGGATGCACCTCTTAAATTTATCTTTGTACCTACATTTGATTTTATGGGCTAACTCAGACAGATTAGTAAATTGAACTTTATACTTCTGCATTTTGAGAATCTAAAGCTTGTTATACGAATTTACACCTTGTTACACAGTTCCCACACAACTCCCCACCATTTTAGATTATTACATCAGAAAGCCAGAAACACTTTTGAAGAAAAAAAGTTTATTTTTATTCATTTATGCAAAGACAGTATCAGCAACAGGTAGCAGAAACATTTTTCTAAGTTCAGAATTAATTTTCCATTTTGAAAGGTTTAGGACTTAATATCTCTTTTACCTTACGCTTTTAAATACTTCACTCCAACAAAGACAAAAATTTATTCCCTTACTTTTCCTTAAGGTCATATCGGAATAATCCGAATTAGCTCTTTAGAATATAGGTATCATTTATAGAAATCTGGAGATTTAATCACAGAATGATGTACATCAGAATGTTAAAGCACTAAAAAAACTATGGGTGATTTTTAATGGACAAATTCATGGTGCTTTTGATTTCTGAGGTGTAATAAAGCCCTCTTGAGAATTCTAAAGTTAAAATACTCTCTCCTTCAGATTCAGAATGAAAATGTTGAGAAATCATAGACCCCAGTGGGCATTACTAATATGGCCCATAGTAACTACATTAACTTAAGAGTCTCCATGTTTTAGGGAAGAAGCCATTGAAAGAAGGGCCAGAAAGCCACTTTAAACTCATGTCCATGGCAGATCAAATGATACTGATACAAATGTTTCCCTCAGAAAGGTATTATATCCCATTGCTACCATTCCACGGCTTGGCCCTTGAACTGCTCATACAGCTACTTCCATTCTTTACATCACCAGTCCTAAGAGCAAACCTCCTGAAAGACTAGTAAAAGAGGCTGGGAAAAAAAGACTGTGAGTATAGCAAAAGGGCTCCGGTGCTCTAGCTGTGTGGTCACAATATAAAATGAGGACACTACCTAATCTAGAAACAACGTTAACTTTAACTCTAGCAGATTCTTAAGATATACTTACTAAACAACTTTCGTGATTTAGAAATATCAAAACTACCTATTTTGTCTCCTCTGGACATATTTTATTTTACAAAATGAAATATAACAGGCTAAACAACAAAAATAAAAATCTATTTATAGCAAGTAACTAATACTTCAATGTTTTTATAAAAGCAATTCCTGATTAATCTTTGAGTGACATAAAAAAGTTGCAGCGTTCTTTAATACCAGTTATTTTGCAAATTTCACATACAGCCATTAAGTTTAGCATTTCAAGGAACAATTTTTTTTTAATAAAAACGAAGAATGGTAACTCATTGAGAAGGTTATATACCTAGTAAAGTTTAGTTTGCCTTGGATTCTTTAAAAAATTAGGCCCAGAATTTTAGTTACCTAATTACTATCCCAATCGAATTGGATATATATATATATATATATATATATATATATATATATATATATGTGTGGATTCTAGATAAAAGATAACATACTTTGAACAAACATTATGATTCACTGACTGGACTGTTTGCTTAGAATCTGTTTTACTGGGTTTGGATAAGAAGACTTCAATAAAGCTAATTATACATTGAGTTCCACTGATTAAAAATGCAGTTTTAAAAATTCTGCTTTTCAGGTAAATTTCTAGATAAATCATAAATGCAAAGCTCAATACTGAAATACTGTACTGTTCACAGGTACTTCTTGGAGAAGTGAAATGCTTGTGTTCGGACTATCAAAATTCTTAGCTTTCAAATCAGGTTTTAAAAACTTGTTTTTGAAAATCAGTATTTGCTTTTAAACACTTAAAATGCAAATTTCATTTTTTTAAAAATCCTTGCAGATAAATCTTAACATTCTTTCAGTCTCAATTATTTTTTACTTTAAACTATATATTAAACACAGAACCAGGTTCTAAATAAACATCTAAGGAAGAACAGTTTCAATGTAAGATAAAACTAGAGAGTCTAATAATACAACTTATACAGAAAGTTTCAGTGTGATTTACCAAAATTCAGAATTTCTGGAACAGTGGAAAACTTTTAGCTTAATATTCAAAACCACCAACTTCCCACAGAACTAGACAGCTGAGAGGATCAAACAGATTTAAATACTGTCAAACTTCTTCTGAAGCGATGCACTCTTTTATCCTGGAAAAGACAGAAATAGTCCTTTTATTTTACCGAAAATTTCTGATGACTACTATGGGTCTGAAAGTCGTCAAAACTTAAACCGTTTGTTTTGAGTTTAAACATTACAAATAATAAGAAAAAAAGATGATTCTTTTCAGGAAGCATATTTGAACACTGGGATGATAAATGTACCAAGATGGCTAGTTTTATTAAACAGTGAAAAAAGAAATCAATAATTAAAGAAAACAAATTCCAGTAAACTCAGAAATAACAGGACTTAAACTCAGTATCATTTTATGTACTTCTTAGTTAATAATTTTGCAGTGATGTCCCAAAGACAGCTGGTAGAAAATGTAATTGTAAAAAATCCTTTTTTTCACTAATTGAACTGCATTTAATAGCAACTACAGCTGCGAACAGCTCTCCAATCTGAAAGTTCATGTTTTTAGATTAAAATATGTAAGTTTTGGCATTTAAAGACGTATCATTAACCTGTGAAGACATGCCATTCTTTAGAAAGGAAGATAAAACTTTAAAATACATGCAAAACTTTATTTTCACTCTATGTTGCCTACAGACATGCAAAGAGAAGTGAGAGGCCTTACAAGGAGGAATGGGAATGAGTAAAGGAGTAATAACATTTCCTTTTCTACAAAGCTGTGCCCTTTTTTTAAGACTTCAGTTTCATTTTCAGCCTTCATTTTTAAGGCTTCAGTTTCATTTCAAGCCATAAAAGTGGCTTCTGGAAGTTACCTCATCTGTCAAAAGAGTGATAATCTATTTAGGTTAAAATCTAGAAAACTGGACACCAACATGTATCTTCAGAGGTCATGTAGGAAGCAAGATTGTGAAAGGGCTGGATAATTAAGACAATGAAGAGTGAAATCAGCTATGGAAATTGTAAATACATTCAAAAATATCTCAGGCATTCTAATTCAATATAACAACATGCAGTCAATCAAAATAGGTCTAGATGTTAGACAACTGCAGGATGCCAACTTCTGATTCCTCTCCCAAATAAGCAGAAAACTCTGCAAGTTTCAAAGGGAGTCTTTTGTCTAACACCAGACTTGAGTTCTCAAGTTTTAAACTTGAGAACTCAAGTTTAAAAAAATATTTTCTGGGCCGGACATGGTGGCACACGCCTGTAATCCCAGCACTTCGGGAGGCTGAGGCAGGAGGATCACTTGAGCCCAGGAGTTGGGCACGGTGGCTCACGCCTGTAATCCCAGCACTTTGGGAGGCCAAGGCAGGCATGTCACAAGGTCAGAAGATCGAGACCATCCTGGCTAACAGGATGGAACCCCATCTTTACTAAAAACACAAAAAATTAGTTGGGCGTGGTGGCAGGTCCTTGTAGTCCCAGCTACTCACGAGGCTGAGGCAGGAGAACGGCGTGAACCTGGGAGGGAGCAGAGCTTGCAGTGAGCGAAGATCGCACCACTGCACTCCAGCCTGGGTGACAGAGTGGGACTCTATCTCAAAAACAAAAACAAACAAACAAAAAAAACTTTTTAACTAGCTAAGTGTGGTGGTGCATGTCTGTAGTCCTAACTATTCGGGACGCTGAGGCAGAAGGATCCCTTGAGTGCAGGAGTTTGAGGTTGTAGTAAGCTGTGATTGCGACACTGCACTCCAGCCTGGATGACCAAATGAGGTCACCTCAAAAAAAAAAAAAAAAAAAGAAAACAATCTTTTTAACCAGCTAAGTGTGGTGGTGCAAGTCTGCAGTCCTAACTATTTGGGACGCTGAGGCAGAAGGATCCCTTGAGTGCAGGAGTTTGAGGTTGTAGTAAGCTGTGATTGCGACACTGCACTCCAGCCTGGATGACCAAATGAGGTCAACTCAAAAAACAAAACAAAACAAAACAAAAAAACAAAAACAAAACAAAACAAAACAAAAACACACGAAAGACTGTCTTCTGCTTTGAACATCATTTAAGTACTACTGCAGACACCAATGTAATCAGAACTTTGGGCAAGGTAAGCTGATGTACAATTCCAGTTCTTTCTTTTCTAAATTATACTATCTATGTAGAATGAAGCAACAAGAGAACAAATGTCAAATTTAAATATGTTTACTCCCTGTTGCAAAGATGTTAAGAACTTAATTCTGCTATGTGCCTCTACTCTTCTACATTATACAGATGATCCATAATACAACCTTTTAAAAAGTCTTAAGCTTCATCCCATATCCATTCACAGATGAAAAAAAGCTGGTTGTGTTTTAAGACACAAAGCGATGGTTAAACATTTTCTTTCTAATGTAAAGTGTGTAGCCAGTTTTGACAAATCTGGCAGTTCCACTAAAGGTTGAATATGACTTAGCAATTCCATTCCCAAGTATATACGCAAGAGAAGCAAGCACGTATGTCCACACAATAACTTGTACGTGAATGTTCACAGCATTATTTATAACAGCTAAAAAATGGAAATAATCCAAATGTCTTTAACAGATGAACGCATAAACAGAATAAAGTAATATCTACAAATGAAAAGAAATGATGAAGTTCTGATAAGTGCTAGAATACTGACGAACCTTACAAACATTAAGCTGAGTGAAAACATCCAGTCACAAAATGCCACATCATTATGTGTGATTCCATATACAAGAAATGTCCGCCACAGGAAAATCCTTAGAGGAAGAAAGTAAATTAGTGGTTGCCTGGGGATACACAAGTTCTGGGAAAATAGCAGGTGACTGCTAAGGTAGTGGGGTGATTTTTGGGGTGATTTAAATATTCTAAAATTGATTGTGGACATGGTTGCACAACCTTGAATATACGAAAAAACAGTGAAGTGCACACTTTAAATACATAAATTGTATTACTGCTATTATTTCAATAAAATTGTTACTTAAAAAACACCTTCCCTTTATTAACCATAGTATTTTTCTCCCACTGGGCTGACCAGGTTAGTTCTTTTTCATATTTATAGACTTAAAACCACAAGAACCCAGAAACCTTTAGTCCTGTACCTTCTCATTCTAGACTTGTAAAAACTAGAACCTTAATAAAAGATTTATCTATCCAACATGGATAGAAAGTGGGAGCAGAAATCAGATCTTTCTGGAATTCAACTAGCCACATTCTCTTCCACTTCACCAACTCTGAATCAACCTTTCTTTCTTTCTACTGAACTTTTTACTGCTTCATTTTACCCCTTTTCTCCCTTCACACTGTTCAGGTGTATCATCTGAATAAACCATTTCTTTTCTTCTCTTTAGTCCAATACGCACGTGTTAAGTTCTACTTTTCTTTTCTTTTTTTTATTTTTTTTGAGAGAAAGGTCTCTCACTCTGTTGCCCAGGCTGGACTACAATGGCACGATCACGGCTCGGTGCAGCCTCAACTTTCCAGGCTCAAGCAATCCTCCTGCCTCAGACTCCTCTGGAGTAGTTGGGACTACAGGCATGTACTATCACAACTGGATGATTTTTGTATTTTTTTGTAGAGATGGTGTTTTGCCATGTTACCCAGGGTGGTCTCAAACTCCTGAGCTCAAGCAATCCACCCACCTCAGCCCCCAAGTG
Organism: Pongo abelii; assembly: GCF_028885655.2. Lineage (NCBI taxonomy): Eukaryota > Metazoa > Chordata > Mammalia > Primates > Hominidae > Pongo > Pongo abelii. The sequence goes on along the minus strand of NC_072009.2, from coordinate 36,217,348 downwards.
TTGGGATTACAGGCGTGAGCCACTGTACCCGGCCAAGATCTGCTTTCTGTATCTAAAATTTTCTTTTACTATTTGGTCATGGTAGTCAACTAACTCTCTTCTCTAGTAAACCCTTTCAATTACAGATTTCTGCCGCAGGGTTCTTCCCTAAATTCGACTACATATATATATCAAGGTTTGGCAGCAGAAAATATACTGCCAAGTAAAACCCACACTGGTTTACTGGGTTACAGTCAAATGCCAACAGTTCAATTAAATGCTCTAGGCCGAGCGCGGTGGCTCACGCCTGTAATCCCAGCACTTTGGGAGGCTGAGGCGGGCAGATCACGAGGTCAGGAGATAGAGAACATCCTGGCTAACACGGTGAAACCCCGTCTCTACTAAAAATAGAAAAAAATTAGCTGGGCATGGTGGTGGGCGCCTGTAGCCCCAGCTACTTGGAAGGCTGAGGCAGGAGAATGGCATTAAGTAAACCCAGGAGGTTGAGCTTGCAGCTTGCAGTGAGCCTAGATGGTGCCACCGCACTCCAGCCTGGGTGACAGAACGAGACTCCGTCTCAAAAAAAAAAAAAAAAAAAAAAAAAAATTCCTCTAAGAAATCTCAAAATACATGTACCACAAGGAAAACAGCTAACTTGAGAGGGAACAAGTGGGCTTTTTAATTATGCATACCATTCCTTTCATACCTTGAAGTAGTCATCTTGAGTAACAACAGAATTTATCAGTCTGCTCTCTGGATTAAACAGACAAGATACCACCATCTGTATGCTTCGGTCCACAGATTTCTGAAACACACAAGTTTTCAGTAATGTAAAGACAACTCGTTCTTTCACTCGCTCTTAATAAGGGTGTGTGTTTCTTTTATTTTGATGGTTTACTGAACATATTAGTTTATTTCTAAAGAAACGCAAAAAATGCTAAAAGAGGCTGGCAACAGTGGCTCACACCTGTAATGCCAGCATTTTGGGAGGCCGAGGCAGACAGATCACCTGAGGTCAGGAGTTCAAGACCATCCTGGCCAACACGGCGAAACCCCTTCTCCACTACAAAATACAAAAATTAGCTGGGTGGCGGGCGCCTGTAATTCCACCTATTCAGGAGGCTGAGGTAGGGAGAATTACTGGAACCTAGGAGACGGAAGTTGCAGTGAGCCGAGATCACACCACTGCACTCCCAGCCTGGGTGACACCGGAAGACCCTGTCTCAAAAAAAAAAAAAAAAAAAAAAAATTTCATAAAAATGTGACTTGTAATTCCTACCACATATCCTCAGTATGTAAGTTTTCTGACAAATCAAAGAATTATTTTAGAACCTTAGCGATACAATACTGGTTTAAAAAGCTCAGTTTGTTAAATCCCTAAGTGAACTCCAATGTTTCAAGAAAAAAAAAAAAAAAAAAAAAAAAAAAAAAACTCAGGACAAAACCTGCCAATTACACTGTAAGAGTATGTTTTAATATTTATTCACTATTTAAAATCCAATATCAAATCAAGGAATTTACACTCCAATGGGATTTCTTGGGTATTATACCTATTACCAGTACATCAACTACTTCCACACTCCCACCTATTTAACAGAACATATGTGATGCAAGAGTGACAGTATTGTTATTACAGAAATTTGCAGTAATGATAAAAAACAGAAACAACGCTGTCTACTTCAGTATTTGAATAATTACTCCTGACTTCACCACTGTTGGAAACTTCTGCCACATATAATGTTATGGATAGAATGCTTATTTAAATAATATTTTTCACTGCTTAAGATCAAAACTGTGGTAAAAGAAAAGGGACATGTAATTCATACGAATTCTTCTTTTGAGTAGAATTCTAGAGGAAACCCTCCCATAGCATTCTTCCAAATCATATTAATACAGTATTTATTAAAGAATGGCTTTTTAAAATTAGTGGAACTGAAATACAGGAAACGACTGCTGAATCAGAAACTTTATGTACATACTGAATATTTGGGGTATCTGAAATTTCAACAACCTTCACATTAACTTCTGAGTATCGGTCCATTATTTAAGCTCCGTGATTTATGGCTAACATCTTAAAATTTGGGCAAAACTGTTTGCTTCTCAAAAAAAGTTATTAAAACTAGAAAAAAACACAAAATACATATTTTAAAAAAATTCAAAGTTAGATGTTTGCCTTCCTTCTGTGGGCCATTTCCAGAGGGTGTGGTAGCTTCATGAATTGAGCATTCATTTGGCACAACATCACCTCCTGTTATCAACTTCTCCACAGTGATAGTTAAGAGCTGAATAAGGCCTATATTTAAAATAATGAAAGTGTAATTAAACAGATACACAGATACGTTTAAAAGCTACTTATTTATTCCTCAAAAAGGTGAGCTGGTATCAAAAGTTTCAACATAGGTTGTGTTGAAATTCAATTGTGCTACTTCAGAAACCTTGTTTTAAACGAAAAGTCGAAATACATTAAGGCAGCCTTTGGTTTTAAAATCTCTTCCAGGCATCAACATAATCAGAGGTAGAAGGATTCTAAGAAACAAAGGTAGTACGGGAGTGTTTGAGAATTTTAACACTTATTATATCCTTCAAATATCCAGTCGTGATGTAAGACAGCAGCTCTGGTGTATTCGAGGTAATACTCTAATTCCTCTTTAAGAGGAATTAATAGCAAAACATTTTATTCCGATTCCTCTTTAAGAGAAATTAATAGCAAAACATTTCGGTTTCTCTTCAACAAATTTTTTATGGCTAGTAAAGCCAGAGGCATATTCTAGGCAGATACATGCTAATTCTAAAGCCAAGTTAATACTACCATTCCTGGATTATATGGTCTATCAACAAGTAACTGAACACTTATCATTATGTGGACCAGCTACTGTTTCAGCACACAAAAACCTGAGAGACAAAAAGGCACTGTTGCTCCCATGGGAGTTTACAATTGGGTTAAAGTAACAAAACATAAAACATTAATATAAAGAACCATTTAAAAATATCTATAGGCATATATGGCATAGAAAAAAAAGTCAAGAAAGATGAGGAAGTCTATGTTTCATTAATTTCACTTTACTCCATAACCCCTTTAGCTCCCCAACAGGCCACTATGGTGGCATCTTTAAAAAAAAAAAAAAAAAAAAAAAAGGAAGGAAACCAAAACTATTAAAATATTCTTACACATTTTAAAACACTCATGAGATACACAATATTGAAGCACTTATCATGCTGGCTCCTTTGTTACTAAAATTAAAGAAACAGAGTAGAAAAAAGAAGTACTTATGTTTCTAACCCCTGACGTTCTTGTTACTTTTATATGTAAAACCTCGCCATTCTCCCAATTTTCTGGAGTTGGCATTGTGGAAATCTCAAGGATACGAGTTCTTTCAATTTATTACTTATCACCATAGATATGATTATGGGTCACAGATATAGTCACATCTATGAAAAGAGGCCCAGAGAACTACTATCATGAAGCAGCAAACTAAAATAGAAATATAATTGGAATTCTGTGCTCTAAGAATGGGATGATAATTTTATTTCACTCTATCTCCCTAAACAATTGATGAAAGTCAGTCTGGATGTTTCAGCTATTTGACAGTGAAGATGAAAAACTACATGCTGAAATACAGATGGGGACAATGAATCTCAGAAAACTGTTTTACAGAGAATCTCAGAAAACTGTTTTACAGAAAAGTTATCGCTAACTATATTCCTGTCACAATGTTAATCCATTACTTCTAAATAATACAGAGGGCTTCATTCTAGACCAATTGCAAGTGTTTTCCTAAATTTTAGGTACACTTCACTAGTTTAAAATGACACACTATTCAGGAAATTTGTATAAACAACTTAAAGGGCTCAACAGTATCTGAAAATAAATCATTTTACTCCCTCTTCAGTTACCTGATAATTATATACAGGCAACTGATACCCAGTGGTGACCTGACCTGGTGAATCTGGGTAAGATATGTCTGAAAGTAAGTTTACAGAAAGAATGAATACGGTAAAACATCTTTTTAAATTAGAAAGAAATATTATTCCCAAAATTTAAAAAAAAAAATGAAAAACTTTAAAATATTTGTTACTTTTCTAAATACAACAATGCGGAATTCTAAATGAATGAATCACTTTAGGAAGAAAGAAATATTCTCTATCAAGTGCTAAGCCCCTTTGGGTGGGGCAGGGGAACACACAAATGACAAAAGTAGTGACTATTTCACCAAGCAAAGTTTACCTAACTTACACTGTCTACTTACGCCCACCCAGAAGTTATTTCTTACACTGCTGATAAGGCTCCATTAAGACAGATGTCAATGTAAGTTAAGTTAATACATTTGCTATTTCTTTGTCAATATACTTCCAGATAGTTTTGTGTTTGACAATACTACACGGTAATATGTAGTTCTCCTACAGATGTTATGTTTTTTTCTGTACTTCATTTCGAAAAACTAAGGGCAGTATACAATCCAAAACTGGAGAAGGACAGTACAATGTCTTATATGTTTCAATAAATACTTATTGTTTGAAAACATATAGGAAGCAGCATACATGAATACACCCAGATTCAGTAACGGCTCACTGTAAATGTTAGAAACAAGTAGGGCTTTTTCTCTAGCCATTGTTCAGAGAAGAAAAAAGAAGAGGTATAATCCTACACATTTCAAGTACGTGCAGAATGTCAATAAATGAGAGACACTGAAGAACTATTTCACTACTATTTTGTTACTTTATTTTCCATCAAAGAAAATGTCTTTTCAACTAACACATAAAGAGAATGGACTAAGAAGAAAATAAACGTTATTTATCACCAATAAGTGATAGAGTATGTCAAATCCTACTTTAAATATCAAAGTAATCAGGATCAGAGAAATTACATGCCAGAAATTCACAGGATTTATAGGTATAGTAAATGACATCAGAAATCTATACATTCCAGAACCAGAATATACCCAGAAGTCAGCAGTTTATATGAGGTGGCATCTGGAAATCATTGCAAGTAAATAAGAGCTAGATTAATCGCTATCCTTAAAGAATAAACTAGGAAGAAACATCAGAACAGCTGCTTTCTAATATTTTCGGAACTAGGTATAAGGGGGGAAAGAAGCTCAGGTGTTTTAGAGGTAATACTCTTTTTTATTCCTACTCTTATTTAAGAGTAATTAACAGCAAAACATTTCTGTTTCTCTTCAACAAGTTTTTTGTGGCTGGTAAAGCCAGAGGCAGACCCTAGGCAGATACATGCTAATTCTAAAGTAACATTAATACTATCTTTCTTAGATTACACAGTCTATCAACAAGTAACTGAACACTTATTATGTGGACCAGCCACTGCTTAAGCACACAAAAACCTGAGACAGAAAAAGGCACTGTTGTGCCCATGGGAGACTGCAACTGGGTTAAAAAGAAAGTAACAAAATGTAACACATTAATATAAAGAACCATTTAAAAATACTTATAGGCATATATGATATGGAAAATAATCCAGAAAGAACAGGAAGTGCATGGTAGGCTAATTCACTTTACCCGAGGTACAACCTACCTCCTTTGCTCCGCAACAGGCCACTGCAGTGGCATCTTAAAAAAAAAAAAAAAAAAAAACAGGAAATCAAAATTACTCAAATATTCCTAAACATTTTCAAAAACACATGATATATATAATATTGAAGTACTTATACTGGCTCCTTTGTTATTATAATAAAAGAAACGGAATGGAAAAAAAGAAGTGCTTTATGGTTCTAATCCCTGATATTCTTGTTACTTCCACATATAAATATAAAACCTCACCTTTCCCCCAATTTTTTGGATTTGGCATTGTGGAAATCTCAAAGATGTTACTACTTTCAATTTATTATGACAGATATGATTATTGGACATAGATAGAGTCCTATCTACTATGAAAAGAGAACCAGACAACAACTGTGGTGAAGCAGCCTGCTAAAATGAAACTATAATTTGAATTACGTGCTCTAAGAATTGGGTAATAATTTTATTCACTCTATATCCCTAAAAAATTCATGAAAGTCATTCTGGATGTTCCATTCAGCTATTTGACAGCAAAGATGAAAACTATATCCTGAAATATAGAAGGGCCAAATCTCAGAAAACTCTTCTACAGAAAAGTCATTGCCAAGTATAGTCCTGTCAAAATATTATTCCATTACTTCTAAGTAATACATAGGTCTTCATTCTAGACTTATTCTAAGTGTTTTCTTAAATTTTACCTATACTTCACTAGTTTAAAATGACAAACTATTCAGGAAATTTGTATCAACAACTTTAAGGCCTCGATAATATCTGAAAGCAAACATTTTACTCCTTACATTACCTGATAATTATATACAGGCAACTGATATCCAGTGGTGACCTGAATTGGTGAATTTGGATAAGCAGGAAATGCCTGAAAATAAAGGTTACAGAAAAAAATGAATACGGTAAACCGTGTTTTAAAATTAGAAAGAAATACAATTACCAATATAACAAAAATATGAACAACTTTGAAACAGTAATTGTTTTTCTACGTACAGCAATGCAGATTTCTAAATGACTGACTTTATAAAGAAATAAAAATTCTCTTGTCAAGTGCTACCCTTTGGGTGGGGAGGGGGAAGAGACAAATGACAAAAGAAGTGACTATTTCACCAGCCGAAGTTTACCTTATATATATCGGGTACTTATGTTCACCCAGAAGTTATTTCTTACACTGGTGATAAGGCTCCATTAAGACAGATTGCAATGTAAGTTAAATTAACACATTTGCTATCTCCCTGTAAAAATATTTCTAGACTGTTTTGTATTAGACAATATTATAGGGTAACATGTAGTTCTATAGATGTTATGGCTTTTTCTGTACTTCATTCCGAAAAACTAAGTGCAGTCTATAATCCAATAGTGCAGAAGAGAAAGTATGTCTTGTATGTTTCAATAAATTCTTATTGTTTGAAAACATACAGGCAGCAGCATACATGAATACACCCAGATTCAGTAATGGCTCACAGTCAATGACACAAACAAGTAGGGCTTTTTTTCTAGCCACTGTTCAGAGAAGGAAAAAGAAGAGGTATACCATACATGTTTCAAGCACGTGGAAAATGTCAACAAATTAGAGACACTGCACAACTGGTTCACTATTATTTTGTTACTTTATTTTCCATCAAAGAATATGTCTTTTAAACTAACACATAAATAAAATAGACTAAGAAGAATACAAACGTTATTTATCAACAGTAAGTGATAAGAGTATGTCAAATCCTACTTTAAATATCAATGTAAGCAGGATCAGAGAAATCAGATGCCAGAAGCTCACGCGATTTACATATATATATATCAAACCACATCGGAAATCTACCCATTCCAGAACCAGAATATATCCAGAAGTCAGCAATTTACATGAGGAGGCATCTGGAAATCATTTCAAATGAAGAGTAGCTAGATGAACTGCTAAACTTACAGAAGAATAAAGTGGGCAGACACGTAAGGAGAGCTGCTTTCATGCACTTTAGGAACTGGCGATAAGGGGGGAAAGCAGCTCAGGTGGTTTAGAGGTAATACTCTTGTTTATTCCTATTCTTATTTAAGAGTAATTAACAGCAAAGCATTTCTGTTTCTCTTCTACAAATGTTCTATTGCTGGTAATGCCAGAGGCAGATGCTACACAGATACATACTAATTCTAAAGCCATGTGAATACTACCTTTGATTATATTGTCTATCATTATGTGGACCTGCCATTGCTTAAGCACATAAAAACCTGAGAGCAAAAAAGGCACTGTTGCTCCCATTGGAGTTTATAATCGGGTTAACAAGAAAGTAAAAAAACAAATAAATAAAACATTAATATAAAGAATCATTTAAACATATTTATAGGCACATATGACATGGAAAAAAATCAAGAATGAACAGGAAGTGTACGTTTGGCTAATTCACTTAATGTCAAGTACAACACAATCCCTTTGCTCTCCAACAGGCCACTATGGTGGCATCTTTAAAAAAACAAACAAACAAACAAAAAAAAACAAAAAAAAAAAACGGACACCAAAACTATTAAAATATTCCTACACATTTTCAAAAACACATGAGAAACACAATATTGAAGTACTTATCCTGCTGTCTCCTTTTTCACTATAATAAAAGTAACAGAATGGAAAACTTAAGTACTTTATGTTTTTAGTCCATGACATTCTTGTTACTTTTATATATGAAACTTCACCTTTCTCCAAATTTTCTGGAGTTGGCAATGTGGAAACCTCAAAGATAGTAGCTCTTTCAGTTTATCACCATAGATACAATTATGGGTCACAGACATAGTCCTATCTATGAAAAGAGATCCAGAGAATTACTACCGTGAAACAGCCAGCTAAAATGAAAATATAATTGGAATTCTGTGCTCTAAAAAGTGGATCATAATTTTACTTCACTCTATCTCCCTAACAAAATTCAGCAAAGTCAACTTTGGATGTTTCATTCAGTTATTTGACAGCAAAGATGAAAACTACAATCCAGAAATGAAGAAGGGGACACCAAATCTCAGAAATCTGTTCTACAGAAAAGTTACTGCCAAGTATATTCCTGTCAAAATATTACTTCATTACTTCTTAATAAGACAGAGGTCTTCATTCTACACTAATTCTAAGTGTTGCCTTAAATTTTAGGTACACTTCACTAGTTTAAAATGACAAACTATTCAGGAAATTTGTATAAACAAGTTAAAGGCCTCTATAATATCGGAAAGCAAATCATTTTACTTCCTCTTACATTACCTGATAATTATATACAGGCGACTGATATCTAGTGATGACCTGAACTGGTGCATTTGGATAAGTACGATATGCCTGAAAATAAATTATACAGAAAGAATGAATTAATAAGGTAAAACTTTTTTTTTAATTAGAAAGAAATATTCCCAGTAGAACAAAAATATGAAAAACATTGAAATACTAATTATTTTTCTATACACAACAATGCAGAATTGTAAATGACTGACTGATTTATGAAGAATGTATTATTCTCGGTCAAGTCCTACGGTTGGGCGTGGAGGGGGAACAGACAAATGACAAAATAATTGGCTATTTCACCAGGCAAAGTTAACCTTACTTATATTGTGTACTTATGCCCACCCAGAAGTTATTTCTTTCACTGGTGATAAGGCTGCATGAAGACAGAGTTCAATGTAAGTTAAATTAATACATTTGCCATTTCGCTGTAAAAATGCTTCCGGACTGATTTGTGTTTGACAATACTATAAGGTAATATGTAGTTCTACAGAATTTACGGCGTTTTCCGTACTTTAAGTTGAAAAACTAAGTGCAGTATATAATCCAATACTGGAAAAGAGAAAGTATAAAGTCTCATATGTTTCAATAAATACTAATTGTTTGAACACATATAGGTACGCAGCAGGCATGAATACACCCAGATTCGGTAATGGCTCACAGTAAATGTTAGAAGTAGGGCTTTTATTCTACCCATTGATGAGGTATACCGTACGTGTTTCAAGCACAGGGAAAACGTCAACAAATGAGAAACACTGAATAACTATTTCACTACGATTCTGTTACTTTATTTTCCATCAAAGAAAATGTCTTTTCAACTAAGATATAAATAAAATGAACTAAGAAGGAAATAAGCGTTATTTATCACCAATAAGTGACAGAATATGTCAAATCTACTTTAAATAGCAAAGTAACAAGGATCAGAGACACTACATGCTAGAAACTGATGGGATTTACAGATATCTAAAACTATCAGAACTCTACCCATTCCAGAATCAGAATATATCCAGAAGTCAGCAATTTATATGCAGAGGCATCTGGAAATCATTTCAAATAAAGAATAGCTGGATTAATTGCTAAACTTAGAGAAGAATAAAGTAGGCAGACACATGAGAAGAACTGCTTTCAAATATTTTAGTTACATGGGGGAAAGCAGCTCAGGTGTTATAGAGGTAATGCTCTTTTTAATCCTATTCTTCTTTAAGAGTAATTAACAGAAAAACATTTCTGTTTCTCTTTATCAAATTTTTTATGCTTGGTAAATCCAGACGCAGATTCTAATCAGATACATGCTCTTCTAAAGCCAAATTAATACTACCGTTCTTAGGTAAAGCCACATTAGGACTACCTTTCTTACATTAAATAATCTACCAACAAGTAACTGAACACTTGTCATTACGTGGATAAGCCATTGCTTAAGCATACAAAACCTGAGAGAGAAAAAGGCACTGTTGCTGCCATGGGAGGTTAAAAAGAAAGTAACAAAACGTAACACATTAATATAAAGGATGATTTAAAATATTTATAGGCACATATGACACACAAAAAATCAAGAAAGAAGAGGAAGTATATGTTTCACTAATTCGCTTTACCAGAGGAACAACATAACTCCTTTGCGCCCCAACAGGCCAGTGCAGTGGAATCTTTTTAAAAAAAAAAAAAAAAGTAACCAAAATTATGTAAATACTCCTACACATTTTCAAAAACCCGTGAGTTACATAATATTGAAGTATTTATCATGATGGCTCCTTTGTTATAATGAAAGAAACAGAATAGAAAAAAAGAAGTACTTTAGGTTTCTAATCCCTGAAGTTCTTGTTGTTACTTCTACATGGAAAACCTCAATCTTCCCAATTTTCTGGAAATAGAATTGTAGCATCCTCAAAGATATTAATTCTTTGAATTTGTTACCAGACATATGATTACGGGTCATAGATAAGAGTTGTATCGTTGAAAACAGACCCAGAGAACTACTACCATGAAGCAGCAAGCTAAAATAAAAATACAATTGGAATTCTGTGCTCTAAGAATTGGGTAAAGCTTTTATTTCACTTTATATCTCTGCAAGATTCATGAAAGTCAGCCTGGATGTTTCAGCTCTTTGACAGCAAAGATAACAAAATACATGCTGAAACAAAGACGGAAACACAAATCTCAGAAATTGTTCTACACAAAAGTTATTGCTGAGTACACTCCTGTCAAAATCTGATTTCATCACTTCTAAGTAACACAGAGGTCCTCATTACACGAATTCTAAGTGATTTCTTAAATTTTAGGTACATTTCCCTACTTTAAAATGACAAACTATTCAAGCAATTTGTATAAACAAGTTGAAGGCCTCAATAGTAGCTGAAAGTAAACCATTTTACTCCCTCTTCAATTACCTGATAATTATATACAGGCAACTGATATCCAGGGATGAAGGAATTTATAGATGTAAATTGACCTGGTGAATCTGGATAAGTAGAATAAGCCTGAAAATAAAGTTGACAGAAAGAATGAATTAATACGGTAAAACGTTTTTTTAAATAGAAAGAAATACAATTCCCAATATAACAAAAATATGAAAAACCTTGAAACAGTAATTGTTTTTCTACGTACAGCAATGCAGATTTCTAAATGACTGACTTTATGAAGAAATAAAAATTCTCTTGTCAAGTGCTACCCTTTGGGTGGGGAGGGGGAAGAGACAAATGACAAAAGAAGTGACTATTTCACCAGCCAAAGCTTACCTTATATATACCGGGTACTTATGCCCACCCAGAAGTTATTTCTTACACTGGTGATAAGGCTCCACTTAGACAGATTGCAATGTAAGTTAAATTAACACATTTGCTATCTCTCTGTAAAAATATTTCTAGACTGTTTTGTATTAGACAATATTATAGGGTAACATGTAGTTCTATAGATGTTATGGCTTTTTCTGTACTTCATTCCGAAAAACTAAGTGCAGTCTATAATCCAATAGTGCAGAAGAGAAAGTATGTCTTGTATGTTTCTATAAATTCTTATTGTTTGAAAACATACAGGCAGCAGCATACATGAATACACCCAGATTCAGTAATGGCTCACAGTCAATGACACAAACAAGTAGGGCTTTTTTTCTAGCCACTGTTCAGAGAAGGAAAAAGAAGAGGTATACCATACATGTTTCAAGCACGTGGAAAATGTCAACAAATTAGAGACACTGCACAACTGGTTCACTATTATTTTGTTACTTTATTTTCCATCAAAGAATATGTCTTTTAAACTGACACATAAATAAAATAGACTAAGAAGAATACAAACGTTATTTATCAACAGTAAGTGATAGAGTATGTCAAATCCTACTTTAAATATCAATGTAAGCAGGATCAGAGAAATCAGATGCCAGAAGCTCACGCGATTTATATATATATATCAAACCACATCGGAAATCTACCCATTCCAGAACCAGAATATATCCAGAAGTCAGCAATTTACATGAGGAGGCATCTGGAAATCATTTCAAATAAAGAGTAGCTAGATGAACTGCTAAACTTACAGAAGAATAAAGTGGGCAGACACGTAAGGAGAGCTGCTTTCATGCACTTTAGGAACTGGTTATAAGGGGGGAAAGCAGCTCAGGTGGTTTAGAGGTAATACTCTTGTTTATTCCTATTCTTATTTAAGAGTAATTAACAGCAAAGCATTTCTGTTTCTCTTCTACAAATGTTCTATTGCTGGTAAAGCCAGAGGCAGATTCTACGCAGATACATACTAATTCTAAAGCCTCGTGAATACTACCTTTCTTTGATTATATAGTCTATCACTATGTGGACCTGCCATTGCTTAAGCACATAAAAACCTGAGAGCAAAAAAGGCACTGTTGCTCCCATTGGAGTTTATAATCGGGTTAACAAGAAAGTAAAAAAACAAATAAATAAAACATTAATATAAAGAATCATTTAAACATATTTATAGGCACATATGACATGGAAAAAAATCAAGAATGAACAGGAAGTGTACGTTTGGCTAATTCACTTAACGTCAAGTACAACACAATCCCTTTGCTCTCCAACAGGCCACTATGGTGGCATCTTTAAAAAAACAAACAAACAAACAAAAAAAACCAAAAAAAAAACGGACACCAAAACTATTAAAATATTCCTACACATTTTCAAAAACACATGAGAAACACAATATTGAAGTACTTATCCTGCTGTCTCCTTTTTCATTATAATAAAAGTAACAGAATGGAAAACTTAAGTACTTTATGTTTTTAGTCCATGACATTCTTGTTACTTTTATATATGAAACTTCACCTTTCTCCAAATTTTCTGGAGTTGGCAATGTGGAAACCTCAAAGATAGTAGCTCTTTCAGTTTATCACCACAGATATAATTATGGGTCACAGACATAGTCCTATCTATGAAAAGAGATCCAGAGAATTACTACCGTGAAACAGCCAGCTAAAATGAAAATATAATTGGAATTCTGTGCTCTAAAAAGTGGATCATAATTTTACTTCACTCTATCTCCCTAACAAAATTCAGCAAAGTCAACTTTGGATGTTTCATTCAGTTATTTGACAGCAAAGATGAAAACTACAATCCAGAAATGAAGAAGGGGACACCAAATCTCAGAAATCTGTTCTACAGAAAAGTTACTGCCAAGTATATTCCTGTCAAAATATTACTTCATTACTTCTTAATAAGACAGAGGTCTTCATTCTACACTAATTCTAAGTGTTGCCTTAAATTTTAGGTACACTTCACTAGTTTAAAATGACAAACTATTCAGGAAATTTGTATAAACAAGTTAAAGGCCTCTATAATATCGGAAAGCAAATCATTTTACTTCCTCTTACATTACCTGATAATTATATACAGGCGACTGATATCTAGTGATGACCTGAACTGGTGCATTTGGATAAGTACGATATGCCTGAAAATAAATTATACAGAAAGAATGAATTAATAAGGTAAAACTTTTTTTTTAATTAGAAAGAAATATTCCCAGTAGAACAAAAATATGAAAAACATTGAAATACTAATTATTTTTCTATACACAACAATGCAGAATTGTAAATGACTGACTGATTTATGAAGAATGTATTATTCTCGGTCAAGTCCTACGGTTGGGCGTGGAGGGGGAACAGACAAATGACAAAATAATTGGCTATTTCACCAGGCAAAGTTAACCTTACTTATATTGTGTACTTATGCCCACCCAGAAGTTATTTCTTTCACTGGTGATAAGGCTGCATGAAGACAGAGTTCAATGTAAGTTAAATTAATACATTTGCCATTTCGCTGTAAAAATGCTTCCGGACTGATTTGTGTTTGACAATACTATAAGGTAATATGTAGTTCTACAGAATTTACGGCGTTTTCCGTACTTTAAGTTGAAAAACTAAGTGCAGTATATAATCCAATACTGGAAAAGAGAAAGTATAAAGTCTCATATGTTTCAATAAATACTAATTGTTTGAACACATATAGGTACGCAGCAGGCATGAATACACCCAGATTCGGTAATGGCTCACAGTAAATGTTAGAAGTAGGGCTTTTATTCTACCCATTGATGAGGTATACCGTACGTGTTTCAAGCACAGGGAAAACGTCAACAAATGAGAAACACTGAATAACTATTTCACTACGATTCTGTTACTTTATTTTCCATCAAAGAAAATGTCTTTTCAACTAAGATATAAATAAAATGAACTAAGAAGGAAATAAGCGTTATTTATCACCAATAAGTGACAGAATATGTCAAATCTACTTTAAATAGCAAAGTAACAAGGATCAGAGACACTACATGCTAGAAACTGATGGGATTTACAGATATCTAAAACTATCAGAACTCTACCCATTCCAGAATCAGAATATATCCAGAAGTCAGCAATTTATATGCAGAGGCATCTGGAAATCATTTCAAATAAAGAATAGCTGGATTAATTGCTAAACTTAGAGAAGAATAAAGTAGGCAGACACATGAGAAGAACTGCTTTCAAATATTTTAGTTACATGGGGGAAAGCAGCTCAGGTGTTATAGAGGTAATGCTCTTTTTAATCCTATTCTTCTTTAAGAGTAATTAACAGAAAAACATTTCTGTTTCTCTTTATCAAATTTTTTATGCTTGGTAAATCCAGACGCAGATTCTAATCAGATACATGCTCTTCTAAAGCCAAATTAATACTACCGTTCTTAGGTAAAGCCACATTAGGACTACCTTTCTTACATTAAATAATCTACCAACAAGTAACTGAACACTTGTCATTACGTGGATAAGCCATTGCTTAAGCATACAAAACCTGAGAGAGAAAAAGGCACTGTTGCTGCCATGGGAGGTTAAAAAGAAAGTAACAAAACGTAACACATTAATATAAAGGATGATTTAAAATATTTATAGGCACATATGACACACAAAAAATCAAGAAAGAAGAGGAAGTATATGTTTCACTAATTCGCTTTACCAGAGGAACAACATAACTCCTTTGCGCCCCAACAGGCCAGTGCAGTGGAATCTTTTTAAAAAAAAAAAAAAAAGTAACCAAAATTATGTAAATACTCCTACACATTTTCAAAAACCCGTGAGTTACATAATATTGAAGTATTTATCATGATGGCTCCTTTGTTATAATGAAAGAAACAGAATAGAAAAAAAGAAGTACTTTAGGTTTCTAATCCCTGAAGTTCTTGTTGTTACTTCTACATGGAAAACCTCAATCTTCCCAATTTTCTGGAAATAGAATTGTAGCATCCTCAAAGATATTAATTCTTTGAATTTGTTACCAGACATATGATTACGGGTCATAGATAAGAGTTGTATCGTTGAAAACAGACCCAGAGAACTACTACCATGAAGCAGCAAGCTAAAATAAAAATACAATTGGAATTCTGTGCTCTAAGAATTGGGTAAAGCTTTTATTTCACTTTATATCTCTGCAAGATTCATGAAAGTCAGCCTGGATGTTTCAGCTCTTTGACAGCAAAGATAACAAAATACATGCTGAAACAAAGACGGAAACACAAATCTCAGAAATTGTTCTACACAAAAGTTATTGCTGAGTACACTCCTGTCAAAATCTGATTTCATCACTTCTAAGTAACACAGAGGTCCTCATTACACGAATTCTAAGTGATTTCTTAAATTTTAGGTACATTTCCCTACTTTAAAATGACAAACTATTCAAGCAATTTGTATAAACAAGTTGAAGGCCTCAATAGTAGCTGAAAGTAAACCATTTTACTCCCTCTTCAATTACCTGATAATTATATACAGGCAACTGATATCCAGGGATGAAGGAATTTATAGATGTAAATTGACCTGGTGAATCTGGATAAGTAGAATAAGCCTGAAAATAAAGTTGACAGAAAGAATGAATTAATACGGTAAAACGTTTTTTTAAATAGAAAGAAATACAATTCCCAATATAACAAAAATATGAAAAACCTTGAAACAGTAATTGTTTTTCTACGTACAGCAATGCAGATTTCTAAATGACTGACTTTATGAAGAAATAAAAATTCTCTTGTCAAGTGCTACCCTTTGGGTGGGGAGGGGGAAGAGACAAATGACAAAAGAAGTGACTATTTCACCAGCCAAAGCTTACCTTATATATACCGGGTACTTATGCCCACCCAGAAGTTATTTCTTACACTGGTGATAAGGCTCCACTTAGACAGATTGCAATGTAAGTTAAATTAACACATTTGCTATCTCTCTGTAAAAATATTTCTAGACTGTTTTGTATTAGACAATATTATAGGGTAACATGTAGTTCTATAGATGTTATGGCTTTTTCTGTACTTCATTCCGAAAAACTAAGTGCAGTCTATAATCCAATAGTGCAGAAGAGAAAGTATGTCTTGTATGTTTCTATAAATTCTTATTGTTTGAAAACATACAGGCAGCAGCATACATGAATACACCCAGATTCAGTAATGGCTCACAGTCAATGACACAAACAAGTAGGGCTTTTTTTCTAGCCACTGTTCAGAGAAGGAAAAAGAAGAGGTATACCATACATGTTTCAAGCACGTGGAAAATGTCAACAAATTAGAGACACTGCACAACTGGTTCACTATTATTTTGTTACTTTATTTTCCATCAAAGAATATGTCTTTTAAACTGACACATAAATAAAATAGACTAAGAAGAATACAAACGTTATTTATCAACAGTAAGTGATAGAGTATGTCAAATCCTACTTTAAATATCAATGTAAGCAGGATCAGAGAAATCAGATGCCAGAAGCTCACGCGATTTATATATATATATCAAACCACATCGGAAATCTACCCATTCCAGAACCAGAATATATCCAGAAGTCAGCAATTTACATGAGGAGGCATCTGGAAATCATTTCAAATAAAGAGTAGCTAGATGAACTGCTAAACTTACAGAAGAATAAAGTGGGCAGACACGTAAGGAGAGCTGCTTTCATGCACTTTAGGAACTGGTTATAAGGGGGGAAAGCAGCTCAGGTGGTTTAGAGGTAATACTCTTGTTTATTCCTATTCTTATTTAAGAGTAATTAACAGCAAAGCATTTCTGTTTCTCTTCTACAAATGTTCTATTGCTGGTAAAGCCAGAGGCAGATTCTACGCAGATACATACTAATTCTAAAGCCTCGTGAATACTACCTTTCTTTGATTATATAGTCTATCACTATGTGGACCTGCCATTGCTTAAGCACATAAAAACCTGAGAGCAAAAAAGGCACTGTTGCTCCCATTGGAGTTTATAATCGGGTTAACAAGAAAGTAAAAAAACAAATAAATAAAACATTAATATAAAGAATCATTTAAACATATTTATAGGCACATATGACATGGAAAAAAATCAAGAATGAACAGGAAGTGTACGTTTGGCTAATTCACTTAACGTCAAGTACAACACAATCCCTTTGCTCTCCAACAGGCCACTATGGTGGCATCTTTAAAAAAACAAACAAACAAACAAAAAAAACCAAAAAAAAAACGGACACCAAAACTATTAAAATATTCCTACACATTTTCAAAAACACATGAGAAACACAATATTGAAGTACTTATCCTGCTGTCTCCTTTTTCATTATAATAAAAGTAACAGAATGGAAAACTTAAGTACTTTATGTTTTTAGTCCATGACATTCTTGTTACTTTTATATATGAAACTTCACCTTTCTCCAAATTTTCTGGAGTTGGCAATGTGGAAACCTCAAAGATAGTAGCTCTTTCAGTTTATCACCACAGATATAATTATGGGTCACAGACATAGTCCTATCTATGAAAAGAGATCCAGAGAATTACTACCGTGAAACAGCCAGCTAAAATGAAAATATAATTGGAATTCTGTGCTCTAAAAAGTGGATCATAATTTTACTTCACTCTATCTCCCTAACAAAATTCAGCAAAGTCAACTTTGGATGTTTCATTCAGTTATTTGACAGCAAAGATGAAAACTACAATCCAGAAATGAAGAAGGGGACACCAAATCTCAGAAATCTGTTCTACAGAAAAGTTACTGCCAAGTATATTCCTGTCAAAATATTACTTCATTACTTCTAAATAAGACAGAGGTCTTCATTCTACACTAATTCTAAGTGTTGCCTTAAATTTTAGGTACACTTCACTAGTTTAAAATGACAAACTATTCAGGAAATTTGTATAAACAAGTTAAAGGCCTCTATAATATCGGAAAGCAAATCATTTTACTTCCTCTTACATTACCTGATAATTATATACAGGCGACTGATATCTAGTGATGACCTGAACTGGTGCATTTGGATAAGTACGATATGCCTGAAAATAAATTATACAGAAAGAATGAATTAATAAGGTAAAACTTTTTTTTTAATTAGAAAGAAATATTCCCAGTAGAACAAAAATATGAAAAACATTGAAATACTAATTATTTTTCTATATACAACAATGCAGAATTGTGTATGACTGACTGATTTATGAAGAATGTATTATTCTCGGTCAAGTCCTACGGTTGGGCGTGGAGGGGGAACAGACAAATGACAAAAGAACTGGCTATTTCACCAGGCAAACTTAACCTTACTTATATTGTGTACTTATGCCCACCCAGAAGTTATTTCTTACACTGGTGATAAGGCTACATTAAGACAGAGTTCAATGTAAGTTAAATTAATACATTTGCTATTTCGCTGTAAAAATGCTTCCGGACTGATTTGTGTTTGACAATATTATAAGGTAATATGTAGTTCTACGGAATTTATGGCGTTTTCTGTACTTTATGTTGAAAAACTAAGTGCAGTATATAATCCAATACTGGAAAAGAGAAAGTATAAAGTCTCATATGTTTCAATAAATACTAATTGTTTGAATACATATAGGTACGCAGCAGGCATGAATACACCCAGGTTCGGTAATGGCTCACAGTAAATGTTAAAAGTAGGGCTTTTATTCTAGCCATTGGTCAGAGAAGGAAAAAGAAGATGAGGTATACCGTATGTGTTTCAAGCACAGGGAAAACGTCAACAAATGAGAAACACTGAATAACTATTTCACTACTATTCTGTTACTTTATTTTCCATCAAAGAAAATGTCTTTTCAACTAAGATATAAATAAAATGAACTAAGAAGGAAATAAGCGTTATTTATCACCAATAAGTGACAGAGTATGTCAAATCTACTTTAAATAGCAAAGTAACAAGGATCAGAGACACTACATGCTAAAAACTGATGGGATTTACAGATATCTAAAACTATCAGAACTCTACCCATTCCAGAATCAGAATATATCCAGAAGTCAGCAATTTATATGCAGAGGCATCTGGAAATCATTTCAAATAAAGAATAGCTGGATTAATTGCTAAACTTAGAGAAGAATAAAGTAGGCAGACACATGAGAAGAACTGCTTTCAAATATTTTAGTTACATGGGGGAAAGCAGCTCAGGTGTTATAGAGGTAATGCTCTTTTTAATCCTACTCTTCTTTAAGAGTAATTAACAGAAAAACATTTCTGTTTCTCTTTATCAAATTTTTTATGCTTGGTAAATCCAGACGCAGATTCTAATCAGATACATGCTCTTCTAAAGCCAAATTAATACTACCGTTCTTAGGTAAAGCCACATTAGGACTACCTTTCTTACATTAAATAATCTACCAACAAGTAACTGAACACTTGTCATTACGTGGATAAGCCATTGCTTAAGTATACAAAACCTGAGAGAGAAAAAGGCACTGTTGCTGCCATGGGAGGTTAAAAAGAAAGTAACAAAACGTAACACATTAATATAAAGGATGATTTAAAATATTTATAGGCACATACGACACACAAAAAATCAAGAAAGAAGAGGAAGTATATGTTTCACTAATTCGCTTTACCAGAGGAACAACATAACTCCTTTGCGCCCCAACAGGCCAGTGCAGTGGAATCTTTTTTTTAAAAAAAAAAAAAAAGTAACCAAAATTATGTAAATACTCCTACACATTTTCAAAAACCCGTGAGTTACATAATATTGAAGTATTTATCATGATGGCTCCTTTGTTATAATGAAAGAAACAGAATAGAAAAAAAGAAGTACTTTAGGTTTCTAATCCCTGAAGTTCTTGTTGTTACTTCTACATGGAAAACCTCAATCTTCCCAATTTTCTGGAAATAGAATTGTAGCATCCTCAAAGATATTAATTCTTTGAATTTGTTACCACACATATGATTACGGGTCATAGATAAGAGTTGTATCGTTGAAAACAGACCCAGAGAACTACTACCATGAAGCAGCAAGCTAAAATAAAAATACAATTGGAATTCTGTGCTCTAAGAATTGGGTAAAGCTTTTATTTCACTTTATATCTCTGCAAGATTCATGAAAGTCAGCCTGGATGTTTCAGCTCTTTGACAGCAAAGATAACAAAATACATGCTGAAACAAAGACGGAAACACAAATCTCAGAAATTGTTCTACACAAAAGTTATTGCTGAGTACACTCCTGTCAAAATCTGATTTCATCACTTCTAAGTAACACAGAGGTCCTCATTACACGAATTCTAAGTGATTTCTTAAATTTTAGGTACATTTCACTACTTTAAAATGACAAACTATTCAAGCAATTTGTATAAACAAGTTGAAGGCCTCAATAGTAGCTGAAGGTAAAACATTTTACTCCCTCTTCAATTACCTGATAATTATATACAGGCAACTGATATCCAGGGATGACGGAATTTATAGATATAAATTGATCTGGTGAATCTGGATAAGTAGAATAAGCCTGAAAATAAAGTTGACAGAAAGAATGGATTAATACGGTAAAACATTTTTTTTAAATAGAAAGAAATATCATACCCAATATAACAAAAATATGAAAAACTTTGAAACAGTAATTGTTTTTCTACGTACAGCAATCCAGATTTCTAAATGACTGACTTTATGAAGAAATAAAAATTGTCTGTCAAGTGCTACCCTTTGGGTGGGGAGGGGGAAGAGACAAATGACAAAAGAAGTGACTATTTCACCAGCCAAAGTTTACCTCATATATACCGGGTACTTATGCCCACCCAGAAGTTATTTCTTACACTGGTGATAAGGCTCCATTAGGATAGATTTCAACGTAAATTAAATTCATACATTTGCTATTTCTTTGGCAAAATACTTCTAGATTGTTTGGTATTTGACAACATTATAGGGTAATACTGTAGTTCTTCGACAGATGTTACGGCTTTCTCTATACTTCATTTCCACAAATTAAGGGCAGTATATAGCCATAACTGGAAAAGAGACAGTATAACGTCTTCTACGTTTCAATAAATTCTTACTGATTAAAAACATACAGGTAGCAGCATTCATGAATATACCCAGATTCAGTAATGGCTCACCGTAAATGCTAGAAACACGTAGGGCTTTTCTTCTAGTCATTGCTCAGAGAAGGAAAAAAGAAGAAGAGGTGTACCCTACACGTTTCGAGTACATGGAAAATGTCAACATATGAGAGACACTGAAGAACTATTTCACTACTATTTTGTTACTTTATTTTCCATCAAAGAAAAGGTGTTTTAAACACACACTGAAATAAGAGGAACGAAGAACAAAATAAATGTTATTTATCACCAGTAAGTGACAAACGATGTCAAATCTCACTTTAAACATCAAAGCAACCAGCATCAGAGAAATGACATGCCAGAAACTCACGGGATTTACATAGAGTAAAAGAGATCAGAAATCTACCCATCCCAGAACCAGAATATATCCAGAAGTCAGCAATTTATATGACGAGGCATCTGGAAAGCACTGCAAGTAAAGAATAGCTAGGTTAACCGCTAACCTTGGAGAACAATAAACTAGGCAGACACATAAGGAGAGCTGCTTCCAAATACTTTAGCAACTAGTTACATAGGGTGAAAAAGGAAGAGACAGGAAGAGATTTGTTCATGTGTCTAAAGAGGTCATTTCTGAGAGAAAGCCTTGCAAAGTACATAGAAGATTTTTAGCTCAAATAACCAACACTAAGAGTAAGAAATTTCTAACAAAAGTAACAAATTTCCCATTACTCACACTGTTTAAACAGGGATTCCATTGCCACTTACTACGGAAAGTGTAGATACAATTCCACAGACGCAAGGATGACTACAATAAACAAGAGAACAGGACCATAAGCACTTCTTACCTGAACGTACTGAGTTATAGGATTCAGCGTGATTAGGGGCTGCAGGCAAGTTTCAGTGTTTGCATTCCTCCAGATGTTCTGAAACTGTGGTGGAGGAGGAGGATTTAATACCAAAGGACGTGGCTGCACAAGACGAGCGCCTTTTTGAAAAGCAAGAAGAAAAAAGCCTATTTTTAGTTATTTGAAAAGCTACCCGGGTCAAAAAAGAACAATTTCTTTTCCTACTCACAGAACTTTTGTTTCCTGATTGCAGGGCCCAGCTTCAGCTTTTTACCCTGGAGATGTATCTGTGACTGAAAAGAGAACAGTAACAAAACTAGAATCCATTTTCAAGTCTTAGCTTCCAAGACTTGGGTAAACACCTAAAGCTTTCTAAGGTTCCTATCATCATAGACGATCAGTGACAACTACGCACCAAATTAAATGTTGTCATCATGAAGCCACCTTATTTACCCTTGCCACTCTAATCAGTGTCAAGAGGCATCAAGTGAAAGTTGATCAAAAACTTTTCATCACCCTGTCTCCAACCTTTCCTGTCTGTAGTTCATGAACCTAGGTGTCCACTCAAAAATAAACATGATCTATCAAGTTATGGGAGGTTACTCTGAGTTTGGATTTTGAACAGGAAGTCTAACTTTCTCCAAATTTTACACAAGTCTGAGTATATCACTAACACTAAACGTCGTATCAGTAAGATAAATAAGGGACTTTTCCATTGAATTACTTACCTCTACTATCTTCTGGACATCCACGTCATCAACAAATGAAACAAATCCATAGCTATGAAGGCAGACAAATGAAGCATAAAATCACCATCATACAGTACATGGTTCAGAACTTCTACTATTCTATATACAGAAGTGATCATGACCAAAGATGAATAATATACCATGATAAGTATTTGCTAACATGCACATGACAGATCCTCTACAAATACTACTTTTTCTTAAGTAGAACTATGTCAAAATGTGCTAGGATTAGGGTACTGTGAAAACTTCATTGATTAACAAAGAATTCACATCTGTGAACCTGAATTTAACTTACTATCTAAGACAAGGTGGTTAAAATTAAAGATGCTGTGCAGTGTATGAAGAAAACAACAATTTGAGAAAACTGATTAACTCACCTGTATGAAATAAAAATTGCAGACATTTCAAAACAAACATTAGAAAAATGATTAAATAAAAGAACTGGTAATAACCTTTTATCCCCTACGTGAAAGAAATTAACACCGCAAACAGTTTCATTTATACAAGGGTCAGAATATCAGTTTTGAAGTCTTGTCTCATACCTATAGAACAGGGGACTAGAGTTCAGATATTTTTGATAAAATTACTCACCCTTTGGACACACCACTTCGATTTGTGATTATCTTCACTTCTTTCACTGAACCGTATCTACCTAAGCAGCTTCTGATCTCAGTTTCATCCGTCTATGGAACAGAATGGAACGTCAGAGTAAAAATTCAGCATTCAAAAATTTCAACTTTACTACAATTTTACTACCATGAGGGGGAAATTTCTTCCCCATTTATCCCCAAAATGACCAGTAGCTCTTTGTCAAAGATATTTTTAGTACCTATGGGTCAAACCTGAAAGCAATTCTAAACCTCCATGAAGTACAAAAACACATTAAGTTTGTAACAGGGCCCAAATCCCACTGTTCATGATGTACTTTAAGGTAACAATGAGGTATGAATACAATACCCTATCATCAATTCCACCAACGAAAACAGTGTTTGGCATGATTTTGCCTTCTGGTAAAACCCAGCCTTGGCTAGCCGCAGCTGATGAAGACTGGGTGCTGGCCTCTCTGCAGATGGTTGAGTTGGGAGTCTCAGGATTTGCAGCAGACTGTAATTTGGAAAGTAGACATCATAATTACGTATGCAGGCAAAACCCATACACAATGTGAAATATCATTTTTGTATTTTAAGTATAATATATTTTACATAAGTTATTTTCATTGTAAATTAGTCACCAGTGCAGCTCAGTGCAGGCTCAGGATTTAAACTAATCAGAGGACATCAGCATGGAATTTTAACCAAAGGATATACTACTTTCTTAAACCTAGTGTCGCTCATCACCGTGTCTTGTATAATGCTGTGGAAGAATACTCATTCAGTATTTGTGAAAATACTCTGTGAAGTAGTTAAAAAAGACACCCAAAACTAGAAAGTTTAGATTTGTAAAAATTAAAGTTTTAAAATCATCCTGTTCTACATTCGTGAGCAACTTTTCACTTTACTGAGTAGACTAAAGATAAACCTTAAAAAAAAAAAAAAGAAGCCGCACCAAAAACAAAATAAACCTCAATGTTTTAAACCAATTTCTTATAATCTTCTTCCCTAACGCTAGGGTGTTCAAAGCATCTTCTGAAATAACATTTTTCTTCCTGAGTAACGCAAAATCAGTCCAAGTGATAATTCTAATTTTCACAGTGGCCTGATAGATATAAATGAGTGAATTCATTTTGTACGTATAAAGTGGTAAAAGTGGAAAAGTGGTATGCCAATGTAAGTTAGTGTCCTGTTATTTGAATTTATTTTCAGCAGATTTGTTTTCGAGTTTCTTTTTTGGCTCCACTATTTAGCTGACTTATTTTGAAAAAAGTTTAATTAAGAACTAATCGAAACATCAGGAAACTACGACACATCATTAATTTAAAAATCACTGGTGAAGTGCTGTTGACTCTGAAAGCACAAAAAGCTGCCTAAGAGAAAGCTATTACACATACAGCTGTCTGAAAGAAAACAAAAGACGAAAGAAACTGTGTATCTTTTTGAACAACACAATAATGTTATAGTAGTAAGAAAGGAGTTCCTACTTTGTTAATTAGATGCTAGAAGTTACTGATTCTACACAGCTTTACTATACATGAAATCTAAATTGTGAAATCAACTGAAGCCGAGGTTACTGCACTTCTCTTTTCTTTCCTGCCTGTACTTGCTATTTTGGGTTTGTAACTAATGCCTAATGCTTTCCTTTAACAGCTTTATTTCATGACAGTGTTGTGGAAGAAAAATTTAAAACACTATTTTTAAGTTTTTCCTTTCTAAAAATGTCTTCCATTATTGTTTTTTCCAAATGACATTAAGCTGCATTATCTTGAACTATTAGGAACCTGATTAGATTTCCCTTCCCTATACACAATTCACCAATTCCTTCTCAGTTCATTCAGAAATCCCAAACAGAATAAAACAAAAGAAATTCTGAAATTCTTGTAGTTCTTCTCTTTTTCAATTCCCCCTTGATTTGTGGATGAACTTTGGCTATGTTTTTCTTTGATAAACAAGCTACATTACAGTATTGTCTCTGCACCATAGTGTTTGGATGTATTTTAATTTAGAAATCTAACATCTGGCAGAAACCTGTATCAGATTATGAGAGGTTATGGAAATGCACTGATTCTCAACTGGGCAAGATTTTTGAGCCCCAGGGGCATTTAGCGACGTTTAGAGATTGGCTGTCACAGCTAAGATGTATTCCTGCAATCTGATGGGCTGAAGCCCAGCCATGCTACTGCACATCCTACAATGCAAAGACAGCCTCCTACAATAAAGAATTATTTGGTGCCAAATTTGCAAAGGGTCTGGTTAAGAAACCTTGTGACAGTGCCACAAGAATTGAAGAGGAAAATTCTTGTTTGGGAAGAACCTGATTTCCATTGCTCACGAAAGTGAATCTTTTCATGACCTCAGTTTCAGTTTCCTTGCTTCAAAACAAATGGCTGGAAAAGATCTCTGGTGCCTCTTCTGATTCTCATACTCATTTGGATACCCGAAACAACCGTAGTTTGGTAAAGAAGAAAAAAAAGGCATTTGGTTTTATAAGAAGTTTGACTTTAGCTTGGATCTTATAAACTGGCTGCCTGCTCAACTGGAATCGTACATATAAAATTCACCGAATCTCTTTAATAGAGTCATCATATTTTAAATTAAGGAAGTAATGATCATGTCCTAGTCCTCGGCCAGCAGGTGGCGATCAAAGCAAACAAAGTAAGCAACGTACTTCATTTTTTGCAATGTACTTCATTTTTGCCATGGCTCGATTAGCAGGGATTGTTCAATTCCCACTGTGTGTGTATTTATACATAATTATATAATGTATATATAAAAATCCACAATCAACAGACAACCTTTGGTTACTTCTAAACTATGGCCAAAAATATAAATCAATGCTTAGGATAAGAAAAGTTTAAGTTTAAAGAAAGTACCAACGTAACCGTCAATGGCATCCTGAAAACAAACTGCATTAAAGAAGTAATTTTCTTAATCATATCTTCAAGTGAGTTGTTGAATTTTGAAATGAGAAATGTTGGAATAGTAAACAGGAGTGAGCTTCAAGACCATCATATACACAACTCTCATTGCCACATAGAGCAAATACATTCCTTGTTACATGTGGACAACCAAGTGACGACGACAGCTAAAAGCTGCAAAAAATTATCGTTATTTAAACTCCTGGGAGGTCAGCTCCTTTGCCAGTATTATCTAATTCAATTACTGTGTCAACATGTAAGCAAATTGGTATTTATATAAACTGACCAGGAAAAAGCCTATCATTTGTAGTCAGCAAAGTTACATTGGCAGCAAAAGAGGAGGAGCAAATAAAGAGAGTGATAAAATTTAGAAAATACGACGTGAAAATCAGAATGAAAACTTTAGTAAATCAAAGCGCAGATTCTCGGGGAGTGGTGCGTGGGGAGGATGAAATTCAAGCAATAAACAATCCTGGCAAAACAAAGCAAGAAAACACAAGAAAACAAAAGTATATATGAGACCTGAAAAATGGGTTGTGGCCATAGATAATAAAAGAATGCTATGCCGAAACTCTGTTTTCAAAGAGGAAGAAAGTATTTCTCAACGCATTTTACAAAGCTAAAAGCATATAAGCAACAAAGCCTCACCCAGATGATCCATCCCTGCCCTCAACACAAATGGGAAATTCCAGCAGTATATAAAGAGTCTAAGTTTATATTGGGAATGCAAGAATACTCAATTTGCAGGACACATTACTTTAATTCATCACTGAAAATCATTTGACAAAATACAGCACTCATTTTTAAATTTTTTTAAAACCCAAGTAAAATAGAGATAGAGGAATCTTCTTTTCGATCAATCTCATTCTACCCTGTCATCAAGCTTACAAGTGAACTAGTTGAGTCAACTGAACTGAAAATAGGAATAAGGTAAGGGCACCAGGGCACCTCCTTATTACTCCTATATATTTTTTCCACTATGTATGACAAAAGTGAATACCAATACAAAGTCTTCTATGAATCAGTAAGAAAAATAAAATTAAAAACCTAATTTAAAAAGCTAAAGATCAATGATCAACTTCAATGATGATTTTAAAAAGTGGGCATCAACACAATGTAATATTTTCCAGCTATTAGGCTGACAATTTAAAAAATACTAGTAACTTTCACTGGAATGGGTGTGGAAAAGAGAGCGCTCTACACACCGTCAATGAGAAAATACCAATACGTGATTTACCAAGAGTACTGTGGAAAAGGTGCATCATGATTTGATAAGCGGGCATACTCACCAGTATACTAAAAAGGAGAAGTAGTTATAAAATTGTTATAAAAGGGGCAAAGTGCTTTCACCTAGCTATTTCACTGATAGCAATTCATCTCAAGAAATTAATAGCAGAAGCGTGCCAAGATATTTACACAAAGATATTCATGGCATCGCTTTTTTTCAGACTGAGTCTCTCTTTGCTGCCTAGGCTGGAGTGCAGTGGCACAATCTCAGCTCACAGCAACCTGCGTCCCAGGATCAAGTGATTCTGCTGCCTCAGCCTCCTGAGTAGTTGGGATTACAAGTGTGCGCCACCACGCCTGGCTAATTTTTTTGTGTTTTTAGTAGAGACAGGAAACAAAAATCATTCAAATATTCCTTCACATTTTCAAAAATACATGAGATAACACAATATTGAAGTACATACGCTGGCTCCTTTAATTTGTTATTATAATAAAAGAAACGGAACAGAAAAAAGAATTACTTTAGGTTTCTAATCTCTGACGTTCTTGTTGTTAACTCTATTATGTAAAACCTCAACTTTTTCCCAATTTTCTGGGGTTGGTATTGTGGAAATCTCAAGGATATTAGTTCTTGGAATTTATTACCACAGATATGATTATGGGTCACATACACAGTCATATCTATGAAAAGAGACGCAGAGGACTATTATTGTGAAGCAGCCAGCTAAAATACAAATATAATTCAAATTCTGTGCTCTAAAAGGTGGGTAGTAATTTTATTTCACTCTGTCTTTCTAAAAAATTGATAAAAGTCAGTCTGGATGTTTCAGCTATTTGACGGCAAAGATGAAAAAAAACCATGCTACAATATAGAAGGGGACACCAAGTCTCAAAAAACTGTTCTACAGTGAAGTTTTTGCTAAGTACATTCCTGTCAAAATATTATGCAATTACTTCTAAATAATACGGAGGCCTTCATTCTAGACTAATTCTAAGTGTTGTCTTAAATTTTAGGTACATTTCACTACTTTAAAATGGCAAACTATTCAAGCAATTTGTATAACAAAGGGCTCAATAATATCTGAAAGTAAATCATTTTAGTCCCTCTTAAATTACCTGACAATTATATACAAGCAAATGACATCCAGTGATGACGTGAACTGCTGAATTTGGATAAGTAGGATATGCCTATAAATAAAGTTTACAGCAAGAATGTATGAATACGGTAAAACATTTTGTTAATTAGAAATACTATTCCCAATATAAAAAACTATGAAAAAGTTTTAAAACATTACTTTTCTATATACAGCACCGCAGATTCTAAATGAGTGACTGATTTTATGAAGAAAGAAAGATTCTGTCAAGTGAGGCCCTTTGGCTGGGGAGGAGGAACAGACTAATGAAAAAAGAAGTGACTATTTCACCAGACAAGTTGACCTTACTTATACTGTGTACTTATGCCCACCCAGAAGTTATTTCTTATTCTGGTGATAAGGCTCTATTAAGACAGACTTCAATGTAAGTTAAATTAATGCATTTGCTTTCTTTCTTTCTTAAAATACTTCCAAAGGGTTTTGTATTTGACAAGACCACAGGGTAATATGAAGTTCTCCTATAAATGTTACGGCTTTTTCTGTACTTCATTTCAAAAAACTAAGGGCGGTATATAATCCGCAACTGGAAAAGAGACAGTATAATGTCTTCTACGATTCAATAAATACTTAGTGATTGAAAACATATACATAGCATCACACATGAATACACCCAGATTACGTAATGGCTCACAGTAAATGTGAGGAACAGGGCTTTTTTTCTAGCCATCGTTCACAGGACGAAAAAGAAGCAGAGGTATACCCTACCCGTTTCAAGTACATGGAAAATGTCAACAAACGAGAGACACTGAAGAACTATTTCACCACTATTTTCTTACTTTATTTTCCATCAAAGAAAATGTCTTTTAAACTAAGACATAAATAAAACAAACTAAAAAGAAAATAAACGTTAGTTATCACCAGTAAGTGACAGAGTATGTCAAATCCTACTTTAAATATCAAGGTAACCAGGATCAGAGAAATTACATGCCAGACACTCACGGGATTTATAAATATAGTAAAACACATCAGAAATCTCCCCATTCCAGAACCAGAATATACCCAGAAGTCAGCAATCTATATGAGGAGGCATCTGGAAAACACTGCAAGTAAAGAATAGCTGGATGAATTGCTAACCTTAGAGAAGAATAAACTAGGCAGACACACGAAGACAGCTGCTTTCAAATATTTTTGGAACTAGTTATTTGGCGGGAAAGCAGTTCGGGTGTTTTAGAGGTAGTATTCTTTTTTCTTCCTATTCTTATTTAAGAGTAATTAATAGCAAAACATTTCTGTTTCTCTTGAACACTTTTTTTTTTTTTTTTTTTTTTTTTTTAACGAAGGGAAAGGCCAGAGGCAGATTCCAGGCAGATACACGCTCATTCTAAGGCCACATTAATATTACCTTTCATGGACTGTATAGTCAATCTAAAAGTAACTGAATTCTTATCATTATGTGGACCAGCCATTGCTTAAGCATGCAAAAACCTGGGAGAGAAAAAGGCACTGTTGCTCCCATAAGAGTTTAAAATTGGGTTAAAAAGAAAGTAACAAAATGTGCCACATTAATACAAAGAACGATTTAAAAAAACTACAGGCACGTATGAAATAGAAAAAAATCAAGAAAGAACAGGGAGTGTACGTTTGGCACATTCACTTTACCTGAGGTACAGCATAACTCCTTTGCTCCCCAACAGGCCGCTGTGGTGGCATCTTGGGGGAAAAAAAAAAAAAAAAAAGGAAACCAAAATTATTCAAATATTACTACACATTTTCAAAAACACGTGAGACAGACAACATCGAAGAACTTCTCATGCTGGCTCCTTGGTTAATAGAATAAAAGAAACAGAATAGAAAAAATAAGTACTTTAGGTTTCTAATCCCTCAACTTCTTGTTCTTCCTTCTACATAGAAAATCTCACCTTTTTCCCAATTTTCTGCAAATCGCATTGTGAAACTCTCAAAGATACTAATTCTTTGAATTTGGTACCACACATATGATTATCGGTCATAGATATAGTTGTATCATTGAAAAGAGACCCAGAGAACTACTATCATGAAGCAGCAAGCTAAAATAAGAACACAATTGGAATTCTGTGCTCTAAGAATTGGGTAAAGCTTTTACTTCACTCTGTATCTCTAAATTCATGAAAGACAGTCTGCATGTTTCAGCTCTTTGACGGCAAACATAACAAAATACATGCTAAAACAAAGATGGGAACACCAAATCTCAGAAATTGTTCTACAGAAAAGTTATTGCCAAGTACCCTCCTGTCAAAATATTATTTCATCACTTCTAAATACTACAGAGGCCTTCATTACGCTAATTCTAAGCGTTTTCTAAAATTTCAGGTAAACTTCACTAGTTTAAAATGACAACCTATTCAGGCAATTTGTATAAACAAGCAGAAGGCCTCAATGGTAGCTGAAAGTAAATCATTTTACTCCCTGTTCAATTAACTGATTATTATATAAAGGCAACTGATATCGAGTGATGACCTGACCTGGTGAATTTGGGTAAGTAGAATAAGCCTGAAAATAAAGTTTACAGAAAGAATGGATTAATACGGTAAAACACTGTTATTTTAATTAGAAGGAAGTATCATTCCCAACGTGACAAAAATAGGAAGAACATTGAAATAGTAATTGTTTCTCTACCTACAGCAATGCAGATTTCTAAATGAATGACAGACATTATGAAGAAACAAATATTCCCTGTCAAGTGCTACCCTTTGGGTGGGGAAGGGGAAGAGACAAATGACAAAAGAAGTGCCTATTGCACCAGCCAAAGTTTACCTTATTTACACTGTCTACCTATGCCCACCCAGAAGTAATTTCTGACACTGGTGATAAGGCTCTATTAAGACAGATTTCAACGTAAGTTAAATTAATATATTTGCTATTTCTTTGGCAAAATACTTCCAGACTGTTTTGTATTTGACAATATTATAGGGTAATACTGTAGTTCTTCGACAGATGTTACGGCTTTCTCGGTACTTCATTTCCACAAATTAAGGGCAGTATATAAGCCACAAATGGAAAAGAGACAGTATAATGTCTTCGACGTTTCAATGAATACTTACTAATTAAAAACATACAGGTAGCAGCATTCATGAATACACCCATATTCAGTAATGGCTCACCGTAAATGCCAGAAACAAGCAGGGCTTTTATTCTAGCCATTGCTCAGAGAAGGAAAAAGAAGAGGAGGTGTACCCTACACATTTCAAGGACATGGAAAATGTCAACAAATGAGAGACACTGAAGAACTATTTCACTACTATTTTGTTACTTTATATTCCATCAAAGAAAAGGTCTTTTAAACACACACAGAAATGAAAGGAACGAAGAACAAAATAAACCTTATTTATCACCAGTAAGTGACAGAGGATGTCAAATCGTACTTTAAATATCAAAGCAACCAGCATCAGAGAAATGACATGCCAGAAACTCACGGGATTTATAGACAGAGTAAAAGAGATCAGAAATCTACCCATCTCAGAACCAGAATATATCCAGAAGTCAGCAATTTATATGAGGAGGCATCTGGAAAGCATTGCAAGTAAAGAAGAGCTACAGAAATCTACCCATCCAAGAACCAGAATATATCCAGAAGTCAGCAATTTATACGAGGAGGCATCTGGAAATCATTGCAAGCAAAGAATAGCTAGGTTAACTGCTAACCTTAGAGAACAATAAGCTAGGCAGACACATAAGGAGAGCGGCTTCCAAATGCTTTAGGAACTAGTTATATGGGGTGAAAAAGGAAGAGATAGGAAGAGATTTGTTCGTATGTCTACAGAGATCATTTCTCAGAGAAAGTCTCACAAAGTATATAGAAGATTTTTAGCTCAAATAACCAACACTAAGAGTAAGAAATTTCTAACAAAAGTAACAAATTTCCCATTACTCACACTGTTCAAACAGGGATTCCATTGCCACTTACTATGGAAAGTGTAGATACAATTCCACAGACGCAAGGATGACTACAATAAACAAGAGAACAGGAACATAAGCAGTTCTTACCTGAACGTACTGAGTTACAGGATTCAGCGTGATTAGGGGCTGCAGGCAAGTTTCAGTGTTTGGATTCCTCCAGACGTTCTGAAACTGTGGTGGAGGAGGAGGATTAAATACCAAAGGACATGGCTGCACATGACGAGCACCTTTTTGAAAAGCAAGAAGAAAAAAGCCTACTTTTAGTTATTTGAAAAGCTACCCGGGTCAAAAAAGAACAATTTCTTTTCCTACTCACAGAACTTTTGTTTCCTGATTGCAGGGCCCAGCTTCAGCTTTTTACCCTGGAGATGTATCTGTGACTGAAAAGAGAACAGTAACAAAACTAAAATCCATTTTCAAGTCTTAGCTTCCAAGACTTGGGTAAACACCTAAAGTCTTCTAAAGTGCCTATCATCATAGACGATCAGTGACAACTACGCACCAAATTAAAATTTGTCATCATGAAGCTACCTTACTTACCCTTGCCACTCTAATCAGTGTCAAGAGGCATCAAGTGAAAGTTGATCAAAAGCTTTTCATCACCCTGTCTCCAACCTTTCCTGTCTGTAGTTCGTGAACCTAGGTGTCCACTCAGAAATAAACAGGATCTATCAAGTTATGGGAGGTGACTCTGAGTTTGGATTTTGAACAGGAAGTCTAGCTTCCTCCAAATTTTACACAAGTCTGAGTATATCTCTAACACTAAACGTCGTAGCAGTAAGATAAGAAAGAGATTTTTCTATTACTTACCTCTACTATCTTCTGGACATCCACATCATCAACAAATGAAACAAATCCATAGCTATAAAGGCAGACAAATGAAGCATAAAATCACCATCATACAGTACATGGTTCAGAACTTCTACTATTCTATATACAGAAGTGATCATGACCAAAGATGAATAATATACCATGATAAGTATTTGCTAACATGCACATGACAGATCCTCTACAAATACTACTTTTTCTTAAGCAGAACTATGTCAAAATGTGCTAGGATTAGGGCAGTGTGAAAACTTCATTGATTAACAAAGAATTCACATCTGTGAACCTGAATTTAACTTACTATCTAAGACAAGGTGGTTAAAATTTAAGATGCGGTGCAGTGTATGAAGAAAACAATTATTTGAGAAAACTGATTAACTCATCTGTATGAAATAAAAATTGCAGACATTTCAAAGCAAACATTAGAAAAATGATTAAATAAAAGAACTGGTAATAACCTTTTATCCCCTACGTGAAAGAAATTAACACCGCAACAATTTCATTTATACAAGGGTCAGAATATCAGTTTTGAAGTCTTGTCTCATACCTATAGAACAGGGGACTAGAGTTCAGATATTTTTGATAAAATTACTCACCCTTTGGACACACCACTTCGATTCGTGATTATCTTCACTTCTTTCACTGAACCGTATCTACCAAAGCAGCTTCTGATCTCAGTTTCATCCGGCTATGGAACAGAATGGAACGTCAGAGTAAAAATTCAGCATTCAAAAATTTCAACTTTACTACAATTTTACTACCATGAGGGGGAAATTTTTTCCCCATTTATCCCCAAATGACCAGTAGCTCTTCGTCAAAGATATTTTTAGTACCTATGGGTCAAACCTAAAAGCAATTCTAAACCTCCATGAAGTACAAAAACACATTAAGTTTGTAACAGGGCCCAAATCCCATTGTTCATAATGTATTTTAAGGTAAAAATGAGGTATGAATACAATACCCTATCATCAATTCCACCAACAAAAACAGTGTTTGGCATGATTTTGCCTTCTGGTAAGACCCAGCCTTGGCTAGCCGCAGCTGATGAAGACTGGGTGCTGGCCTCTCTGCAGATGGTTGAGTTGGGAGTCTCAGGATTTGCAGCAGACTGTAATTTGGAAAGTAGACATCATAATTACATATGCAGGCAAAACCCATACACAATGTGAAATATCATTTTTGTATTTTAAGTATATTTTATATAAATTACTTTCATTGTAAATTAGTCACCAGTGCAGCTCAGTGCAGGCTCAGGATTTAAACTAATCAGAGGACATCAGCATGGAATTTTAACCAAAGGATATAGTACTTTCTTAAACCTACTGCCGCTCATCACCGAGTCTTGTATAATGCTATGGAAGAATACTCAGTTAGTATTTGTGAAAATACTCTGTGAAGTAGTTAAAAAAGACACCCAAAACTAGAAAGTTTAGACTGGTAAAAATTAAAGTTATTAAAATCATCCTGAGTTGAAAATTTAGGGGAGGAGCCAAGATGGCCGAATAGGAACAGCTCCGGTCTACAGCTCCCAGCGTGAGCGATGCAGAAGACGGGTGATTTCTGCATTTCCACCTGAGGTACTGGGTTCATCTCACTAGGGAGTGCCAGACAGTGGGCGCAGGTCAGTGGGTGCGCGCGCTGTGCGCGAGCTGAAGAAGGGCGAGGCACTGCCTCACTCGGGAAGCGCAACGGGTCATGGAGTTCCCTTTCGTAGTCAAAGAAAGGGGTGACAGACGGCACCTGGAAAATTGGGTCACTCCCACCCGAATACTGCGCTTTTCCGGCGGGCTTAAAAAACGGCGCACCAGGAGATTCTATCCCGCACCTGGCTCAGAGGGTCCTACGCCCACGGAGTCTCGCTGATTGCTAGCACAGCAGTCTGAGATCAAACTGCAAGGCGGCAGCGAGGCTGGGGGAGGGGCGCCCACCATTGCCCAGGCTTGCTTAGGTAAACACAGCAGCTGGGAAGCTCGAACTGGGTGGAGCCCACCACAGCTCAAGGAGGCCTGCCTGCCTCTGTAGGCTCCACCTCTGGGGGCAGGGCACAGACAAACAAAAAGACAGCAGTAACTTCTGCAGACCTAAATGTCCCTGTCTGACAGCTTTGAAGAGAGCAGTGGTTCTCCCAGCATGCAGCTGGAGATCTGAGAACGGGCAGACTGCCTCCTCAAGTGGGTCCCTGACCCTGACCCCCGGTCAGCCTAACTGGGAGGCACCCCCCAGCAGGGGCAGACTGACACCTCACACGGCCGGGTACTCCAACAGACCTGCAGCTGAGGGTCCTGTCTGTTAGAAGGAAAACTAACAAACAGAAAGGACATCCACACCAAAAACCCATCTGTACATCACCATCATCAAAGAGCAAAAGTAGACAAAACCATACAGATGGGGAAAAAACAGAGCAGAAAAACTGGAAACTCTAAAAAGCAGAGGGCCTCTCCTGCTCCTCCAAAGGAACGCAGTTGCTCACCAGCAACGCAACAAAGCTGGACGGAGAATGACTTTGACGAGCTGAGAGAAGGCGGCTTCAGACGATCAAATTACTCTTGAGCTACGGGAGGATATTCAAACCAAAGGCAAAGAAGTTGAAGCCTTTGAAAAAAATTTAGAAGAATGTATAACTAGAATAACCAATACAGAGAAGTGCTTAAAGGAGCTGATGGAGCTGAAAACCAAGGCTCGAGAACTACGTGAAGAATGCAGAAGCCTCAGGAGCCGATGCGATCAAATGGAAGAAAGGGTATCAGCGATGGAAGATGAAATGAATGAGATGAAGCGAGAAGGGAAGTTTAGAGAAAAAAGAATAAACAGAAACGAGCAAAGCCTCCGAGAAATATGGGACTATGTGAAAAGACCAAATCTACGTCTGATTGGTGTACCTGAAAGTGACGGGGAGAATGGAACCAAGTTGGAAAACACTCTGCAGGATATTATCCAGGAGAACTTCCCCAATCTAGCAAGGCAGGCCAACATTCAGATTCAGGAAATACAGAGAACGCCACAAAGACACTCCTCGAGAAGAGCAACTAACTCCAAGACACATAATTGTCAGATTCACCAACGTTGAAATGAAGGAAAAAATGTTAAGGGCAGCCAGAGAGAAAGGTTGGGTTACTCTCAAAGGGAGGCCCATGAGACTAACAGCGGATCTCTCGGCAGAAACTCTACAAGCCAGAAGAGAGTGGGGGCCAATATTCAACATTCTTAAAGAAAAGAATTTTCAGCCCCGAATTTCATATCCAGCCAAACTAAGCTTCCTAAGTGAAGGAGAAATAAAATACTTTACAGACAAGCAACTGCTGAGAGATTTTGTCACCACCAGGCCTGCCCTAAAAGAGCTCCTGAAGGAAGTGCGAAACGTGGAAAGAACAACCGGTACCAGCCGCTGCAAAATCATGCCAAAATGTAAAGACCATCGAGACTAAGAAGAGACTGCATCAACTAACGAGCAAAATAAACCAGCTAACATCATAATGACAGGATCAAATTCACACATAACAATATTAACTTTAAATGTAAATGGACGAAATGCTCCAATTAAAAGACACAAGACTGGCAAACTGGATAAAGGGTCAAGACCCATCAGTGTGCTGTATTCAGGAAACCCATCTCACGTGCAGAGACACACATAGGCTCAAAATAAAAGGATGGAGGAAGATCTACCAAGCAAATGGAAAACAAAAAAAGGCAGGGGTTGCAATCCTAGTCTCTGATAAAACAGACTTTAAACCGACAAAGATCAAAAGAGACAACGAAGGCTATTACATAATGGTAAAGGGATCAATTCAACAAGAAGAGCTAACTATCCTAAATATACATGCACCCAATACAGGAGCACCCAGATTCATAAAGCAAGTCCTGAGTGACCTACAAAGAGACTTAGACTCCCACACATTAATAATGGGAGACTTTAACACCCCACTGTCAACATTAGACACATCAACGAGACAGAAAGTCAACAAGGATACCCAGGAATTGAACTCAGCTCTGCACCAAGCGGACCTAATAGACATCTACAGAACTCTCCACCCCAAATCAACAGAATATACCTTTTTTTCAGCACCACACCACACCTATTCCAAAACTGACCACATACTTGGAAGTAAAGCTCTCCTCAGTAAATGTAAAAGAACAGAAATTATAACAAACTATCTCTCAGATCACAGTGCAATCAAGCTAGAACTCAGGATTAAGAATCTCACTCAAAACCGCTCAACTACATGGAAACTGAACAACCTGCTCCTGAATGACTACTGGGTACATAACGAAATGAAGGCAGAAATAAAGATGTTCTTTGAAACCAACGAGAACCAAGACACAACATACCAGAATCTCTGGGATGCATTCAAAGCAGTGTGTAGAGGCAAATTTATAGCACTAAATGCCCCCAAAAGAAAGCAGGAAAGATCCAAAATTGACACCCTAACATCACAATTAAAAGAACTAGAAAAGCAAGAGCAAACACATTCAAAAGCTAGCAGAAGGCAAGAAATAACTAAAATCAGAGCAGAACTGAAGGAAATAGAGACACAAAAAAACCCTTCAAAAATTAATGAATCCAGGAGCTGGTTTTTTGAAAGGATCAACAAAATTGACAGAGAAGAATCAGATAGATGCAATAAAAAAATGATAAAGGGGATATCACCACCGATCCCACAGCAATACAAAAGGAATTTGTATTTCAATTCCTAGAAATTTCAAAAGAAATTTGAAAGGATCAACAAAATTGACAGAGAAGAATCAAATAGATGCAATAAAAAATGATAAAGGGGGTATCACCACCAATCCCACAGAAATACAAACTACCATCAGAGAATACTACAAACAGCTCTACACAAATAAACTAGAAAATCTAGAAGAAATGGATAAATTCCTCGACACATACACTGTCCCAAGACTAAACCAGGAAGAAGTTGAATCTCTGAATAGACCAATAACAGGATCTGAAATTGTGGCAATAATCAATACCTTACCAACCAAAAAGAGTCCAGGACCAGATGGATTCACAGCCAAATTCTACCGGAGGTACAAGGAGGAACTGGTACCATTCCTTCTGAAACTATTCCAACCAATAGAAAAAGAGGGAATCCTCCCTAACTCATTTTATGAGGCCAGCATCATCCTGATACCAAAGCCGGGCAGAGACACAACCAAAAAAGAGAATTTTAGAACAATATCCTTGATGAACACTGATGCAAAAATCCTCAATAAAATACTGGCACACCGAATCCAGCAGCACATCAAAAAGCTTATCCACCATGATCAAGTGGGCTTCACCCCTGGGATGCAAGGCTGGTTCAATATACGCAAATCAATAAATGTAATCCAGCATATAAACAGAACCAAAGCCAAAAACCACATGATTATCTCAATAGATGCAGAAAAGGCCTTTGACAAAATTCAACAACCCTTCATGCTAAAAACTCTCAATAAATTAGGTATTGATGGGACGTATCTCAAAATCATAAGAGCTATCTATGACAATATTGACCCACAGCCAATATCATACTGAATGGGCAAAAACTGGAAGCATTCCCTTTGAAAACTGGCACAAGACAGGGATGCCCTCTCTCACCACTCCTATTCAACATAGTGTTGGAAGTTCTGGCCAGGGCAATGAGGCAGGAGAAGGAAATAAAGGATATTCAATTAGGAAAAGAGGAAGTCAAATTGTCCCTGTTTGCAGACGACATGATTGTATATCTAGAAAACCCCACTGTCTCAGCCCAAAATCTCCTTAAGCTGATAAGCAACCTCAGCAAAGTCTCAGGATACAAAATCAATGTACAAAAATCACAAGCATTCTTATACACCAACAACAGACAAACAGAGAACCAAATCATGAGGGAACTCCCATTCACAATTGCTTCAAAGAGAATAAAATACCTAGGAATCCAACTTACAAGGGACGTGAAGGACCTCTTCAAGGAGAACTACAAACCACTGCTCAAGGAAATAAAAGAGGATACAAACAAATGGAAGAACATTCCATGCTCATGGGTAGGAAGAATCAATATCATGAAAATGGCCATACTGCCCAAGGTAATTTACAGATTCAATGCCATCCCCATCAAGCTACCAATGACTTTCCTCACAGAACTGGAAAAAACTACTTTAAAGTTCATATGGAACCAGAAAAGAGCCCGCATCGCCAAGTCAAAAGAACAAAGCTGGAGGCATCACACTACCTGACTTCAAACTATACTACAAGGCTACAGTAACCAAAACAGCATGGTACTGGTACCAAAACAGAGATATAGATCAATGGAATAGAACAGAGCCCTCAGAAATAACGCTGCATATCTACAACTATCTGATCTTTGACAAACCTGAGAAAAACAAGCAATGGGGAAAGGATTCCCTATTTAATAAATGGTGCTGGGAAAACTGGCTAGCCATATGTAGAAAGCTGAAACTGGATCCCTTCCTTACACCTTACACAAAAATCAATTCAAGATGGATTAAAGACTTAAACATTAGACCTAAAACCATCAAAACCCTAGAAGAAAACCTAGGCATTACCATTCAGGACATAGGCATGGGCAAGGACTTCATGTCTAAAACACCAAAAGCAATGGCAACAAAAGCCAAAATTGACAAACGGGATCTAATTAAACTAAAGAGCTTCTGCACAGCAAGAGAAACTACCATCAGAGTGAACAGACAACCTACAAAATGGGAGAAAATTTTCGCAACCTACTCATCTGACAAAGGGCTAATATCCAGAATCTACAATGAACCCAAACAAATTTACAAGAAAAAAACAAACAACCCCATCAAAAAGCGCGCGAAGGACATGAACAGACACTTCTCAAAAGAAGACATATATGCAGCCAAAAAACACATGAAACAATGCTCACCATCACTGGCCATCAGAGAAATGCAAATCAAAACCACAATGAGATACCATCTCACACCAGTTAGAATGGCAATCATTAAGAAGTCAGGAAACAACAGGAGCTGGAGACGATGTGGAGAAATAGGAAAACTTTTCCACTGTTGGTGGGACTGTAAACTAGTTCAACCCTTGTGGAAGTCAGTGTGGCGATTCCTCAGGGATCTAGAACTAGAAATTCCATTTGACCCAGCCATCCCATTACTGGGTATACACCCAAAGGACTATAAATCATGCTGCTATAAAGACACAAGCACGTGTCTGTTTATGGTGGCATTATTCACAATAGCAAAGACTTGGAACCAACCCAAATGTCCAACAAGGATAGACTGGATTAAGAAAATGTGGCACACATACACCATGGAATACTATGCAGCCATAAAAAATGATGAGTTCATGTCCTTTGTAGGGACATGGACGAAATTGGAAATCATCATTCTCAGTAAACTATCGCCAAGAACAAAAAACCAAAATCCGCATATTCTCACTCATAGGTGGGAATTGAACAATGAGAACACATGGAAACAGGAAGGGGAACATCAGACTCTGGGGACTGTTGTGGGGTGGGGGGAGGGGAGAGGCATAGCATTGGGAGATATACCTAATGCTAGATGACGAGTTAGTGGGTGCAGCGCACCAGCATGGCACAAGTATACATATGTAACTAACCTGCACATTGCGCACATGTACCCTAAAACCTAAAGTATAATAATAATAAATAAATGAATGAACAAATTTTTTAAAAAATCATCCTGTTCTACATTCATAAACAACTTTTCACTTTACTGAGTATACTGAAGATAAACCTTAAAAAAAAAAAAAAGACCCCGCACCAAAAAGAAAATAAGCCTCAATGTGTTAAATCAATTTCTTATAATCCTCTTCGCTAACGCTAGGGTGTTCAAAGCATCTTTTGAAATAACACTTTTCTTCCTGAGTAACACGAAATCAGTCCGACTGATAATTCTAGTTTTCAAAGTGGGCTGATAGATATAAATCATACCATCTTTATTTTCAGATTAAAAAAACACATACATATAACTCATTCATTTTCTAGATTCTGATCAGAACTGTCTTTATTCTTTCCACTGTTGACTCTAAGGTTAATGTAAAATTTTCTGAAGTAGTATTCATAACTAATATATATGTTGGACAAACAATATAGCACAGTGAAACAAAAATTAATTTAGTCAGGAGATCTAGGTTTATGTCCCTTACAGGTAAGTGGTTATAAGCCACCTACTTACTTACCAGCTATGTATCTGTGGGCAAACTGCTTTGAGAATGAAATGAGATAACCTCTGTGAATTCATTTTGTATGTATAAAGTGGTAACAGTGGTAATGCCAATGTAAGTTAGTGTCCTGTTATTTGAATTTATTTTCAGCCGATTTGTTTTCAAGTTTCTTTTTTGGCTTCACTATTTAGCTGACTTATTTTGAAACAAATTTTAATTAAGAACTAATTGAAACAACATCAGGAAACTATGACACATCATTAACTTAAAAATCATTGATGAAGTGCTGTTGACTTTAAAAGGTAAGTACAAAAAGCTGCAAAAGACAAAACTATTACACATACACCAGTCTGAAAGAAAACAAAAGACGAAAGAAACTGTGTATCTTTTTGAACAACACAATAATGTTATCAAAGTTAATAAGAAAAGTGGGTTCCTGCTTTGGTAATTAGATGCTAGAAGTTACTGAGTCTAATTAGATGCTAGAAGTTACTGATTCTACGCAGCTTTACTACACACGAAATCTAAATTGTCACATCAACTAAAGCCGAGGTTACTGCATTTCTCTATTCTTTCGTGCTTGTACCTGCTATTTTGGGTTTGCAACTCATTCCTAATTCTTTCCTTTAACAGCGTTATTTCATGACAGTGATGTGGAAGAAAAATTTACAACACTATTTTTAAAGTTTTTCCTTTCTAAAAATGTCTTCCATTATTGTTTTTTCCAAATGACATTAAGCTGCATTATCTTGAACTACTGGGAACCTGCTTAGATTGCCCTTCCCTATAGACAATTT
The DNA here is from genome assembly GCF_028885655.2 of Pongo abelii. Lineage (NCBI taxonomy): Eukaryota > Metazoa > Chordata > Mammalia > Primates > Hominidae > Pongo > Pongo abelii. The sequence goes on along the minus strand of NC_072009.2, from coordinate 36,174,763 downwards.
ACCGATTCCTTCTCACTTCATTCAGAAATCCCAAACAGAATAAAATAAAACAAAACAAAAGAAATTCTGAAACTCTTGTAGTTTCTCTCCTTTTCAACTCCCCCTTGATTTGTGGATGAACTTTGGATATGTTTTTCTTTGATAAGCAAGCTATATTACGGTATTGTCTCTGCACCACAGTGTTTGGATGTATTTTAATTTAGAAATGTAACATCTGGCAGAAACCTGCGTCAGATCATGACAGGTTATGGAAATGCACTGATTCTCAACTGGGCAAGATTTTTGATCCCCAGGGGCATTCAGCGACGTTTAGAGATTGGCTGTCACAACTGAGATGTATTCCTGGAATCTGATGGGCTGAAGGCCAGGCATACTACTGCACATCCTACAATGCAAAGACAGCCTCCTACAATAAAGAATTATTTGGTGCCAAATTTGCAAAGGGTCTGGTTAAGAAACCTTGTGACAGTGACACAAGAACTGAAGAGGAAAATTCTTGTTTGGGAAGAACCTGATTTCCATTGCTCACGAAAGTGAATCTTTTCATGACCTCAGTTTCAGTTTCCTTGCTTGAAAGCGAAATGGCCGGAAAAGGCCTCGGGTGTCTCTTCTGATTCTCATACTCTATTCACAAATAGTAAAATGGATACTTAGTTTGGTAAAGAGGAAAAAAGGCATTTGGTTTTATAAGAAGTTTGACTTTAGCTTGGATCTTACAAACTGGCTGCCTGCTTAACTGGAATCGTACATATAAAATTCACTGAATCTCTTTAACAGCGTGCTAACATTTTAAATTAAGCAAGTCACCATCACGTCCTAGTCCTCAGCGAGCAGGTGGCGCTCAAAGCTAACAAAGTAAGCCACGTACTTCATTTTTTGCAATGTACCTCATTTTTACCATGGCTTGACTAGCAGGGATTGTTCAATTCCGACTCTGTGTGTATTTATACATAATTATGTAAGGTATATATATCTATATAAATATTATATATCTATACAAATATTATGTGTATATAAATATTATATATATATCTATAATTATATATATTATATAAATGTTATATATATAGATATTATATAAATGTTATATATATTTTACATAAATGTTATATATAAATATTTTCTACATCTATTTTTATATATAACATATTTATTTATATATAAATATTTTATATGTGTATATATATATGTATATATATAAATCCACAATCAATAGATAGCCTTTGGTTTTTTCTAAACTATGGCCAAAAATATAAAGGAATGCTTAGGATAAGCTAAAGTTTAATTTTAAAGAAAGTACCATCGTAACTGTCAATAGCATCCCGCAAACCAACTGCATTAAAGAAGTAATTTTCTTAATCATACCTTCAAGTGAGTTGGTGAATTCTGAAGTGAGAAATGTTGGAATAGTAAACGGGTGAGCTTCAAAACCATCATATACACAACTCTCACTGTGATTTCTAGCAAGCGTATTCCTTGTTATATGCAGACAATCAAGTGACAAAGACAGCTAAAAGCTGGAGAAAATTATCATTAAACTCCAGCGATGTCAGCTCCTTTGCCAGTATTATCTAATGCAATTACTAAGTGAACATGTAAGCAAATTGATATTTACATAAACTGGCCAGGAAAAAGGCTAGAATTTGTAGTCATCAAAGTTACATTCACAGCAACAGGAAGAAGAGCAAATAAAGACAATGCTAAAATTAAGAAAATATGACGGGAAAATCAGAAGTTAATGCAGCAGCAGATTCTTGGGGAGTGCTGCGTGGGAAGGATGAAATTCAAGCAATACGCAATCCTTGCAAAACTATGCAAGAAAAAGCAAAAATATATACGAGACCTGAAAAATGAGTCGTGGCCAGCGGTTACAAAAGAATGCTACGTGCAATCTCTATAGGAATAAATTTATATTATATATATTATTTTTCTATAGGAATAAATATTTACATAAACTGATCAGGAAAAAGCCTATCATCTGTAGTCAGCAAAGTTACATTCACAGCAATAGGAAGAGGAGCAAATAAAGAGAGTGATAAAATTAAGAAAATATGACGTGAAAATCAGAATGAAAACCTTAAGTAAATCCAAGAGCAGATTCTCGGGGAGTGGTGCGTGGGGAGGATGAAATTCGAGCAACAAACAATCCTGGCAAAACAAAGCAAGAAAACACAAGAAAGCAAAAGTATATATGAGACCTGAAAAATGGGTTGTGGCCACAGATAATAAAAGAGTGCTATGCAGAAACTGTTTTCAAAGAGGAAGAAAGTATTTCTCAACGCATTTTACAAAGCTAAAAGCATATAAGTAACAAAGCCTCATCCAGATGATCCATCCCTGCCCTCAACACAAATGGGAAATTCCAGCCGTATATAAAGAGTCTAAGTTTATATTGGGAATGCAAGAATACTCCATTTGCAGGATACATTACTTTAATTCACCACTGAAAATCAATTGATAAAATACAGCACTCATTTTTAAATTTTTTAAAACCCCAAGTCAAATTTCAGAGAAAGAGGAATCTTCTTTTCGATCAATCTCATTCTACCCTATCATCAAGCTTACAAGTGAACTAGTTGAGTCAACTCAATTGAAATTAGGGATAAGGTAAGGGCACCAGGTCACCTCCTTATCACTCCTATATGTTTTTTCCACTATGTATAACTAATAGTGAATACTATTAGTATTAGAATAGTGAATACTAACAAAAAGCTTTTTATGAATCAGTAAGAAAAATAAAATTAAGAAGGTAATTTAAAAAGCTAAACATCAATGATCAACTTCAACGATGATTTTAAAAAGTGCCCATCAACATAATGTAGTATTTTCCGGCTATTAGGCTGACAATTTAAAAAATACTAATAACTTTCACTGGAATGGGTGTGGAAAAGACAGCATTCTACACACCATCAGTGAGAAAACACTAATACGTGATTTACCAAGAGTACTATGGAAAAGGTGTATCATAATTTGATAAGCGGGGATACTCACCAGTATACTAAAAAGGAGAATTAGTTATAAAATTGTTATAAAAGGGGCAAAGTGCTTTCACCTAGCAATTCCACTGATAGCAATTCATCTCAAGAAATTAATAGTACAAGCGTGACAAGATATTTACACAAAGATATTCATAGCAATTCATCTCAAGAAATTAATAGTACAAGCGTGCCAAGATATTTACACAAAGATATTCATAGCATCTTTTTTTTTTTTTGAGACTGAGTCTCTCTTTGCAGCCTAGGCTGGAGTGCAGTGGCACAATCCCACCTCACAGCAATCTGCATCCCAAGATCAAGTGATTCTGCTGCCTCAGCCTCCCGAGTAGCTGGGATTACAAGTGTGCGCCACCACGCCTGGCAAAATTTTTTGTACTTTTAGTAGAGACAGGAAACAAAAATCATTCAAATATTCCTTCACATTTTCAAAAACACTTAAGATACACAATATTGAAGAACATATGCTGGCTCCTTTAATTTGTTCTTCTAATAAAAGAAACAGAACGGAAAAAAGAATTACTTTAGGTTTCTAATCCCTGACGTTTTTGATGTTACCTCTGTATGTAAAACCTCAACTTTTTCCCAATTTTCTGGGGTTGGTATTGTGGAAATCTCAAGGATATTAGTTCTTGGAATTGATTACCATAGATATGATTATGGGTCATATATACAGTCACGGCTATGAAAAGAGACCCAGAGGACGACTAATGTGAAGCAGCCAGCTAAAATACAAATATAATTCAAATTCTGTGCTCTAAAAGGTGGGTAGTAATTTTATTTCACTCTGTCTTTCTAAAAAATTAATAAAAGTCAGTCTGGATGTTTCAGCTATTTGACAGCAAGATGAAAATAAACATGCTACAATATAGAAAGGGACACCACATCTCAAAAACCTGTTCTACAGTAAAGTTTTTGCTAAGTACATTCGTGTCAAAATGTAACGCAATTACTTCTAAATAATACAGAGGCCTTCATTCTAGACTAATTCTAAGTGTTGTCGTAAATTTTAGGTACGTTTCACTACTTTAAAATGGCAAACTATTCAAGCAATTTGTACAAAAAAAGGGCTCAATAGTATCTGAAAGTAAATCATTTTACTCCCTCTTAAATTACCTGATAATTATACACAGGCAAATGATATCCAGTGATGACGTGAACTGCTGAATTTGGGTAAGTAGGATGTGCCTAAAAATAAAGTTTACAGTAAGAATGAACGAATATGATAAAACATTTTGTTAATTAGAAATACTATTCCCAATATAAAAAACTATGAAATAGTTTTAAAACATTATTTTTCTACATACAGCGTTGCAGAATTCTAAATGAGTGACTGATTTTATGAAGAAAGAAAGAGTCTGTCAAGTGCTGCCCTTTGGGTGGGGAGGGGGAACAGACAAATGACAAAAGAAGTGACTATTTCGCCAGACAGGTTTACCTTATTTATACTGTGTACTTATGCCCACCCAGAAGTTATTTTTTACGCTGGTGATAAGGCTCTATTAAGACAGACTTCAATGTAAGTTAAATTAATGCATTTGCTGTTTCTTTGTTAAAATACTTCTAAAGGGTTTCGTATCTGACAATATTATAGGGAATTATGAAGTTCTCCTACAAACGTTATGGCTTTTTCTGTACTTCATTTCAAAAAACTAAGGGCAGTATATAATCCGCAACTGGAAAAGAGACAGTATAATGTCTTCTACGTTTCAATAAATACTTACTGACTGAAAACACATACGCAGCATGACACATGAATACACCCAGATTACAGAATGGCTCACAGTAAATGTGAGAAACAGGGCTTTTTTTCTAGCCATCGCTCAGAGGACGAAAAAGAGGCAGAGGTATACCCTACCTGTTTCAAGTACATGGAAAATGTCAACAAACGAGAGACACTGAAGAACTATTTCACCACTATTTTCTTGCTTTATTTTCCATCAAAGAAAATGTCTTTTAAACTAAGACATGAATAAAACAAACTAAAAAGAAAATAAACGTTACTTATCGCCAGTAAGTGACAGAGTATGTCAAATCCTACTTTACATATCAAGGTAACCAGGATCAGAGAAATTACATGCCAGACACTCACGGGATTTATAAATATAGTAAAACACATTAGAAATCTACCCATTCCAGAACCAGAATATATCCAGAAGTCAGCAATCTCCATGAGGAGGCATCTGGATATCATTGCAAGTAAAGAATAGCTGGATGAACTGCTAACCTTAGAGAAGAATAAACTAGGCAGACACATGAAGACAGCTGCTTTCAAATATTTTCGGAACTAGTTATATGGGGGGAAAGCAGTTCGGCTGATTTAGAGGTAATACTCTTTTTTCTTCCTATTCTTATTTAAGAGTAATTAATAGCAAAACATTTCTGTTTCTCTTTAACAGATTTTTCTTACGGAGGGTAAAGCCAGAGGCAGATTCCAGGCAGATACATGCTCATTCTAAAGCCACATTAATACTACCTTTCATGGATTGTATAGTCTATCAAAAAGTAACTGAATTCTTATCATTATGTGGACCAGCCACTGCTTAAGCATGCAAAAACCTGGGAGAGAAAAAGGCACTGTTGCTCCCATAGGAGTTTATAATTGGGTTAAAAGAAAGTAACAAAACGTGCCACTTTAATACAAAGAATGATTTAAAAAATTTACAGGCATATATGACATAGAAAAAAATCAAGGAAGAACAGGGAGTATACGTTTGGCGCATTCACTTCACCTGATGTACAGCATAACTCCTTTGCTCCCCAAAAGGCCACTGTGGTGGCATCTTGGGAAAAAAAAAAAAAAAAAAAAAAAAAGCAAGCAAAAAAAAAGGAAACCAAAATTATTCAAATATTCCTGTACATTTTCAAAAACACATGAGATACACAATATTGAAGTACTTCTCATGCTGGCTCCTTGGATAATAGAACAAAAGAAACAGAATACAAAAAAGAAGTACTTTAGGTTTCTAATCCCTGAAGTTTCTTGTGGTTACTTCTACATACAAAACCTCACCTTTTCCCCAATTTTCTGGAAATGGCATTGTGGAACTCTCAAAGATATTAATTCTTTGAATTTGTTACCACACATATGATTATGGGTCACAGATATAGTCGTATCGTTGAAACGACACCCAGAGAACTACTAACATGAAGCAGCAAGCTAAAATAAAAATACAACTGGAATTCCGTGCTCTAAGAATTGGGTAAAGCTTTTATTTCACTCTGTATCTCTATAAAATTCAGCAAAGTCAGTCTGTATGTTTCAGCTCTTAGACAGCAAACAGAACAAAATACATGCTGAAACAAAGACGGAAACACAAATCTCAGAAATTGTTCTACAGAAAAGTTATCGCTAGGTACCCTCAACAGCAAACATAACAAAATACATGCTGAAACAAAGACGGAAACACAAATCTCAGAAATTGTTCTACAGAAAAGTTATTGCTAAGTACCCTCCTGTCACAATACTCTCTCATCACTTCTAAACGATACAGAGGGCTTCATTACGCTAATTCTAAGTGTTTTCTTAAATTTTAGGTACATTTCACTAGTTTAAAATGACAAACTATTCAGGCAATTTGTATAAACAAGTGGGAGGCCTCAATAGTAGCTGAAAGTAAATCGTTTTACTCCCTCTTCAATTACCTGATAATTATATACAAGCAACTGATATCCAGTGATGACCTGACCTGCTGAATTTGGGTAAGCAGGATAAGCCTGAAAATAAAGTTTACAGAAAGAATGGATTAATACGGTAAAACATTTTTTTTTTAATTAGAAAGAATTACCATTCCCAATATAACAAAAATACGAAAAACTTTGAAATAGTAATTACTTTTCTATACACAGCAATGTAGAATTCTAAAAGAATGACTGACTTCATGAAGAAACAAACATTCTCTGTCAAGCGCTACCCTTTGGGTGGGGAGGAGGAAGAGACAAATGACAAAAGAAGTGACTATTGCACCAGCCAAAGTTTACTTTATTTATACTGCGTACTTATGCCCACCCAGAAGTTATTTCTTACACTGGTGATAAGGCTCTATTAAGACAGATTTCAACCTAAGTTAAGTTAATACATTCGCTCCTTCTTTGGCAAAATACTTCCAGACTGTTTTGTATTTGACAATACTATAGGGTAATACTGTAGTTCTTCGACAGATGTTACGGCTTTCTCTGTACTTCATTTCCTAAAAGTAAGGGCAGTATATACACCACAAATGGAAAAGAGACAGTATAATGTCCTCGACGTTTCAATAAATACTTACTAATTAAAAACACACAGGTAGCAGCATTCATGAATACACCCACATTCAGTAATGGCTCACCGTAAATGCTAGAAACAAGTAGGGCTTTTCTTCTAGCCACTGCTCCGAGAAGGAAAAAGAAGACGACGTGTACCCTACACGTTTCAAGTACACGGAAAATATCAACAAATGAGAGACACTGAAGAACTATTTCACTACTATTTTGTTACTTTATTTTCCGTCAAAGAAAAGGTCTTTTAAACACACACAGAAATGAAAGGAACGAAGAACAAAATAAACCTTATTTATCACCACTAAGTGACAGAGGATGTCAAATCCCACTTTAAATATCAAAGCAACCAGCATCAGAGAAATGACATGCCAGAAACTCACAGGATTTATAAATAGAGTAAAAGAGATCAGAAATCTACCCATCCCAGAACCAGAATATATCCAGAAGTCAGCAATTTATATGACGAGGCATCTGGAAAGCATTGCAAGCAAAGAATAGCTGGGTTAACTCCTAACCTTAGAGAACAATAAATTAGGCAGACACATAAGGAGAGCGGCTTCCAAATACTTTAGGAACTAGTTATATGGGGTGAAAAAGGAAGAGATAGGAAGAGATTTGTTCATGTGTCTAAAGAGGTCATTTCTGAGAGAAAGCCTTGCCAATATATACTTGGCAAGATTTTTAGCTCAAATAACCAACACTAAGAATAAGAAATTTCTAACAAAAGTAACAAATTTCCCATTACTCACACTGTTCAAACAGGGATTCCATTGCCACTTACTATGGAAAGTGTAGATACAATTCCACAGACGCAAGGATGACTACAATAAACAAGAGAACAGGAACATAAGCAGTTCTTACCTGAACGTACTGAGTTACAGGATTCAGCGTGATTAGGGGCTGCAGGCAAGTTTCAGTGTTTGGATTCCTCCAGACGTTCTGAAACTGTGGTGGAGGAGGAGGATTAAATACCAAAGGACATGGCTGCACATGACGAGCACCTTTTTGAAAAGCAAGAAGAAAAAAGCCTACTTTTAGTTATTTGAAAAGCTACCCGGGTCAAAAAAGAACAATTTCTTTTCCTACTCACAGAACTTTTGTTTCCTGATTGCAGGGCCCAGCTTCAGCTTTTTACCCTGGAGATGTATCTGTGACTGAAAAGAGAACAGTAACAAAACTAGAATCCATTTTCAAGTCTTAGCTTCCAAGACTTGGGTAAACACCTAACGTCTTCTAAAGTGCCTATCATCATAGACGATCAGTGACAACTACGCACCAAATTAAATTTTGTCATCATGAAGCTACCTTACTTACCCTTGCCACTCTAATCAGTGTCAAGAGGCATCAAGTGAAAGTTGATCAAAAACTTTTCATCACCCTGACTCCAACCCTTCCTGTCTGTAGTTCGTGAACCTAGGTGTCCAGTCAAAAATAAACAGCATCTATCAAGTTATGGGAGGTTACTCTGAGTTTGGATTTTGAACAGGAAGTCTAGCTTTCTCCAAATTTTACACAAGTCTGAGTATATCACTAACACTCAACGTCGTATCAGTAAGATAAATAAGAGATTTTTCTATTAGACTACTTACTTCTACTATCTTCTGGACATCCACGTCATCAACAAATGAAACAAATCCATAGCTATAAAGGCAGATAAATGAAGCATAAAATCACCATCATACAGTACATGGTTCAGAACGTCTACTATTCTATATACAGAAGTGATCATGACCAAAGTTGAATAATATACCATGATAAGTATTTGCTAACATGCACATGACAGATCCTCTACAAATACTACTTTTTCTTAAGCAGAACTATGTCAAAATGTGCTAGATTAGGGCAGTGTGAAAACTTCATTGATTGACAAAGAGTTCACATCTGTGAACCTGAATTTAACTTACTATCTAAGACAAGGTGGTTAAAATTTAAGATGCGGTGCAGCGTATGAAAAAAACAATTATGTGAGAAAACTGATTAACTCATCTGTATGAAATAAAAATTGCAGACATTTCAAATCAAACATTAGAAAAATGATTAAATAAAAGAACTGGTAATAACCTTTTATCCCCTACGTGAAAGAAATTAACACCGCAACAATTTCATTTATACAAGGGTCAGAATATCAGTTTTGAAGTCTTGTCTCATACCTATAGAACAGGGGACTAGAGTTCAGATATTTTTGATAAAATTACTCACCCTTTGGACACACCACTTCGATTCGTGATCATCTTCACTTCTTTCACTGAACCGTGTCTACCAAAGCAGCTTCTGATCTCAGCTTCATCCGTCTATGGAACAGAATTGAACGTCAGAGTAAAAATTCAGCATTCAAAAATTTCAACTTTACTACAATTTTACTACCATGAGGGGGAAATTTCTTCCCCATTTATCCCCAAAATGACCAGTAGCTCTTTGTCAAAGATATTTTTAGTACCTATGGGTCAAACCTAAAAGCAATTCTAAACCTCCATGAAGTACAAAAACACATTAAGTTTGTAACAGGGCCCAAATCCCATTGTTCATAATGTATTTTAAGGTAAAAATGAGGTATGAATACAATACCCTATCATCAATTCCACCAACAAAAACAGTGTTTGGCATGATTTTGCCTTCTGGTAAGACCCAGCCTTGGCTAGCGGCAGCTGATGAAGACTGGGTGCTGGCCTCTCTGCAGATGGTTGAGTTGGGAGTCTCAGGATTTGCAGCAGACTGTAATTTGGAAAGTAGACATCATAATTACATATGCAGGCAAAACCCATACACAATGTGAAATATCATTTTTGTATTTTAAGTATATTTTATATAAATTACTTTCATTGTCAATTAGTCACCAGTGCAGCTCAGTGCAGGCTCAGGATTTAAACTAATCAGAGGACATCAGCATGGAATTTTAACCAAAGGATATAGTACTTTCTTAAACCTACTGCCACTCATCACCGAGTCTTGTATAATGCTGTGGAAGAATACTCAGTCAGTATTTGTGAAAATACTCTGTGAAGTAGTTAAAAAAGACACCCCAAACTAGAAAGTTTAGATTTGTAAAAGTTAAAGTTATTAAAATCATCCTGTTCTATATTCATGAACAACTTTTCACTTTACTGAGTAGACTAAAGATAAACCTTACAAAAACAAAACAAACAAACAAACAAAAAAGCCGCACCAGAAAGAAAATAAGCCTCAATGTTTTAAACCAATTTCTTATAATCCTCTTCCCTAACGCTAGGGTGTTCAAAGCGTCTTTTGAAATAACATTTTTCTTCCTGAGTAACACGAAATCAGTCCATCTGATAATTCTAATTTTCACAGTGGGCTGATAGATATAAATCATGCCATCTTTATTTTCAGATAAAAAAACACATACATATAACTCATTAATTTTCTAGATTCTGATCAGAACTGTCTTTATTCTTTCCACTGTTGACTCTAAGGTTAAGGTAAAATTTTCTGAAGTAGTATTTGTAACTAATATATATGTTGGACAAACAATATAGCACAGTGAAACAAAAATTAATTTAGTCAGGAGATCTAGGTTTATGTCACTTACAGGTTAAGTGGTTAAAAGCCACCTATTTGCCAACTGCGTATGTGTGGGCAAACTGCTTTGAGAATGAAATGAGATAACATCTGTGAATTCATTTTGTACGTATAAAGTGGTAAAAGTGGTAATGCCAATGTAAGTTAGTGTCCTGTTATTTGAATTTCTTTTCAGCCGATTTGTTTTCAAGTTTCTTTTTTGGCTTCACTATTTAGCTGACTTATTTTGAAAACAATTTTAATTAAGAACTAATTGAAACAACATCAGGAAACTATGACACATCAATAACTTAAAAATCATTGATGAAGTGCTGTTGACTTTAAAAGGTAAGTACAAACAGCTGCAAAAGACAAAACTATTACACATACACCTGTCTGAAAGAAAACAAAAGACGAAAGAAACTGTACATCTTTTTGAACAACACAGTAATGTTACAGAAGTTAAGAAGAAAGGTGGGTTCCTGCTTCGCTAATTAGATGCTAGAAGTTACTGAGTCTACACAGCTTTACTACACATGAAATCTAAATTGTCACATCAACTAAAGCCGAGGTTACTGCATTTCTCTATTCTTTCGTGCTTGTACCTGCTATTTTGGGTTTGCAACTCATTCCTAATTCTTTCCTTTAACAGCGTTATTTCATGACAATGATGTGGAAGAAAAATTTACAACACTATTTTTAAAGTTTTTCCTTTCTAAAAATGTCTTCCATTATTGTTTTTTCCAAATGACATTAAGCTGCATTATCTTGAACTACTGGGAACCTGCTTAGATTGCCCTTCCTTGTAGACAATTTACCGATTCCTTCTCACTTCATTCAGAAATCCCAAACAGAATAAAACAAAACAAAACAAAAGAAATTCTGAAACTCTTGTAGTTTCTTTCTCTCCTTTTCAACTCCCCCTTGATTTGTGGATGAACTTTGGATATGTTTTTCTTTGATAAGCAAGCTATATTACGGTATTGTCTCTGCACCACAGTGTTTGGATGTATTTTAATTTAGAAATGTAACATCTGGCAGAAACCTGCGTCAGATCATGACAGGTTATGGAAATGCACTGATTCTCAACTGGGCAAGATTTTTGAGCCCCAGGGGCATTCAGCGACGTTTAGAGATTGGCTGTCACAACTGAGAGGTATTCCTGGAATCTGATGGGCTGAAGGCCAGGCATACTACTGCACATCCTACAATGCAAAGACAGCCTCCTACAATAAAGAATTATTTGGTGCCAAATTTGCAAAGGGTCTGGTTAAGAAACCTTGTGACAGTGACACAAGAATTGAAGAGGAAAATTCTTGTTTGGGAAGAACCTGATTTCCATTGCTCACGAAAGTGAATCTTTTCATGACCTCAGTTTCAGTTTCCTTGCTTGAAAACAAAATGGCCGGAAAAGGCCTCGGGTGTCTCTTCTGATTCTCATACTCTATACATAATTAGTAAAATGGATACTCAGTTTGGGAAAGAGGAAAAAAGGCATTTGACTTTATAAGAAGTTTGACTTTAGCTTGGATCTTACAAACTGGCTGCCTGCTTAACTGGAATCGTACATATAAAATTCACTGAATCTCTTTAACAGCGTGGCAACATTTTAAATTAAGCAAGTCACCATCACGTCCTAGTCCTCAGCGAGCAGGTGGCGCTCAAAGCTAACAAAGTAAGCCATGTACTTCATTTTTGGCAATGTACCTCATTTTTACCACGGCTTGACTAGCAGGGATTGTTCAATTCCGACTCTGTGTGTATTTATACATAATTATATAATGTACATATATATATATAAAAAAAAAACACAATCAATAGATAGCCTTTGCTTATTTCTAAACTATGGTCAAAAATATAAAGGAATGCTTAGGATAAGCTGAAGTTTAATTTTAAAGAAAGTACCATCATAACCGTCAATAGCATCCTGCCAACAAACTGCTTTAAAGAAGTAATTTTCTTAATCATACCTTCAAGTGAGTTGGTGAATTTTGAAATGAGAAATGTTGGAATAGTAAACAGGGGTAAGCTTCAAGACCATCATATACACAACTCTCATTGCAAATTTCTAGCAAGCACATTTCTTGTTATATGCGGACGGACAATCAAGTGACAAAGACAGCTAAAAGCTGGAAAAAATTATCATTAAACTCCTGCGACGTCAGCTCCTTTGCCAGTATTATCTAATGCAATTACTATGTGAACATGTAAGCAAACTGATATTTACATAAACCGGCCAGGAAAAAGCCCATCATTTGCAGTCATCAAAGTTACATTCACAACAATAGGAAGAGGAACAAATAAAGAGAATGCTAAAATTAAGAAAATACGACGTGAAAATCAGAAGTTAATCCAAGAGCAGATTCTCAGGGAGTGCTGGGCGGGAAGGATGAAATTCAAGCAATAAACAATCCTTGCAAAACTAAGCAAGAAAAAGCAAAAATATATATTGAGACCTGAAAAATGGGTTGTGGCCCGTGGTCACAAAAGAATGTTATGCACAAACTCTATAGGGATAAATTTTGAAATCAACGACATGGTCAACTTGTACAGAAATTTTAATTTTTCCCAAACAATCTTGAAAAAGAACACCCAATGGTATTTGGCTTAGTTTCCCTGGGAGTTTTTTCAACTTGTGAAGAAACAGGCAACTTGGGTGTATGTGGTGTTTCAGAGAGAGGTGCACACAGATACCAGAAACCTGAAGTAAAGATAGAAGACACAGAAGAAGAGATTAAGAAATTTAAACTCTTTTCTTCAATTTTCAAAGAGGAAAAAAGTACTTCTCAACGCATTTTACAAAGGTCAACAGCATATAAGCAACAAAGCCTCATCAAGATGGTCCAACCCTCTCCTCAACACAAATGCAAAACTCCAGTAGTAAAGAATATAGTTTATATTGGCAATGCAAGAATACTCCATTCGCAGGATACGCTACTTTAATTCATCATTGAAAAAGTATTTAATAAAATACAGCATTCATTTTTCAATCTTTTAAAAACCTAAGTAAAATAGAAATAGAGGATTCTTATTTTCTATCAATCTAATTCTACCCTATCGTTAAGCTTACAGTGAAATACTACAGCCATCTCCACTGAAAATAGGAATAAGGTAAGGGCACCACGGCTCCTCATCGTTACTACTATATGTATTTTCCCACTATGTATGACAACTGCGAGTATTAATACAGAGTTTTTATGAGTCAATAAGGGAAATAAAATTAAAAAGGAAATTTAAAAAGCTAATGATCAATGATCAACTTCATTGATGATTTAAAAAAGTGCACATCAACATAGTGTAATATTATCCAGCTATTAGGTTGACAATGTAAAAAATCCTAATACCGTTCATTAGAAAGGGTGTGGAACAGAGATCACTCTACCCACCATCAGTGGGAAAATACTGACACATGCTTTACCAAGAGTACCTTGGAAAAGGTCTATCATAATTTGATAGGGGGATACTCACCACTATACTAATGAGGAGCATAATTTAAAATTGTTATGAAGTGGCAAAGCACTTCCACCCAGCAATGCCACTTACAGCAATTCATCTCAAGGAATTAATAGTACAAGTGTGCCAAGATTAATTTACACAACGACATTCACAGCATTTTTTTTTTCTTTTTTTTTTTTTTTTTGAGACTGAGTCTCCCTTTCTTGCCTAGGCTGGAATGCAGTGGCACCATCTCAGCTCACTGCAACCTGCTTCCCAGGTTCAAATGATTCTCCTGCCTCAGCCTCCCGAGTAGCTGGGATTACAAGTGCACGCCACCATGCCTGGCTAATTTTTCGTATTTTTAGTACCGATGGGGTTTCACCATGTTAATCAGGCTGTTCTCGAAATCCTGACCTCCAGTGATCTGCCCACCTCAGTCTCCCAAAGTGTTGGGAATACAGGCGTGAACCACGGCGCCCAGCCCATGATAGTTTCAATACTGAAAAAGTATTCATCATAAGGGAATTCAGTAAAACAACAGCATAATTTTTAACATGATATACTGAAAGTTATCTTCAGAATAATACCCACATTAACTGAAAGCTGCAAGTTGTAAAATAGTATTAAGCAGTACTATGTGACTTTTGTAAAAGTTGGCCTATCTATATGCAATCGCAATACACGCACAAAAATAAGCTGGAAGGGCATTCATGCATCAAAATTTAACTGTGGTTTTATGTGTTGGTATTAAGATGGACTGCTATTTTCTTACTGTGATTGTTTTCAAATGAGTAAATATACTACTTTTATAATCAGGAAAAAAACCTAATGAAACTGTAAGCATTTCTTCCCTTTACCTCTAAAAATGAAAAGTATTATTGTAAATAATTGTAACTTATAAATCAAGGTGACTTTTTATTAGCATGGATAACATGTTGCACACTTATGACACATAATAGTTGCTTATATATATTTAATGTTTATACATGGTAATATAAACCGTGTGTAAAACTCCTTTTATCTCTAAAAATGAAAAGACAGAATTATCAATGCAGACACACACACACAGAGCATGTAACACGTGTGTTTGACTCAGTGTTTGGTCAGCGTATTCAGAGCCACATCTGTGACGGCGCTCAACGAACGCTGGGCATTTACCAAACTCGCAGGAATGCACACCCAACATTATCTACCAATTGGACATTTTGTCAAAGATTCCTGGTTTATCTAGAAGGGAAAAATTGTGCCTGGAGTTTAAAAATTCTAAAATTCTCAACGGTAACTACTGAAGCCAACCTCTTGCCACAAAGATAGCGTCGAGTGAGCTTTTGTGCCTGTCGCCGCCGCAGGAGGGAGCCGCCATCAGCAAGTCCCCAGCAGCCGCTAGCCGCGAAAGGACCAGAGGCACTTCCCACCCAGCCCCCTCAGCTAGTGGGCCATGCCTTCAGGCCCCCACAAACCCCACCAACCCACCCCACCCAGTACAAGCACACTCAGGCCCCCACAAACCCCACCAACCCACCCCACCCAGTACAAGCACCAGGAGGGAACCACTTCCTGAAGAAGTTCCGGCCCTCCCAATTGAAGGGAGCCAAGTCCCTCAGCAGGCCCGCGGCCATCTTGCAGAGCCACCGGGAGAGCGTCAGAAATGAAGTTGGCGGGGTGGGGGCGCATGGGAGTGGGGGAGGGGGAAAGGGCGCCTAGGAGTGGAGGTGGGGACGCGTGGGGGTGGGGAACCCACACCCCAAATCGCTACCAGGAGAGAACCTGGGGCAGGAAATGGGTTCTGCACGAAGGCTGTGGCCCTTGCAAGCGAACTGTGAGGCAGCGCGTCCTGGGGACCCACGCCATGCTCGCTGTCCCGCCACTTCTGTGCCTGCCTCTCTCTGTGTGTGGGCCGCACTGCTGCCAGGCCGCCTCGCCCCACCCTGCGGGTCACGGCTCCTAATGCGTCCAGGCGGGTGGCCCCGAAACAGGAAAACCGAGGATAAGGCGCAGCCTGGTTTCACCCACCGGTGAAAACCCCACAGGCCTCGCCCCTCAGGTCTTTCCTTCAACTCACCATGATGGCGGCAGGCAGCAGCTCCCCACAGGCTCAAGGAGGAACAGAGGCTGTGTTTCACCCACCACTTCTGGGTCCGCTGGTGAAGTCCGCTGGAACCCGCTGTGGGGCTTCGAGTGGTCAAAGGAGCCAAAGGCGAAGGTGTAAGGAAAACCAAGGGCGGGTGAACCCTCGGAGGTAGAACCGCCAGGCTGAGGCGCGCAGGCCGACTGAGGCGTGGACCGGGGGCCTCTGGGAGGTGGCTCCTGTGCCGGGTATCGGGGCGCGTGGTATCGGCCTCAGCCAATGGGTGGCAGCGCTCACGCCCCCTGGAGGGTGGAGGCCTGCGGGGGATGACGGCGTCCCCCACGCTGTGGGTGGGTAGAGGACGCAGGGTACGCAGTGCGTGTGTGCTGGTCCCAGGCAGGCACCGCCCTCACGTAGACCGACAGGCACACGCATCGCCTCCAAAACACCCTTGAAATAAGTATGCATACTGAAATATATGGTGTAGTTTTAAAAAACGAGAATGTGTCTGGGCTGTAGTTTCAAAATGGCTTCTGGAATGCACAGGTTTAGCACAATCACTGTTAGCGTCACACCCACCCCAAAATCTTTTAAAGTACCTACAGAAATAAATAGTAGCAAGTCTGTGGAAAAGGGAGGGAGACATCAACAGGCCAGAAACTTGGACTCCTTTCTGTCAAGTTTGAGATACAAGGGATTGGATGGGAGGAAATGCCAGTTTTGACATTCAGGGTGTTCGTTCTTTCAAGAAGTAGTTACTGAGTGCTTGTGATTACCAGCTACTGCAGATGCAGGAGTGAACAGAATAAAATAGTATCTCTTTGCTCAGGGATTTTACATTTTAATGGGAGAATTCACCTTCTAGGACTTACAGGAAGACGCTAGGCCTGCCTAGAGACTTATAGAACATTCTCAAGATCAGAGCAAGGGCCTAGAGCGGGAGCAAGCTGTGGGGCAGGTGGTGGAGCCAATCACATAACTTTGGGGACCACTCCAGCACCCTGTTATACACACAGGGCTAAGTGGCTATGACCTTTATCCTCAAACTTCACTTCTGTACTGACGGAAAGAATTAAAATGTGACGTTTTGAACTGGCAAAATGCTGGACTTCTATAACGTGGGAAGTGTCTCACTACTGACATCTAGTAATGCGGGATAAAAAACAAAAAATAATAACGTTTTGTTTCCAATAGGCAGATAAACCCATAAAAAAAAAAGGAGGGAAATTCCAAGTACCAAAAATAAACTGAAAACCAGAGCAATGAATTGTTCAACTGATTCTTCTCTTGCCCTGGATATGGGGGCTGGGTTGTACGGCAGCCAGTCATACTGGTTTGCCCAGGACTTACTGGTTTTAGCACTGAGAAACTCCTGTGTCCCTAAGGAAACCAGAAGGATTGGTCCTCCTAGGTGTGGGCAAAATGTTACTCTCTCTAACTTGAGTTCTGGATGTTTAGGGGCAGGAGGTTAAGGGCTGAAGGTGGGAGCTGGAGCTGAGTACTCTGCGAAAAGCCGTTGTCCCTAAAATCCTTAGGAAAAGGATAGAGTGGGGAAAATGTAAATCATCACCCATGAACGAGCAGATGAGGAAGCCTGCCCCATCTCTGGATGAAGAAAATACGTATTTAACTCTCATTAAATTTTGAAACCCTAGACCTGCATTTCATCAAAGTTTGGGGTTTAAATCTATAACGTGTTATTGGAATCTGCAAGCCAAGAAATGGGTCCTCCTACACCATCACCCTCTCTCCTGCCTAAAGAGGTCCTAGACATGGGGCATCTAGAATGCCTGGCAGAAGCAAACGTAAAGCCGACTTGGATGAATCCTTCTACAACCTAGGCTGAAAGAAAGTGATCCTTTAAGGACACGCTCACAGTAAAAATTTGTAGAACACTACTTACCTTGAATAAGAATGGCATACAAACAAGAAAGTTAAAACTTACAGAAGAAGCTTCTCAGTAGCAATAGAAACTAGAAGATAACAGTAATATGCTCACGTGTGTACGCGTTTTTTTGGTGTGTTTTTTTTGTTTTCTTTTTCTCACGTTGTTTTTTTCCTCAACTTATTTGGAGTAATGCAGTCTATATTTTTAAGTGACTGTTGTACTATTTTAAAATGTAAACTTAAAATATAAAGCTAATACATAGCTTTACTCTCCTCTTGAATAATACAAAGGCTTTCAGGATGTTTTAGCTCTAGACACCCTCCCCTCTCTCAGTTTATATGTTATTCACTATTTTAGCTCTATCCTGGTTTCGTCATATAAATTAGACATCGTTTTTTAGACGCATCCACATATGTAATAACATTTTGCTTACCATTCCTTTGCATATGTCAGATCTGCCTTCTGAATCATTTTCCTTATGCCTGTAGCAAATTCCTTATAATTTCCTTGTGTGACAGTGTGATGTGGTAAACCCTTGGGTTTTTTTCTACCTAAAATATTTTGATTTTTCCCTGTTGTTTCATAATTCTACTGAATACATAATTCTAGGTCTAAAAGTATTTTCCCTCTCAGAATATTGAGCATATTACTCTGTTATCTTCTAGTTTCTATTGCAGCTGAGAAATCTGCTGCCAGTCTTTTTGCTGTGTAAGATCAGTTTTTCTTTGGTGTTCTGAACTTTCACAATGATGTAAGTAGGTGTGGAGTTTTAAAAAATGTCTCCTGCTTAGGAGTTTTAACGTTTTCTGGATTTGTGTGTTAGTTCTTAACAGTTCTGAACAGTTTCACCCATTTTCTTGTTAAAGGTTAGCTGGTCAAGGGATCAAACATTATTTGTATTTTATATTTCATAAGTGATTCTTAGAATTTACTTTTCTTTAGATCATGAATTTTTCAAAGGCTGGTGCTGTTTTCTTGAAATCTTATGAAATCTCTTAAAAAACTTTTAGGATCAAAACTGATTGTATCCATTTCAATGTGTTAAGTAAGATTAGTGGCGTAATTTGTATCAGCTCAGAAATAAATCTCTATATTTCTTTCTTATACGTTGGGGGAGAAGATGTATACATGCTGGTGTCTTTGAACACCTCTGCCAGTTCTTCTGTGCTCCTAAAGCACAGTTGGGAAACACTGGATTGGCAGAACTCTATAGAGCTTTAGGTATGCAAAGTTAGGCCCAAGGGACTAAAGAGTAGAGTTTCAAATTGTTCTGCCTAATAAATGAGAATAATCAAATTACAAGGGGAGAAACCAAGCAAGGGGGTGGGGGGGAGAAGTGGAAGTCCTGGAAGCTGGAGAAAAGAAGTAACCTTGCAGGTGGGCTTATTTGCTCACACCTGTAATTCTCACACTTTGGGAGGCTGAGCCCGATGGATTGCCTAAGTTCAGGAGTTTGAGACCAGTCTGGGGAACATGGGAAAACCCTGTCTCTACCAAAAATACCAAAAATTAGCTGGGTGTGGCAGTGTGCACCTGTGGTCCCTGCTCCTCAGGAGGCTGAGGTGGGAGGATCATTTGAGTCTGGGAGGTGGCGGTTGCAGTGAGCCAAGATTGCCCCCACTGCATTCCAGCCTGGGTGACACAGTGAGACTCCTTCTCAGAAAAATGAAATTAAAATAACCTTGCAAAGAGACAAGAAGTTGGATCCTGCAGTGAAAGCTATCTGAGTATATTAGAAACTTAAAAAATTTGTGTGTCCATGCCTCACCCCAAACCAATTAAATCAGCTGAGGGCAGGGCTCAGAAGTCAATATTTTTTTTTTAAGGAAATGTTTCTCTTGTTACTCCAATATGGAGCCAAATCTGAAAATTGGTGCTATTGGTGCTATGGAGGCTTGCTACTCAGTGTATGATCCTCAGGTCAGCAACTTCACATCACGTGGGTGCTGTAGAATCTCAGGTCCCATGCCAAACCTACCGAATCAGAATCTGCGTTTTAACAAGATCTCCAAATGGCCCATGGGCACACTGACGGTCGAGAAACATTGCCATAGAGAGCGCTTGTCATAAACAAGTTGCACCCCTCTGGATTTGAGAATGCTTCACCTTATGAATAAATAGTCTTATTTTCTCAGCCTGTCTTGCAGCTACATCTTGGGCAGGTAACCTACAAACATCAGTGAGATGCACCCATCCCAAATTTTTAACAGGGGACTACTGATGCTGTAAAGAAGGGAATGCAGAGAATACTTTCTGGAGAAGAGTATCAACAGCAGCAGCAGCAGCCGTGGTATCGGTTAGAGCGGCAATGGCCACTACTGTCAGTTGTGCAAGCCATGATGTAACTCAGTGCCCAGTGGTGACAGCTGAGGTGTCTTCACTGGACAAGTTCTGCGGCATGGTTTTGTGTGTCATTCCTGGAGACAGCCTGGCTCTTTGGTTCATTTTGAGATTCTGTGAGCTAGTTATCCAATACATTTTAATAAGTTGTTTTCCTGTTTAAACCAGCCAAAACTTCTGTGACTATTGCTTGCAACAAGGCATCTTGACTATATTAGGTGATGAGTGAGGTTAGCCAAACTGCTTTTAAAAAGAAGGTTAACAGCTTTGAGATTTATGACTCTTTACTGTGATTATGTAGCATACTGTCCTGCCATTGTGTCCAACCTTTACCAAGCTTCCAGTACACACACAAATGCCTTATGTCAGTGGTATTTTGTGAGGAGTGTCGAGGACACTGTCCATTGCAACATGGGTCAGGGACGGCATGCTGATTCACAGCAAGATGATACGTAGATGAAATAATTCGGCAGAAACAGTAGCTTACAGCCAAAAGTGACCTGGAAAAGCAAAAATCGTAAGCTCAGTATGCCCAGCAAGATAGAAAGAACTATGTGCTATTCCCATTGCATGTTAGCAGATGTTTAAACCAATTCCATTTAAATCTCAGGGTATGGTGCCTCATCTTCTATTGGGCCTGTATTCATGGGGTCCAGCATGGCAACACACATCTCATGTACACTTGTGCATACTTACAGATATGTCTATCAACTGAGCAACATTGGCTTAAGCCCTGCTTATTCACCTTTAACCCTACTACCTGCAATAATAGTTTATTCAGTCAAAACTTAAATCCCCTAAGCAGATTGTCTGCATTTTGGGATTGGTCTGAAGCAAACTTACATAATCTTCGTGATGGCCTCTTGATACTAAATATTAAATATTTAACTGAAAAATTATTGATTTGTTAAAAGTAATAATATTGACACAAGGCACTGATACTGATATGGTACATACTATGTACCAGGCATTATTGTAATCATTTTACTTCTAGTTCATCTAATCCTCATAACAATACTAGGTGCTATTATTATCTCAATTTTACGGAGAAGGACGTAGAGGTACACAGAGGTTGGATAACTTGCCTGAGATCATAGTTGGTAGGCATCAGAGCTGTGATTTAAACCCAGTCAGACATTAAAATCTGAGTTCTCAACCATTATGCTATATTAGCAAACTGCATGGAGGAAGAAAGCGGTAATATAGTGGGACAAATTTATGTATTAAATCTCTTGTTCCCGTGAGAGTAGCTAAACAAAGAAGCAGAACCACAAATCTAAGCCCTAAACAACACTATGGTGTGAATGTTTGCCCCCACTCAACCCTTCACCTGTACATACGTTGAAACTCTAGTCCCTGAGGTGATGGTATTAGGAAGTGGAGCCTTTGGGAGATGAATTAGGTCATAAGGGCAGAGCTTTCGTGAATGAGCGATGGTATTAGGAAGTGAAGCCTTTGGGAGATGAATTAGGTCATGAGGGCAGAGCTTTGGTGAATGGGATTGATGCCCTTATAAAAGAGGACTCAGGGAGCTTAGTTACTCCTTCTACCATGAAAGAATACAGCAAGAAGTTGGCAGTCTGCACCCCAGAAAAGTGTCCTCACCAGAACCTCACCATGCTGACACCCTGGTCTTGGACTTGCCAGTCTCCGAAACTGTGAGATACAAATTTCTGTTGTTTATTAGCCACCCAGGTTCAGATATTTTTATTGTAACAGCCTGAATAGATTAAGAAAGGTAGTACTGGGAGAGGGGTGCTGCTATAATAAATGCCTAAAACTATGGAATCAGTTTTGGAAATGGGTAAAGGGTAGAGGCTGGAAGAGTTTTGACACGTATCCTGGAAAAATCCTACACTGCTGTGAACAGACCAGGCCATAAAGGGCGATTCTGATGAGGGCTCAGAAGGAGAAAAGGAGAGCTGTAGAGAAAGCTTGACTCTTCTTAGCGAGTACCTAAGTAGTTGTGAACAGACTTCGTAGAAATACAGACAGTAAAGACCATTCTGACATGAGGAACATGTTACTGGAAACTAGAGGAAAGACAATCCTTGTTACAAAGTAGCAACAAACTTGGATAAATCATGTTCACGTACTATTGTTTTGTGGAGTATTGCTTTTATTATAGCAGCCTGAACAGATAATACATCTATCTACACTAATGAATTGCTCCAAAACAATTGGCCCTTGAGGAGACTATCTGCTTAACAAAAGTGAAATTTCCACATTTCCTTCTGAATTTTGCCTGTTAACAAATCTTTCAGTACTTTTTTCAAATGTTGGAATCAATCTTATCTCTACAGGACTGACTCCCTACTCACACACATACTTCTCCCAGTTGCTTTGAAACTGCTTTTTCTGCATCAGGAGGCATCACCACTGAGCAAACTCTTGAAGATCACAAGTTGAACACTTGTGGAGGAAGCGGAGAGAAAAAGCTGGTATAACTCACTCTTCTTCCTTTCCTCGTCCCTAATCATGCTAACCTTCATTTCCATAGTTTTATTCTTTCTATGTTAATCTTTTGTTTCTTATCCATTTTTGACAATACGAGTAATAGACAATATATGTCCCTTTCTTTAAAATACTAAAAACATTAAGGTAGGCTTAAGTTACCTTTTGACCACCAGCTCTACATCCCAGATCCATTCCCAGAGATTGGTAGTTTGGTGTAAATCCTTTCAGATATTTTTCTATATGTTTCCTTTTATACACTTATACACAACATTTGATATTTGAACGTACAGAACATATTTACTAACATAAAATATGTGGTATTTTTATTATACTTGTAATAGAGAAATTATATTCATATAATAAGTAATATGTATATATATATACACATAGTGTAGAAAATATATGCTTACACTATATAGTTATACTTAAAGGGTATATAGAGGGAATATATATTATTTTGGGGTATATGTTCTCGAACAAAAATGCTATTAAAATGTATGTAACTTGATTTTTTTTCCTCCAGGAACATGACTCAGAAATATCTACATTAATAGGTAGATTTTTTTTCTTTTTTAGAAATGGGGTCTTGCTATGTTGCCCAGGCTGGCCTGGAACTCCTGGGTTCAAGTGATCCTCCCACCTCAGCCTATGAGTAGCTGGGACTAGGGGGGCACACCATCACACCCAGTTACTCAGAAATTTGTAATGTCAGCATATATATCTACTTAATTCCTTTTAACTTTGGCATAATTTTACATAATATGGATATGCCACCGTTATTAGCCATTCCCTGGTCAATGGACATTTAGGTCATTTGTACTTTGTCATGGTTATTAATAATATACAATGAACCTCTCTCATTGGAGCCAAATGAGTATTTGTTTTTTCTGGGGTGAACACCAAGAGATATATCTGTCGGTTCATGGATATGCACATTTCAGATTTTAATAGATATCAGAAAATTGCCCTTTAAAGTGCTGTGCCAGTATGTACGAATTTACACTCCCACCATTTGTTAGTTAGAGTCTTCATTTGTCTATTCGCTTTCCAATATTGATATCACTACTCTTTAATTTGCCAACCTGATGGTCAAGAAGTGGCATCTCATTTTCATTTTACTTTGGTTTTCCCTGATTGCTCATGGAGTTAAACTTTTTTCTACTGTTTGTTGACTGTTTGGATTCCTCATCGTTGAAAGACCTGTTCATAGCCTCTGGTCATTTTTCATTTGAGTTGCTTGTCTTTATCATATTGTTTTGTGGTAATCTGGCTTCCTTCGTTTTTTTTGTTTTTTTGTTTTGTTTTGTTTTTCTTTATTCAGACAGAGTCTGGCTCTCTTGCCCAGACTGGAGTGCAGTGGCGTGATCTTGGCTCACTGCAACCTCTGCCTCCCAGGTTAAACCAATTCTCCTGCCTCAGCGTCCAGCATAGCTGGGACTATAGGCACACAACACATGCCTGGCTAATTTTTTAAATTTTAGTGGCGATGAGGTTTCACCATATTGGTCAGGCTGGTCTCGAACTCCTGACCTCAGGTGATCCACCCTCCTCAGCCTCCCAAAGTGCTGGGATTACCGGCATGAGCCACCACACCCAGCCACCTTCCTTCTTTATCTTCCTTCTCAGTCCTTCAGGCAAAGGTGCAGTGGTATTGGTGCCTCTTTGAAGTTCCACTTCAGTGTAATGAACTACAGTTACATTTATTTCCAAGAATTTCTTTTCCTAAACTGGAGAAATTTAAGCCATGAATCAGAGAGAAAGGGAAATCTCTGGTGTAAACATTAACCACTAACCTTTCAATGTCTTTGAACCCGTCAACTCTGCTGGACCTCTTTCTAAAAAACAGATGAGAGTTGTTACTCGAGTCAGTTAGCCCTTTAGTACTTTCAAACTTTTTTTTCAGGAGCTCAAGGAATTGCCAAAGAGAAGGAGAACTGTTAGCTGTGATTTCTAAAGTGCTTTCCTAAATATTGATTGCATTTTTTAGGCAATGCGACAATCTCAAAGCACTTTGCTAAGGGCAACATTGTGTTGTGGTCTAACAACTGTTAAATTTCTCATCTTGCCCCGATTCCCTTAATTTACAATGAGACTATCTGTAGAGAAATGAGGTGAGACATCAGGTGAGTAAATACACATTAACAGGGGCAGCATTCACAGATTCTCAGGAACGGTTCTGACAACAACTTGATTAATGCAAAACTAAATTAATCTCTGATCACCATAAAAAACGAGAAGCTGAAATGTTTCTTTTTTTCTCATGAAGGATTTTTTTTTTTTCTGTGACTTATGTGGAATTGACTGAAAAAAAAAAAAAGTCCACAATTTCAAAACCTTTTGGCAAAAACTCTGTGTACCTATAGCTAGCATTTCAGCCAGCATGAGCAAGTACGAGGAACTGAAAAGACTCGTACTTGAGAATATAGTCAAAGGAAAACCATGGAATAAAGAAAAACCAGACACAGAGATAATATACATACTTTTTATAAAAAGGAAGGAAGTTGAGGGAAACCTTTTCTGTTATTTCCAATACCTAGTCAGTCAACAAGTTTTATTTTGTTTTGTTTTGTTTTTAAGAGACAGATCTTGTTCTGTCACCTAGGCTGGAGTACAGTGGTGTTGTCATAGCTCACTGCAGTCTCAAATTCCTGGGCTCAAGGGATCCTCCCACCTCAGCCTCCCAAGTACTATGTACTTGGGAGTACTAGTACTATGGGTACTAGTAGCTAGTACTATGGGTGCATGCCACCGTGTCCAGTTAATTTTGTTTTCATTTTTGTATTTTTTGTAGAGATGGGGTCTGATATGGTAAGGCTCTGTGTCCTCACCCAAATCTCATCTTGAATCGTAATCCCCATAATCCCCACATGTCAAGGGAGAGACCAGGTGGCGGTAATTGAATCACAGAGGACAGTTTCCCCCATACTGTTCTAATGATAATGAGTTATCATGAGATCTGATGGTTTTATAAGGGTTTCTTCCCCCTTCCCTTGGCACTTTTTCCTGCTACCTTGTGAATAAGGTGCCTTGCCTCCCCTTCACCTTCCACCATGATTGTAAGTTTCCTGAGGCCTCTCCGGGCATGCTGAACTGTGAGTCAATTAGAGCATTTTTCCTTTATGAGTTACACAGTCTTGGGCAGTTATTTATAGCCGTATGAAAATGGCCTAATACAGTAAGTTGGTACGACCGAGAGTGAGGTGCTGCTATAAAGATATCCAAAAATGTGGAAGCAACTTTGGAACTGGGTAACAGGTGGATGTTGGAACAGTTTGGAGGGCTCAGAAGAAGACAAGAAAATGAGAGAAAGTTTGGAACTTCCTAGAGACTTCTTGAATGTCTTTCACCAAAATGCTGATAGTGATATAGGCAATGAAGTCCAGGCTGATGTGGTCTCAGATGGAGATGAGGAACTTGTTGGGAAGCAGAGTAAAGGTGACTATTGCTATAATTTAGCAAAGAGACTGGGAGTATTTTGCACCTACCCTAGAGATCTGTGGAACTTTGAACTTGAAGGAGAAGATTTAGGGTATCTGGTGGAAGAAATTTCTCCGCAGCAATGTGTTCAAGAATTGACTTGGATGCTCCTAAAAGCATTCAGTTTTATGCATTCATAAAGAGATGGTTTGGAATTGGAACTTAGGTTTAAAAGTGAAATGGAGTGTAAAAGTTTGGAAAATTTGTAACCTCATGATGTGATAGAAAAGAAAGAAAAACCCATTTTCTGTTGAGAAATTTGAGCTGGCTTCAGAAAGTTGCATAAGTAACGAGGAGCCAAATGATAGTCACCAAGACAGTGGGGAAGATGTCTCCAGGGCATGTCAGAGAACTTCATAGCAGCCCCTCTTGTTACAGGCCTGGAGGCCTAGCAGGAAAACATGGTTTCATGGGCTGGGCACAGGGCCTTGCTGCTTTGTGCAGTCTTGGGACTTGGTGCCCTGCATCCCAGCCATGGGTAAAAGGGGATAACATAGAGCTCAGGCTATTGCTTCAGAGGCTGCAAACCCCAGGCCTTGGCATCTTCCACGTGCTGTTGAGCCTGTGGGTGCACAGAAGCCAAGAAGTTAGGTTTAGGAACCTCTGCCTAGATTTCAGAGGATGCATGAAAATGCCTGCATGTCCAGGAAGAAGTTTGCTTCAGGGGTGGAGCCCTCATGGAGAACCTCTGCCAGGGCAGTGCAGAAGAGAAATGTGGGGTTGAAGCCCCTCCATGGTCCCCATTGGGGCACTGCCTAGTAGAGGTGTGAGAAGAGAGCCGCTATCCTTCAGACCCCAGAATGGCAGATCCACTGACATCTTGCACTGTGCTCCTGGAAAATACAAAATACACTCAATGCCAGCCTGTGAAAGCAGCCAGGAAGGGGGTTGTACCCTGCAAAGCCACAGGGGTGGAGCTGCCTACGGCCATGGGAACCCATCTCTTGTATCAGCATGATCTAGATATGAGACAGGGAGTCAAAGGAGATCGCTTCAGAGCTTAAGATTTGACTGCCCTGAAGATTTCAGACTTTGCATGGGGTCTGCTGCACCTTCATTTTGGCCAATTTCTCCCATTTGGAATGGGTGTATTTACTCTGTGCCTGTACCCCCATTGTATCTAGGAAGTGACTAACTTGCTTTCGATTTTACAGGCTCATAGGCGAGACTTGCCTTGTCTCAGGTGAGACTTTGAACTTGGACTTTTGGGTTAAATGTTGGAATGAATTAAGACTTTGGGAGACTGTTGGGAAGGCATGATTGGTTTTGAAATGTGAAAAGGACATGTGATTTCGGAGGAGCCAGGGACAGAGTGACATGGTTAGGCTTTGGGTCTCCACCCAAATCTCATCTTGAATTGTAATCCCCATAATCCCCACGTGTTGAGGTAGAGACCAGGTGGAGGTGATTGAAACATGGGGGTCACTTTCCCCCATGCTGTTCTCATAATAGTGAGTGGGTTCTCATGAGATCTGATAGTTTTCTAAGGAACTCTTCCCTCTTCACTTGGCGCTTCTCCTGACTGCTGCCTTGTGAAGGAGGGGCCTTGCTTCCCCTTTGCCTTCTGCCATGGTTGTAAGTTTCCTGAGGCCTCTCCAGCCATGCTGATCCATGGGTAAATTAGACATCCTTCTTTATGAATTACCCAGTCTTGGGCAGTTCCTTATATCGGTATGAAAATTGACTAGCATGGGATCTCAGGTTGGTCTTGAACTCCTGGTCTCAAGCAGTCCTCAACCTTTGCATATCAAAGTGTTAGAACTGTATCCCATCATATCAGGCCAACAAGTTTCTTTAAGTGGATTATCTAACAAATCTCCCTTTCCACTTCACCACTTCCTTTTGGACCATAAGACCATAAGACATTGGTGACCATAAGACATTGGTGAAGTGGAAAGGAAGATTTGTTAGATAATCCACTTAAAGAAACTTGTTGGCCTGATATGATGGGATACAGTTCTAACACTTTGATATGCAAAGGTTGAGGACTGCTTGAGACCAGGAGTTCAAGACCAACCTGAGATCCCATGCTAGTCAATTTTCATACCGATATAAGGAACTGCCCAAGACTGGGTAATTCATAAAGAAGGATGTCTAATTTACCCATGGATCAGCATGGCTGGAGAGGCCTCAGGAAACTTACAACCATGGCAGAAGGCAAAGGGGAAGCAAGGCCCCTCCTTCACAAGGCAGCAGTCAGGAGAAGCGCCAAGTGAAGAGGGAAGAGTTCCTTAGAAAACTATCAGATCTCATGAGAACCCACTCACTATTATGAGAACAGCATGGGGGAAAGTGACCCCCATGTTTCAATCACCTCCACCTGGTCTCTACCTCAACACGTGGGGATTATGGGGATTACAATTCAAGATGAGATTTGGGTGGAGACCCAAAGCCTAACCATGTCACTCTGTCCCTGGCTCCTCCGAAATCACATGTCCTTTTCACATTTCAAAACCAATCATGCCTTCCCAACAGTCTCCCAAAGTCTTAATTCATTCCAACATTTAACCCAAAAGTCCAAGTTCAAAGTCTCACCTGAGACAAGGCAAGTCTCGCCTATGAGCCTGTAAAATCGAAAGCAAGTTAGTCACTTCCTAGATACAATGGGGGTACAGGCACAGAGTAAATACACCCATTCCAAATGGGAGAAATTGGCCAAAATGAAGGTGCAGCAGACCCCATGCAAAGTCTGAAATCTTCAGGGCAGTCAAATCTTAAGCTCTGAAGCGATCTCCTTTGACTCCCTGTCTCATATCTAGATCATGCTGATACAAGAGATGGGTTCCCATGGCCGTAGGCAGCTCCACCCCTGTGGCTTTGCAGGGTACAACCCCCTTCCTGGCTGCTTTCACAGGCTGGCATTGAGTGTATTTTGTATTTTCCAGGAGCACAGTGCAAGATGTCAGTGGATCTGCCATTCTGGGGTCTGAAGGATAGCGGCTCTCTTCTCACACCTCTACTAGGCAGTGCCCCAATGGGGACCATGGAGGGGCTTCAACCCCACATTTCTCTTCTGCACTGCCCTGGCAGAGGTTCTCCATGAGGGCTCCACCCCTGAAGCAAACTTCTTCCTGGACATGCAGGCATTTTCATGCATCCTCTGAAATCTAGGCAGAGGTTCCTAAACCTAACTTCTTGGCTTCTGTGCACCCACAGGCTCAACAGCACGTGGAAGATGCCAAGGCCTGGGGTTTGCAGCCTCTGAAGCAATAGCCTGAGCTCTATGTTATCCCCTTTTACCCATGGCTGGGATGCAGGGCACCAAGTCCCAAGACTGCACAAAGCAGCAAGGCCCTGTGCCCAGCCCATGAAACCATGTTTTCCTGCTAGGCCTCCAGGCCTGTAACAAGAGGGGCTGCTATGAAGTTCTCTGACATGCCCTGGAGACATCTTCCCCACTGTCTTGGTGACTATCATTTGGCTCCTCGTTACTTATGCAACTTTCTGAAGCCAGCTCAAATTTCTCAACAGAAAATGGGTTTTTCTTTCTTTTCTATCACATCATGAGGTTACAAATTTTCCAAACTTTTACACTCCATTTCACTTTTAAACCTAAGTTCCAATTCCAAACCATCTCTTTATGAATGCATAAAACTGAATGCTTTTAGGAGCATCCAAGTCAATTCTTGAACACATTGCTGCGGAGAAATTTCTTCCACCAGATACCCTAAATCTTCTCCTTCAAGTTCAAAGTTCCACAGATCTCTAGGGTAGGTGCAAAATGCTCCCAGTCTCTTTGCTAAATTATAGCAATAGTCACCTTTACTCTGCTTCCCAACAAGTTCCTCATCTCCATCTGAGACCACATCAGCCTGGACTTCATTGCCTATATCACTATCAGCATTTTGGTGAAAGACATTCAAGAAGTCTCTAGGAAGTTCCAAACTTTCTCTCATTTTCTTGTCTTCTTCTGAGCCCTCCAAACTGTTCCAACATCCACCTGTTACCCAGTTCCAAAGTTGCTTCCACATTTTTGGATATCTTTATAGCAGCACCTCACTCTCGGTCGTACCAACTTACTGTATTAGGCCATTTTCATACGGCTATAAATAACTGCCCAAGACTGTGTAACTCATAAAGGAAAAATGCTCTAATTGACTCACAGTTCAGCATGCCCGGAGAGGCCTCAGGAAACTTACAATCATGGTGGAAGGTGAAGGGGAGGCAAGGCACCTTATTCACAAGGTAGCAGGAAAAAGTGCCAAGGGAAGGGGGAAGAAACCCTTATAAAACCATCAGATCTCATGATAACTCATTATCATTAGAACAGTATGGGGGAAACTGTCCCCTGTGATTCAATTACCGCCACCTGGTCTCTCCCTTGACATGTGGGGATTATGGGGATTACGATTCAAGATGAGATTTGGGTGAGGACACAGAGCCTTACCATATCAGACCCCATCTCTACAAAAAATACAAAAATGAAAACAAAATTAACTGGACACGGTGGCATGCACCCATAGTACTAGCTACTAGTACCCATAGTACTAGTACTCCCAAGTACATAGTACTTGGGAGGCTGAGGTGGGAGGATCCCTTGAGCCCAGGAATTTGAGACTGCAGTGAGCTATGACAACACCACTGTACTCCAGCCTAGGTGACAGAACAAGATCTGTCTCTTAAAAACAAAACAAAACAAAATAAAACTTGTTGACTGACTAGGTATTGGAAATAACAGAAAAGGTTTCCCTCAACTTCCTTCCTTTTTATAAAAAGTATGTATATTATCTCTGTGTCTGGTTTTTCTTTATTCCATGGTTTTCCTTTGACTATATTCTCAAGTACGAGTCTTTTCAGTTCCTCGTACTTGCTCATGCTGGCTGAAATGCTAGCTATAGGTACACAGAGTTTTTGCCAAAAGGTTTTGAAATTGTGGACTTTTTTTTTTTTTCAGTCAATTCCACATAAGTCACAGAAAAAAAAAAAATCCTTCATGAGAAAAAAAGAAACATTTCAGCTTCTCGTTTTTTATGGTGATCAGAGATTAATTTAGTTTTGCATTAATCAAGTTGTTGTCAGAACCGTTCCTGAGAATCTGTGAATGCTGCCCCTGTTAATGTGTATTTACTCACCTGATGTCTCACCTCATTTCTCTACAGATAGTCTCATTGTAAATTAAGGGAATCGGGGCAAGATGAGAAATTTAACAGTTGTTAGACCACAACACAATGTTGCCCTTAGCAAAGTGCTTTGAGATTGTCGCATTGCCTAAAAAATGCAATCAATATTTAGGAAAGCACTTTAGAAATCACAGCTAACAGTTCTCCTTCTCTTTGGCAATTCCTTGAGCTCCTGAAAAAAAAGTTTGAAAGTACTAAAGGGCTAACTGACTCGAGTAACAACTCTCATCTGTTTTTTAGAAAGAGGTCCAGCAGAGTTGACGGGTTCAAAGACATTGAAAGGTTAGTGGTTAATGTTTACACCAGAGATTTCCCTTTCTCTCTGATTCATGGCTTAAATTTCTCCAGTTTAGGAAAAGAAATTCTTGGAAATAAATGTAACTGTAGTTCATTACACTGAAGTGGAACTTCAAAGAGGCACCAATACCACTGCACCTTTGCCTGAAGGACTGAGAAGGAAGATAAAGAAGGAAGGTGGCTGGGTGTGGTGGCTCATGCCGGTAATTCCAGCACTTTGGGAGGCTGAGGAGGGTGGATCACCTGAGGTCAGGAGTTCGAGACCAGCCTGACCAATATGGTGAAACCTCATCGCCACTAAAATTTAAAAAATTAGCCAGGCATGTGTTGTGTGCCTATAGTCCCAGCTATGCTGGACGCTGAGGCAGGAGAATTGGTTTAACCTGGGAGGCAGAGGTTGCAGTGAGCCAAGATCACGCCACTGCACTCCAGTCTGGGCAAGAGAGCCAGACTCTGTCTGAATAAAGAAAAACAAAACAAAACAAAAAAACAAAAAAAACGAAGGAAGCCAGATTACCACAAAACAATATGATAAAGACAAGCAACTCAAATGAAAAATGACCAGAGGCTATGAACAGGTCTTTCAACGATGAGGAATCCAAACAGTCAACAAACAGTAGAAAAAAGTTTAACTCCATGAGCAATCAGGGAAAACCAAAGTAAAATGAAAATGAGATGCCACTTCTTGACCATCAGGTTGGCAAATTAAAGAGTAGTGATATCAATATTGGAAAGCGAATAGACAAATGAAGACTCTAACTAACAAATGGTGGGAGTGTAAATTCGTACATACTGGCACAGCACTTTAAAGGGCAATTTTCTGATATCTATTAAAATCTGAAATGTGCATATCCATGAACCGACAGATATATCTCTTGGTGTTCACCCCAGAAAAAACAAATACTCATTTGGCTCCAATGAGAGAGGTTCATTGTATATTATTAATAACCATGACAAAGTACAAATGACCTAAATGTCCATTGACCAGGGAATGGCTAATAACGGTGGCATATCCATATTATGTAAAATTATGCCAAAGTTAAAAGGAATTAAGTAGATATATATGCTGACATTACAAATTTCTGAGTAACTGGGTGTGATGGTGTGCCCCCCTAGTCCCAGCTACTCATAGGCTGAGGTGGGAGGATCACTTGAACCCAGGAGTTCCAGGCCAGCCTGGGCAACATAGCAAGACCCCATTTCTAAAAAAGAAAAAAAATCTACCTATTAATGTAGATATTTCTGAGTCATGTTCCTGGAGGAAAAAAAATCAAGTTACATACATTTTAATAGCATTTTTGTTCGAGAACATATACCCCAAAATAATATATATTCCCTCTATATACCCTTTAAGTATAAATATATAGTGTAAGCATATATTTTCTACACTATGTGTATATATATATACATATTACTTATTATATGAATATAATTTCTCTATTACAAGTATAATAAAAATACCACATATTTTATGTTAGTAAATATGTTCTGTACGTTCAAATATCAAATGTTGTGTATAAGTGTATAAAAGGAAACATATAGAAAAATATCTGAAAGGATTTACACCAAACTACCAATCTCTGGGAATGGATCTGGGATGTAGAGCTGGTGATCAAAAGGTAACTTAAGCCTACCTTAATGTTTTTAGTATTTTAAAGAAAGGGACATATATTGTCTATTACTCGTATTGTCAAAAATGGATAAGAAACAAAAGATTAACATAGAAAGAATAAAACTATGGAAATGAAGGTTAGCATGATTAGGGACGAGGAAAGGAAGAAGAGTGAGTTATACCAGCTTTTTCTCTCCGCTTCCTCCACAAGTGTTCAACTTGTGATCTTCAAGAGTTTGCTCAGTGGTGATGCCTCCTGATGCAGAAAAAGCAGTTTCAAAGCAACTGGGAGAAGTATGTGTGTGAGTAGGGAGTCAGTCCTGTAGAGATAAGATTGATTCCAACATTTGAAAAAAGTACTGAAAGATTTGTTAACAGGCAAAATTCAGAAGGAAATGTGGAAATTTCACTTTTGTTAAGCAGATAGTCTCCTCAAGGGCCAATTGTTTTGGAGCAATTCATTAGTGTAGATAGATGTATTATCTGTTCAGGCTGCTATAATAAAAGCAATACTCCACAAAACAATAGTACGTGAACATGATTTATCCAAGTTTGTTGCTACTTTGTAACAAGGATTGTCTTTCCTCTAGTTTCCAGTAACATGTTCCTCATGTCAGAATGGTCTTTACTGTCTGTATTTCTACGAAGTCTGTTCACAACTACTTAGGTACTCGCTAAGAAGAGTCAAGCTTTCTCTACAGCTCTCCTTTTCTCCTTCTGAGCCCTCATCAGAATCGCCCTTTATGGCCTGGTCTGTTCACAGCAGTGTAGGATTTTTCCAGGATACGTGTCAAAACTCTTCCAGCCTCTACCCTTTACCCATTTCCAAAACTGATTCCATAGTTTTAGGCATTTATTATAGCAGCACCCCTCTCCCAGTACTACCTTTCTTAATCTATTCAGGCTGTTACAATAAAAATATCTGAACCTGGGTGGCTAATAAACAACAGAAATTTGTATCTCACAGTTTCGGAGACTGGCAAGTCCAAGACCAGGGTGTCAGCATGGTGAGGTTCTGGTGAGGACACTTTTCTGGGGTGCAGACTGCCAACTTCTTGCTGTATTCTTTCATGGTAGAAGGAGTAACTAAGCTCCCTGAGTCCTCTTTTATAAGGGCATCAATCCCATTCACCAAAGCTCTGCCCTCATGACCTAATTCATCTCCCAAAGGCTTCACTTCCTAATACCATCGCTCATTCACGAAAGCTCTGCCCTTATGACCTAATTCATCTCCCAAAGGCTCCACTTCCTAATACCATCACCTCAGGGACTAGAGTTTCAACGTATGTACAGGTGAAGGGTTGAGTGGGGGCAAACATTCACACCATAGTGTTGTTTAGGGCTTAGATTTGTGGTTCTGCTTCTTTGTTTAGCTACTCTCACGGGAACAAGAGATTTAATACATAAATTTGTCCCACTATATTACCGCTTTCTTCCTCCATGCAGTTTGCTAATATAGCATAATGGTTGAGAACTCAGATTTTAATGTCTGACTGGGTTTAAATCACAGCTCTGATGCCTACCAACTATGATCTCAGGCAAGTTATCCAACCTCTGTGTACCTCTACGTCCTTCTCCGTAAAATTGAGATAATAATAGCACCTAGTATTGTTATGAGGATTAGATGAACTAGAAGTAAAATGATTACAATAATGCCTGGTACATAGTATGTACCATATCAGTATCAGTGCCTTGTGTCAATATTATTACTTTTAACAAATCAATAATTTTTCAGTTAAATATTTAATATTTAGTATCAAGAGGCCATCACGAAGATTATGTAAGTTTGCTTCAGACCAATCCCAAAATGCAGACAATCTGCTTAGGGGATTTAAGTTTTGACTGAATAAACTATTATTGCAGGTAGTAGGGTTAAAGGTGAATAAGCAGGGCTTAAGCCAATGTTGCTCAGTTGATAGACATATCTGTAAGTATGCACAAGTGTACATGAGATGTGTGTTGCCATGCTGGACCCCATGAATACAGGCCCAATAGAAGATGAGGCACCATACCCTGAGATTTAAATGGAATTGGTTTAAACATCTGCTAACATGCAATGGGAATAGCACATAGTTCTTTCTATCTTGCTGGGCATACTGAGCTTACGATTTTTGCTTTTCCAGGTCACTTTTGGCTGTAAGCTACTGTTTCTGCCGAATTATTTCATCTACGTATCATCTTGCTGTGAATCAGCATGCCGTCCCTGACCCATGTTGCAATGGACAGTGTCCTCGACACTCCTCACAAAATACCACTGACATAAGGCATTTGTGTGTGTACTGGAAGCTTGGTAAAGGTTGGACACAATGGCAGGACAGTATGCTACATAATCACAGTAAAGAGTCATAAATCTCAAAGCTGTTAACCTTCTTTTTAAAAGCAGTTTGGCTAACCTCACTCATCACCTAATGTAGTCAAGATGCCTTGTTGCAAGCAATAGTCACAGAAGTTTTGGCTGGTTTAAACAGGAAAACAACTTATTAAAATGTATTGGATAACTAGCTCACAGAATCTCAAAATGAACCAAAGAGCCAGGCTGTCTCCAGGAATGACACACAAAACCATGCCGCAGAACTTGTCCAGTGAAGACACCTCAGCTGTCACCACTGGGCACTGAGTTACATCATGGCTTGCACAACTGACAGTAGTGGCCATTGCCGCTCTAACCGATACCACGGCTGCTGCTGCTGCTGTTGATACTCTTCTCCAGAAAGTATTCTCTGCATTCCCTTCTTTACAGCATCAGTAGTCCCCTGTTAAAAATTTGGGATGGGTGCATCTCACTGATGTTTGTAGGTTACCTGCCCAAGATGTAGCTGCAAGACAGGCTGAGAAAATAAGACTATTTATTCATAAGGTGAAGCATTCTCAAATCCAGAGGGGTGCAACTTGTTTATGACAAGCGCTCTCTATGGCAATGTTTCTCGACCGTCAGTGTGCCCATGGGCCATTTGGAGATCTTGTTAAAATGCAGATTCTGATTCGGTAGGTTTGGCATGGGACCTGAGATTCTACAGCACCCACGTGATGTGAAGTTGCTGACCTGAGGATCATACACTGAGTAGCAAGCCTCCATAGCACCAATAGCACCAATTTTCAGATTTGGCTCCATATTGGAGTAACAAGAGAAACATTTCCTTAAAAAAAAAATATTGACTTCTGAGCCCTGCCCTCAGCTGATTTAATTGGTTTGGGGTGAGGCATGGACACACAAATTTTTTAAGTTTCTAATATACTCAGATAGCTTTCACTGCAGGATCCAACTTCTTGTCTCTTTGCAAGGTTATTTTAATTTCATTTTTCTGAGAAGGAGTCTCACTGTGTCACCCAGGCTGGAATGCAGTGGGGGCAATCTTGGCTCACTGCAACCGCCACCTCCCAGACTCAAATGATCCTCCCACCTCAGCCTCCTGAGGAGCAGGGACCACAGGTGCACACTGCCACACCCAGCTAATTTTTGGTATTTTTGGTAGAGACAGGGTTTTCCCATGTTCCCCAGACTGGTCTCAAACTCCTGAACTTAGGCAATCCATCGGGCTCAGCCTCCCAAAGTGTGAGAATTACAGGTGTGAGCAAATAAGCCCACCTGCAAGGTTACTTCTTTTCTCCAGCTTCCAGGACTTCCACTTCTCCCCCCCACCCCCTTGCTTGGTTTCTCCCCTTGTAATTTGATTATTCTCATTTATTAGGCAGAACAATTTGAAACTCTACTCTTTAGTCCCTTGGGCCTAACTTTGCATACCTAAAGCTCTATAGAGTTCTGCCAATCCAGTGTTTCCCAACTGTGCTTTAGGAGCACAGAAGAACTGGCAGAGGTGTTCAAAGACACCAGCATGTATACATCTTCTCCCCCAACGTATAAGAAAGAAATATAGAGATTTATTTCTGAGCTGATACAAATTACGCCACTAATCTTACTTAACACATTGAAATGGATACAATCAGTTTTGATCCTAAAAGTTTTTTAAGAGATTTCATAAGATTTCAAGAAAACAGCACCAGCCTTTGAAAAATTCATGATCTAAAGAAAAGTAAATTCTAAGAATCACTTATGAAATATAAAATACAAATAATGTTTGATCCCTTGACCAGCTAACCTTTAACAAGAAAATGGGTGAAACTGTTCAGAACTGTTAAGAACTAACACACAAATCCAGAAAACGTTAAAACTCCTAAGCAGGAGACATTTTTTAAAACTCCACACCTACTTACATCATTGTGAAAGTTCAGAACACCAAAGAAAAACTGATCTTACACAGCAAAAAGACTGGCAGCAGATTTCTCAGCTGCAATAGAAACTAGAAGATAACAGAGTAATATGCTCAATATTCTGAGAGGGAAAATACTTTTAGACCTAGAATTATGTATTCAGTAGAA
The DNA here is from genome assembly GCF_028885655.2 of Pongo abelii. Lineage (NCBI taxonomy): Eukaryota > Metazoa > Chordata > Mammalia > Primates > Hominidae > Pongo > Pongo abelii. The sequence continues at coordinate 36,136,920 of NC_072009.2, read as the reverse complement.
TTATGAAACAACAGGGAAAAATCAAAATATTTTAGGTAGAAAAAAACCCAAGGGTTTACCACATCACACTGTCACACAAGGAAATTATAAGGAATTTGCTACAGGCATAAGGAAAATGATTCAGAAGGCAGATCTGACATATGCAAAGGAATGGTAAGCAAAATGTTATTACATATGTGGATGCGTCTAAAAAACGATGTCTAATTTATATGACGAAACCAGGATAGAGCTAAAATAGTGAATAACATATAAACTGAGAGAGGGGAGGGTGTCTAGAGCTAAAACATCCTGAAAGCCTTTGTATTATTCAAGAGGAGAGTAAAGCTATGTATTAGCTTTATATTTTAAGTTTACATTTTAAAATAGTACAACAGTCACTTAAAAATATAGACTGCATTACTCCAAATAAGTTGAGGAAAAAAACAACGTGAGAAAAAGAAAACAAAAAAAACGCACCAAAAAAACGCGTACACACGTGAGCATATTACTGTTATCTTCTAGTTTCTATTGCTACTGAGAAGCTTCTTCTGTAAGTTTTAACTTTCTTGTTTGTATGCCATTCTTATTCAAGGTAAGTAGTGTTCTACAAATTTTTACTGTGAGCGTGTCCTTAAAGGATCACTTTCTTTCAGCCTAGGTTGTAGAAGGATTCATCCAAGTCGGCTTTACGTTTGCTTCTGCCAGGCATTCTAGATGCCCCATGTCTAGGACCTCTTTAGGCAGGAGAGAGGGTGATGGTGTAGGAGGACCCATTTCTTGGCTTGCAGATTCCAATAACACGTTATAGATTTAAACCCCAAACTTTGATGAAATGCAGGTCTAGGGTTTCAAAATTTAATGAGAGTTAAATACGTATTTTCTTCATCCAGAGATGGGGCAGGCTTCCTCATCTGCTCGTTCATGGGTGATGATTTACATTTTCCCCACTCTATCCTTTTCCTAAGGATTTTAGGGACAACGGCTTTTCGCAGAGTACTCAGCTCCAGCTCCCGCCTTCAGCCCTTAACCTCCTGCCCCTAAACATCCAGAACTCAAGTTAGAGAGAGTAACATTTTGCCCACACCTAGGACGACCAATCCTTCTGGTTTCCTTAGGGACGCAGGAATTTCTCAGTGCTAAAACCAGTAAGTCCTGGGCAAACCAGTATGACCGGCTGCCCTACAACCCAGCCCCCATATCCAGGGCAGGAGAAGAATCAGTTGAACAATTCATTGCTCTAGTTTTCAGTTTATTTTTGGTACTTGGAATTTCCCTCCTTTTTTTTATGGGTTTATCTGCCTATTGGAAACAAAACGTTATTATTTTTTTTTATCCCGCATTACTAGATGTCAGTAGTGAGACACTTCCCACGTTATAGAAGTCCAGCATTTTGCCAGTTCAAAACGTCACGTTTCAATTCTTTCCGTCAGTACAGAAGTGAAGTTTGAGGATAAAGGTCATAGCCACTTAGCCCTGTGTGTATAACAGGGTGCTGGAGTGGTCCCCAAAGTTATGTGATTGGCTCCACCACCTGCCCCACAGCTTGCTCCCGCTCTAGGCCCTTGCTCTGATCTTGAGAATGTTCTGTAAGTCTCTAGGCAGGCCTAGCGTCTTCCTGTAAGTCCTAGAAGGTGAATTCTCCCATCAAAATGTAAAATCCCTGAGCAAAGAGACACTATTTTATTCTGTTCACTCCTGCATCTGCAGTAGCTGGTAATCACAAGCACTCAGTAACTACTTCTTGAAAGAACGAACATCCTGAATGTCAAAACTGGCATTTCCTCCCATCCAATCCCTTGTATCTCAAACTTGACAGAAAGGAGTCCAAGTTTCTGGCCTGTTGATGTCTCCCTCCCTTTTCCACAGACTTGCTACTATTTATTTCTGTAGGTACTTTAAAAGATTTTGGGGTGGGTGTGACGCTAACAGTGATTGTGCTAAACCTGTGCATTCCAGAAGCCATTTTGAAACTACAGCCCAGACACATTCTCGTTTTTTAAAACTACACCATATATTTCAGTATGCATACTTATTTCAAGGGTGTTTTGGAGGCGATGCGTGTGCCTGTCGGTCTACGTGAGGGCGGTGCCTGCCTGGGACCAGCACACACGCACTGCGTACCCTGCGTCCTCTACCCACCCACAGCGTGGGGGACGCCGTCATCCCCCGCAGGCCTCCACCCTCCAGGGGGCGTGAGCGCTGCCACCCATTGGCTGAGGCCGATACCACGCGCCCCGATACCCGGCACAGGAGCCACCTCCCAGAGGCCCCCGGTCCACGCCTCAGTCGGCCTGCGCGCCTCATCCTGGCGGTTCTACCTCCGAGGGTTCACCCGCCCTTGGTTTTCCTTACACCTTCGCCTTTGGCTCCTTTGACCACTCGAAGCCCCACAGCGGGTTCCAGCGGACTTCACCAGCGGACCCAGAAGTGGTGGGTGAAACACAGCCTCTGTTCCTCCTTGAGCCTGTGGGGAGCTGCTGCCTGCCGCCATCATGGTGAGTTGAAGGAAAGACCTGAGGGGCGAGGCCTGTGGGGTTTTCACCGGTGGGTGAAACCAGGCTGCGCCTTATCCTCGGTTTTCCTGTTTCGGGGCCACCCGCCTGGACGCATTAGGAGCCGTGACCCGCAGGGTGGGGCGAGGCGGCCTGGCAGCAGTGCGGCCCACACACACAGAGAGAGGCAGGCACAGAAGTGGCGGGACAGCGAGCATGGCGTGGGTCCCCAGGACGCGCTGCCTCACAGTTCGCTTGCAAGGGCCACAGCCTTCGTGCAGAACCCATTTCCTGCCCCAGGTTCTCTCCTGGTAGCGATTTGGGGTGTGGGTTCCCCACCCCCACGCGTCCCCACCTCCACTCCTAGGCGCCCTTTCCCCCTCCCCCACTCCCATGCGCCCCCACCCCGCCAACTTCATTTCTGACGCTCTCCCGGTGGCTCTGCAAGATGGCCGCGGGCCTGCTGAGGGACTTGGCTCCCTTCAATTGGGAGGGCCGGAACTTCTTCAGGAAGTGGTTCCCTCCTGGTGCTTGTACTGGGTGGGGTGGGTTGGTGGGGTTTGTGGGGGCCTGAGTGTGGCGGGTGGGGCGGCCTGAAGGCATGGCCCACTAGCTGAGGGGGCTGGGTGGGAAGTGCCTCTGGTCCTTTCGCGGCTAGCGGCTGCTGGGGACTTGCTGATGGCGGCTCCCTCCTGCGGCGGCGACAGGCACAAAAGCTCACTCGACGCTATCTTTGTGGCAAGAGGTTGGCTTCAGTAGTTACCGTTGAGAATTTTAGAATTTTTAAACTCCAGGCACAATTTTTCCCTTCTAGATAAACCAGGAATCTTTGACAAAATGTCCAATTGGTAGATAATGTTGGGTGTGCATTCCTGCGAGTTTGGTAAATGCCCAGCGTTCGTTGAGCGCCGTCACAGATGTGGCTCTGAATACGCTGACCAAACACTGAGTCAAACACACGTGTTACATGCTCTGTGTGTGTGTGTCTGCATTGATAATTCTGTCTTTTCATTTTTAGAGATAAAAGGAGTTTTACACACGGTTTATATTACCATGTATAAACATTAAGTATATATAAGCAACTATTATGTGTCATAAGTGTGCAACATGTTATCCATGCTAATAAAAAGTCACCTTGATTTATAAGTTACAATTATTTACAATAATACTTTTCATTTTTAGAGGTAAAGGGAAGAAATGCTTACAGTTTCATTAGGTTTTTTTCCTGATTATAAAAGTAGTATATTTACTCATTTGAAAACAATCACAGTAAGAAAATAGCAGTCCATCTTAATACCAACACATAAAACCACAGTTAAATTTTGATGCATGAATGCCCTTCCAGCTTATTTTTGTGCGTGTATTGCGATTGCATATAGATAGGCCAACTTTTACAAAAGTCACATAGTACTGCTTAATACTATTTTACAACTTGCAGCTTTCAGTTAATGTGGGTATTATTCTGAAGATAACTTTCAGTATATCATGTTAAAAATTATGCTGTTGTTTTACTGAATTCCCTTATGATGAATACTTTTTCAGTATTGAAACTATCATGGGCTGGGCGCCGTGGCTCACGCCTGTATTCCCAACACTTTGGGAGACTGAGGTGGGCAGATCACTGGAGGTCAGGATTTCGAGAACAGCCTGATTAACATGGTGAAACCCCATCTGTACTAAAAATACGAAAAATTAGCCAGGCATGGTGGCGTGCACTTGTAATCCCAGCTACTCGGGAGGCTGAGGCAGGAGAATCATTTGAACCTGGGAAGCAGGTTGCAGTGAGCTGAGATGGTGCCACTGCATTCCAGCCTAGGCAAGAAAGGGAGACTCAGTCTCAAAAAAAAAAAAAAAAATGCTGTGAATGTCCTTGTGTAAATATCTTGGCACACTTGTACTATTAATTCCTTGAGATGAATTGCTGTAAGTGGCATTGCTGGGTGGAAGTGCTTTGCCATTTCATAACAATTTTAAGTTATGCTCCTCATTAGTATAGTGGTGAGTATCCCCCTATCAAATTATGATACACCTTTTCCAAGGTACTCTTGGTAAAGCATGTATCAGTATTTTCCCACTGATGGTGGGTAGAGTGATCTCTGTTCCACACCCTTTCTAATGAACGGTATTAGGATTTTTTACATTGTCAACCTAATAGCTGGATAATATTACACTATGTTGATGTGCACTGTTTTAAATCATCAATGAAGTTGATCATTGATCATTAGCTTTTTAAATTTCCTTTTTAATTTTATTTCCCTTATTGACTCATAAAAACTCTGTATTAATACTCGCAGTTGTCATACATAGTGGGAAAATATATATAGTAGTAACGATGAGGTGCCGTGGTGCCCTTACCTTATTCCTCTTTTCAGTGGAGATGGCTGTAGTATTTCACTGTAAGCTTAGTGATAGGGTAGAATTAGATTGATAGAAAATAAGAATCCCCTATTTCTATTTTACTTAGGTTTTTAAAAAATTGAAAAATGAATGATGTATTTTATTAAATACTTTTTCAATGATGAATTAAAGTAGCGTATCCTGCGAATGGAGTATTCTTGCATTGCCAGTATAAACTATATTCTTTACTACTGGAATTTTGCATTTGTGTTGAGGAGAGGGTTGGACCATCTTGATGAGGCTTTGTTGCTTATATGCTGTTAACCTTTGTAAAATGCATTGAGAAGTACTTTTTTCCTCTTTGAAAATTGAAGAAAAGAGTTTAAATTTCTTAATCTCTTCTTCTGTGTCTTCTATCTTTACTTCAGGTTTCTGGTATCTGTGTGCACCTCCCTCTGAAACACCACATACACCCAAGTTGCCTGTTTCTTCCCAAGTTGAAAAAACTCCCAGGGAAACTAAGCCAAATACCATTGGGTGTTCTTTTTCAAGATTGTTTGGGAAAAATTAAAATTTCTGTACAAGTTGACCATGTCGTTGATTTCAAAATTTATCCCTATAGAGTTTGTGCATAACATTCTTTTATAACCACGGGCCACAACCCATTTTTCAGGTCTCAATATATATTTTTGCTTTTTCTTGCTTAGTTTTGCAAGGATTGTTTATTGCTTGAATTTCATCCTTCCCACCCAGCACTCCCTGAGAATCTGCTCTTGGATTAACTTCTGATTTTCATGTCGTATTTTCTTAATTTTAGCATTCTCTTTATTTGTTCCTCTTCCTATTGTTGTGAATGTAACTTTGATGACTGCAAATGATGGGCTTTTTCCTGGCCGGTTTATGTAAATATCAGTTTGCTTACATGTTCACATAGTAATTGCATTAGATAATACTGGCAAAGGAGCTGACGTCGCAGGAGTTTAATGATAATTTTTTCCAGCTTTTAGCTGTCTTTGTCACTTGATTGTCCGTCCGCATATAACAAGAAATGTGCTTGCTAGAAATTTGCAATGAGAGTTGTGTATATGATGGTCTTGAAGCTTACCCCTGTTTACTATTCCAACATTTCTCATTTCAAAATTCACCAACTCACTTGAAGGTATGATTAAGAAAATTACTTCTTTAAAGCAGTTTGTTGGCAGGATGCTATTGACGGTTATGATGGTACTTTCTTTAAAATTAAACTTTAGCTTATCCTAAGCATTCCTTTATATTTTTGACCATAGTTTAGAAATAAGCAAAGGCTATCTATTGATTGTGTATTTTTACATATATATATGTACATTATATAATTATGTATAAATACACACAGAGTCGGAATTGAACAATCCCTGCTAGTCAAGCCATGGTAAAAATGAGGTACATTGCCAAAAATGAAGTACATGGCTTACTTTGTTAGCTTTGAGCGCCACCTGCTCGCTGAGGAGTAGGACGTGATGGTGACTTGCTTAATTTAAAATGTTGCCACGCTGTTAAAGAGATTCAGTGAATTTTATATGTATGATTCCAGTTAAGCAGGCAGCCAGTTTGTAAGATCCAAGCTAAAGTCAAACTTCTTATAAAATCAAATGCCTTTTTTCCTCTTTACCAAACTAAGTATCCATTTTACTAATTATGTATAGAGTATGAGAATCAGAAGACACACCCGAGGCCTTTTCCGGCCATTTCGTTTTCAAGCAAGGAAACTGAAACTGAGGTCATGAAAAGATTCACTTTCGTGAGCAATGGAAATCAGGTTCTTCCCAAACAAGAATTTTCCTCTTCAATTCTTGTGTCACTGTCACAAGGTTTCTTAACCAGACCCTTTGCAAATTTGACACCAAATAATTCTTTATTGTAGGAGGCTGTCTTTGCATTGTAGGATGTGCAGTAGTATGCCTGGCCTTCAGCCCATCAGATTCCAGGAATACATCTCAGTTGTGACAGCCAATCTCTAAACGTCGCTGAATGCCCCTGGGGCTCACAAATCTTGCCCAGTTGAGAATCAGTGCATTTCCATAACCTGTCATGATCTGACGCAGGTTTCTGCCAGATGTTACATTTCTAAATTAAAATACATCCAAACACTGTGGTGCAGAGACAATACCGTAATATAGCTTGCTTATCAAAGAAAAACATATCCAAAGTTCATCCACAAATCAAGGGGGAGTTGAAAAGGAGAGAAAGAAACTGCAAGAGTTTCAGAATTTCTTTTGTTTTGTTTTGTTTTATTCTGTTTGGGATTTCTGAATGAAGTGAGAAGGAATCGGTAAATTGTCTACAGGGAAGGGCAATCTAAGCAGGTTCCCAGTAGTTCAAGATAATGCAGCTTAATGTCATTTGGAAAAAACAATAATGGAAGACATTTTTAGAAAGGAAAAACTTTAAAAATAGTGTTGTAAATTTTTCTTCCACATCATTGTCATGAAATAACGCTGTTAAAGGAAAGAATTAGGAATTAGTTGCAAACCCAAAATAGCAGGTACAAGCACGAAAGAATAGAGAAATGCAGTAACCTCGGCTTTAGTTGATGTGACAATTTAGATTTCATGTGTAGTAAAGCTGTGTAGACTCAGTAACTTCTAGCATCTAATTAGCGAAGCAGGAACCCACCTTTCTTATTAACTTCTGTAACATTACTGTGGTGTTCAAAAAGATGTACAGTTTCTTTCGTCTTTTGTTTTCTTTCAGACAGGTGTATGTGTAATAGTTTTGTCTTTTGCAGCTTTTTGTACTTACCTTTTAAAGTCAACAGCACTTCATCAATGATTTTTAAGTTAATGATGTGTCATAGTTTCCTGATGTTTCAATTAGTTCTTAATTAAAATTTTTTTCAAAATAAGTCAGCTAAATAGTGAAGCCAAAAAAGAAACTTGAAAACAAATCGGCTGAAAAGAAATTCAAATAACAGGACACTAACTTACATTGGCATTACCACTTTTACCACTTTATACGTACAAAATGAATTCGCAGATGTTATCTCATTTCATTCTCAAAGCAGTTTGCCCACAGATACGCAGTTGGCAAATAGGTGGCTTATAACCACTTACCTGTAAGGGACATAAACCTAGATCTCCTGACTAAATTAATTTTTGTTTCACTGTGCTATATTGTTTGTCCAACATATATATTACTTACGAATACTACTTCAGAAAATTTTACCTTAACCTTAGAGTCAACAGTGGAAAGAATAAAGACAGTTCTGATCAGAATCTAGAAAATGAATGAGTTATATGTATGTGTTTTTTTAATCTGAAAATAAAGATGGCATGATTTATATCTATCAGCCCACTGTGAAAATTAGAATTATCAGATGGACTGATTTTGTGTTACTCAGGAAGAAAAATGTTATTTCAAAAGACGCTTTGAACACCCTAGCGTTAGGGAAGAGGATTATAAGAAATTGGTTTAAAACATTGAGGCTTATTTTCTTTCTGGTGCGGCTTTTTTTGTTTGTTTGTTTTGTTTTTGTAAGGTTTATCTTTAGTCTACTCAGTAAAGTGAAAAGTTGTTCATGAATATAGAACAGGATGATTTTAATAACTTTAACTTTTACAAATCTAAACTTTCTAGTTTGGGGTGTCTTTTTTAACTACTTCACAGAGTATTTTCACAAATACTAACTGAGTATTCTTCCATAGCATTATACAAGACTCGGTGATGAGTGGCATTAGGTTTAAGAAAGTACTATATCCTTTGGTTAAAATTCCATGCTGATGTCCTCTGATTAGTTTAAATCCTGAGCCTGCACTGAGCTGCACTGGTGACTAATTTACAATGAAAGTAATTTATATAAAATATACTTAAAATACAAAAATGATATTTCACATTGTGTATGGGTTTTGCCTGCATATGTAATTATGATGTCTACTTTCCAAATTACAGTCTGCTGCAAATCCTGAGACTCCCAACTCAACCATCTGCAGAGAGGCCAGCACCCAGTCTTCATCAGCTGCGGCTAGCCAAGGCTGGGTCTTACCAGAAGGCAAAATCATGCCAAACACTGTTTTTGTTGGTGGAATTGATGATAGGGTATTGTATTCATACCTCATTTTTACCTTAAAATACATTATGAACAATGGGATTTGGGCCCTGTTACAAACTTAATGTGTTTTTGTACTTCATGGAGGTTTAGAATTGCTTTTAGGTTTGACCCATAGGTACTGAAAATATCTTTGACAAAGAGCTACTGGTCATTTTGGGGATAAATGGGGAAGAAATTTCCCCCTCATGGTAGTAAAATTGTAGTAAAGTTGAAATTTTTGAATGCTGAATTTTTACTCTGACGTTCAATTCTGTTCCATAGACGGATGAAGCTGAGATCAGAAGCTGCTTTGGTAGATACGGTTCAGTGAAAGAAGTGAAGATGATCACGAATCGAAGTGGTGTGTCCAAAGGGTGAGTAATTTTATCAAAAATATCTGAACTCTAGTCCCCTGTTCTATAGGTATGAGACAAGACTTCAAAACTGATATTCTGACCCTTGTATAAATGAAATTGTTGCGGTGTTAATTTCTTTCACGTAGGGGATAAAAGGTTATTACCAGTTCTTTTATTTAATCATTTTTCTAATGTTTGCTTTGAAATGTCTGCAATTTTTATTTCATACAGATGAGTTAATCAGTTTTCTCACATAATTGTTTTCTTCATACGCTGCACCGCATCTTAAATTTTAACCACCTTGTCTTAGATAGTAAGTTAAATTCAGGTTCACAGATGTGAACTCTTTGTTAATCAATGAAGTTTTCACACTGCCCTAATCTAGCACATTTTGACATAGTTCTGCTTAAGAAAAAGTAGTATTTGTAGAGGATCTGTCATGTGCATGTTAGCAAATACTTATCATGGTATATTATTCAACTTTGGTCATGATCACTTCTGTATATAGAATAGTAGAAGTTCTGAACCATGTACTGTATGATGGTGATTTTATGCTTCATTTATCTGCCTTTATAGCTATGGATTTGTTTCATTTGTTGATGACGTGGATGTCCAGAAGATAGTAGAAGTAAGTAGTCTAATAGAAGAATCTCTTATTTATCTTACTGATACGACGTTGAGTGTTAGTGATATACTCAGACTTGTGTAAAATTTGGAGCAAGTTAGACTTCCTGTTCAAAATCCAAACTCAGAGTAACCTCCCATAACTTGATAGATGCTGTTTATTTTTGACTGGACACCTAGGTTCACGAACTACAGACAGGAAGGGTTGGAGTCAGGGTGATGAAAAGTTTTTGATCAACTTTCACTTGATGCCTGTTGACACTGATTAGAGTGGCAAGGGTAAGTAAGGTAGCTTCATGATGACAAATTTTAATTTGGTGCGTAGTTGTCACTGATCGTCTATGATGATAGGCACTTTAGAAGACTTTAGGTGTTTACCCAAGTCTTGGAAGCTAAGACTTGAAAATGGATTCTAGTTTTGTTACTGTTCTCTTTTCAGTCACAGATACATCTCCAGGGTAAAAAGCTGAAGCTGGGCCCTGCAATCAGGAAACAAAAGTTCTGTGAGTAGGAAAAGAAATTGTTCTTTTTTGACCCGTGTAGCTTTTCAAATATCTAAAAGTAGGCTTTTTTCTTCTTGCTTTTCAAAAAGGTGCTCGTCATGTGCAGCCATGTCCTTTGGTATTTAATCCTCCTCCTCCACCACAGTTTCAGAACGTCTGGAGGAATCCAAACACTGAAACTCGCCTGCAGCCCCTAATCACGCTGAATCCTGTAACTCAGTACGTTCAGGTAAGAACTGCTTATGTTCCTGTTCTCTTGTTTATTGTAGTCATCCTTGCGTCTGTGGAATTGTATCTACACTTTCCATAGTAAGTGGCAATGGAATCCCTGTTTGAACAGTGTGAATAATGGGAAATTTGTTACTTTTGTTAGAAATTTCTTCTTATTAGTGTTGGTTATTTGAGCTAAAAATCTTGCCAAGTATATATTGGCAAGGCTTTCTCTCAGAAATGACCTCTTTAGACACATGAACAAATCTCTTCCTATCTCTTCCTTTTTCACCCCATATAACTAGTTCCTAAAGTATTTGGAAGCCGCTCTCCTTATGTGTCTGCCTAATTTATTGTTCTCTAAGGTTAGGAGTTAACCCAGCTATTCTTTGCGTTGCAATGCTTTCCAGATGCCTCGTCATATAAATTGCTGACTTCTGGATATATTCTGGTTCTGGGATGGGTAGATTTCTGATCTCTTTTACTCTATTTATAAATCCCGTGAGTTTCTGGCATGTCATTTCTCTGATGCTGGTTGCTTTGATATTTAAAGTGGGATTTGACATCCTCTGTCACTTAGTGGTGATAAATAAGGTTTATTTTGTTCTGCGTTCCTTTCATTTCTGTGTGTGTTTAAAAGACCTTTTCTTTGATGGAAAATAAAGTAACAAAATAGTAGTGAAATAGTTCTTCAGTGTCTCTCATTTGTTGATATTTTCCGTGTACTTGAAACGTGTAGGGTACACGTCTTCTTCTTTTTCCTTCTCGGAGCAGTGGCTAGAAGAAAAGCCCTACTTGTTTCTAGCATTTACGGTGAGCCATTACTGAATGTGGGTGTATTCATGAATGCTGCTACCTGTGTGTTTTTAATTAGTAAGGATTTATTGAAACGTCGAGGACATTATACTGTCTCTTTTCCATTTGTGGTGTATATACTGTCCTTACTTTTAGGAAATGAAGTACAGAGAAAGCCGTAACATCTGTCGAAGAACTACAGTATTACCCTATAGTATTGTCAAATACAAAACAGTCTGGAAGTATTTTGCCAAAGAAGTAGCAAATGTATTAACTTAACTTAGGTTGAAATCTGTCTTAATAGAGCCTTATCACCAGTGTAAGAAATAACTTCTGGGTGGGCATAAGTACGCAGTATAAATAAAGTAAACTTTGGCTGGTGCAATAGTCACTTCTTTTGTCATTTGTCTCTTCCTCCTCCCCACCCAAAGGGTAGCGCTTGACAGAGAATGTTTGTTTCTTCATGAAGTCAGTCATTCTTTTAGAATTCTACATTGCTGTGTATAGAAAAGTAATTACTATTTCAAAGTTTTTCGTATTTTTGTTATATTGGGAATGATAATTCTTTCTAATTAAAAAAAAAATGTTTTACCGTATTAATCCATTCTTTCTGTAAACTTTATTTTCAGGCTTATCCTGCTTACCCAAATTCAGCAGGTCAGGTCATCACTTGATATCAGTTGCTTGTATATAATTATCAGGTAATTGAAGAGGGAGTAAAACGATTTACTTTCAGCTACTATTGAGGCCTCCCACTTGTTTATACAAATTGCCTGAATAGTTTGTCATTTTAAACTAGTGAAATGTACCTAAAATTTAAGAAAACACTTAGAATTAGCGTAATGAAGCCCTCTGTATCGTTTAGAAGTGATGAAAGAGTATTGTGACAGGAGGGTACTTAGCAATAACTTTTCTGTAGAACAATTTCTGAGATTTGTGTTTCCGTCTTTGTTTCAGCATGTATTTTGTTATGTTTGCTGTTGAGGGTACCTAGCGATAACTTTTCTGTAGAACAATTTCTGAGATTTGTGTTTCCGTCTTTGTTTCAGCATGTATTTTGTTCTGTTTGGTGTCTAAGAGCTGAAACATACAGACTGACTTTGCTGAATTTTATAGAGATACAGAGTGAAATAAAAGCTTTACCCAATTCTTAGAGCACAGAATTCCAGTTGTATTTTTATTTTAGCTTGCTGCTTCATGTTAGTAGTTCTCTGGGTGTCGTTTCAACGATACGACTATATCTGTGACCCATAATCATATGTGTGGTAACAAATTCAAAGAATTAATATCTTTGAGAGTTCCACAATGCCATTTCCAGAAAATTGGGGAAAAGGTGAGGTTTTGTATGTAGAAGTAACAACAAGAAACTTCAGGGATTAGAAACCTAAAGTACTTCTTTTTTGTATTCTGTTTCTTTTGTTCTATTATCCAAGGAGCCAGCATGAGAAGTACTTCAATATTGTGTATCTCATGTGTTTTTGAAAATGTACAGGAATATTTGAATAATTTTGGTTTCCTTTTTTTTTGCTTTCTTTTTTTTTTTTTTTTTTCCCCAAGATGCCACCACAGTGGCCTTTTGGGGAGCAAAGGAGTTATGCTGTACATCAGGTGAAGTGAATGCGCCAAACGTATACTCCCTGTTCTTCCTTGATTTTTTTCTATGTCATATATGCCTGTAAATTTTTTAAATCATTCTTTGTATTAAAGTGGCACGTTTTGTTACTTTCTTTTAACCCAATTATAAACTCCTATGGGAGCAACAGTGCCTTTTTCTCTCCCAGGTTTTTGCATGCTTAAGCAGTGGCTGGTCCACATAATGATAAGAATTCAGTTACTTTTTGATAGACTATACAATCCATGAAAGGTAGTATTAATGTGGCTTTAGAATGAGCATGTATCTGCCTGGCATCTGCCTCTGGCTTTACCCTCCGTAAGAAAAATCTGTTAAAGAGAAACAGAAATGTTTTGCTATTAATTACTCTTAAATAAGAATAGGAAGAAAAAAGAGTATTACCTCTAAAACAGCCGAACTGCTTTCCCCCCATATAACTAGTTCCGAAAATATTTGAAAGCAGCTGTCTTCATGTGTCTGCCTAGTTTATTCTTCTCTAAGGTTAGCAGTTTATCCAGCTATTCTTTACTTGGAATGATATCCAGATGCCTCCTCATGGAGATTGCTGACTTCTGGATATATTCTGGTTCTGGAATGGGTAGATTTCTAATGTGTTTTACTATATTTATAAATCCCGTGAGTGTCTGGCATGTAATTTCTCTGATCCTGGTTACCTTGATATGTAAAGTAGGATTTGACATACTCTGTCACTTACTGGTGATAAGTAACGTTTATTTTCTTTTTAGTTTGTTTTATTCATGTCTTAGTTTAAAAGACATTTTCTTTGATGGAAAATAAAGTAAGAAAATAGTGGTGAAATAGTTTTTCAGTGTCTCTCGTTTGTTGACATTTTCCATGTACTTGAAACAGGTAGGGTATACCTCTGCCTCTTTTTCGTCCTCTGAGCGATGGCTAGAAAAAAAGCCCTGTTTCTCACATTTACTGTGAGCCATTCTGTAATCTGGGTGTATTCATGTGTCATGCTGCGTATGTGTTTTCAGTCAGTAAGTATTTATTGAAACGTAGAAGACATTATACTGTCTCTTTTCCAGTTGCGGATTATATACTGCCCTTAGTTTTTTGAAATGAAGTACAGAAAAAGCCATAAGGTTTGTAGGAGAACTTCATAATTCCCTATAATATTGTCAGATACGAAACCCTTTAGAAGTATTTTAACAAAGAAACAGCAAATGCATTAATTTAACTTACATTGAAGTCTGTCTTAATAGAGCCTTATCACCAGCGTAAAAAATAACTTCTGGGTGGGCATAAGTACACAGTATAAATAAGGTAAACCTGTCTGGCGAAATAGTCACTTCTTTTGTCATTTGTCTGTTCCCCCTCCCCACCCAAAGGGCAGCACTTGACAGACTCTTTCTTCATAAAATCAGTCACTCATTTAGAATTCTGCAACGCTGTATGTAGAAAAATAATGTTTTAAAACTATTTCATAGTTTTTTATATTGGGAATAGTATTTCTAATTAACAAAATGTTTTATCATATTCGTTCATTCTTACTGTAAACTTTATTTTTAGGCACATCCTACTTACCCAAATTCAGCAGTTCACGTCATCACTGGATATCATTTGCCTGTGTATAATTATCAGGTAATTTAAGAGGGAGTAAAATGATTTACTTTCAGATACTATTGAGCCCTTTTTTTGTACAAATTGCTTGAATAGTTTGCCATTTTAAAGTAGTGAAATGTACCTAAAATTTACGACAACACTTAGAATTAGTCTAGAATGAAGGCCTCTGTATTATTTAGAAGTAATTGCGTTACATTTTGACACGAATGTACTTAGCAAAAACTTTACTGTAGAACAGGTTTTTGAGATGTGGTGTCCCTTTCTATATTGTAGCATGTTTATTTTCATCTTGCTGTCAAATGGCTGAAACATCCAGACTGACTTTTATCAATTTTTTAGAAAGACAGAGTGAAATAAAATTACTACCCACCTTTTAGAGCACAGAATTTGAATTATATTTGTATTTTAGCGGGCTGCTTCACATTAGTCGTCCTGTGGGTCTCTTTTCATAGCCGTGACTGTATATATGACCCATAATCATATCTATGGTAATCAATTCCAAGAACTAATATCCTTGAGATTTCCACAATACCAACCCCAGAAAATTGGGAAAAAGTTGAGGTTTTACATACAGAGGTAACATCAAAAACGTCAGGGATTAGAAACCTAAAGTAATTCTTTTTTCCGTTCTGTTTCTTTTATTAGAAGAACAAATTAAAGGAGCCAGCATGTGTTCTTCAATATTGTGTATCTTAAGTGTTTTTGAAAATGTGAAGGAATATTTGAATGATTTTTGTTTCCTGTCTCTACTAAAAGTACAAAAAATTTAGCCAGGCGTGGTGGCGCACACTTGTAATCCCAGCTACTCGGGAGGCTGAGGCAGCAGAATCACTTGATCTTGGGATGCAGATTGCTGTGAGGTGGGATTGTGCCACTGCACTCCAGCCTAGGCTGCAAAGAGAGACTCAGTCTCAAAAAAAAAAAAAAAAAAAAGATGCTATGAATATCTTTGTGTAAATATCTTGGCACGCTTGTACTATTAATTTCTTGAGATGAATTGCTATATCTTTGTGTAAATATCTTGGCACGCTTGTACTATTAATTTCTTGAGATGAATTGCTATCAGTGGAATTGCTAGGTGAAAGCACTTTGCCCCTTTTATAACAATTTTATAACTAATTCTCCTTTTTAGTATACTGGTGAGTATCCCCACTTATCAAATTATGATACACCTTTTCCAAAGTACTCTTGGTAAATCACGTATTAGTGTTTTCTCACTGATGGTGTGTAGAATGCTGTCTTTTCCACACCCATTCCAGTGAAAGTTATTAGTATTTTTTAAATTGTCAGCCTAATAGCCGGAAAATACTACATTATGTTGATGGGCACTTTTTAAAATCATCGTTGAAGTTGGTCATTGATGTTTAGCTTTTTAAATTACCTTCTTAATTTTATTTTTCTTACTGATTCATAAAAAGCTTTTTGTTAGTATTCACTATTCTAATACTAATAGTATTCACTCTTAGTTATACATAGTGGAGAAAACATATAGGAGTGATAAGGAGGTGACCTGGTGCCCTTACCTTATCCCTACTTTCAATTGAGTTGACTCAACTAGTTCACTTGTAAGCTTGATGATAGGGTAGAATGAGATTGATCGAAAAGAAGATTCCTCTTTCTCTGAAATTTGACTTGGGGTTTTAAAAAATTTAAAAATGAGTGCTGTATTTTATCAATTGATTTTCAGTGGTGAATTAAAGTAATGTATCCTGCAAATGGAGTATTCTTGCATTCCCAGTATAAACTTAGACTCTTTATATACGGCTGGAATTTCCCCTTTGTGTTGAGGGCAGGGATGGATCATCTGGATGAGGCTTTGTTACTTATATGCTTTTAGCTTTGTAAAATGCGTTGAGAAATACTTTCTTCCTCTTTGAAAACAGAGTTTCTGCATAGCACTCTTTTATTATCTGTGGCCACAACCCATTTTTCAGGTCTCATATATACTTTTGCTTTCTTGTGTTTTCTTGCTTTGTTTTGCCAGGATTGTTTGTTGCTCGAATTTCATCCTCCCCACGCACCACTCCCCGAGAATCTGCTCTTGGATTTACTTAAGGTTTTCATTCCGATTTTCACGTCATATTTTCTTAATTTTATCACTCTCTTTATTTGCTCCTCTTCCTATTGCTGTGAATGTAACTTTGCTGACTACAGATGATAGGCTTTTTCCTGATCAGTTTATGTAAATATTTATTCCTATAGAAAAATAATATGTATAATATAAATTTATTCCTATAGAGATTGCACGTAGCATTCTTTTGTAACCGCTGGCCGTGACTCATTTTTCAGGTCTCGTATATATTTTTGCTTTTTCTTGCATAGTTTTGCAAGGATTGCGTATTGCTTGAATTTCGTCCTTCCCACGCAGCACTCCCCAAGAATCTGCTGCTGCATTAACTTCTGATTTTCCCGTCATATTTTCTTAATTTTAGCATTGTCTTTATTTGCTCCTCTTCCTGTTGCTGTGAATGTAACTTTGATGACTACAAATTCTAGCCTTTTTCCTGGCCAGTTTATGTAAATATCAATTTGCTTACATGTTCACTTAGTAATTGCATTAGATAATACTGGCAAAGGAGCTGACATCGCTGGAGTTTAATGATAATTTTCTCCAGCTTTTAGCTGTCTTTGTCACTTGATTGTCTGCATATAACAAGGAATACGCTTGCTAGAAATCGCAGTGAGAGTTGTGTATATGATGGTTTTGAAGCTCACCCGTTTACTATTCCAACATTTCTCACTTCAAAATTCACCAACTCACTTGAAGGTATGATTAAGAAAATTACTTCTTTAATGCAGTTGGTTTGCGGGATGCTATTGACAGTTACGATGGTACTTTCTTTAAAATTAAACTTTAGCTTATCCTAAGCATTCCTTTATATTTTTGGCCATAGTTTAGAAATAACCAAAGGCTATCTATTGATTGTGGATTTATATATATACATATATATATATAAAATATTTATATATAAATAAATATATTATATATAAAAATAGATGTAGAAAATATTTATATATATAACATTTATATAAAATATATATAACATTTATATAATATTTGTATATATAACATTTGTATAATATATATAATTATAGATATATTTATATATATAATATATATACATAATATTTGCATAGATATATAATATTTATATAGATATATATACCTTACATAATTATGTATAAATACACACAGAGTCGGAATTGAACAATCCCTGCTAGTCAAGCCATGGTAAAAATGAGGTACATTGCAAAAAATGAAGTACGTGGCTTACTTTGTTAGCTTTGAGCGCCACCTGCTCGCTGAGGACTAGGACGTGATGGTGACTTGCTTAATTTAAAATGTTACCACGCTGTTAAAGAGATTCAGTGAATTTTATATGTACGATTCCAGTTAAGCAGGCAGCCAGTTTGTAAGATCCAAGCTAAAGTCAAACTTCTTATAAAATCAAATGCCTTTTTTCCTCTTTAACAAACTAAGTATCCATTTTACTATTTGTGTATAGAGTATGAGAATCAGAAGAGACACCTGAGGCCTTTTCCGGCCATTTCGTTTTCAGGCAAGGAAACTGAAACTGAGGTCATGAAAAGATTCACTTTCGTGAGCAATGGAAATCAGGTTCTTCCCAAACAAGAATTTTCCTCTTCAATTCTTGTGTCACTGTCACAAGGTTTCTTAACCAGACCCTTTGCAAATTTGGCACCAAATAATTCCTTATTGTAGGAGGCTGTCTTTGCATTGTAGGATGTGCAGTAGTATGCCTGGCCTTCAGCCCATCAGAATCCAGGAATACATCTCAGTTGTGACAGCCAATCTCTAAACGTCGCTGAATGCCCCTGGGGCTCAAAAATCTTGCCCAGTTGAGAATCAGTGCATTTCCATAACCTCTCATGATCTGACACAGGTTTCTGCCAGATGTTACATTTCTAAATTAAAATACATCCAAACACTGTGGTGCAGAGACAATACCGTAATATAGCTTGCTTATCAAAGAAAAACATATCCAAAGTTCATCCACAAATCAAGGGGGAGTTGAAAAGGAGAGAAACTACAAGAGTTTCAGAATTTCTTTTGTTTTGTTTTGTTTTATTCTGTTTGGGATTTCTGAATGAAGTGAGAAGGAATCGGTAAAATGTCTATAGGGAAGGGCAATCTAAGCAGGTTCCCAGTAGTTCAAGATAATGCAGCTTAATGTCATTTGGAAAAAACAATAATGGAAGACATTTTTAGAAAGGAAAAACTTTAAAAATAGTGTTGTAAATTTTTCTTCCACATCATTGTCATGAAATAACGCTGTTAAAGGAAAGAATTAGGAATGAGTTGCAAACCCAAAATAGCAGGTACAAGCACGAAAGAATAGAGAAATGCAGTAACCTCGGCTTTAGTTGATGTGACAATTTAGATTTCGTGTGTAGTAAAGCTGCGTAGAATCAGTAACTTCTAGCATCTAATTAGACTCAGTAACTTCTAGCATCTAATTAGCAAAGCAGGAACCCACTTTTCTTATTAACTTCGATAACATTATTGTGTTGTTCAAAAAGATACACAGTTTCTTTCGTCTTTTGTTTTCTTTCAGACAGGTGTATGTGTAATAGTTTTGTCTTTTGCAGCTTTTTGTACTTACCTTTTAAAGTCAACAGCACTTCATCAATGATTTTTAAGTTAATGATGTGTCATAGTTTCCTGATGTTGTTTCAATTAGTTCTTAATTAAAATTTTTTTCAAAATAAGTCAGCTAAATAGTGAAGCCAAAAAAGAAACTTCAAAACAAATCGGCTGAAAATAAATTCAAATAACAGGACACTAACTTACATTGGCATTACCACTTTTACCACTTTATACATACAAAATGAATTCACAGAGGTTATCTCATTTCATTCTCAAAGCAGTTTGCCCACAGATACATAGCTGGTAAGTAAGTAGGTGGCTTATAACCACTTACCTGTAAGGGACATAAACCTAGATCTCCTGACTAAATTAATTTTTGTTTCACTGTGCTATATTGTTTGTCCAACATATATATTAGTTATGAATACTACTTCAGAAAATTTTACATTAACCTTAGAGTCAACAGTGGAAAGAATAAAGACAGTTCTGATCAGAATCTAGAAAATGAATGAGTTATATGTATGTGTTTTTTTAATCTGAAAATAAAGATGGTATGATTTATATCTATCAGCCCACTTTGAAAACTAGAATTATCAGTCGGACTGATTCCGTGTTACTCAGGAAGAAAAGTGTTATTTCAAAAGATGCTTTGAACACCCTAGCGTTAGCGAAGAGGATTATAAGAAATTGATTTAACACATTGAGGCTTATTTTCTTTTTGGTGCGGCTTTTTTTTTTTTTTTAAGGTTTATCTTCAGTATACTCAGTAAAGTGAAAAGTTGTTTATGAATGTAGAACAGGATGATTTTTTTAAAAATTTATTTATTCATTTATTTATTATTATTATACTTTAGGTTTTAGGGTACATGTGCGCAATGTGCAGGTTAGTTACATATGTATACTTGTGCCATGCTGGTGCGCTGCACCCACTAACTCGTCATCTAGCATTAGGTATATCTCCCAATGCTATGCCTCCCCGCTCCCCCCACCCCACAACAGTCCCCAGAGTGTGATGTTCCCCTTCCTGTTTCCATGTGTTCTCATTGTTCAATTCCCACCTATGAGTGAGAATATGCGGATTTTGGTTTTTTGTTCTTGGCGATAGTTTACTGAGAATGATGATTTCCAATTTCATCCATGTCCCTACAGAGGACATGAACTCATCATTTTTTGTGGCTGCATAGTATTCCATGGTGTATATGTGCCACATTTTCTTAATCCAGTCTATCCTTGTTGGACATTTGGGTTGGTTCCAAGTCTTTGCTATTGTGAATAATGCCACCATAAACAGACACGTGCTTGTGTCTTTATAGCAGCATGATTTATAGTCCTTTGGGTGTATACCCAGTAATGGGATGGCTGGGTCAAATGGAATTTCTAGTTCTAGATCCCTGAGGAATCGCCACACTGACTTCCACAAGGGTTGAACTAGTTTACAGTCCCACCAACAGTGGAAAAGTTTTCCTATTTCTCCACATCCTCTCCAGCTCCTGTTGTTTCCTGACTTCTTAATGATTGCCATTCTAACTGGTGTGAGATGGTATCTCATTGTGGTTTGGATTTGCATTTCTCTGATGGCCAGTGATGGTGAGCATTGTTTCATGTGTTTTTTGGCTGCATAAATGTCTTCTTTTGAGAAGTGTCTGTTCATGTCCTTCGCCCGCTTTTTGATGGGGTTGTTTGTTTTTTTCTTGTAAATTTGTTTGGGTTCATTGTAGATTCTGCATATTAGCCCTTTGTCAGATGAGTAGGTTGCGAAAATTTTCTCCCATTTTGTAGGTTGTCTGTTCACTCTGATGGTAGTTTCTCTTGCTGTGCAGAAGCTCTTTAGTTTAATTAGATCCCGTTTGTCAATTTTGGCTTTTGTTGCCATTGCTTTTGGTGTTTTAGACATGAAGTCCTTGCCCATGCCTATGTCCTGAATGGTAATGCCTAGGTTTTCTTCTAGGGTTTTGATGGTTTTAGGTCTAATGTTTAAGTCTTTAATCCATCTTGAATTGATTTTTGTGTAAGGTGTAAGGAAGGGATCCAGTTTCAGCTTTCTACATATGGCTAGCCAGTTTTCCCAGCACCATTTATTAAATAGGGAATCCTTTCCCCATTGTTTGTTTTTCTCAGGTTTGTCAAAGATCAGATAGTTGTAGATATGCGGCGTTATTTCTGAGGGCTCTGTTCTATTCCATTGATCTATATCTCTGTTTTGGTACCAGTACCATGATGTTTTGGTTACTGTAGCCTTGTAGTATAGTTTGAAGTCAGGTAGTGTGATGCCTCCAGCTTTGTTCTTTTGACTTGGCGATGCGGGCTCTTTTCTGGTTCCATATGAACTTTAAAGTAGTTTTTTCCAGTTCTGTGAGGAAAGTCATTGGTAGCTTGATGGGGATGGCATTGAATCTGTAAATTACCTTGGGCAGTATGGCCATTTTCATGATATTGATTCTTCCTACCCATGAGCATGGAATGTTCTTCCATTTGTTTGTATCCTCTTTTATTTCCTTGAGCAGTGGTTTGTAGTTCTCCTTGAAGAGGTCCTTCACGTCCCTTGTAAGTTGGATTCCTAGGTATTTTATTCTCTTTGAAGCAATTGTGAATGGGAGTTCCTTCATGATTTGGTTCTCTGTTTGTCTGTTGTTGGTGTATAAGAATGCTTGTGATTTTTGTACATTGATTTTGTATCCTGAGACTTTGCTGAAGTTGCTTATCAGCTTAAGGAGATTTTGGGCTGAGACAGTGGGGTTTTCTAGATATACAATCATGTCGTCTGCAAACAGGGACAATTTGACTTCCTCTTTTCCTAATTGAATATCCTTTATTTCCTTCTCCTGCCTAATTGCCCTGGCCAGAACTTCCAACACTATGTTGAATAGGAGTGGTGAGAGAGGGCATCCCTGTCTTGTGCCAGTTTTCAAAGGGAATGCTTCCAGTTTTTGCCCATTCAGTATGATATTGGCTGTGGGTTTGTCATAAATAGCTCTTATGATTTTGAGATACGTCCCATCAATACCTAATTTATTGAGAGTTTTTAGCATGAAGGGTTGTTGAATTTTGTCAAAGGCCTTTTCTGCATCTATTGAGATAATCATGTGGTTTTTGTCTTTGGTTCTGTTTATATGCTGGATTGCAGTTACTGATTTGCGTATGTTGTACCGGCCTTGCATCCCAGGGGTGAAGCCCACTTGATCATGGTGGATAAGCTTTTTGATGTGCTGCTGGATTCGGTTTGCCAGTATTTTATTGAGGATTTTTGCATCAATGTTCATCAAGGATATTGGTGTAAAATTCTCTTTTTTGGTTGTGTCTCGGCCCGGCTTTGGTATCAGGATGATGCTGGCCTCATAAAATGAGTTAGGGAGGATTCCCTCTTTTTCTGTTGGTTGGAATAGTTTCAGAAGGAATGGTACCAGTTCCTCCTTGTACCTCCGGTAGAATTTGGCTGTGAATCCATCTGGTCCTGGACTCTTTTTGGTTGGTAAGGTATTGATTATTGCCACAATTTCAGATCCTGTTATTGGTCTATTCAGAGATTCAACTTCTTCCTGGTTTAGTCTTGGGACAGTGTATGTGTCGAGGAATTTATCCATTTCTTCTAGATTTTCTAGTTTATTTGTGTAGAGGTGTTTGTAGTATTCTCTGATGGTAGTTTGTATTTCTGTGGGATCAGTGGTGATACCCCCTTTATCATTTTTTATTGCATCTATTTGATTCTTCTCTGTCGATTTTGTTGATCCTTTCAAATTTCTTTTGAAATTTCTAGGAATTGAAATACAAATTCCTTTTGTATTTCTGTGGGATCGGTGGTGATATCCCCTTTATCATTTTTTTATTGCATCTATCTGATTCTTCTCTGTCAATTTTGTTGATCCTTTCAAAAAACCAGCTCCTGGATTCATTAATTTTTTGAAGGGTTTTTTTGTGTCTCTATTTCCTTCAGTTCTGCTCTGATTTTAGTTATTTCTTGCCTTCTGCTAGCCTTTGAATGTGTTTGCTCTTGCTTTTCTAGTTCTTTTAATTGTGATGTTAGGGTGTCAATTTTGGATCTTTCCTGCTTTCTTTTGGGGGCATTTAGTGCTATAAATTTGCCTCTACACACTGCTTTGAATGCATCCCAGAGATTCTGGTATGTTGTGTCTTGGTTCTCGTTGGTTTCAAAGAACATCTTTATTTCTGCCTTCATTTTGTTATGTACCCAGTAGTCATTCAGGAGCAGGTTGTTCAGTTTCCATGTAGTTGAGTGGTTTTGAGTGAGATTCTTAATCCTGAGTTCTAGCTTGATTGCACTGTGATCTGAGAGATAGTTTGTTATAATTTCTGTTCTTTTACATTTACTGAGGAGAGCTTTACTTCCAAGTATGTGGTCAATTTTGGAATAGGTGTGGTGTGGTGCTGAAAAAAAGGTATATTCTGTTGATTTGGGGTGGAGAGTTCTGTAGATGTCTATTAGGTCCGCTTGGTGCAGAGCTGAGTTCAATTCCTGGGTATCCTTGTTGACTTTCTGTCTCGTTGATGTGTCTAATGTTGACAGTGGGGTGTTAAAGTCTCCCATTTTTAATGTGTGGGAGTCTAAGTCTCTTTGTAGGTCACTCAGGACTTGCTTTATGAATCTGGGTGCTCCTGTATTGGGTGCATATATATTTAGGATAGTTAGCTCTTCTTGTTGAATTGATCCCTTTACCATTACGTAATAGCCTTCGTTGTCTCTTTTGATCTTTGTCGGTTTAAAGTCTGTTTTATCAGAGACTAGGATTGCAACCCCTGCCTTTTTTTGTTTTCCATTTGCTTGGTAGATCTTCCTCCATCCTTTTATTTTGAGCCTGTGTGTGTCTCTGCACGTGAGATGGGTTTCCTGAATACAGCACACTGATGGGTCTTGACTCTTTATCCAATTTGCCAGTCTTGTGTCTTTTAATTGGAGCATTTCGTCCATTTACATTTAAAGTTAATATTGTTATGTGTGAATTTGATCCTGTCATTATGATGTTAGCTGGTTATTTTGCTCGTTAGTTGATGCAGTCTCTTCTTAGTCTCGATGGTCTTTACATTTTGGCATGATTTTGCAGCGGCTGGTACCGGTTGTTCCTTTCCACGTTTCGCACTTCCTTCAGGAGCTCTTTTAGGGCAGGCCTGGTGGTGACAAAATCTCTCAGCAGTTACTTGTCTGTAAAGTATTTTATTTCTCCTTCACTTAGGAAGCTTAGTTTGGCTGGATATGAAATTCAGGCTGAAAATTCTTTTCTTTAAGAATGTTGAATATTGGCCCCCACTCTCTTCTGGCTTGTAGAGTTTCTGCCGAGAGATCCGCTGTTAGTCTCATGGGCCTCCCTTTGAGAGTA
Source organism: Pongo abelii (assembly GCF_028885655.2). Classification (NCBI taxonomy): domain Eukaryota; kingdom Metazoa; phylum Chordata; class Mammalia; order Primates; family Hominidae; genus Pongo; species Pongo abelii. The sequence goes on along the minus strand of NC_072009.2, from coordinate 36,112,420 downwards.
ACCCGACCTTTCTCTCTGGCTGCCCTTAACATTTTTTCCTTCATTTCAACTTTGGTGAATCTGACAATTATGTGTCTTGGAGTTAGTTGCTCTTCTCGAGGAGTATCTTTGTGGCGTTCTCTGTATTTCCTGAATCTGAATGTTGGCCTGCCTTGCTAGATTGGGGAAGTTCTCCTGGATAATATCCTGCAGAGTGTTTTCCAACTTGGTTCCATTCTCCCCATCACTTTCAGGTACACCAATCAGACGTAGATTTGGTCTTTTCACATAGTCCCATATTTCTTGGAGGCTTTGCTCGTTTCTGTTTATTCTTTTTTCTCTAAACTTCCCTTCTCGCTTCATTTCATTCACTTCATCTTCCATCGCTGATACCCTTTCTTCCATTTGATCGCATCGGCTCCTGAGGCTTCTGCATTCTTCACGTAGTTCTCGAGCCTTGGTTTTCAGCTCCATCAGCTCCTTTAAGCACTTCTCTGTATTGGTTATTCCAGTTATACATTCTTCTAAATTTTTTTCAAAGGCTTCAGCTTCTTTGCCTTTGGTTTGAATATCCTCCCGTAGCTCAGAGTAATTTGATCGTCTGAAGCCGCCTTCTCTCAGCTCGTCAAAGTCATTCTCCGTCCAGCTTTGTTCCGTTGCTGGTGAGCAACTGCGTTCCTTTGGAGGAGGAGGAGAGGCCCTCTGCTTTTTAGAGTTTCCAGTTTTTCTGCTCTGTTTTTTCCCCATCTTTATGGTTTTGTCTACTTTTGGTCTTTGATGATGGTGATGTACAGATGGGTTTTTGGTGTGGATGTCCTTTCTGTTTGTTAGTTTTCCTTCTAACAGGCAGGACCCTCAGCTGCAGGTCTGTTGGAGTACCCGGCCGTGTGAGGTGTCAGTCTGCCCCTGCTGGGGGGTGCCTCCCAGTTAGGCTGACCGGGGGTCAGGGGTCAGGGACCCACTTGAGGAGGCAGTCTGCCCGTTCTCAGATCTCCAGCTGCATGCTGGGAGAACCACTGCTCTCTTCAGAGCTGTCAGACAGGGACATTTAGGTCTGCAGAAGTTACTGCTGTCTTTTTGTTTGTCTGTGCCCTGCCCCCAGAGGTGGAGCCTACAGAGGCAGGCAGGCCTCCTTGAGCTGTGGTGGGCTCCACCCAGTTCGAGCTTCCCAGCTGCTGTGTTTACCTAAGCAAGCCTGGGCAATGGTGGGCGCCCCTCCCCCAGCCTCGCTGCCGCCTTGCAGTTTGATCTCAGACTGCTGTGCTAGCAATCAGCGAGACTCCGTGGGCGTAGGACCCTCTGAGCCAGGTGCGGGGTATAATCTCCTGGTGCGCCGTTTTTTAAGCCCGCCGGAAAAGCGCAGTATTCGGGTGGGAGTGACCCAATTTTCCAGGTGCCGTCTGTCACCCCTTTCTTTGACTACGAAAGGGAACTCCATGACCCGTTGCGCTTCCCGAGTGAGGCAGTGCCTCGCCCTTCTTCAGCTCGCGCACAGCGCGCGCACCCACTGACCTGCGCCCACTGTCTGGCCCTCCCTAGTGAGATGAACCCAGTACGTCAGGTGGAAATGCAGAAATCACCCGTCTTCTGCATCGCTCACGCTGGGAGCTGTAGACCGGAGCTATTCCTATTCGGCCATCTTGGCTCCTCCCCTAAATTTTCAACTCAGGATGATTTTAATAACTTTAATTTTTACCAGTCTAAACTTTCTAGTTTTGGGTGTCTTTTTTAACTACTTCACAGAGTATTTTCACAAATACTAAATGAGTATTCTTCCACAGCATTATACAAGACTCGGTGATGAGCGGCAGTAGGTTTAAGAAAGTACTATATCCTTTGGTTAAAATTCCATGCTGATGTCCTCTGATTAGTTTAAATCCTGAGCCTGAACTGAGCTGCACTGGTGACTAATTTACAATGAAAGTAATTTATATAAAATATACTTAAAATACAAAAATGATATTTCACATTGTGTATGGGTTTTGCCTGCATATGTAATTATGATGTCTACTTTCCAAATTACAGTCTGCTGCAAATCCTGAGACTCCCAACTCAACCATCTGCAGAGAGGCCAGCACCCAGTCTTCATCAGCTGCGGCTAGCCAAGGCTGGGTTTTACCAGAAGGCAAAATCATGCCAAACACTGTTTTTGTTGGTGGAATTGATGATAGGGTATTGTATTCATACCTCATTTTTACCTTAAAATACATTATGAACAATGGGATTTGGGCCCTGTTACAAACTTAATGTGTTTTTGTACTTCATGGAGGTTTAGAATTGCTTTTAGGTTTGACCCATAGGTACTAAAAATATCTTTGACAAAGAGCTACTGGTCATTTTGGGGATAAATGGGGAAGAAATTTTCCCCCTCATGGTAGTAAAATTGTAGTAAAATTGAAATTTTTGAATGCTGAATTTTTACTCTGACGTTCAATTCTGTTCCATAGACGGATGAAACTGAGATCAGAAGCTGCTTTGGTAGATACGGTTCAGTGAAAGAAGTGAAGATAATCACGAATCGAAGTGGTGTGTCCAAAGGGTGAGTAATTTTATCAAAAATATCTGAACTCTAGTCCCCTGTTCTATAGGTATGAGACAAGACTTCAAAACTGATATTCTGACCCTTGTATAAATGAAATTGTTTGCGGTGTTAATTTCTTTCACGTAGGGGATAAAAGATTATTACCAGTTCTTTTATTTAATCATTTTTCTAATGTTTGTTTTGAAATGTCTGCAATTTTTATTTCATACAGATGAGTTAATCAGTTTTCTCAAATAATTGTTTTCTTCATAGACTGCACCGCATCTTTAATTTTAACCACCTTGTCTTAGATAGTAAGTTAAATTCAGGTTCACAGATGTGAATTCTTTGTTAATCAATGAAGTTTTCACACTGCCCTAATCCTAGCACATTTTGACATAGTTCTGCTTAAGAAAAAGTAGTGTTTGTAGAGGATCTGTCATGTGCATGTTAGCCCATACTTATCATGGTATATTATTCGTCTTTGGTCATGATCACTTCTGTATATAGAATAGTAGAAGTTCTGAACCATGTACTGTATGATGGTGATTTCATGCTTCATTTGTCTGCCTTTATAGCTATGGATTTGTTTCATTTGTTGATGATGTGGATGTCCAGAAGATAGTAGAGGTAAGTAATAGAAAAATCTCTTTCTTATCTTACTGCTACGATGTTTAGTGTTAGAGATATACTCAGACTTGTGTAAAATTTGGAGCAAGTTAGACTTCCTGTTCAAAATCCAAACTTAGAGTCACCTCCCATAACTTGATAGATCCTGTTTATTTCTGAATGGACACCTAGGTTCACGAACTACAGACAGGAAAGGTTGGAGACAGGGTGATGAAAAGTTTTTGATCAACTTTCCCTTGATGCCTCTTGACACTGATTAGAGTGGCAAGGGTAAGTAAGGTAGCTTCATGATGACAAATTTTAATTTGGTGCGTAGTTGTCACTGATCGTCTATGATGATAGGCACTTTAGAAGACTTTAGGTGTTTACCCAAGTCTTGGAAGCTAAGACTTGAAAATGGATTCTAGTTTTGTTACTGTTCTCTTTTCAGTCACAGATACATCTCCAGGGTAAAAAGCTGAAGCTGGGCCCTGCAATCAGGAAACAAAAGTTCTGTGAGTAGGAAAAGAAATTGTTCTTTTTTGACCCGTGTAGCTTTTTAAATAACTAAAAGTAGGCTTTTTTCTTCTTGCTTTTCAAAAAGGTGCTCATCATGTGCAGCCATGTCCTTTGGTAGTTAGTCCTCCTCCTCCACCACAGTTTCAGAACGTCTGGAGGAATCCAAACACTGAAACTTGCCTGCAGCCCCTAATCACGCTGAATTCTGTAACTCAGTACGTTCAGGTAAGAACTGCTTATGTTCCTGTTCTCTTGTTTATTGTAGTCATCCTTGCGTCTGTGGAATTGTATCTACACTTTCCATAGTAAGTGGCAATGGAATCCCTGTTTGAACAGTGTGAGTAATGGGAAATTTGTTACTTTTGTTAGAAATTTCTTACTCTTAGTGTTGGTTATTTGAGCTAAAAATCTTCTATATACTTTGTAAGACTTTCTCTCAGAAATGATCTCTGTAGACATATGAACAAATCTCTTCCTATCTCTTCCTTTTTCACCCCATATAACTAGTTCCTAAAGTATTTGTAAGCCGCTCTCCTTATGTGTCTGCCTAGCTTATTGTTCTCTAAGGTTAGCGGTTAACCTAGCTGTTCTTTGCTTGCAATGATTTCCAGATGCCTCCTCGTATAAATTGCTGACTTCTGGATATATTCTGGTTCTTGGATGGGTAGATTTCTGTAGCTCTTCTTTACTTGCAATGCTTTCCAGATGCCTCTTCATATAAATTGCTGACTTCTGGATATATTCTGGTTCTGAGATGGGTAGATTTCTGATCTCTTTTACTCTGTCTATAAATCCCGTGAGTTTCTGGCATGTCATTTCTCTGATGCTGGTTGCTTTGATATTTAAAGTAGGATTTGACATCCTCTGTCACTTACTGGTGATAAATAACGTTTATTTTGTTCTTCGTTCCTTTCATTTCTGTGTGTGTTTAAAAGACCTTTTGTTTGATGGAATATAAAGTAACAAAATAGTAGTGAAATAGTTCTTCAGTGTCTCTCATTTGTTGACATTTTCCATGTCCTTGAAACGTGTAGGGTACACCTCCTCTTCTTTTTCCTTCTCTGAGCAATGGCTAGAATAAAAGCCCTGCTTGTTTCTGGCATTTACGGTGAGCCATTACTGAATATGGGTGTATTCATGAATGCTGCTACCTGTATGTTTTTAATTAGTAAGTATTCATTGAAATGTCGAAGACATTATACTGTCTCTTTTCCATTTGTGGCTTATATACTGCCCTTAATTTGTGTAAATGAAGTACCGAGAAAGCCGTAACATCTGTCGAAGAACTACAGTATTACCTTATAATATTGTCAAATACAAAACAGTCTGGAAGTATTTTGCCAAAGAAATAGCAAATATATTAATTTAACTTACGTTGAAATCTGTCTTAATAGAGCCTTATCACCAGTGTCAGAAATTACTTCTGGGTGGGCATAGGTAGACAGTGTGAATAAGGTAAACTTTGGCTGGTGCAATAGGCACTTCTTTTGTCATTTGTCTCTTCCCCTTCCCCACCCAAAGGGTAGCACTTGACAGAGAATATTTGTTTCTTCATAATGTCTGTCATTCATTTAGAAATCTGCATTGCTGTAGGTAGAGAAACAATTACTATTTCAATGTTCTTCCTATTTTTGTCACGTTGGGAATGATACTTCCTTCTAATTAAAATAACAGTGTTTTACCGTATTAATCCATTCTTTCTGTAAACTTTATTTTCAGGCTTATTCTACTTACCCAAATTCACCAGGTCAGGTCATCACTCGATATCAGTTGCCTTTATATAATAATCAGTTAATTGAACAGGGAGTAAAATGATTTACTTTCAGCTACCATTGAGGCCTTCTACTTGTTTATACAAATTGCCTGAATAGGTTGTCATTTTAAACTAGTGAAGTGTACCTGAAATTTTAGAAAACGCTTAGAATTAGCGTAATGAAGGCCTCTGTAGTATTTAGAAGTGATGAAATAATATTTTGACAGGAGGGTACTTGGCAATAACTTTTCTGTAGAACAATTTCTGAGATTTGGTGTTCCCATCTTTGTTTTAGCATGTATTTTGTTATGTTTGCCGTCAAAGAGCTGAAACATGCAGACTGTCTTTCATGAATTTAGAGATACAGAGTGAAGTAAAAGCTTTACCCAATTCTTAGAGCACAGAATTCCAATTGTGTTCTTATTTTAGCTTGCTGCTTCATGATAGTAGTTCTCTGGGTCTCTTTTCAATGATACAACTATATCTGTGACCGATAATCATATGTGTGGTACCAAATTCAAAGAATTAGTATCTTTGAGAGTTTCACAATGCAATTTGCAGAAAATTGGGAAAAAGGTGAGATTTTCTATGTAGAAGGAAGAACAAGAAGTTGAGGGATTAGAAACCTAAAGTACTTATTTTTTCTATTCTGTTTCTTTTGTTCTATTAACCAAGGAGCCAGCATGAGAAGTACTTCGATGTTGTCTGTCTCACGTGTTTTTGAAAATGTGTAGTAATATTTGAATAATTTTGGTTTCCTTTTTTTTTTTTTTTCCCCCCCAAGATGCCACCACAGCGGCCTGTTGGGGAGCAAAGGAGTTATGCTGTACCTCAGGTAAAGTGAATGCGCCAAACGTACACTCCCTGTTCTTTCTTGATTTTTTTCTATTTCATACGTGCCTGTAGTTTTTTTAAATCGTTCTTTGTATTAATGTGGCACATTTTGTTACTTTCTTTTTAACCCAATTTTAAACTCCTATGGGAGCAACAGTGCCTTTTTCTCTCCCAGGTTTTTGCATGCTTAAGCAATGGCTGGTCCACATAATGATAAGAATTCAGTTACTTTTTGATTGACTATACAGTCCATGAAAGGTAATATTAATGTGGCCTTAGAATGAGCGTGTATCTGCCTGGAATCTGCCTCTGGCCTTACCCTCCGTAAAAAAAAAAAAAAAATGTGTTCAAGAGAAACAGAAATGTTTTGCTATTAATTACTCTTAAATAAGAATAGGAAGAAAAAAGAATACTACCTCTAAAACACCCGAACTGCTTTCCCGCCAAATAACTAGTTCCAAAAATATTTGAAAGCAGCTGTCTTCATGTGTCTGCGTAGTTTATTCTTCTCTAAGGTTAGCAATTCATCCAGCTATTCTTTACTTGCAGTGTTTTCCAGATGCCTCCTCATATAGATTGCTGACTTCTGGGTATATTCTGGTTCTGGAATGGGGAGATTTCTGATGTGTTTTACTATATTTATAAATCCCGTGAGTGTCTGGCATGTAATTTCTCTGATCCTGGTTACCTTGATATTTAAAGTAGGATTTGACATACTCTGTCACTTACTGGTGATAACTAACGTTTATTTTCTTTTTAGTTTGTTTTATTTATGTCTTAGTTTAAAAGACATTTTCTTTGATGGAAAATAAAGTAAGAAAATAGTGGTGAAATAGTTCTTCAGTGTCTCTCGTTTGTTGACATTTTCCATGTACTTGAAACGGGTAGGGTATACCTCTGCTTCTTTTTCGTCCTGTGAACGATGGCTAGAAAAAAAGCCCTGTTTCTCACATTTACTGTGAGCCATTACGTAATCTGGGTGTATTCATGTGTGATGCTATGTATATGTTTTCAATCACTAAGTATTTATTGAATCGTAGAAGACATTATACTGTCTCTTTTCCAGTTGCGGATTATATACCGCCCTTAGTTTTTTGAAATGAAGTACAGAAAAAGCTGTAACATTTATAGGAGAACTTCATATTACCCTGTGGTCTTGTCAAATACAAAACCCTTTGGAAGTATTTTAAGAAAGAAAGAAAGCAAATGCATTAATTTAACTTACATTGAAGTCTGTCTTAATAGAGCCTTATCACCAGAATAAGAAATAACTTCTGGGTGGGCATAAGTACACAGTATAAATAAGGTCAACTTGTCTGGTGAAATAGTCACTTCTTTTTTCATTAGTCTGTTCCTCCTCCCCAGCCAAAGGGCCTCACTTGACAGAATATTTCTTTCTTCATAAAATCAGTCACTCATTTAGAATCTGCGGTGCTGTATATAGAAAAGTAATGTTTTAAAACTTTTTCATAGTTTTTTATATTGGGAATAGTATTTCTAATTAACAAAATGTTTTACCGTATTCATACATTCTTGCTGTAAACTTTATTTATAGGCATATCCTACTTATCCAAATTCAGCAGTTCACGTCATCACTGGATGTCATTTGCTTGTATATAATTGTCAGGTAATTTAAGAGGGAGTAAAATGATTTACTTTAGATATTATTGAGCCCTTTGTTATACAAATTGCTTGAATAGTTTGCCATTTTAAAGTAGTGAAATGTACCTAAAATTTAAGACAACATTTAGAATTAGTCTAGAATGAAGGCCTCCGTATTATTTAGAAGTAATTGCATAATATTTTGACAGGAATGTACGTAGCAAAAACTTCACTGTAGAACAGTTTTTTGAGACTTGGTGTCCCCTTCTATATTGTAGCATGGTTTTTTTTCATCTTTGCCATCAAATAGCTGAAACATCCAGACTGACTTTTATCAAATTTTTAGAAAGACAGAGTGAAATAAAACTACTACCCACCTTTTAGAGCACAGAATTTGAATTATATTTGTATTTTAGCTGGCTGCTTCACAATAATAGTCCTCTGCGTCTCTTTTCATAGATATGACTGTATATATGACCCATAATCATATCTGTGGTAATAAATTCCAAGAACTAATATCCTTGAGATTTCCACAATACCAACCCCAGAAAATTGGGAAAAAGTTGAGGTTTTACATAATAGAGTTAACAACAAGAACGTCAGAGATTAGAAACCTAAAGTAATTCTTTTTTCTGTTCCGTTTCTTTTATTATAATAACAAATTAAAGGAGCCAGCGTATGTACTTCAATATTGTGTTATCTCATGTATTTTTAAAAATGTGAAGGAATATTTGAATGATTTTTGTTTCCTGTCTCTACTAAAAACACAAAAAAATTAGCCAGGCGTGGTGGCGCACACTTGTAATCCCAACTACTCGGGAGGCTGAGGCAGCAGAATCACTTGATCCTGGGACGCAGGTTGCTGTGAGCTGAGATTGTGCCACTGCACTCCAGCCTAGGCAGCAAAGAGAGACTCAGTCTTAAAAAAAGCGATGCCATGAATATCTTTGTGTAAATATCTTGGCACGCTTCTGCTATTAATTTCTTGAGATGAATTGCTATCAGTGAAATAGCTAGGTGAAAGCACTTTGCCCCTTTTATAACAATTTTATAACTAATTCTCCTTTTTAGTATACTGGTGAGTATCCCCGCTTATCAAATCATGATGCACCTTTTCCACAGTACTCTTGGTAAATCACGTATTGGTATTTTCTCATTGACGGTGTGTAGAGCGCTCTCTTTTCCACACCCATTCCAGTGAAAGTTACTAGTATTTTTTAAATTGTCAGCCTAATAGCTGGAAAATATTACATTGTGTTGATGCCCACTTTTTAAAATCATCATTGAAGTTGATCATTGATCTTTAGCTTTTTAAATTAGGTTTTTAATTTTATTTTTCTTACTGATTCATAGAAGACTTTGTATTGGTATTCACTTTTGTCATACATAGTGGAAAAAATATATAGGAGTAATAAGGAGGTGCCCTGGTGCCCTTACCTTATTCCTATTTTCAGTTCAGTTGACTCAACTAGTTCACTTGTAAGCTTGATGATAGGGTAGAATGAGATTGATCGAAAAGAAGATTCCTCTATCTCTATTTTACTTGGGCTTTAAAAAAATTTAAAAATGAGTGCTGTATTTTGTCAAATGATTTTCAGTGATGAATTAAAGTAATGTGTCCTGCAAATTGAGTATTCTTGCATTCCCAATATAAACTTAGACTCTTTATATACTGCTGGAATTTCCCATTTGTGTTGAGGGCAGGGATGGATCATCTGGGTGAGGCTTTGTTGCTTATATGCTTTTAGCTTTGTAAAATGCTTTGAGAAATACTTTCTTCCTCTTTGAAAACAGAGTTTCGGCATAGCATTCTTTTATTATCTGTGGCCACAACCCATTTTTCAGGTCTCATATATACTTTTGCTTTCTTGTGTTTTCTTGCTTTGTTTTGCCAGGTTTGTTTATTGCTTGAATTTCATCCTCCCCACGCACCACTCCCCGAGAATCTGCGCTTTGATGTACTAAAGTTTTCATTCTGATTTTCACGTCATATTTTCTAAATTTTATCACTCTCTTTATTTGCTCCTCCTCTTTTGCTGCCAATGTAACTTTGCTGACTACAAATGATAGGCTTTTTCCTGGTCAGTTTATATAAATACCAGTTTGCTTACATGTTGACACAGTAATTGAATTAGATAATACTGGCAAAGGAGCTGACCTCCCAGGAGTTTAAATAACGATAATTTTTTTGCAGCTTTTAGCTGTCGTCGTCACTTGGTTGTCCACATGTAACAAGGAATGTATTTGCTCTATGTGGCAATGAGAGTTGTGTATATGATGGTCTTGAAGCTCACTCCTGTTTACTATTCCAACATTTCTAATTTCAAAATTCAACAACTCGCTTGAAGATATGATTAAGAAAATTACTTCTTTAATGCAGTTTGTTTGCAGGATGCCATTGACGGTTACGTTGGTACTTTCTTTAAACTTAAACTTTTCTTATCCTAAGCATTGATTTATATTTTTGGCCATAGTTTAGAAGTAACCAAAGGTTGTCTGTTGATTGTGGATTTTTATATATACATTATATAATTATGTATAAATACACACACAGTGGGAATTGAACAATCCCTGCTAATCGAGCCATGGCAAAAATGAAGTACATTTCAAAAAATGAAGTACATTTCAAAAAATGAAGTACATTGCTTACTTTGTTTGCTTTGATCGCCACCTGCTGGCCGAGGACTAGGACATGATCATTACTTCCTTAATTTAAAATATGATGACTCTATTAAAGAGATTCGGTGAATTTTATATGTACGATTCCAGTTAAGCAGGCAGCCAGTTTATAAGATCCAAGCTAAAGTCAAACTTCTTATAAAACCAAATGCCTTTTTTTTCTTCTTTACCAAACTACGGTTGTTTCGGGTATCCAAATGAGTATGAGAATCAGAAGAGACACCAGAGATCTTTTCCAGCCATTTGTTTTGAAGCAAGGAAACTGAAACTGAGGTCATGAAAAGATTCACTTTTGTGAGCAATGGAAATCAGGTTCTTCCCAAACAAGAATTTTCCTCTTCAATTCTTGTGTCACTGTCACAAGGTTTCTTAACCAGACCCTTTGCAAATTTGGCACCAAATAATTCTTTATTGTAGGAGGCTGTCTTTGCATTGTAGGATGTGCAGTAGCATGGCTGGGCTTCAGCCCATCAGATTCCAGGAATACATCTTAGTTGTGACAGCCAATCTCTAAACGTCGCTAAATGCCCCTGGGGCTCAAAAATCTTGCCCAGTTGAGAATCAGTGCATTTCCATAACCTCTCATAATCTGATACAGGTTTCTGCCAGATGTTAGATTTCTAAATTAAAATACATCCAAACACTATGGTGCAGAGACAATACTGTAATGTAGCTTGTTTATCAAAGAAAAACATAGCCAAAGTTCATCCACAAATCAAGGGGGAATTGAAAAAGAGAAGAACTACAAGAATTTCAGAATTTCTTTTGTTTTATTCTGTTTGGGATTTCTGAATGAACTGAGAAGGAATTGGTGAATTGTGTATAGGGAAGGGAAATCTAATCAGGTTCCTAATAGTTCAAGATAATGCAGCTTAATGTCATTTGGAAAAAACAATAATGGAAGACATTTTTAGAAAGGAAAAACTTAAAAATAGTGTTTTAAATTTTTCTTCCACAACACTGTCATGAAATAAAGCTGTTAAAGGAAAGCATTAGGCATTAGTTACAAACCCAAAATAGTAAGTACAGGCAGGAAAGAAAAGAGAAGTGCAGTAACCTCGGCTTCAGTTGATTTCACAATTTAGATTTCATGTATAGTAAAGCTGTGTAGAATCAGTAACTTCTAGCATCTAATTAACAAAGTAGGAACTCCTTTCTTACTACTATAACATTATTGTGTTGTTCAAAAAGATACACAGTTTCTTTCGTCTTTTGTTTTCTTTCAGACAGCTGTATGTGTAATAGCTTTCTCTTAGGCAGCTTTTTGTGCTTTCAGAGTCAACAGCACTTCACCAGTGATTTTTAAATTAATGATGTGTCATAGTTTCCTGATGTTTCGATTAGTTCTTAATTAAACTTTTTTCAAAATAAGTCAGCTAAATAGTGGAGCCAAAAAAGAAACTTGAAAACAAATCTGCTGAAAATAAATTCAAATAACAGGACACTAACTTACATTGGCATACCACTTTTCCACTTTTACCACTTTATACGTACAAAATGAATTCACTCATTTATATCTATCAGGCTACTGTGAAAATTAGAATTATCAGTTGGACTGATTTCGTGTTACTCAGGAAGAAAAATGTTATTTCAGAAGATGCTTTGAACACCCTAGCGTTAGGGAAGAAGATTATAAGAAATTGGTTTAAAACATTGAGGTTTATTTTGTTTTTGGTGCGGCTTTTTTTTTTTTTTAAGGTTTATCTTTAGTCTACTCAGTAAAGTGAAAAGTTGCTTATGAATGTAGAACAGGATGATTTTAAAACTTTAATTTTTACGAATCTAAACTTTCTAGTTTTGGGTGTCTTTTTTAACTACTTCACAGAGTATTTTCACAAATACTGAATGAGTATTCTTCCACAGCATTATACAAGACACGGTGATGAGCGACACTAGGTTTAAGAAAGTAGTATATCCTTTGGTTAAAATTCCATGCTGATGTCCTCTGATTAGTTTAAATCCTGAGCCTGCACTGAGCTGCACTGGTGACTAATTTACAATGAAAATAACTTATATAAAATATATTATACTTAAAATACAAAAATGATATTTCACATTGTGTATGGGTTTTGCCTGCATACGTAATTATGATGTCTACTTTCCAAATTACAGTCTGCTGCAAATCCTGAGACTCCCAACTCAACCATCTGCAGAGAGGCCAGCACCCAGTCTTCATCAGCTGCGGCTAGCCAAGGCTGGGTTTTACCAGAAGGCAAAATCATGCCAAACACTGTTTTCGTTGGTGGAATTGATGATAGGGTATTGTATTCATACCTCATTGTTACCTTAAAGTACATCATGAACAATGGGATTTGGGCCCTGTTACAAACTTAATGTGTTTTTGTACTTCATGGAGGTTTAGAATTGCTTTCAGGTTTGAACCATAGGTACTAAAAATATCTTTGACGAAGAGCTACTGGTCATTTGGGGATAAATGGGGAAGAAATTTCTCCCTCATGGTAGTAAAATTGTAGTAAAGTTGAAATTTTTGGATGCTGAATTTTTACTCTGACGTTCAATTCTGTTCCATAGACGGATGAAACTGAGATCAGAAGCTGCTTTGGTAGATACGGTTCAGTGAAAGAAGTGAAGATAATCACAAATCGAAGTGGTGTGTCCAAAGGGTGAGTAATTTTATCAAAAATATCTGAACTCTAGTCCCCTGTTCTATAGGTATGAGACAAGACTTCAAAACTGATATTCTGACCCTTGCATAAATGAAACTGTTTGCGGTGTTAATTTCTTTCACGTAGGGGATAAAAGGTTATTACCAGTTCTTTTATTTAATCATTTTTCTAATGTTTGCTTTGAAATGTCTGCAATTTTTATTTCATACAGATGAGTTAATCAGTTTTCTCAAATAGTTGTTTTCTTCATACACTGCACAGCATCTTTAATTTTAACCACCTTGTCTTAGATAGTAAGTTAAATTCAGGTTCACAGATGTGAATTCTTTGTTAATCAATGAAGTTTTCACAGTACCCTAATCCTAGCACATTTTGACATAGTTCTACTTAAGAAAAAGTAGTATTTGTAGAGGATCTGTCATGTGCATGTTAGCAAATACTTATCATGGTATATTATTCATCTTTGGTCATGATCACGTCTGTATATAGAATAGTAGAAGTTCTGAACCATGTACTGTATGATGGTGATTTTATGCTTCATTTGTCTGCCTTTATAGCTATGGATTTGTTTCATTTGTTGATGACGTGGATGTCCAGAAGATAGTAGAGGTAAGTAATTCAATGGAAAAGTCTCTTATTTATCTTACTGATACGACGTTTAGTGTTAGTGATATACTCAGACTTGTGTAAAATTTGGAGAAAGTTAGACTTCCTGTTCAAAATCCAAACTCAGAGTAACCTCCCATAACTTGATAGATCATGTTTATTTTTGAGTGGACACCTAGGTTCATGAACTACAGACAGGAAAGGTTGGAGACAGGGTGATGAAAAGTTTTTGATGAACTTTCCCTTGATGCCTCTTGACACTGATTAGAGTGGCAAGGGTAAATAAGGTGGCTTCATGATGACAAAATTTAATTTGGTGCGTAGTTGTCACTGATCGTCTATGATGATAGGAACCTTAGAAAGCTTTAGGTGTTTACCCAAGTCTTGGAAGCTAAGACTTGAAAATGGATTCTAGTTTTGTTACTGTTCTCTTTTCAGTCACAGATACATCTCCAGGGTAAAAAGCTGAAGCTGGGCCCTGCAATCAGGAAACAAAAGTTCTGTGAGTAGGAAAAGAAATTGTTCTTTTTTGACCCGGGTAGCTTTTCAAATAACTAAAAATAGGCTTTTTTCTTCTTGCTTTTCAAAAAGGCGCTCGTCTTGTGCAGCCACGTCCTTTGGTATTAAATCCTCCTCCTCCACCACAGTTTCAGAACATCTGGAGGAATCCAAACACTGAAACTTGCCTGCAGCCCCTAATCACGCTGAATCCTATAACTCAGTACGTTCAGGTAAGAACTGCTTATGGTCCTGTTCTCTTGTTTATTGTAGTCATCCTTGCGTCTGTGGAATTGTATCTACACTTTCCATAGTAAGTGGCGATGGAATCCCTGTTTAAACAGTGTGAGTAATGGGAAATTTGTTACTTTTGTTAGAAATTTCTTACTCTTAGTGTTGGTTATTTGAGCTAAAAATCTTCTATATACTTTGCAAGGCTTTCTCTCAGAAATGACCTCTTTAGACACATGAACAAATCTCTTCCTGTCTCTTCCTTTTTCACCCTATGTAACTAGTTGCTAAAGTATTTGGAAGCAGCTCTCCTTATGTGTCTGCCTAGTTTATTGTTCTCTAAGGTTAGCGGTTAACCTAGCTATTCTTTACTTGCAGTGCTTTCCAGATGCCTCGTCATATAAATTGCTGACTTCTGGATATATTCTGGTTCTGGGATGGGTAGATTTCTGATCTCTTTTACTGTCTGTAAATCCCGTGAGTTTCTGGCATGTCATTTCTCTGATGCTGGTTGCTTTGATGTTTAAAGTGAGATTTGACATCGTTTGTCACTTACTGGTGATAAATAACATTTATTTTGTTCTTCGTTCCTCTTATTTCAGTGTGTGTTTAAAACACCTTTTCTTTGATGGAAAATAAAGTAACAAAATAGTAGTGAAATAGTTCTTCAGTGTCTCTCATATGTTGACATTTTCCATGTACTTGAAACGTGTAGGGTACACCTCTTCTTCTTTTTTCCTTCTCTGAGCAATGACTAGAAGAAAAGCCCTACGTGTTTCTAGCATTTACGGTGAGCCATTACTGAATCTGGGTATATTCATGAATGCTGCTACCTGTATGTTTTTAATCAGTAAGAATTTATTGAAACGTAGAAGACGTTATACTGTCTCTTTTCCAGTTATGGCTATATACTGCCCTTAATTTGTGGAAATGAAGTATAGAGAAAGCCGTAACATCTGTCGAAGAACTACAGTATTACCCTATAATGTTGTCAAATACCAAACAATCTAGAAGTATTTTGCCAAAGAAATAGCAAATGTATGAATTTAATTTACGTTGAAATCTATCCTAATGGAGCCTTATCACCAGTGTAAGAAGTAACTTCTGGGTGGGCATAAGTACCCGGTATATATAAGGTAAACTTTGGCTGGTGAAATAGTCACTTCTTTTGTCATTTGTCTCTTCCCCCTCCCCACCCAAAGGGTAGCACTTGACAGAGAATTTTTATTTCTTCATAAAGTCAGTCATTTAGAAATCTGCATTGCTGTACGTAGAAAAACAATTACTGTTTCAAAGTTTTTCATATTTTTGTTATATTGGGTATGATATTTCTTTCTATTTAAAAAAAATGTTTTACCGTATTGATCCATTCTTTCTGTCAACTTTATTTTCAGGCTTATTCTACTTATCCAGATTCACCAGATCAATTTATATCTATAAATTCTGTCATCCCTGGATATCAGTTGCCTGTATATAATTATCAGGTAATTGAAGAGGGAGTAAAATGTTTTACCTTCAGCTGCTATTGAGGCCTTCAACTTGTTTATACAAATTGCTGGAATAGTTTGTCATTTTAAAGTAGTGAAATGTACCTAAAATTTAAGAAATCACTTAGAATTCGTGTAATGAGGACCTCTGTGTTACTTAGAAGTGATGAAATAAGATTTTGACAGGAGTGTACTCAGCAATAACTTTTCTGTAGAACAATTTCTGAGATTTGTGTTTCCATCTTTGTTTCAGCATGTATTTTGTTATCTTTGCTGTCAAAGAGCTGAAACATCCAGGCTGACTTTCATGAATCTTGCAGAGATATAAAGTGAAATAAAAGCTTTACCCAATTCTTAGAGCACAGAATTCCAATTGTATTTTTATTTTAGCTTGCTGCTTCATGGTAGTAGTTCTCTGGGTCTGTTTTCAACGATACAACTCTTATCTATGACCCGTAATCATACGTGTGGTAACAAATTCAAAGAATTAATATCTTTGAGGATGCTACAATTCTATTTCCAGAAAATTGGGAAGATTGAGGTTTTCCATGTAGAAGTAACAACAAGAACTTCAGGGATTAGAAACCTAAAGTACTTCTTTTTTTCTATTCTGTTTCTTTCATTATAACAAAGGAGCCATCATGATAAATACTTCAATATTATGTAACTCACGGGTTTTTGAAAATGTGTAGGAGTATTTACATAATTTTGGTTACTTTTTTTTTTTTTAAAAAAAAGATTCCACTGCACTGGCCTGTTGGGGCGCAAAGGAGTTATGTTGTTCCTCTGGTAAAGCGAATTAGTGAAACATATACTTCCTCCTCTTTCTTGATTTTTTATGTGTCATATGTGCCTATAAATATTTTAAATCATCCTTTATATTAATGTGTTACGTTTTGTTACTTTCTTTTTAACCTCCCATGGCAGCAACAGTGCCTTTTTCTCTCTCAGGTTTTGTATGCTTAAGCAATGGCTTATCCACGTAATGACAAGTGTTCAGTTACTTGTTGGTAGATTATTTAATGTAAGAAAGGTAGTCCTAATGTGGCTTTACCTAAGAACGGTAGTATTAATTTGGCTTTAGAAGAGCATGTATCTGATTAGAATCTGCGTCTGGATTTACCAAGCATAAAAAATTTGATAAAGAGAAACAGAAATGTTTTTCTGTTAATTACTCTTAAAGAAGAGTAGGATTAAAAAGAGCATTACCTCTATAACACCTGAGCTGCTTTCCCCCATGTAACTAAAATATTTGAAAGCAGTTCTTCTCATGTGTCTGCCTACTTTATTCTTTTCTAAGTTTAGCAATTAATCCAGCTATTGTTTATTTGAAATGATTTCCAGATGCCTCTGCATATAAATTGCTGACTTCTGGATATATTCTGATTCTGGAATGGGTAGATTTCTGATAGTTTTAGATATCTGTAAATCCCATCAGTTTCTAGCGTGTAGTGTCTCTGATCCTTGTTACTTTGCTATTTAAAGTAGATTTGACATATTCTGTCACTTATTGGTGATAAATAACGCTTATTTCCTTCTTAGTTCATTTTATTTATATCTTAGTTGAAAAGACATTTTCTTTGATGGAAAATAAAGTAACAGAATAGTAGTGAAATAGTTATTCAGTGTTTCCCATTTGTTGACGTTTTCCCTGTGCTTGAAACACGTACGGTATACCTCATCTTCTTTTTCCTTCTCTGAACAATGGCTAGAATAAAAGCCCTACTTCTAACATTTACTGTGAGCCATTACCGAATCTGGGTGTATTCATGCCTGCTGCGTACCTATATGTGTTCAAACAATTAGTATTTATTGAAACATATGAGACTTTATACTGTCTCTTTTCCAGTATTGGATTATATACTGCACTTAGTTTTTCAACGTAAAGTACAGAAAACGCCATAAATTCTGTAGAACTACATATTACCTTATAATATTGTCAAACACAAATCAGTCCGGAAGCATTTTTACAGGGAAATAGCAAATGTATTAATTTAACTTACATTGAACTCTGTCTTAATGTAGCCTTATCACCAGTGTAAGAAATAACTTCTGGGTGGGCATAAGTACACAATATAAGTAAGGTTAAGTTTGCCTGGTGAAATAGCCAGTTCTTTTGTCATTTGTCTGTTCCCTCTCCACGCCCAACCGTAGGACTTGACCGAGAATAATACATTCTTCATAAATCAGTCAGTCATACACAATTCTGCATTGTTGTATATAGAAAAACAATTAGTATTTCAATGTTTTTCATATTTTTGTTCTACTGGGAATATTTCTTTCTAATTAAAAAAAAAGTTTTACCTTATTAATTCATTCTTTCTGTATAATTTATTTTCAGGCATATCGTACTTATCCAAATGCACCAGTTCAGGTCATCACTAGATATCAGTTGCCTGTATATAATTATCAGGTAATGTAAGAGGAAGTAAAATGATTTGCTTTCCGATATTATAGAGGCCTTTAACTTGTTTATACAAATTTCCTGAATAGTTTGTCATTTTAAACTAGTGAAGTGTACCTAAAATTTAAGGCAACACTTAGAATTAGTGTAGAATGAAGACCTCTGTCTTATTTAGAAGTAATGAAGTAATATTTTGACAGGAATATACTTGGCAGTAACTTTTCTGTAGAACAGATTTCTGAGATTTGGTGTCCCCTTCTTCATTTCTGGATTGTAGTTTTCATCTTTGCTGTCAAATAACTGAATGAAACATCCAAAGTTGACTTTGCTGAATTTTGTTAGGGAGATAGAGTGAAGTAAAATTATGATCCACTTTTTAGAGCACAGAATTCCAATTATATTTTCATTTTAGCTGGCTGTTTCACGGTAGTAATTCTCTGGATCTCTTTTCATAGATAGGACTATGTCTATGACCCATAATTATATCTATGGTGATAAACTGAAAGAGCTACTATCTTTGAGGTTTCCACATTGCCAACTCCAGAAAATTTGGAGAAAGGTAAAGTTTCATATATAAAAGTAACAAGAATGTCATGGACTAAAAACATAAAGTACTTGAGTTTTCCATTCTGTTACTTTTATTATAATGAAAAAGGAGACAGCAGGATAAGTACTTCAATATTGTGTTTCTCATGTGTTTTTGAAAATGTGTAGGAATATTTTAATAGTTTTGGTGTCCGTTTTTTTTTTTTTTTTTTTTTTTTTTTAAAGATGCCACCATAGTGGCCTGTTGGAGAGCAAAGGGATTGTGTTGTACTTGACATTAAGTGAATTAGCCAAACGTACACTTCCTGTTCATTCTTGATTTTTTTCCATGTCATGTGTGCCTATAAATATGTTTAAATGATTCTTTATATTAATGTTTTATTTATTTGTTTTTTTACTTTCTTGTTAACCCGATTATAAATTCCAATGAGAGCAACAGTGCCTTTTTTGCTCTCAGGTTTTTATGTGCTTAAGCAATGGCAGGTCCACATACTGATAGACTATATAATCAAAGAAAGGTAGTATTCACGTGGCTTTAGAATTAGTATGTATCTGTGTAGAATCTGCCTCTGGCTTTACCAGCAATAGAACATTTGTAGAAGAGAAACAGAAATGCTTTGCTGTTAATTACTCTTAAATAAGAATAGGAATAAACAAGAGTATTACCTCTAAACCACCTGAGCTGCTTTCCCCCCTTATAACCAGTTCCTAAAGTGCATGAAAGCAGCTCTCCTTACGTGTCTGTCCACTTTATTCTTCTGTAAGTTTAGCAGTTCATCTAGCTACTCTTTATTTGAAATGATTTCCAGATGCCTCCTCATGTAAATTGCTGACTTCTGGATATGTTCTGGTTCTGGAATGGGTAGATTTCCGATGTGGTTTGATATATATATATAAATCGCGTGAGCTTCTGGCATCTGATTTCTCTGATCCTGCTTACATTGATATTTAAAGTAGGATTTGACATACTCTATCACTTACTGTTGATAAATAACGTTTGTATTCTTCTTAGTCTATTTTATTTATGTGTTAGTTTAAAAGACATATTCTTTGATGGAAAATAAAGTAACAAAATAATAGTGAACCAGTTGTGCAGTGTCTCTAATTTGTTGACATTTTCCACGTGCTTGAAACATGTATGGTATACCTCTTCTTTTTCCTTCTCTGAACAGTGGCTAGAAAAAAAGCCCTACTTGTTTGTGTCATTTACTGTGAGCCATTACTGAATCTGGGTGTATTCATGTATGCTGCTGCCTGTATGTTTTCAAACAATAAGAATTTATTGAAACATACAAGACATACTTTCTCTTCTCCACTATTGGATTATAGACTGCACTTAGTTTTTCGGAATGAAGTGCAGAAAAAGCCATAACATCTATAGAACTACATGTTACCCTATAATATTGTCTAATACAAAACAGTCTAGAAATATTTTTACAGGGAGATAGCAAATGTGTTAATGTAACTTACACTGCAATCTGTCTTAATGGAGCCTTATCACCAGTGTAAGAAATAACTTCTGGGTGAGCTTAAGTACCCGATATATATAAGGTAAACTTTGGCTGGTGAAATAGTCACTTCTTTTGTCATTTGTCTCTTCCCCCTCCCCACCCAAAGGGTAGCACTTGACAAGAGAATTTTTATTTCTTCATAAAGTCAGTCATTTAGAAATCTGCATTGCTGTACGTAGAAAAACAATTACTGTTTCAAAGTTTTTCATATTTTTGTTATATTGAGAATTGTATTTCTTTCTAATTTTAAAAAACGGTTTACCGTATTCATTTTTTTCTGTAACCTTTATTTTCAGGCATTTCCTGCTTATCCAGATTCACCAGTTCAGGTCACCACTGGATATCAGTTGCCTGTATATAATTATCAGGTAATGTAAGAGGAAGTAAAATGATTTGCTTTCCGATATTAGAGAGGCCTTTAACTTGTTTATACAAATTTCCTGAATAGTTTGTCATTTTAAACTAGTGAAGTATAGGTAAAATTTAAGAAAACACTTAGAATAAGTCTAGAATGAAGACCTATGTATTACTTAGAAGTAATGGAATAATATTTTGACAGGACTATACTTGGCAATAACTTTTCTGTAGAAGAGTTTTCTGAGATTTGGCCCTTCTATATTTCAGGATATAGTTTTCATCTTTGCTGTCAAATAGCTGAATGAAACATCCAGAATGACTTTCATGAATTTTTTAGGGATATAGAGTGAATAAAATTATTACCCAATTCTTAGAGCACGTAATTCAAATTATAGTTTCATTTTAGCAGGCTGCTTCACCACAGTTGTTGTCTGGTTCTCTTTTCATAGTAGATAGGACTCTATCTATGACCAATAATCATATCTGTCATAATAAATTGAAAGTAGTAACATCTTTGAGATTTCCACAATGCCAAATCCAAAAAATTGGGGAAAAGGTGAGGTTTTATATTTATATGTGGAAGTAACAAGAATATCAGGGATTAGAACCATAAAGCACTTCTTTTTTCCATTCCGTGTCTTTTATTATAATAACAAAGGAGCCAGTATAAGTACTTCAATATTATATATATCATGTGTTTTTGAAAATGTTTAGGAATATTTGAGTAATTTTGATTTCCTGTTTTTTTTGTTTGTTTGTTTGTTTGTTTGTTTTTTTTTTTTTTAAGATGCCACTGCAGTGGCCTGTTGCGGAGCAAAGGAGGTAGGTTGTACCTCGGGTAAAGTGAATTAGCCTACCATGCACTTCCTGTTCTTTCTGGATTATTTTCCATATCATACATGCCTGTAAGTATTTTTAAATGGTTCTTTATATTAATGTGTTACATTTTGTTACTTTCTTTTTAACCCAGTTGCAGTCTCCCATGGGCACAACAGTGCCTTTTTCTCTCTCAGGTTTTTGTGTGCTTAAGCAGTGGCTGGTCCACATAATAAGTGTTCAGTTACTTGTTGATAGACTGTGTAATCTAAGAAAGATAGTATTAATGTTACTTTAGAATTAGCATGTATCTGCCTAGGGTCTGCCTCTGGCTTTACCAGCCACAAAAAACTTGTTGAAGAGAAACAGAAATGTTTTGCTGTTAATTACTCTTAAATAAGAGTAGGAATAAAAAAGAGTATTACCTCTAAAACACCTGAGCTTCTTTCCCCCCTTATACCTAGTTCCGAAAATATTAGAAAGCAGCTGTTCTGATGTTTCTGCCTAGTTTATTCTTTAAGGATAGCGATTAATCTAGCTCTTCTTTACTTGCAATGATTTCCAGATGCCACCTCATATAAACTGCTGACTTCTGGGTATATTCTGGTTCTGGAATGTATAGATTTCTGATGTCATTTACTATACCTATAAATCCTGTGAATTTCTGGCATGCAATTTCTCTGATCCTGATTACTTTGATATTTAAAGTAGGATTTGACATACTCTATCACTTATTGGTGATAAATAACGTTTATTTTCTTCTTAGTCCATTCTCTTTATGTGTTAGTTGAAAAGACATTTTCTTTGATGGAAAATAAAGTAACAAAATAGTAGTGAAATAGTTCTTCAGTGTCTCTCATTTATTGACATTCTGCATGTACTTGAAATGTGTAGGATTATACCTCTTCTTCTTTTTTCTTCTCTGAACAATGGCTAGAGAAAAAGCCCTACTTGTTTCTAACATTTACAGTGAGCCGTTACTGAATCTGGGTGTATTCATGTATGCTGCTTCCTATATGTTTTCAAACAATAAGTATTTATTGAAACATATAAGACATTGTACTGTCCTTCTCCAGTTTTGGATTGTATACTGCCCTTAGTTTTTCGAAATGAAGTACAGAAAAAAACATAACATCTGTAGGAGAACTACATATTACCGTGTAGTATTGTCAAACACAAAACTATCTGGAAGTATATTGACAAAGAAATAGCAAATGTATTAACTTAACTTACATTGACATCTGTCTTAATGGAGCCTTATCAGCAGCGTAAGAAATAACTTCTGGGTGGGCGTAAGTACACAGTGTAAGTTAGGTAAACTTTGCCTGGTGAAATAGTCACTACTTTTGTCATTTGTGTGTTCCCCTGCCCCACCCAAAGGGGCTTAGCACTTGATAGAGAATATTTCTTTCTTCCTAAAGTGATTCATTCGTTTAGAATTCCGCATTGTTGTATTTAGAAAAGTAACAAATATTTTAAAGTTTTTCATTTTTTTTTTAAATTTTGGGAATAATATTTCTTTCTAATTTAAAAAGATGTTTTACCGTATTCATTCTTTCTGTAAACTTACTTTCAGACATATCTTACCCAGATTCACCAGGTCAGGTCACCACTGGGTATCAGTTGCCTGTATATAATTATCAGGTAACTGAAGAGGGAGTAAAATGATTTATTTTCAGATACTGTTGAGCCCTTTAAGTTGTTTATACAAATTTCCTGAATAGTGTGTCATTTTAAACTAGTGAAGTGTACCTAAAATTTAGGAAAACACTTGCAATTGGTCTGGAATGAAGCCGTCTGTATTATTTAGAAGTAATGGATTAACATTGTGACAGGAATATAGTTAGCGATAACTTTTCTGTAAAACAGTTTTCTGAGATTCTCTGTAAAACAGTTTTCTGAGATTCATTGTCCCCTTCTGTATTTCAGCATGTAGTTTTTCATCTTCACTGTCAAATAGCTGAAACATCCAGACTGACTTTCATCAATTGTTTAGGGAGATAGAGTGAAATAAAATTATCATCGCATTCTTAGAGCACAGAATTCCAATTATATTTCTATTTTAGCTTGCTGCTTCATGATAGTAGTTCTCTGGGCCTCTTTTCATAGATGTGACTATATCTGTGACCCATAATCATATCTATGGTGATAAGTAATAAATTGAAAGAACTCGTATCCTTGAGATTTCCACAATGCCAACTCCAGAAAATTGGGAAAATGGCGAGGTTTTACATATAAAAGTAACAAGAACGTCAGGGGTTAGAAACATAAAGTACTTCTTTTTTCTACTCTGTTTCTTTCATTTTAGTAACAAAGGAGCCAGCATGATAAGTGCTTCAATATTGTGTATCTCATGAGTGTTTTAAAATGTGTAAGAATATTTTAATAGTTTTGGTTTCCTTCTTTTTTTTTTTTTTTAAGATGCCACCACAGTGGCCTGTTGGGGAGCAAAAGGGGTTATGGAGTAAAGTGAAATTAATGAAACATATACTTCCTCATCTTTCTTGACTTTTTTTTCTATGCCATATATGCCTATAGATATTTTTAAATGGTTCTTTATATTAATGTTTTATGTTTTGTTACTTTAACCCAATTGTAAACTCCCATGGGAGCAACAGTGCCTTTTTGTCTCTCAGGTTTTTGTGTGCTGAAACAGTAGCTGGTCCACATAATGATAAGTGTTCAGTTACTTGTTGATAGACCATATAATCCAGGAATGGTAGTATTAACTTGGCTTTAGAATTGGCATGTATCTGCCTAGAATATGCCTCTGGCTTTACTAGCCATAAAAAATTTGTTGAAGAGAAACCGAAATGTTTTGCTATTAATTTCTCTTAAAGAGGAATCGGAATAAAATGTTTTGCTATTAATTCCTCTTAAAGAGGAATTAGAGTATTACCTCGAATACACCAGAGCTGCTGTCTTACATCACGACTGGATATTTGAAGGATATAATAAGTGTTAAAATTCTCAAACACTCCCGTACTACCTTTGTTTCTTAGAATCCTTCTACCTCTGATTATGTTGATGCCTGGAAGAGATTTTAAAACCAAAGGCTGCCTTAATGTATTTCGACATTTCGTTTAAAACAAGGTTTCTGAAGTAGCACAATTGAGTTTCAACACAACCTACGTTGAAACTTTTGATACCAGCTCACCTTTTTGAGGAATAAATAAGTAGCTTTTAAACGTATCTGTGTATCTGTTTAATTACACTTTCATTATTTTAAATATAGGCCTTATTCAGCTCTTAACTATCACTGTGGAGAAGTTGATACAGGAGGTGATGTTGTGCCAAATGAATGCTCAATTCATGAAGCTACCACACCCTCTGGAAATGGCCCACAGAAGGCAAACATCTAACTTTGAATTTTTTAAAAATATGTATTTTGTGTTTTTTTCTAGTTTTAATAACTTTTTTTGAGAAGCAAACATTTTTGCCCAAATTTTAAGATGTTAGCCATAAATCATGGAGCTTAAATAATGGACCGATACTCAGAAGTTAATGTGAAGGTTGTTGAAATTTCAGATACCCCAAATATTCAGTATATACATAAAGGTTCTGATTCAGCAGTCGTTTCCTGTATTTCAGTTCCACTAAATTTAAAAAGCCATTCTTTAATAAATACTGTATTAATATGATTTGGAAGAATGCTATGGGAGGGTTTCCTCTAGAATTCTACTCAAAAGAAGAATTCGTATGAATTATATGTCCCTTTTCTTTTACCACAGTTTTGATCTTAAGCAGTGAAAAATATTATTTAAATAAGCATTCTCTCCATAACATTATATGTGGCAGAAGTTTCCAACAGTGGTGAAGTCAGGAGTAATTATTCAAATACTGAAATAGCGTTGTTTCTGTTTTTTATCATTACTGCAAATTTCTGTAATAACAGTACTGTCACTCTTGCATCACATATGTTCTGTTAAATAGGTGGGAGTGTGGAAGTAGTTGATATACTGGTAATAGGTATAATACCCAAGAAATCCCATTGGAGTGTAAATTCCTTGATTTGATATTGGATTTTAAATAGTGAATAAATATTAAAACATACTCTTACAGTGTAATTGGCAGGTTTTGTCCTGAGTTTTTTTTTTTTTTTTTTTTTTTCTTGAAACATTGGAGTTCACTTAGGGATTTAACAAACTGAGCTTTTTAAACCAGTATTGTATCGCTAAGTTTCTAAAATAATTCTTTGATTTGTCAGAAAACTTACATACTGAGGATATGTGGTAGGAATTACAAATCACATTTTTATGAATTTTTTTTTTTTTTTTTTTTTTGAGACAGGGTCTTCCGGTGTCACCCAGGCTGGGAGTGCAGTGATGTGATCTCGGCTCACTGCAACTTCCGTCTCCTAGGTTCCAGTAATTCTCCCTACCTCAGCCTCCTGAATAGGTGGAATTACAGGCGCCCGCCACCCAGCTAATTTTTGTATTTTTTAGTGGAGAAGGGGTTTCGCCGTGTTGGCCAGGATGGTCTTGAACTCCTGATCTCAGGTGATCTGTCTGCCTCGGCCTCCCAAAATGCTGGCATTACAGGTGTGAGCCACTGTTGCCAGCCTCTTTTAGCATTTTTTGCGTTTCTTTAGAAATAAACTAATATGTTCAGTAAACCATCAAAATAAAAGAAACACACACCCTTATTAAGAGCGAGTGAAAGAACGAGTTGTCTTTACATTACTGAAAACTTGTGTGTTTCAGAAATCTGTGGACCGAAGCATACAGATGGTGGTATCTTGTCTGTTTAATCCAGAGAGCAGACTGATAAATTCTGTTGTTACTCAAGATGACTACTTCAAGGTATGAAAGGAATGGTATGCATAATTAAAAAGCCCACTTGTTCCCTCTCAAGTTAGCTGTTTTCCTTGTGGTACATGTATTTTGAGATTTCTTAGAGGAATTTTTTTTTTTTTTGAGACGGAGTCTCGTTCTGTCACCCAGGCTGGAGTGCGGTGGCACCATCTAGGCTCACTGCAAGCTGCAAGCTCAACCTCCTGGGTTTACTTAATGCCATTCTCCTGCCTCAGCCTTCCAAGTAGCTGGGGCTACAGGCGCCCACCACCACGCCCAGCTAATTTTTTTCTATTTTTAGTAGAGACGGGGTTTCACCGTGTTAGCCAGGATGTTCTCTATCTCCTGACCTCGTGATCTGCCCGCCTCAGCCTCCCAAAGTGCTGGGATTACAGGCGTGAGCCACCGCGCTCGGCCTAGAGCATTTAATTGAACTGTTGGCATTTGACTGTAACCCAATAAACCAGTGTGGGTTTTACTTGGCAGTATATTTTCTGCTGCCAAACCTTGATATATATATGTAGTCGAATTTAGGGAAGAACCCTGCAGCAGAAATTTGTAATTGAAAGGGTTTACTAGAGAAGAGAGTTAGTTGACTACCATGACCAAATAGTAAAAGAAAATTTTAGATGCAGAAAGCAGATCTTGGCCGGGTACAGTGGCTCACGCCTGTAATCCCAACACTTGGGGGCTGAGGTGGGTGGATTGCTTGAGCTCAGGAGTTTGAGACCACCCTGGGTAACATGGCAAAACACCATCTCTACAAAAAAATACAAAAATCATCCAGTTGTGATAGTACATGCCTGTAGTCCCAACTACTCCAGAGGAGTCTGAGGCAGGAGGATTGCTTGAGCCTGGAAAGTTGAGGCTGCACCGAGCCGTGATCGTGCCATTGTAGTCCAGCCTGGGCAACAGAGTGAGAGACCTTTCTCTCAAAAAAAATAAAAATAAAAAAAAGAAAAGAAAAGTAGAACTTAACACGTGCGTATTGGACTAAAGAGAAGAAAAGAAATGGTTTATTCAGATGATACACCTGAACAGTGTGAAGGGAGAAAAGGGGTAAAATGAAGCAGTAAAAAGTTCAGTAGAAAGAAAGAAAGGTTGATTCAGAGTTGGTGAAGTGGAAGAGAATGTGGCTAGTTGAATTCCAGAAAGATCTGATTTCTGCTCCCACTTTCTATCCATGTTGGATAGATAAATCTTTTATTAAGGTTCTAGTTTTTACAAGTCTAGAATGAGAAGGTACAGGACTAAAGGTTTCTGGGTTCTTGTGGTTTTAAGTCTATAAATATGAAAAAGAACTAACCTGGTCAGCCCAGTGGGAGAAAAATACTATGGTTAATAAAGGGAAGGTGTTTTTTAAGTAACAATTTTATTGAAATAATAGCAGTAATACAATTTATGTATTTAAAGTGTGCACTTCACTGTTTTTTCGTATATTCAAGGTTGTGCAACCATGTCCACAATCAATTTTAGAATATTTAAATCACCCCAAAAATCACCCCACTACCTTAGCAGTCACCTGCTATTTTCCCAGAACTTGTGTATCCCCAGGCAACCACTAATTTACTTTCTTCCTCTAAGGATTTTCCTGTGGCGGACATTTCTTGTATATGGAATCACACATAATGATGTGGCATTTTGTGACTGGATGTTTTCACTCAGCTTAATGTTTGTAAGGTTCGTCAGTATTCTAGCACTTATCAGAACTTCATCATTTCTTTTCATTTGTAGATATTACTTTATTCTGTTTATGTGTTCATCTGTTAAAGACATTTGGATTATTTCCATTTTTTAGCTGTTATAAATAATGCTGTGAACATTCACGTACAAGTTATTGTGTGGACATACGTGCTTGCTTCTCTTGCGTATATACTTGGGAATGGAATTGCTAAGTCATATTCAACCTTTAGTGGAACTGCCAGATTTGTCAAAACTGGCTACACACTTTACATTAGAAAGAAAATGTTTAACCATCGCTTTGTGTCTTAAAACACAACCAGCTTTTTTTCATCTGTGAATGGATATGGGATGAAGCTTAAGACTTTTTAAAAGGTTGTATTATGGATCATCTGTATAATGTAGAAGAGTAGAGGCACATAGCAGAATTAAGTTCTTAACATCTTTGCAACAGGGAGTAAACATATTTAAATTTGACATTTGTTCTCTTGTTGCTTCATTTTACATAGATAGTATAATTTAGAAAAGAAAGAACTGGAATTGTACATCAGCTTACCTTGCCCAAAGTTCTGATTACATTGGTGTCTGCAGTAGTACTTAAATGATGTTCAAAGCAGAAGACAGTCTTTCGTGTGTTTTTGTTTTGTTTTGTTTTGTTTTTGTTTTTTTGTTTTGTTTTGTTTTGTTTTTTGAGTTGACCTCATTTGGTCATCCAGGCTGGAGTGCAGTGTCGCAATCACAGCTTACTACAACCTCAAACTCCTGCACTCAAGGGATCCTTCTGCCTCAGCGTCCCAAATAGTTAGGACTGCAGACTTGCACCACCACACTTAGCTGGTTAAAAAGATTGTTTTCTTTTTTTTTTTTTTTTTTTTTTGAGGTGACCTCATTTGGTCATCCAGGCTGGAGTGCAGTGTCGCAATCACAGCTTACTACAACCTCAAACTCCTGCACTCAAGGGATCCTTCTGCCTCAGCGTCCCGAATAGTTAGGACTACAGACATGCACCACCACACTTAGCTAGTTAAAAAGGTTTTTTTGTTTGTTTGTTTTTGTTTTTGAGATAGAGTCCCACTCTGTCACCCAGGCTGGAGTGCAGTGGTGCGATCTTCGCTCACTGCAAGCTCTGCTCCCTCCCAGGTTCACG
This sequence comes from Pongo abelii, assembly GCF_028885655.2. Classification (NCBI taxonomy): domain Eukaryota; kingdom Metazoa; phylum Chordata; class Mammalia; order Primates; family Hominidae; genus Pongo; species Pongo abelii. Next base: position 36,083,221 of record NC_072009.2, on the reverse strand, counting down.
CCGTTCTCCTGCCTCAGCCTCGTGAGTAGCTGGGAATACAAGGACCTGCCACCACGCCCAACTAATTTTTTGTGTTTTTAGTAAAGATGGGGTTCCATCCTGTTAGCCAGGATGGTCTCGATCTTCTGACCTTGTGACATGCCTGCCTTGGCCTCCAAAAGTGCTGGGATTACAGGCGTGAGCCACCGTGCCCAACTCCTGGGCTCAAGTGATCCTCCTGCCTCAGCCTCCCGAAGTGCTGGGATTACAGGCGTGTGCCACCATGTCCGGCCCAGAAAATATTTTTTTAAACTTGAGTTCTCAAGTTTAAAACTTGAGAACTCAAGTCTGGTGTTAGACAAAAGACTCCCTTTGAAACTTGCAGAGTTTTCTGCTTATTTGGGAGAGGAATCAGAAGTTGGCATCCTGCAGTTGTCTAACATCTAGACCTATTTTGATTGACTGCATGTTGTTATATTGAATTAGAATGCCTGAGATATTTTTGAATGTATTTACAATTTCCATAGCTGATTTCACTCTTCATTGTCTTAATTATCCAGCCCTTTCACAATCTTGCTTCCTACATGACCTCTGAAGATACATGTTGGTGTCCAGTTTTCTAGATTTTAACCTAAATAGATTATCACTCTTTTGACAGATGAGGTAACTTCCAGAAGCCACTTTTATGGCTTGAAATGAAACTGAAGCCTTAAAAATGAAGGCTGAAAATGAAACTGAAGTCTTAAAAAAAGGGCACAGCTTTGTAGAAAAGGAAATGTTATTACTCATTTACTCATTCCCATTCCTCCTTGTAAGGCCTCTCACTTCTCTTTGCATGTCTGTAGGCAACATAGAGTGAAAATAAAGTTTTGCATGTATTTTAAAGTTTTATCTTCCTTTCTAAAGAATGGCATGTCTTCACAGGTTAATGATACGTCTTTAAATGCCAAAACTTACATATTTTAATCTAAAAACATGAACTTTCAGATTGGAGAGCTGTTCGCAAGCTGTAGTTGCTATTAAATGCAGTTCAATTAGTGAAAAAAAGTATTTTTTACAATTACATTTTCTACCAGCTGTCTTTGGGACATCACTGCAAAATTATTAACTAAGAAGTACATAAAATGATACTGAGTTTAAGTCCTGTTATTTCTGAGTTTACTGGAATTTGTTTTCTTTAATTATTGATTTCTTTTTTAACTGTTTAATAAAACTAGCCATCTTGGTACATTTATCATCCCAGTGTTCAAATATGCTTCCTGAAAAGAATCATCTTTTTTTCTTATTATTTGTAATGTTTAAACTCAAAACAAACGGTTTAAGTTTTGACGACTTTCAGACCCATAGTAGTCATCAGAAATTTTCGGTAAAATAAAAGGACTATTTCTGTCTTTTCCAGGATAAAAGAGTGCATCGCTTCAGAAGAAGTTTGACAGTATTTAAATCTGTTTGATCCTCTCAGCTGTCTAGTTCTGTGGGAAGTTGGTGGTTTTGAATATTAAGCTAAAAGTTTTCCGCTGTTCCAGAAATTCTGAATTTTGGTAAATCACACTGAAACTTTCTGTATAAGTTGTATTATTAGACTCTCTAGTTTTATCTTACATTGAAACTGTTCTTCCTTAGATGTTTATTTAGAACCTGGTTCTGTGTTTAATATATAGTTTAAAGTAAAAAATAATTGAGACTGAAAGAATGTTAAGATTTATCTGCAAGGATTTTTAAAAAAATGAAATTTGCATTTTAAGTGTTTAAAAGCAAATACTGATTTTCAAAAACAAGTTTTTAAAACCTGATTTGAAAGCTAAGAATTTTGATAGTCCGAACACAAGCATTTCACTTCTCCAAGAAGTACCTGTGAACAGTACAGTATTTCAGTATTGAGCTTTGCATTTATGATTTATCTAGAAATTTACCTGAAAAGCAGAATTTTTAAAACTGCATTTTTAATCAGTGGAACTCAATGTATAATTAGCTTTATTGAAGTCTTCTTATCCAAACCCAGTAAAACAGATTCTAAGCAAACAGTCCAGTCAGTGAATCATAATGTTTGTTCAAAGTATGTTATCTTTTATCTAGAATCCACACATACATATATATATATATATATATATATATCCAATTCGATTGGGATAGTAATTAGGTAACTAAAATTCTGGGCCTAATTTTTTAAAGAATCCAAGGCAAACTAAACTTTACTAGGTATATAACCTTCTCAATGAGTTACCATTCTTCGTTTTTATTAAAAAAAAATTGTTCCTTGAAATGCTAAACTTAATGGCTGTATGTGAAATTTGCAAAATAACTGGTATTAAAGAACGCTGCAACTTTTTTATGTCACTCAAAGATTAATCAGGAATTGCTTTTATAAAAACATTGAAGTATTAGTTACTTGCTATAAATAGATTTTTATTTTTGTTGTTTAGCCTGTTATATTTCATTTTGTAAAATAAAATATGTCCAGAGGAGACAAAATAGGTAGTTTTGATATTTCTAAATCACGAAAGTTGTTTAGTAAGTATATCTTAAGAATCTGCTAGAGTTAAAGTTAACGTTGTTTCTAGATTAGGTAGTGTCCTCATTTTATATTGTGACCACACAGCTAGAGCACCGGAACCCTTTTGCTATACTCACAGTCTTTTTTTCCCAGCCTTTTTTACTAGTCTTTCAGGAGGTTTGCTCTTAGGACTGGTGATGTAAAGAATGGAAGTAGCTGTATGAGCAGTTCAAGGGCCAAGCCGTGGAATGGTAGCAATGGGATATAATACCTTTCTGAGGGAAACATTTGTATCAGTATCATTTGATCTGCCATGGACATGAGTTTAAAGTGGCTTTCTGGCCCTTCTTTCAATGGCTTCTTCCCTAAAACATGGAGACTCTTAAGTTAATGTAGTTACTATGGGCCATATTAGTAATGCCCACTGGGGTCTATGATTTCTCAAAATTTTCATTCTGAATCTGAAGGAGAGAGTATTTTAACTTTAGAATTCTCAAGAGGGCTTTATTACACCTCAGAAATCAAAAGCACCATGAATTTGTCCATTAAAAATCACCCATAGTTTTTTTAGTGCTTTAACATTCTGATGTACATCATTCTGTGATTAAATCTCCAGATTTCTATAAATGATACCTATATTCTAAAGAGCTAATTCGGATTATTCCGATATGACCTTAAGGAAAAGTAAGGGAATAAATTTTTGTCTTTGTTGGAGTGAAGTATTTAAAAGCGTAAGGTAAAAGAGATATTAAGTCCTAAACCTTTCAAAATGGAAAATTAATTCTGAACTTAGAAAAATGTTTCTGCTACCTGTTGCTGATACTGTCTTTGCATAAATGAATAAAAATAAACTTTTTTTCTTCAAAAGTGTTTCTGGCTTTCTGATGTAATAATGTAAAATGGTGGGGAGTTGTGTGGGAACTGTGTAACAAGGTGTAAATTCGTATAACAAGCTTTAGATTCTCAAAATGCAGAAGTATAAAGTTCAATTTACTAATCTGTCTGAGTTAGCCCATAAAATCAAATGTAGGTACAAAGATAAATTTAAGAGGTGCATCCACAGCAGTGCGGAATAGGAATGCTGATGAACGCATCCAACTCTGCTATCTCACGGCTAAGGTCCCTCACATTTTGGATGCTATGAAGCATTTTGTGTACTGTACACTTTGGGCCTAGTCTCTAGATCATTTATTTTGGGGTATTGCAGTTGCCTAATGGAGCTTAAATTTTTTATATTGCATGTACTTCATGTGGATACAATCAAAAAAATCAGTACCACTTCTTCTAGCTCTAGTGTTGGTACTCAGTTCTATAAGCTGAGTCCAATGGAGAGGAAACTCTCCTCAGACACTCTTGTATTTCATTACTTAGTAAGCTTGCTGATTCATAACCATAAAGTTGACTCCAAGGATCTGCAGGATAGCAAACAGTGCTTTGTGTGTCACCAAAGATTAAATTGTGATGTTTAGTGTCCAATAATAGGCTAAAAATTGGTAATTCTTTTATGTGCATATGTGTATATATGTATACATGTGTCTATATATGCATGTATCTATGATTGCATGTATCTGTGGTTACATACATACTACCGATTATCCAGAATATTTGGTTCTAGCTGATGAAGCTAGTAAGTTTTCAGTATTTTCAAACCCCAAAACTAGATTACATATGCGTTAAGATAGTTGCTTTACACCAGCTTGTTTCTAGTTTCATATTAAATTATTAACACAAAAATCTTTGGAATTGAAAAACAACAGTTGAGCACTTTTTTGTAAAAAGTTCAAGTTATGGCGAAATCAGCTCTAAAAAGGTTGGTCACCTCCAAGAGTGTATTCTGCATGTTGGTTTTTTCTTCATGTAAAATCAGATTACCTTTAATGGAAAATAACTTCAAAATTGATAGTACCTGTCTTGCAGGGAAGTCATTGACTCTTAAAAATAAATACTCCACAGCACTTCCCTCGTTATAAAGCACCTCTAGCCCTTCTTCACGAAATTTTTCTTGGCTTTTTTAAAAGGTAAACTGATAAAAATGGGCTGCCACATTGCTTAATCGCCTTGCCTACTTCCCTTGCTGTCAGTTGAGGGTAATAAGGAGCAGCAACGATAAGGCAGCATGCCACCTTGCTTTCACAAAGATGCCAATAGAGAAAGTGGGGAAACATAAGGGAGAGAAAAGTAGCATTATTTTCCCTTGACCACGTCTTGCGAATGGGCCAGCTATTGAGTATGATCATTTGGAGTCCCTAGATAAGGATTGCTCCTGTACATATTTTGATAACTGTAATCTATCCCTTCCCAACATGGGTAGTATGTCTGTGTATGTAACTGGTGGTTGTGAGCAATTCCTTACCACTCATCAAAGACAGGACTTTCCATCTTTAGACAGTACATTTTGTAGTAGAAAACAATAGACATAAGTTCAAACTATGAACAGATGTTTTTGAATGCTCATGCAAAATATTCAGTCTGCATAGCAAATAAATAATAGGTAATTCAACATTGCATTTAGAGTTAAAAACATCTGTCCAATATGGCTGTAGCTGTGGGCCAATCCCAAGAAAATGCAAAAAAAAAAAAAAAAAATTGTCTCTTGGTACAGAAGTTGAAACTACCACTGTACAATTAAACTCTATGGTCGCTATATTTTACATTTTTAACTGATCTGAAACAGTTTTCTAGTTAAAGTCTCTAGTTCATTTTCCCAAGACAAGGCTTTGTATCTTATGTGCACCTTCATTAATGCTGCATGCCAGGAATGTGCCTTTTTCCACATGAAACTTCAAGATACCAACCAGTTCACTAGGTCTTTAACAATAGAAGAAATACTTGCATGACTGGGATATTCAGGTCATGAACACTCCTTATAAATTTGAAGCAATAGTATAACATTTTAAGCACTTTGGAAAACTGGAGGTTTCATAATCCTCAATCAGATCTTTTTATAGAAAAATCTAGCAAAAATACACTAAGGTTCTAATCACATCTATTATCTTTGCCCAAAATAAAATGGATAGAGACACACTCCGTTCTGGCTCAATCTTAGATGAAACTTCAGAAGAAAGGCAGTTGATAATGATACAACCAGGCCAGCTGTTTAAGTGGACATGTCCCCTCTGCCCTTCTACATTTGTTTAAAAATTTTGATATGACTCTTCCCACCTCCTTCACACCCTCCATAAATCTGACTAGGCCAATAAGAATGGAGAGAGGTAATTTAAAAGGCAGAAGACATTTTCTCTTCGTTTTTACCTATGCTGATCCCCTACCTAGTGTTGGAGCAGCTTCATTGTGAGTAAAATCTGAACAGTGTTTAAGCAGTAAAATGGCTATATTGAGAAAAGTGTGACCTGCACTTTTTATTTTTTTTTCCCTGAACATGACTTGGTTGTTGCTCATCATTTTGGTTGGTGATGTGTTTTTCACAAACCCATATGCTCACCATCCAAAGTTGTGTCCATGTTTAGATCAGTTCAATATTTGATAGGGCAGGTTTCCTCAAGATACCAATTTTACAGGGAAGTCAAAGAGCATCAGAGCTATCATAAGGGGTGTTTTTCAGAGGCCAAGTCCTGGGCCCCATTCTCAGATGCTCCTGTGCTAATGCTCTGGATGGGCCCAGTAATCTGCATTTTTAACATGTGCCCCAGGTGATTCTGACCAGTGTAACATACTTTGAGAAATATGGCCTCAGTTGTGGAGCTCTCATTATATCATCTCAAGCTACCCCTGGATTTAGGATAGAAACGGCCCTGTCAGGTCAATTATGACTTTCAGAAAGGATTCCGTTGGCTTAATTCACCGAATTCATCTTTCCCTGCCAAGCCCGTGCCTGGGAATGCCATCTGTCCACAGGCAAGAGTAATTCATGAGTGGGCTGAAATAGATGGAACAAAAAGTTTGAAAATCAAGACTTGTGGCCAGAAATCAGTGACAGGAGGGAGTGACTACAGAGGCAAAGCTGGGTTCCAAGGCCAAGAGCAGGCAAGCCAAGGGTGAGGGACTAGGCTCCAGTGGGAGGGGGCAGAGTGGATATCGTGAGGACAGAAACACTGTGTTTGCCTCCTGGAGTGAAGAACTATGCCTTTGACTCACTTGACAAACTTTACAAATAGTATTACCCATGGTTCTTAGAAAAGTATGGCCTGACATTGCTCCTTTTCCTGCTGTGGAATTAACTACTACCTTTTACATCTTTAAGCAAGAATGATAATAACAAATCAATATCAAAAAATATGTTGAGATCAAGTTCCAAAGACAGCCTTAGGCATTTGATACCCATATTCTTTTTGTATGTGTCTTTGTGTTTTAAAATTTCACATTTAATTCACTCAAAAGTATAAAAATATTTATTTAAAGAATAATAAATACCCAAGTTGGCTTGAGAAATAGAAAATTTCATTAATTAAAAAAAGTGCCCTCCCTGATCACACCCTCTTCCTCCCCAAGAAGAAGAAACCACTAAATTGAATTTTGGTTTAATCATCAACTGAATAAAATGTTTCTTTTCACAAGATTTTGAAATTTAAGAGAACATATACTGAATTTTTTTTTTTTTTTTTGGCACATTGTTAGACTCATCCGTGTTGACTTGGAGGTTGTATTTATTTTCACTGCTTTTTAGTTGTATCAGTTGAATATTTTATGGCTTATTATTTCCCTTGCTGGGGGACAATTGAATTTTATTCTTCATTTTAAAATTTTAAATGTAAATTGTGTTGATTCGTTGATTGCTGTTACAAACTATGCTCCTACGAACATTGTTAAATGCCTCTGATCACTTAGGTACTTGAATGTCACAATAAAGAGTGAACTTTAAATCCCAGCCCCAAATACTTCCTGAGTAAGCTTGGATGAGCTTCTCACTGAGTCTTGGTTTCCTCCTTTTTAAAACAACGATACTAATATCTACTTCATAGTGTTACTATGAGATTATATTGGGCAACGCATCAATGTGGTTAGCTTGCCATCCACAAATCTACCCACCTGCCTCCCACTCAAACCCACCTAAGTTTTCTGTAGCCTTTACATTTCAGTAACTAGAACTTCACAAGTGGTCTATGTACAGAGCAGCCATGGTTTGGTGAATGACTGTGTCCTGAAATGTAGTCTTTTGTGTATCTTCTTTGGTGGTAGGAAGGAGCTCATTATGCTAGGCTCTTCAGGATATTTTCTAGAATAGTTCCCTTTTTCTGAGAGGGCCTTGAATGAGTAGAACACTAACAAATGAGTGAAATAATGGTACATAGGCCAGCATTCCCTAAGCACAATTTCTGTTTTTCCTTCATGGAATGCTGGAGGTGGCAGGCAGGATTTCATATCCCATTCTTCTTATCACATGCATACTCCCTGATATTTGTATAGGATTTTAGGGTTTTCAGAGCTGCTTCGTATATATGATTTTGTTCAGTCTTCGTCAACTCCTTTGAAGTGCTTGACATGTCTAGGTTTTAGGTGTGATTTTCTTAAATTTTCATACCCTGGGATTCAGATAAATAAGAAACTGAGACTTTACATCTGGGCCATTGCTTTTTATACTATCTCATAGATAGCAGACTCTCCAAATCAAAATACAGAAATATTTTCACTAATACATAATAATTATACACATTTATGGGATATCTCTGACAATTTCATACTTCCATACAATGTGTGGTGATCAAAACAGGGTAATTGGGATATCCATCACCTCAAACATTTATCATTTCTTTGTGTGGGGAGCATTTTCTACCTATTTGGAACTACACAATAAATTATTGTTAACTATAGTCACCCTCCTGTGCTGTCAAACACTAGAACTTATTCCTTCTAACTGTATTTTTGTATCCAGTAAACAACCTCTCTTAATTCCCCTCCCCCAACCCCAACACTCCCTCTCTATAGGCTCTGTTAACTACTGTTCTACACTTTACCTCCATGAGATCAATTATTTTGGCTCCCACATATGTGTGAGAATAACGACATTTGTCTTTCTGTGCCTGGTTTATTTCTCTTAAAATAATGTCCTCGGTTCCATCCATGTTGCTGCAAATGACAGGATCTCATCCTTTTTAATGGCTCAGTAGTACTCCATTGTGTAGATGTACCACATTTTCTTTATCCATTCATCTGTTGATGGATACTTAGGTTGGTTCCAAATCTTGGATATTGTGAATAGTACTGCGATGAACATGAGAGTGCAGAGATCCCTTCAACACGCCATGCTGTTTTGGTTACTCCTACAGTTTTGCAGTACATTTTGAAATTTGCTAGTGTGATGCCTTCAGCTTTATTCTTTTGACTCAGGATCGCTTTCACTGCTTGGAGTCTTTTGTGGTTCCATAGAATTTTATGAGTTTTTTTTTGTTCTAATTTCTATGAAGAAGTATTTGGTATTTTCACGGGGATTGCATGAAATCTGTAGATCACTTTTGGCAGAATTGGTTATTTTAACAATATTAATTCTTCCAACCTGTGAACATGAGGTTGGGGTGTCTTTCTTCTTTTTTGTGTAATCTTTAATTTATTTCATAAGTTTTTTAAATAGTTTTCCTTGTAGAGGTTTTTATCTCATTGGTTAAATTTATTCCCAGATACTTTATTTTATTTTTTGTACCTATTGTAAATGGGATCGCTTTCTTGATTATTTTTTCCTGCTGGCTTGTTGTTGGTACACAGAAATTCTACTGGTTTTGTATATTAATTTTGTGTACTGCAAATTTACAGAATTCATTTATCACCTCTGAAAGTGTTTTGGTAGAGTTTTAAGGGTTTTGTGTGTATAAGATAATGTCATCTGCAAACAGGGACAATTTGACTTCTTCCTTTCCAATTTGGATGCTCTTTTTTTTTTTTTTTTCCCTTGCCTAATTGCTGTGGCTAGAACTTCTGGTACTATGCTGAATAAAAGTTGTGAAAGTGGATATTTTTGTCTGTTCCATATGTTAGAGGAAAACCTTTGAATTTTTCCCTGTTCAGTGTGATGTTGGTTGTGGGTTTGTTATATATGGCCTTTATTGTGTTCAGATATATTCCTTTTACCTCTGACCTGTGGAGAGTTTTTATCATGAAGTCCTGTTGAATTTTATCAAATGCATTTTCTGCATCTATTGAGATGATCAAATGGTTTTTGTTCTTCACTCTGTCAATGTGATGTATCATATTTAAGGTGGCTTGCATATGTTGAAATATCCTGTCATTTTGTTAATTATTTTCTGGTTGTTTTGTATAACGTTTGTTGATTTCTTTCTTATTGTTTATCATTGCAGTTTAGTATTTTCCTGTGGTGACAAAGTTTGATTCTTTTTCCTTTCTCCCTTGTATATCTGCTCTATTGGGATGAATCCCTTGCATCTCTGGGATAAATCCCACTTGAGGTCATGGGGAATGATCTTTTTAATGTGCTTAGTATTTGGTTTCAGTTTCTTAGTATTTGGTTGAGGTTTTTTGCGTTTATGTTAATCAGAGATACTGGTCTATAGTTTTGTTTTTTTTTGTTGTGTCCTTCTCTGGATTTGGTATTAGAGTAATGCTGACCTGAAATAATGAACTTTGAAGAGTTCTCTCCTCTTCAACTTTCTGGAAGGGTTTGAGAAGAATTGCTATTATTTATTTAAATTTGTGGTGTAATTCAGCATTGAAGCCCTCAGCTCCTCAGTTATTTGATGAGAGGCTGTTTATTACAGATTCAATCTTGTTACTCATAATTGGTCTGTTCAGGTTTTCTATTTCTTTCTTTGAGACGGAGTCTCTCTCTGTCACCCAGGCTGGAGTGCAGTGGTGCGATCTTGGCTCACTGCAAACTCCTCCTCCCAGGTTCATGCCATTCTCCTGCCTCAGCCTCCTGAGCAGCTGGGACTACAGGCACCTGTCACGATGCCCAGCTAATTTTATGTATTTTTAGTAGAGATGCGGTTTCACCATGTTAGCCAGGATGGTCTCGATTTCGTGACCTCATTATCCGCCCACCTCGGCCTCTCAAAGTGCTGGGATTACAGCCATGAGCCACCGCGCCCGGCCCAGGTTTTCTATTTCTTACTGGTTCAATCTTGGTAGGTTTTATGTGTCCAGGAATTTGTCTATTTCTTTCTGCTAGGTTTTCTAATTTTTTGGTGTATAGTTGTTCAGAATAGTCTCTAATGATCCTTTATATTTCTCTGGTAGTCTCCTATTTCATTTCTGATTTTATTTATTTGGGTCTTTGTCTCTTTTATTCTTGGTTTGTGTAGCTAACCATTTGCAGATTTTATCTTTTCACAAAACCAACTTTTTCTTTTGTTGATCTTTTGTATTTTTGTAGCTCCCATTTTATTTCTGCTCTGATCTTCATTATTTTTTTCTTCTACTAATTTTGGTCATGGTTTGCTCTTACTTTTCCAGTTCCTTGATATACATTGTTAGGTTTTTAATTTTATTTCCACTTTTCAGATATAGGTATTTATTGCTGTAAGTTTCCCTCCTAAAATGGCTTTGTTGTATTGCATAGGTTTTCAGATGTTGCTATTTTCATCTGTTTCCAGAAATTTTTAAATTATCTTTTTAATTTTTTCATTGACTTACTTCTCATTCAGGAGCATGCTGTTTAATTTCCATGTATTTGTATAATTTCAAAAGTTACTCTTGTTATCGATTTCTAGTTTTATTCCATTGTGGTAAGAGAAGATACTTACCATGTTTTCAGTTTATTTAAATTTGTTGAAACTTCATTTTGTGGATGAACATGTGGTCTTTCCTCAAGGACATTCCATGTTCAGAATTTACTGATGAAAAGAATGTGTATTCTGCAACTATAGGATGAAATGTTCTAGAAATGTCTGTTAGGTCTGTCTGGTCTGAGATTCATTTCCTGTTCAACGTTTCTTTGTTGGTTTCTGTATATATATATATATATCTGTCTAATGCAGAGAGTGAGTGTTGAAGTCCCCAACAATTACTATATTGAAGTCTGTCTCACCCTTTATATTTAATAATATTTGGTTTTTATATATCTGGGTGCTCTGATGTTGGGTGAATATATATTCACAATTGTTATATCTTCTGTTTCAATTGGACCCTTTATCATTACATAATGACCTTTTTGGTCTCTTTTTACAGTTTTTGACTTTAAGTCTGTTTCATCTGATATGCATAGCTACTCTAATTCACTTTTGGTTTTTGTTCACATGGAATATCTTTTTCTGTTCCTTCACTTTCAGTCTATGTAATCACACAAGTGTCTTTACAGATGAAGTCAGTTACTTGTAGGCAGCATCCGGTTGGGTCATTTTTTTTTTTTCTCAGTCCATTCTGCTAGCCTAAGTCTTTTATGTGAGGAATTTAATCTGCTTACATTCAAGGTATTACTGACAGGTGAGGACTTACTCCTGTCATTTTGTTAATTATTTTCTGGTTGTTTTGTATATCCTTTGTTCATTTATTTCTGTCTCATTGTTTATCATTGCAGTTTGGTCATTTCCATAGTGATAAGATTTGATTATTATTCCTTTTTTTGTATATCTGCTTTACCAATGATCTTTACACTTGTCTATGTCTCTATAATAATAATAATAATAATAAACAAAACAAACAAAAAAAAAACAGAAAAAAAAATAGTGACACATCTTTTTACTTCCAGATGTAGGACTTCCTTAACCATTTCATGTAAGGCCAATCTAGCAGTGATGGACTCCCTCAGTTTTTGCTTGCCTTAGGCAGACTTTATTTCTCCCTCATTTATGAAGGATTGCTTTGCTGGGAATAGCATTCTTGACTGATTTTTTTTTTTTTTTAGCACTTTGAATTATATCATCTCATTTTCTCCTGGCCTGTAAGATTTCTGCAGAGAAATCCACTGCTAGTCTAATGGAGATTCCCTTAAATGTGACTTGATGCTTTTCTCTTGCCTTTGTAGAGAAAGACTTTCATGTGCATCTGAGTTTTAGTGTGCCAGTTGAGAAGGGTGTAGTGACTCTTTTTCAAGATAGGTGAAATGGTATGGCCTCATGCAGCTTCTTTGGCTTCATTCAATATCAGCAGTAGCTGTGGGTACCTCAGTTGCCTAGACCATAAAAATTTGTGGTAGTGATGGTAGCATAAGTTGTTAATATCCTCCATATCAAAGGCTTTGGGGGTTTTCTTCATTCTCATTTTCCACACACTGGGTAGATTTAGACTAGAGTATCCTTTCTGGATTCAAGTCTGACATGGCCTATAAGTAGCTATAGCAGTGCTGGGTTCCAGGTTTAGGTGTTCCAAATGGCTGTGGTGCTAGGTTCCTAGGCTCAAGGTCTCATGAACTGTTTGTGGCACTTGGATCTTGGGGTGCTTGTTTATTCTCTGTGGTGAGGTTGAATGCAGGTTGCCCAAAGATGTGTGACTCTGAGGTACCCCCTAGCAGCTTGTTTACAGGGATTTGGGTTGCAGCTGTGATTCTATCCCTAGTGGCCAGGGAGCAGCACTGGACGAACTCTGGTGAAGAAGGGGTGCTCTGGATGTTTGGACCTAGGGATGGCAGGGTAGTGCTGCAATTCGGGAACCTAAGCCAATAGGTATCAGTGGCAATGTGGGTCCCATTGTAGTAGTAGTAGTAGTAGTAGTAGTGGTAGTGGTAGTAGTTGTAGCTGTCATAGAAGTAGTTGTAGTAGTAGTTGTAGTTGTAGTTGTTGTAGTTGTAGTAGTAGTAGTAGTTGTTGTAGTGGCAGTAGTAGTGACTCTAGACATTGTGATGGTGGAGTCAGCAGTATTCCAGATTCTCTGAGGCCAGGTGTAGCAGTAGCAAGTACCCTGAGGCCAGGTGTAGCAGTAGCAAGTAGCAAGTGGAGAACAGCTGTCCTTTGGGCCGTGTTAGGCAGGAAACAGCACCATGATGATTTTACTTTCCAGAGAGAGGGGTGTCTCAGCAGCTCCAGCTCTAGGTGGCTAGTCCAGCTGTCCAGGGAATTAGGATACTAGAGTTGTCTGGCCTGTAGGGCTGACTGTCTCAGTTCAGCCACGGTTTTGCTTCTCTGGGATGCAAGGTACTACAGCAGTTTAGTTCAGCTTGGCCAGGGCACTGATTCCCCAGGTGGCCCACACACCATTTTCTGGGACACAGGGCACTGCTAAAACTTAGGCACAGGGAGGCATGACTGCTCAAAGTGACTAAGGTATTTTCTTGGAGACAGGGTACTGTTTCAGATCTGGCCTGAGGAGTCAGGGGAAGAGTAAGTGGATCAGCTCCACCTCCACTTGGCCCCAGGAGAAGTGTGTAACAGCTGCTTATAGCTCACCTTGGGGATGTTCAGTCACTAGGCTGGGAGTGTTGTGGTGGCAGTTTAGCCTCGGGGTGAAGGGGACCTGTGCCTACTTGAACCCTGAGCACAACACACTCCAGCCGTAGGTCTAGCTGCAAGATGGTATATAGCACAGTAGACATGTGGGCCACAGAGGAGAACATAGTTTTAGCTACTTCTCTGAAGGGAGCACAGCTTTGTGAACTCTAGACAGCTCCTTCAGGTGGGCTTAGGTAGTGCCTGTGAGGACCGTAGGCCACCTCTGCCATGGTGAGGTCTGTGGATGTCCAAGGTGTTGATCGGGGTTGCTGGTGTTCTCTTGCTTACCTCCTCACTGTATGAAGAAGTTCCTCTTTGTTCCTAGCTTATCTCAATTTGGGGATGGAGTGGTGAAGGCCTGGCATTTCCTTCCATTCTCTTTGTGGCTGTTCTGTTTCTGTGCTCATCAGGGTTCCTGCTATTCCTCTGAGTTTCTCTGGAACTCTCCTTCAGTTACTCTCATTAAAATGTCATGTTTTTTTAGTCTTTCTGGCATCTGTGATGGAGACAAGCTCTAGGGGCTTCTAGTCAGCCTTGCTCTTAATTAATCCAAGAGACAGAAATATTTTTGACTGGGCTTTATAAAAGCTATAACCAGGACTATAATGTGAAATGGACAACTTAAAATTTGAGGGAGAAAAAAATTTACTTAGAATAGGTTGAGCTAAAATTTACCATGTGTCAGCAGGCTCTGTACAAAATTGCATTCAGTAACTCCCCTCACTTAATCCTTACAACACCCTAGTGAAGTTAGATATTATTCTTATTTTTTATATGTGAGAACACAAATACTTATACTATAAAATATCTTAGCTGATGTCACAGAGCTAGTTAGCTACAGAGTCAGGGGTCTGACTGCAGAGCCCCCCAGTTTACCACCCTAAATTCCTCTGTCACTTAAACTTCAATCCTTTCTCACTCCATGCCCTTTTCTTAGAAGGCAGTGGTTTACATAGAACAGATCTGATTTGTTTAGAATATGGAGAATCTTTTTAAAAATTAATTTGTTGAGGTGAAATTAAAATAATGAAATTAACCATTTTAAAGTAGCACTAAGTAGATTCATAATGTCATACAAACAGCACCTCTATCTTAGTTCTAAAATGTTTTCATCATGCCAAAGTAAAAATACCTTTAAGCAATTTTTCCCCATCCCACTACAACTGCAATCATTGGAAACCACCAATGTGCACTCTTACCTTTTCTGGATATGTTGTATAAATTGAATCATGCAGTATGTGACCTTTTATCTGCTTTCACTTAGTATGTTTTGTTCACTTAGCATACATTGTAGCAGGTATCAAATACTTCATTCCTTTTCATGGTTGAATAATATTCCGTTCCATGAATATACCACATTATGTTTATCCATTCCCCCTGCTGGACTTTTGGGCTGTTTCTACTTTTTGATTATTGTAAATAGTGCTGCTATAAACATGTGTGCACATGTACTTATTTATGAGTCCCTATTTTCTTCTTTTTTAATACTTTTATTTTAGGCTTGGGGGCACATGTGAAGGTGTGTTACGTAGATAAACTCGTGTCATGGGAGTGTTTGTTGTACAGATTATTTCGTCACCCAGGAGTTAAACCCAGTACCCAACAGTTACCTTTTCTTCTCCTCTCTCTCCTCCCACCCTCCTGCCTCAAGTGCCCCTCAGTGCCTGTTGTTTCCTTCTTTGTATTCATAAGTCCTCATCATTTAGCTCCCACTTATAAGTGAGAACATGCAGTATTTGGTTTTCTGTTCCTGCACTAGTTTGCTGAGGATAATGGCTTCCAGCTCCATCCACGTTCCTGCAAAAGACATGATCTTGTTCTTTTTGTATGGCTACATAGTATTTGATACTGTATGTGTACCGCATTTGCTTTATCAAATTTGTCATTGATGGGCATTTAGGTTGATTCCTTGTTGTTGCTATTGTGAATACTGCTGCAATGAACATTTGTGTGCATTTGTCTTTAAGGCAGAATGATTTGTATTCCTCTGGGTATATACCCAGTAATAGGATTGTTGGGTGGAATGGTAGTTCTGCTTTTAGCTGTTTGAGGAATTGCCATACCGCTTTTCATAAGGGTTGAATGAATTTACGCTCCACCAATGGTGTATAAGGGTTCCCTTTTCTCTGCAACCTCACTAGCATCTATTATTTTTTATTGAGTTCCGATTTTTAATTCTCCTGGGTGTATACACAGAAATGAACTTGGGGGTCACATGGTAATTCTGTGTTTAATCCTTTGAGAGATTGCCAAACTGTTTTCCACAGCAGCCGAACCATATTGCATTATAACCAGCAATGTACAAGTTCTAATTTCTCACCAGCACTTGTTAATTTTCCGTTTAAAAAAAGTATGGCTATCCTAGAGGCTGTGAAATGATACTTTGTTATGGCTTTTATTTGCATTTCCCTAATGACTAATGATATTCAACATTTGTAAATCATGTTTGTTTGCCATTTGTATATATTCTTTATAGAAATACCTATTCAGTCCTTTGCTCATTTTTAAATTGGATTGTTAGGTATTTTTGTAGTTGAGTTGTTAAAAGCTGTTTATATGTATGTTCTCAATACCAGATCTTTATCAAAAATGTGATTCGCAATTATTTTCACCCATTTTGTAGGCTGGATTTTTACTTTCTTGGTAATGTCCTTGCTTTGATGCATAAAATTTTAAAATTTTGACAAAATATAATTTATCTATTTTTGTTTTCATGCTTTTGGTGTCATATGTAATAATCTATTGCTAAATCCACTTTCAAGAAGATTTACACCTATGGTTTCTTCTAAGGGGTATAGTTTTAGCTTTTATATTTAGGTTATTGATTCATCTTGAGTTAACGTTTTATATAGTATGAAGTAGGGTCTTGTCTTTCTTCTTTTGCATTTGGATATTCAGTGGTCCCAGCATCATTAAAAACACTTCTTTCCCCCACTAAAAGGTCTTGGTACCTTTTTGTTTGTTGAATAGTGATTGAAATCACTTTAGCTTAATCCAAAGAATCAATGAGACAAGGAAGGGCTGGGACTCTGCCCCATGTTTTCTTGATATGTCTGTCATCCATGCAGGTTCTTCTCAAGGTTCAAAGAAGGCCCATCCCAAGTGTCCTCCTCTCCACTGGCTGCTTCTCCTATTAGTAACAGACTCTAAAGTTTAGGAAGTCACCAGATTCTTCTCCCTAGTCCAGACCCACAAAATGGTTCTTTGTTGTTAGCAAGGATACAAATTGGATGCCATGGGTCTCATTCAGGCCCATTCACAGCCTTGTTGGTTTCACTTTTTCTTCCTTCCTCCTTTTAATTTTAACAGCTTCATTGCTGTTATTTAATATGTGCAGTACATAGACTGCACATATTAAAATTGTACACCTTGCTGAGTTTTGACATATGTATACAACTGTGAAACCATCACAACAGTGAAGATAAGAAACATTCCCATCATCTCATTGTAATTCATTCTCCAACCCACCCTCAACTAATAATCTGTTTTCTGTCACTGTGAATTACTTCAAGCTTTCTAGAAGTTTATATAAATGGAATCATACAGTATATACCCTTTGATCTGTGACTTCTTTCATTTCTCATAATGATTTTTAGATTTGTCTGTGTTGTTGCATGTATCAATAGTTTCTTCATTTTTATTGCTGAGTAGTATTTCATAATAAGGATTTTACACAACTTGTGCTTCCATTCTTATGCTGATGGGCATTTGGGCTATTTCAAGTTTGGGGCTATTGCAAATAAAGTTGCTACTAACATTAGTGTGTAAGTCTTTGTGTAGATGTATGCTTTTATTTCTTCTGGGCAAACACCCAGGAATTGAACAGCAAGGTCCTATGTTAGGTGCATTTTAAGTTTTTAAAGAAATTTCCACACTGTTTTCTGGAAACACACAAGAATAAATTAACATAATCTTATCTCTTGTCATCTTTGTTGCTACTGTAATATTTGGAGGTTCTTTTAAAAATAAATGTGTACATCTTTGTCGCCCATGCGTTTGATTGCCTGGAGTAGATTTATTTGTTCTTTTTTGCACCTTCAATTCCTAAAACAGTCCTTTGCATAAAAGGATGGCTAATCAGCTTTGGATGAACGAATGTCAGATAATGGCTTATCTGAAACAAAATGAATGAGAGGGCAAAATTGGAGAGGATGAAAGGAGTAGAATAGGTAAATAAATAAAATAACACTGTCTTTGAAAATTATGCACGTAATTCATGATGGAAACAAATCCAAAAATAAAGAGTAGCTTAAAGAAGAAAATAAAAATCATCCATGATCCTTCATGTCACTCTTTAAAAAATTATTTTGTTGTTTTATTTTCTCTCCAGTATTCTCTTAAAGTTAAGGCCACTAGTTCTCAACTCTTCCTACACATCAGACTACTCAGGAAGCTCTTTTAAATAAGGTCTAATGTCTGGATTCCATTAGAGATTCTAATTTAATTGGTCTGAGGTGGAGTCTGGGTGTCAATAGTTTTTTTTTTTTTTTTTTTTTTTTCTTAAATTAATCTTTCAAAGGTAGTGATTTACATACAACAAAATGCATTTATTTTAAGTGTACAGTTCAATGAGTTTTGACAAGTATATATCCTCCGTATAAACACCACTCTAATCAAGTATACAATATTTCCATCATCTTCAAATACCCCACATTTCACCTCAGGCAACCCCTGATCTGGCTTGTTACTATAGATTAATGGTGATTATTTGAGAATTTTGTATACACAGAATCTAACAGTCTGGCTCGGAGTCATCATATAGTTACATATGTCCATAGTTTATTCTTTTTCACTACTGATTTGTATTTCATTGTATGGAGGTACCACATTTTGTTTATCCATTCACCTGTTGATGGATATCTGGGCTGTTTCCACGTGTTGACTGTCATGAATAGAGCTTCTGTGTACGTTCATAGAAGTCTTTGTGTGGAGATATGTTTTCATTTCTCTTGGGTAAATGTGTAGGAGTAGAATTGCTGAGTCTTATGGTAAGTGTCTGTTTAACTTTATAAGAAACTTACAAATCATTTTTCTTTTTTTCCAAGACAGAGTCTTGCTCTTTCTCCCAGACTAGAGTGCAATGGCGTGATCTCGGTTCACTGCAACCTCGGCCTCCCAGGTTCAAGCAATTCTCCTGCCTCAGTCTTCTGAATAGCTGGGATTACAGGCACATGCCACCATGCCCAGGTAATGTTTGTGTTTTTAGTAGAGGCGTTGGTTTCACCATGTTGGCCAGGCTGGTCTCCAACTCCTAACCTCATAATCTACCCTCTCCGGCCTACCACAGTGCTGGGATTACAGCCACGAGCCACTGTGCCTAACCTCCAAACCATTTTTCAAAGTAGTTGTACTGTTTCGCACATCCACCAGTGATGTGTGAGTGTTCAGTTGTCCTACATTTTTGCCACAACACCAATATTGTCAGTATTTTAAATTTAAACCATTATAGGGGTCATTAGCGGTTTCTAAAAGCTCCCCTAGAAATGTGTACTTCTCTGTATATAATACATAGTACAAAGTGAAGAAAAAATAACTCTCTAAACGATTGTAATGTGCAGTCAATGTTGAGAACCACCGAGAACCACTGAGCAAGACTAGACAGACAAGTCCCAGGTATTTAAATAATGACATATTTTCATTTGTGCATCATTTTTTTCTTACCCATTCATTTATTCAAAAAGAACTATACTAGCTCTTTACTAAGTGTCGGCAACATAGAGATCTACAACAATATTTCTGCCCTCAAGAAGCTGACAAATTTCTTTTTTCTCTTAAGAAAACAAAATTTCACCTGTGTGACCACAGTCATTTCAGACAGTTTAGTTTTTAATTGGTCTTTCTCAGTATTTTGCAGCCCTGGCCTTGAGTCAGTCCTGATGAGGGGGAAAAAGTAACGGGATCATTCATGGTATTTGAGATGTTGCTTTCTTGATTTTACTCTTTTCCTTCCCTGCTTCCTGTCTCCCGTATTTGCTTTCATACATAATTCAGCTTTGGGAACAGTGTCTTTAAATGAAGTCACCACATGAGCCATAACAATATAAATAAAACAAAAATACTTTGCCTCTGGAATTGGCATATTGGTGACTGCACTCCATAGAGGCTATGGCTGATTTCTAATTTTTGTATTTTATTTTTCTCCTTTGTTTCTTTGATATAGGAAATCTTCAATAAAAAGCATATTCTAATAAAAATAAGACAAATTAGTGTAACATTATAAAATCCTCTCCAGAAGCCTATTAAATAAGTATAGTAGATGGGTAAAAAATAATATGGCCTATAAACCCTACAAAACTCACATGTAAAATTATGTAATCAAACTGTAAAATATTCTCTTATTTGCTATTAAATGTGCACTTTTAAGACTTTGAAATTGTACAATAATGTTTACCTCCTTGGAATTATTAGAAATAAGTACATAATACTTAATTTCTGTGCAGAATTTTTTAAATATTCTAAGAATTGTTAAGGTCAGTGTGAGAAGTGTTAACATTGGCTGCCACTTGCTTACAAAAGAGGTTCTACATACAGCAACTGATAGGAGATTCCATTTTCCTTTTTACTGGGGCTTTAGTGATTTCAGAGACCCCAACATTCTTGTGAAAAATTGGCTAAAGAAGTCCAATAATGAGTAGAAAGTTATTTGTCTAGCTGTTGGTTTAAAGAAATTTCATCCCCAACATAGGTGGCTTTTCATCAAGAAAATATTTTCCAGCACAATCTCAAGCCAATTTAATCCCTTGATTGTATTCTGTACCGTGCAGCAAAGACAGTTTCCATGTTTGCTGTGTTTATTTTTATTTCGTTGAACTTTCTTTTCACTGCAATTCTTTCCTTATTTCCATTGTTTTTACACAAATTAGATTCATTGATCAGTTTTCTGTATCACATTAATTTTTCCTTATTTAGTTTCAACCACTGCAATTTTTGCTTTTGTTTTCCAAATCCAAATCTCCCTGACATCAAATGTTGCAAGTCTAAATGTAAAGAAAATGTCTTTTGCAGCAACTTGGATGTAACTGGAGGCCATTATTCTAAATGAAGTAACTTAACAATGGAGATCCAGAAACCATGTGTTCTCAGTTACAAGTGAGAGCTAAGCTATAAAGACACAAAGACATTCAGAGTTCTACAATGGACATCAGAGACTCAAAAAGGGGGAGAAGGTGGTGAGGAATGAGGGCTAAAAACTACATTTTGGGTACGATACACTACTCAGGTGATGGGTGCACTAAAATTTCACATTTCGCCACTACACAATTCATCCATGTAACAAAAAACCACGTGTACCCCTAAAGCTATCAAAATAAAAAGTAAAAACAAAACAAAAAATAAAATTTGAATGAATTTTATTAAAAGGATGCGAGCCTTCTTTCCATTTTTAATCAATAGCACTGTTGCCATGTATGGTATCACCTGTTGTCAGTTTTATTTTATGCTGATTATTTCTACCAGCTGCAACAATTGGGAAATAGGCAAAAAGTTGGTTGTATTTATTTCCTAGATAATCAGTAACAAAATTCAGAGCAATCTAATGAGACAGAGTTATAGCTGCTCAGAAGAAGAAGAAAAGCTACAGTTGTGTGGAGCATGGATGGCTAAACTCTTGGTTAACTTGATGGGGTCAAAAGGACAAATGTGGGCCAGAGTTCAGATCTTTTGACAGGGTCAAAGGATCTGGCATCAGTCCCTGGCTGCTGTCTTCTAAGTTTTCAGTCTTGCTCTTCTCCATTTCTCACTGGACCCCGGGCCTCTTTGGAGCTGCCTGGACAGGAGCTCTCCTGGCCTCTGGCAAACTCCTGGCTGGGTTGTGGATGGAAATTCCTGGTACCCTTAGTTGAGTTCATACAAGCTGAACGTTTCCAAAAGGAACTAATTTTACTTGAGCCAACTAAACAAAACTGAAATACGCACAGAAAATACAAAAGCACAGAAATAGATGAGGGTTCCATGCCATGGACATTTTAATCATGTGTATCAAGAACCTTTATAGAGTTCATGTCTGGCCCAGCCAATCCACTTCTGGGAAGTTATCTTAAGGTGATATACCAGACATGAGTTGAAAGATGTGTATACGACGTATTCATCAACAAAAATTGGAAGAAGCTAAATATGTTCTAATAGAGGAATAATTCAAATAGAGTATTTTCATACCATTTAATACTCAGCTATGAAGCAGGGCTGGCAAACTTTTCTGGAAAAGAATAGATAGTAAGTATTGTACATTTGTGGGCCATGTGGTTTCTGTCAGAAATAATTAATTCTGCTATTGTAGCACAGAAATGGCCATAGATAGTATATAAAGGAATCAGCACATTCATGTTCTGATAAAACTTTGTTTATTTACGAAAAAAAAAAAAAAACACAGGTGGAATTGGCTTGTGAGCCTTAATTTGCAGACCCCTGGTTTATAGAGATGATATGATATGGATTTGTATTTACTGACAAAGAGAGCTGATTGTAACATACTATTGGGTAAAAACAAAAGCAGATATCAGTATAGCATTTATGGTACGATGTCACTTATGCAAAATGAAGATTGGTACGTATATATATCAGTACAGAAGTGTCCAAAGGATGTTCAGCAAATATTAATGAAGACATTACCACTAGGTTGAAGAATTTGAGATGATTTTTTTTCCTTTTTTTGTTTTCACATTTTTTCATTACTAGAAAAAATATTTTTATTTAATAATTCATACTCTTTGACAAAGTACTTCCATGGTTGTTGTTGGGGTTGCCGCACAGCTGTGAAGCCTGTGTAGTTGCACAATTCAAGGAGATGCCATCACGTGGACTACAATGTGAAGGATGCCCCCAGAGTTGTGTGATGAGGCAGTCTTCCCACCTCCCATTCTCTGTTCAGCTCTATCCAGTTAATTCTACAAGCATTTGTTTGGCATCTACTACACTAGACATTGTTCTAGACAGAAATATCAGGAAACAAAGCATATAAAAATGTTTGCCCTTGTAGCGCGTATGTTCTAGTGAAGGAGAAAGATGATAAGGAGAATAAGCAGTGACACATATGCAAGGTTAACAAGTAGTAATAGAGCAAGGTGGCAAGGGAGATCCACATGGCTTCAGCAGAGTGAGATTTCCATTTTAAATAGAATGGTGGCAGCAGGCCTTACTCAGAAAGTTACAAATGAGCAAATACTTGAAAGAGGTCAAGTAGGAAATCATACTGATATCTTGGGGAAGAGCATTGCAGACAGTGGGGACAGCTAGTGCATAGGGTCTGAGGGAAAAGCATGCCTAGTGATCTTAAGGAACAGCAAGTCTGTTGATTTTTTGGTGTGGCTGAAGTGGAGTGAGGGAAGAACACAGTGGCAGGAGTGAGGACAGATTGGTAATGGGTGGCCAGATCACAAAGGCCCTCAGAGATCATAGTGAGGACATTGTTTTTAACTCCGAATGAGTTCTTAGCCACTGAAATATTTTTGAATAGGGCAGTATTGATATTGTTTGGCTGTGTCTCCACCTAAATCTCATCTTGAAATGTAGCTTCCCTAATCCCCACATGTCATGAGAGGGATCTGGTGGGAGGTAATTGAATCATGGTGGGGGTGGGTGGTGGTTGCCATGCTGTTCTCGTGATAGTGAATGAGTCTCATGGGATATGATGGTTTTATAAAGGGAAGTTCCCCGGCACACAATGTCTTGCCTGCCACCATGTAAGAAATGCCTTTGCTCCTCCTTTGCCTTCCACCATGATTGTGAGGCCTCCCCAGCCAGGTGGAACTGTGAGTCCATTAAACCTCTGTTTCTTTATAAATCATCCAGTCTTTATTAGCAGCATGAGAACACACTAATACAAGTGGCAAGATTTGATTTATGTATTTAAGGAGTCACTCTAGATACTGAGTTGAGAACAAACTGTTAGGGTATTAGGGTAGAGGTAGCCCTTGACAGTGTTTTGCAATTTTGTTTTTTCTTACCTGTATCCCCCACTGGCCTGTAGATTCCTGGAGGTCAAGTAGCCCAGTTTTTGGTAGAGGGAATAGCCGGTAGGAAGAAGGCAGGCAGGGCAAATATTTACAACCCTCATTTTATGGAAGAGAACATTGGAATTTAGGGAGGTTTAAGGGATGGCCGAGAGTCAGAACATGGTCAGCACCAGAAGAAAGGCCTTTCAATTGCAAGGTCACGGTTCCTTCCACACTGGGACAAGAGGCAGCACCTACAAGATAAGGTAGAGGTGAATGAACATAAGTGGCCTGAGTTAGATTCTGCAGAATTTTATGTCAGGCCAATGCATATAAATGATAATAGCTGACATCACATTAAAAAAAAGATGCAACATCTCATGAGATCTACTGCATGCTCCTGATTAGGAAAAGGAATGTTGAAAAATAGCACTGATTTTATAAAAATAGCATTTAGAGTATAATTCTCATTTTTTTAATACATGACTGCTTAAGAAAGATATTCATCAGATGTTAGCAATGCTTATTACTTGATGGTAGGATTTCAAAGAGTCTTACATTTTCTTCTTTATTCTTTTCTGAATTATTTGAGTTTTTTGCAATGAGAGTGTGAAAACAGAAGACATAAAAAAGTTTGATGTTAGAAAGATACCATTAAGCTAACACTTACACACTGTTTGCTGTTCCACAGCACCTGTAGTACCACTATTTCTTTGTAAATTCTTCCAGGGCAGAGACTGTGTTATATTCATTCTTCTTTGCCCAGCAGGTGGAACCTTCTACAAAACGGGTGTTCAGCAGGGTTTGTGGAACAAATGCAAAGTGCATTTGTCAACTGTAGCTTATATAATCTACATTAGACACCTAGGGGGGCTCAGGAATGACATGAACAGAGTTTCCAGCTGAGGGGAATTTCTTTTCTTTTTTTTTTTTTTTTTTTTCTAGTTGGAGTTGCCATGGCACCCGGAAGTCCAGGGATCCTGGTAAGAAAGTTTTAAAACGCTGAAGTGGTAAGTTTGTAAATTTGTGATACCTGGTGTCAAGTCCTACTTCAGGAATCTACAAAAATTGGGCCTTTTGAATAGAAGTGTTTTAGTGAATAATCAGTGATGTGGCAACTTATTCTGATAATATTTCAATCTAGCTTTTTGATTTTGATGGCAGTTGCCTTTTCTATTGGGCTGCATCATTCCCAGGAAAGCCTTCTTTTAAAATCAGTACAGGATGTGCATCCTAATACAAAAATCCCAAATCCAAAAATGCCCCTGAATCTGAAAGTTTTTCAGTGCTAACATGAGATAGTGAAACCTTTGCTTTCAGATGGTTCAGTGTACAAAAACATTGTTTCATACACAAAATTATTTAAAGTGTTGTATAAAATTACTTTCAAACTGTGTGCCTAAGGTATATATGAAACATAAATGAATTCCATGTTTAGATTTGGGTCTCACTCCCAGATATCTCGTTATATATATATGCAAATATTCCAAAACCAAAATCAAAATCAAAAAGAAACAAACAAAAAAACCCACCAAATCCGAAACACTTCTGGTTTCAAGCATTTTGGAGGAGGGATTTTCAACCTCTCCCTAGAGATTAATTTGTTTGATGCGGTCAATTGCCTGATTATTCAAACTCTTCAAAAAGTGCAGGGCTTTTTCTGTGTCTTTTGAGATGATCATGTGATTTATCTCTTTGCTAACATGGAGAATTGTATTGATTTATTTTCAGTGTAGAATCATTCTGAATTCCTGGGAAGTAAAATCCCAGTTTATCATGATATTGTATCCTTTTTACATATTTTGAGTTCAGCTTGCTAAAATTTTAATTTTTTTCTTCTATATTCATGAAGGATCTTGGCCTATAGTTTGCTTTTTTGTTACATCTTAGTAAGGTTTCTGTGTCATGGTAATTCTGGTCTCTTACAAGTATTCCCCATCTCATAAATTCTCTGGGATAGTTTGTATAAAATTGGTATTATTTCTTCATTAAATATTTGGGAGAATTCGCTGGCAAAGCTATCTGGGTCTCGAATTTCCTTTGTGGGAAGATTTCTAACTACAAATTGAAAAATTTTAAATTTATTTTTATTTATACATTTATTTATTTTCTGAGATGGAATCTCTCTCTGTCACCTAGGCTGGAGCCCAGTGGTGCGATCTCAGCTCACTGCAACCTCTGTCTCCTGGGTTCAAGCAATTCTCCTGCCTCAGTCTCCCTTGCAGCTGGGATTATAGGTGTGTGCCACCATGCCCAGCTAATTGTTTTTGAATTTTTAGTAGAGACAGGGTTTTGCCATGTTAGTCAGGCTGGTCTCGAACTTCTGACCTCAGATGATCCACCTGTCTCAGCCTCCCAGTGTGTTGGGATTATAGGCATGAGCCACCGTGCACACCCTATATTGATTTTTTTTTTTTAAATATAAGGCTATTATCTGTTTCTTTGTGACTGAGCTTTGATATTTTATGTGTTTTAGGAAATTTGTTAATTTCATTTCCATTGTAAAATTTATGGGCATAAAATTTTAAAAGTGATATTCCCTTTTTATACTTTTTAATATCTTAGAAACTAGTGATACCTATTCTCTCATTCCTAATATGAAAAATTTTGATCTCTCCTTTTTCCTAATCAGTCTGTCTTGAGACATATCCATTTTCTTTTGCTTTGTTTTTGTTTTTCCTCTCTGAGATGGAGATTCAGTCTTGTTGCCCAGGCTGCAATACAATGGGTCGATCTCAACTCAATGGGGCAACATCTGCCTCCTGGGTTCAGGCGACTCTCCTGCGTCAAGATCCTGAGTAGCTGGGATTACAGGTGTGCACCACCAAGCCCAGCTAATTTTTGCATTTTTCAGTAGAGATGGTGTTTCACCATATTGGTAAGGCTCATCTAGAACTCCTGACCTCAGGTGATCCACCTGCCCTGGCCTTCCAAAGTGTTGGGATTTCAGGCATGAGCCACTGTGCCCAGCTCCATTTTATTTTTCTTGTCAAGAAACCAACTTTGTTTTTGTTGATTTTCTCTATTTTTGTCTTCTATTTTATTGATTTCTCTTTTGATCTTTATTATTTCCTACTGTCTGCTTCCTTTGAGTTTAATGTGAACTCTTGTTTTTATTATTTATTTCTTGATATGGATCCTGAGTTCATTGTCTGGAATCTTTTTTTTTTTTTTTTTGGTAAAATAGGTATTTGGTGTTATACAGTTCCATTAGTATTAGTATTAGTATTAGGTGCCAAATATTAGTGGCATCCTATGAATTCTGATATAATGTATTGTCATTTTCATTCACTTCAGAATATTGTGTAATTTCCCTTTTGATTTCTTCTTTGAACTATGAGTTATTTAGAAGCATGTTATCTAGTTTCCAGATATTTGGGTATTTTTCAGTTATCCCTCTTCTATTGATTTCTAATTTAATTTCACTGTAGTCAAAGAACATATTTGTATGACTTGAATCTTTTTACATATATTGAGAATGGTTTTATGGCTCAGAATGTAGTTGGTCTTTGTAAATGGCCCATGTGTACTTGAAAATAATATGTATTCTGCCTCCATTGGATGGAGTGTTGTAAAAATGTCAATTAGGAGTTGTTTGATAGTATTGTTCAAATCTATTATATCCTTGCTGATTTTCTGTCCACTTGTTCTATTAATTATCGAGAAAGGATTATTGAAATTCCCAACTACAATTATGGATGTGTTTATTTCTCCTTGCAGTCTATTAGTTTTTGCCTCACGAATTTTGAAGCATTGTTATGAAGTACATAAACACTTAGAATTGTCACATTTTCATTAACTGACCAATTTGTCATGATGAAATGACTACAGTAACATTTTTCACTCTAAGATTGACTTCTTTTAGTATATTAATATAGCCTCTGTCAAGGGCTGAGCTGGAGAGAGAGCTGAGCTGCCAGGTTTTAACGTGGTCAGTTAAGAAAACGGCCAAACTTAAAGTAAAAAGAAAAAAAAAAAAGAGACCATGAAGACTTTATTCACTTGTGCAGTAGTATAAGCAAGAAGCAAAAAAGGAATAAGTGGCAGCTCCCAGAATGTTCCATGTTTTCCCCCATGGAGCAGCTCAGAGGAGGGGAGTTTGGGGTATGGGGGTGATCATCTCCCGGCTTAGGGAGAGGGGCTGCCAAACATGAGCCTCCTGCTATTTCGCTCTTGCTGGGAATTTATGCACCCTGTGGTGAAGGGTGGGAGTTTGGGGACGGCTAGGAGTGGAAGATAATTAACACTGAGAACCACGGAGGTGGAGGTTATTGCAGTGAGCCGAGATCGCGCCACTTCACTCCATCCTAAGCGACAGCATGAGACTCCGTCTCCAGAAGAAGAAGAAGAAGAGGAAGAGGAAGAGGGGGAGGGGGAGGGGGAGGGGAGGGGAGTGGGGGGTGCGGGAGGCGTAGGGGAGGGGGAGGCGTGGGGGAGGGAAGAAGAGAAGAGGAAGACGAAGAAGAAGAAGAACAACAACAACAACAACAAGAACAACAACAAGAAGAACAGAGAAAAGCATGTTGTTCAGGTTACCCTCAAAAAGTTGGTCTCCAGTAGAGGCAGCCAAGAAAGACCTCTGCCAGGACCCCCCTGATCCAGGGACCTCTGCAAGGAAGTATCTGGGCTGGGAATGCAGGTATGTGTAAGAACATAAGTGCGGGGGGAACTGAGTCTTGGATACAACTCCCTTAGGATACTGTGTGCTCTGTGCACCGAGGCTGGGTGGGGAGCACCCATGGAACAAACCCTGTGATAAGGCCTTTGTAATGGCTGAAAACTCACACACAGCGTTGGGTTTTGTCTCTCAGAAAACTGCTCAGCTACTCCAGCTTCCTCTTGACTAGTGTCAGCAATAGCATACCCTTGTCAAAACATAAGACTATTTGGCCAGGCCCCGTGGCTCATGCCTGTAATCCCAGTACTTTGGGAGGCTGAGGCAGGTGGATCCTGAGTGCAGGAGTTTGAGAACAGACTGGCCTCAAGAAAAAAAATGTTTTTTTCACTTTTAACCCATTTGTGTCTTTATATTTTAAAGTGCATCTCTTGCAGGCAGCACAAAGTTGTCTTGCATTTTTATCCAGTCTGACAGTCTGCCTTTTAATGGGGCTATTTGGACTATTTTTATTTAAACTTTTTATCTGTAATGGCTAACTTTCACTCTATCACATTGGCATTTGTTTCTTATTTGTTCCACCTGTTCTTTGTTCCTTTTTTCCTCCCTCTCTGTCTTATTTCAGATTAATTGGATTAATTAGATTAACTGGATTGATTTGAATTAGTTGAGTATTTTTATGATCTATTTTATCTCCTTTATAGAGTTATTAGCTATAACTCTTTGTTTTGTTATTTTAGTGGTAGCATACATCTTTTCTTATCACAATATACTTTTGAGTGATATTATACCTCTTCATATGTGGTATGACATCCTTAGATGACTATACTTCTATTTCTCCCCCACCAGCCTTTATGTTATTGTGTTTGTTTTCCAATTTATATAAGTCATAACCCCAATAATACATGGTTATTATTTATGTTTAAATAGCCAATTATCTCTTATTTGGTAATTTTTATTGTGATAAAATATACACAACATAAAATTTACCATTTTAACTGTTAGCAGTGGTGAATCCATACAAGACTGCAGCAACCTCAATTCTTACCTCCTTCAGAAGAAATAATTCAACCAAAGGGAATAAGGCCTAGGGAGAAACTGAGGCAAGTTTAAGGGAAGGAGTGAAAGTTTATTAAGAAGTTTTAGAGCAAGAATGAAAGGAAGTGAAGTAGACTTGGAAGAGGGGTAAGCGGGTGACTTGAGAGATCAAGTGCAAGGTTTGACCTTTGACTTGGGTTTTTATGCTTCTGGGGTGATTGTGCCCTTCTCCCCTGATACTTCCCTTTGAGTGGCCTGCCAGCACTTAGTAGGGGCCACATGTGCAGTGTGTTTACTAAAGTTATATGCAGGCTGCCTTGAAACATTTTTCCCTTACCGGTTGAGTATTCCCTAAGGAAGGTCATATACCAGTTCATTCCACCATTTTGCCTCTTAGTGTGCGTGCTTGAGTTCACTCACCCAACTCCTGAGCTCTAATCAGGAAGCTGCTGATCATCAGTTTCAGGTGTTTTCTATCTATTGGGAGACTGACTTTCCCTGGTGCCAGCTGCAACTAATTATTATTTTAGAGACAGTTTAACAATCACCTCACTATCACCTTATGGTCGCCTGACATTCCTGGTGAAGAGGGCCATCTCCTTCCCTGCTCATGTCTGCCTAACTACCTATGGTAACAAAAGCTTTTTTTTTTTTTTTTTTTCTTTTGAGTCAAGGTCTTACTCAGTCACCCCAGATGTCGTGCAGTGGGGCAATCATGGTTCACTGCAACCTCAACCTCCAGGGCTCAATTGATCCTCCCACCTTAGCCTCCTGAGTAGCCAGGACTACAGGTGTGTGCTGCCACACCTGGCTAATTTCTGTATTTTTTGTAGAGACAGGATTTGCCTTGTTGCTTAGGCTGGCCTTGAATTCCTGGGGTCAAGCTCTCTGTTGGTCTCCACCTCCCAAAGTGTTGGGATTATAGGTGTGAACTGCCCTGCCTAGACCCCCAAAGTATGTTTTTTTCAGAAACAGTGTGATAGCTCTCAAACCATCACCTAACATTCCTAGTAGGAGGGGGAAGATCTCTCTCTTGTCCCAGTCATGCCTCTCTAACTACGTGTAACTAGTTAGCTCAGCTTACTGTTATAATTTTTCTCACGGATACAATTTTTGCAAAGGCACTTTCAGTACTACCAAAATAAATAGTAATCAACCATTTGGAAAGCATTTAGAAGTAATTGAAGTCCCTACTTACACCAAATGAGGAAAAGCCAAACTACACTGTGGGACACACAGTAAGGCCCTGCATCATTCAGCTGTTGCTGTGCAAACACCTCCTCAAGACTCCGCAGGATAAAGCAATGATCATTTATAATTGCTCACATGTCTGCAGGTCAGCTGCTTTTTGGCTGACCTAGGCATGGCTTAGCTAGGCTGGCTCTGGAGTGTGTGTCTCTCATTCTCCTCTGGTGGCAAACAATGGCAGATGACAATGGCAAATGTGGAAAGCCTTTAAAACAGAAATCTCATAACGAGTTCCCTGTCACTCCCATTCATCTCAGTCTTTCAGCCAAAGCAACTGATATGGCCAAACCCCACATCAAGGGGTGGGGAAATATATTTTGCTTATTTATTAGTAGCAAAGTCAAATGGTGGTCAGTGCAGAATGGGTTGAATGACACAACCTATCATCAGCCCTGAAGAAACTGGGTTTTTCAATGTTAGTAGTATAAATACTCATCATGGCCAATTTTAAGCTGCCTTCTTTCCTTCACTCCATCCCTCCCTCCTCCCCTTCTGCCCTCCTTCCTGCGTTTCCTCCCCCCCCCATTTCTTCTGTCCTTCCCTCCTTTTCTTCCTTTCCTTCTCACATCCTCCTTTCCTTTCTTCCTCCTTCCCTCCTTTCTTCCGTATTCTCTGCCTCCTACTCTAGAATTGACATTTCACAACAGGCAATCCATGTCTGTCTTAGTCATTGCTTAGAAGTACCTGGCACATAATGAAGGCTCAGTACATATTTCTGGAACAAATAGTTGACTAATTGAATAGATGATCCTTTCTTAATTCTGTACCAGGATTTAAGAATTATTCAAAGACGTCATTGTTTTAAAATGACCAAGTACTGCTCAGCACTTTCAAGTTCACAAAGCATGCCTCATGCATCATCTCTATGATCTCTACCCAGGTGCCATCCTGACGAAGCTGGGAAAGGCTTTTCTCTTCCTCCTCACTTTACAAATGAGGAAACAAAGACTCAGAGGGATGGAGGTTCCTGCTCAAGGCCAAACAGCAAGTGTGTATCCACAAGTCTGACTCTCATTCTGGCAGTCTTCTCAGTGGTCTCCAGGAACTGTTTAGCTCTTGGGGGGATCTCACAAGGGACGCCTGGAGGCTTCAGGGAGAGCTGTCCCAAGGAAGAGGAGAGAAAGACATGGTGGCGAGGAAGGAGGATTGACGACCAGGGAAGGCCTTACATAGACCTCTACCAGGCTGAGCCTCTGGCGTCAGGCCAGTAACATAGTAATTCAGGTCCCCAATCCTGATTCTGTCTCTAGATTCCCACTAACCTCCCCACAGACATGGAGCATTGAGCCCCCCTTCCCCACATATAGAGTACCCCAGATAGAGTAGGCTCCACACCTAGCACCCACCTACTTGCAAGACTATAGCAATGAACAGCAGAGTGCAAGCTGAGATCCACAAGCTGAACTTGGTCCCCAGGGATGATTTGTTTAGCCCCTGTAGTGTTTAAAAAATTTACAAGCAGGATAAAAACCATTTACAAGCAGTATATCCCAAGTGGTTGGTCGATTTTGATAAACAGAAAAATCTTGCCACACATCCTGGCCATTCTGGGCTGACAGCAGTCATCCACCTGAGATCAGATAAGTGTTGTCCAGTTCAATGCAGCCTATCAATGCAGCCAGTCAAACCAGTTCAATGCAGTCCAGTTCAATGCAGTTTCCTATCACCTCTCCGACTTTCCGGGGAGCCGTTGACTGCAGTTTATTTCCATGCTGGAAGTTTTACTTGTGTCAAAAAACATACCTCTGAAACCGAAGCTTATACCAAAAGAAGAAAAACAAAATATGTAGAGCTTCATGATTTTATTACATCGACTCACAGGACCCTGAGTTGACAAGCCCTGGGCTATGCCTCAGTTTAAAATATATTCCTTCCTTCCTTCCTTCTTTCCTTCCTTCTTCCCTTCCCTTCCCTTCCCTCCCTCCCTGCCTCCCTCCCTTCATTCCTTCCTTCCTTTCTCTCCTTCCTTCCTCCTCCTCTCTTCTCTTTTTTCTTTTCTTTTCTTTCCTGACAGAGTCCCTCTGTTATCCAGGTATGGCATATAATACATGCTCACACCACCACACCCAGCTAATTTTTTAATTTTTATTTTGAAGAAATGAGATATTGCCATCTTGCCCAGGCTGGTCTCTAACTCCTGGCCCCAAGTGATCCTCCTGCTTCAGCCTCCTAAAGCATTGGGATTGCAGGCATGAGCCACCTAGCCCAGTTAAGTACACCTTTTCCTAGTTCTGTCAACAATCTCACAAAGCTGGCATCCAGAACCCTCCTTTAGGTGAGGATCCTTGAGTTAAGAGGTGTTGAGAGACTTGCCCAAGTTTAAATAACTAGAAGTAGACACAGAATGTGAAGATAACATCTCATCCGGCACAGGCATCCCCATAAATTGCATTCCCACCCACACACCACCAGTGTGTTCATTGTGACAGGGTGTGTGACCTGACACAACAGCCCTTGTGTAATCTGACACATTCCCATGAGGTAGCAACATAAACCAACAAAGCTTTCCAGGACAATGCCTTTGTGGAAATTGGTTTTCTTGCGTTATTAGGGATTTTAAGGCAGAACGGTTTTTCCCCTCTTTCTGTCTCTCTCTCAAAAAAAAGCCCTTTCAATACCCAATATTGCATGGCTTTCATGCCAGGCATAAAATGAAATTTGCCATAATCCATTGCCTAGGGAGAAAGTCGTATGTGTGTGTCACAACTGACATCTGTTAAATTAAGTAAGCAAGCAATAAGAAGGTCTGAAATATATTCTTTGTTGAAGAAGTCTTGCAGACACTGATCAGCTGCCCTGTACAACTGAGAAGAGAACAAGCGCCTTTCTTTTCCCCCAATGTGTGCCACTGAAAGCCTCCAAGGAGGACAAAAGCAGAGGATGGATGAACTTGCACACCATGAGTTTAGCACTTCTGTTTCAAGTTCAAGCAAAATGGCTGAGCACAGCAGGAATGACCACATTGCCAGCTCCACCATACCTGCTTCCTCCCCAGGGCTGAACAGGAGCTCAGGCTAGTCCTTCCTTACCTGCTACTTCTTTTGCAAAGTGTAGGAAGGTGTGAGGCTTCATCCAGACCACCTGATCAGTTTTGACCATCAGCATGTTATTATGGTGCATCTATTCTTAAAATACATTTGTTCTTTTGTTTTCCTCACTAGCAAGGAATTTTGAACCAATAGCTCCAGAGTTAGCCCTTGCAATTTATTAATCAAGCTTCATTATGAATATGAGAATGAGAACAGATGTAATTCCAATATGCAGCTGGAGTATCAGCTAAGATGTGGTCCTTATAGAGATATATTAGGATCATCAAACGAGAAAGAGAAGCTTTGCCTATGCAACCAATTATAACTGTGGGATGGTGTATTTTGGGTATTGGAATTTTTTGATAAACATAAGGATAGGCAGAAAGCCCTTCAGTTTCAATCCTTTGTTTTGTCCTTTCCCTCATCCCTAGAAATAGGTTATGTATCTATGACAATAACAGTGAGTGCCTCCCAAAAAACCACACACGTTTTCAAACCTCCCCTGCAGTTGAATTGAACCATGTGGATGAGTTCTGGTAAACGGGAAAATATTTTCTTATATTTTCTTTGAGTTCTATTGTGGTTTTATTTTTGTATTTAATCCACATGGAGTTTCTTTTAGTATATTAGTTTCAAGGCAGTTGTTCCCAGACTATTTAATTAATCTTTCCTTTTCCTGCCGATTGCAAATACCAATCAGTATATGATAAATTCTGATTTATGGTTCAGTAATCAATTTTCTCATTCCTATGTTGGTATCAAATTCCTAAATTAGAGTAATTTAAAAATATGTCTTACTATCTAGTAAGAGCTATCCCCTTTAATTTTTTAAATGGGGTCTCACTCTGTTGTCCAGGCTGGTCTTAAACTTCTGGGCTCAAGCAACCCTTCTATCTCAGCTCAGGCTCCAGAGTAGCTGGGACTACAGGCTCACACCACCACACCTGACTCCTTTAAAAAAGTTAATTTAGTCACTTTTACAAATGTATTCTTTGAGTAGAATTTAAAAATCAGTTTTCTAAGTTAAAAAATCAAAGATTGACTAAATTCACAGGGTGACTGGGAAATAATTGATATCTTGTCAGGCCTGAGACTTCTCATTCACATGTGTGAGTTTCCCTTCATTTCATGTCTGCTTCCGTGTCCTTAGGCCATTTTGTATTTCTTCTGTGTTTGATTCTGAGTATTCTATGATTTTGGTTGCTTTTGTAAATGGGATATTTTTCTCATTTCTCATCATTTTTTTCTAATTTATTATGGCTGAATGTTATTCCACTGTATGTATATATCACAATTTATTTATTCACTCATCCATCAATGGACATGTGGTTTGCTTCCACCTTTTGGCTAGTGTGCTGCTATCAACATGTGTATGCATGTACTTGCATCCCTGTTTTCAATTCTTTTGGGTACAGATGCCTGGGAGTGGAATTGCAGGGTCCTGTGATAATTCTGTGTTGAGTCATCTGAGGAACCACCAACTATTTCCTGCAGTAGCTGAACCATATTACATTCCCACCAGCAATAGACAAATTCCATTTTCTCCACATCCTCCCCAATACTTGCTGTTTTCTGTTTTCTTTTTAAAAAATTATTGCCATCCTAATGGGTGTGCAGTGGTGCCTCATTTTTATTTGCATTTCCCTAATGATGAATGATGCTGAGCATGTTTTCATGTGTTTGTGGGCCATGGTCTATCTTCTTTGGGAAAATATCCACTCAAGTCCTTTTTCCATTGTTTAAGGGATGGTTTGTCTTTTTGTTGTTAGTTTCCTAACTTTTTGACAGGAAAAAAATTAACTGAAAGTTGCTGTGTTTCATAGGATACTTTCAAAAGCAACAACTAGATGATGCAACTCAAAATGACTTAAATGATGAAAAATGTTAA
Source organism: Pongo abelii (assembly GCF_028885655.2). Lineage (NCBI taxonomy): Eukaryota > Metazoa > Chordata > Mammalia > Primates > Hominidae > Pongo > Pongo abelii. Next base: position 36,047,734 of record NC_072009.2, on the reverse strand, counting down.
ATGTTTGAGTGATCAGGTATGGTTCTAGCATTCTCCACATATTAATTCATTTAATTATAACAAGAATACTACAGGGTAGGTATACAAATCATAAATATCAGGCACAGAGAAGTCCAAAGTCACACTCACACAGCTGGTAAGTGGTAAAGTTGGAATTTGAACCTAGAAAGTCTGACTCCGTAGTCTCATCTCTGAGTGACCAGGTAATAAGTCTACAGAGAGGCAGTACTGGCATTGATTGGTTTAGCAGCTCAACCTAATACAGGAGTCTAGATTTGTCAATGTTCCTATTCTGTTACCCTAAGCACGTTGCCTTTGCCTCAGGGTCCTCCCCTCATGGTTGCAAAATGGCTACAACAGCTCCAAGCATCATATTATCTCCCAGCAACATCCAAATGACAGAAACAGAAAGTCTCTTTGGTTTCTTCCTTTTTAAGAGTAAGGAAAACTCTTCTAGAAGTACCTCTAGCAGACTTCTCATTGACCAGAATTGTGCCACATGCCTCATCCTAAACCAATCACTAACAAGGGGCACAGAACTACAATTTTGGACACAGACTAATCAAGGTTTATACCTTGAAACTTCAATGGAGTCCAGATTCTAAAAACTACCTGCTGCTCAGTTCCTGAACAGAAATCATTTTCTGTTAACAAAGAAGAAGGAGGTAATCACTGTCGAGTTGGTGACCAACAGCTGCTGCCACAATTGTCATTTACTTCTGTTAGCCTCAAGGTTAGTGATATCTTCTCTGTGGGCTGGTGATTTCTCACCCTTGATTTCTGCTAGGCCATGTGTCTGATATCTTCTAGGCCACAGATGCAACATGTACAAGAAAATCTGAATTCCCACCACACATTTGTTTGCAAAACTCTGTGCGCCATTTCTTTCTACTTCTGACAGCTACCCCTACAGATCACAGGGGCAAGCATCTCTTTAGGGTGACCTTTGCATGTTTATCCTAATTGCAGATTAAAACTGTAAGCACTAACACTCGTAATTTCCTAGCTTCCCACTGTAAAAAGTCCCCCTAAGTGATATTTAATTTCACGTGCTTGCCAAATCTTAAATCCAAAAGCAAAAGCCGATTTATCTCTGTACTGAAATTAAAACTATACAAAGTTTTTGGCTTTGGGGGCACACGTCACTTTTCTCAGTGGCCCTTTGTAGGTCAGATTTAAGTTAGGAGTCTCCCTGACATTTGAAAATGTCATCAAACTATCCTGGCTAAAAAGAAATGAAGAAGCTTTCTTCCACATTTATGCAAGTCACAGGAAATCTTTCTAAGGGGACAAAGTGAAATAGTCTTGGGACAAATATTTCACTCCATGTTTATACAATGAATACACTGCACTGAGCATCTGTGAATTTTTCTGAACATTGCTCCTAATCCAATTTTAATGTATTTCTAGTCATGAAAACAAAAACAAACACACTTAACCTTCAAAAGGGAAGAGGAATGACTTTGACTTCAGGTTTTTCACAAATATCTGTAAATAGCTGAACAACCCAATCTACATGATGATCTTTCTGCTATTGCTGGATGAGTCAAGTTCTGCCTTCCCATTTACTCTGGAGCTCATGTGAGATGGCTGTGATTTAACCAGAGGAAGCTCAAGTCATAGGGCTTTGTGGTAGTGAGTTTTTCTTCAAAGAAAGGTAGTAAGTTTCCCATAATAGAAAGGACTCAAGCAGAGGGCAGATGGCCTTTTGTCCAGGATTCTGCATAGTACAGGTTGAACTTAGAGAACTTACTGAAGGCCTCTTATTGAAGGTCTCTTTCAAAAGATCCTAGGAGAAGTCAGGAGAACAATCCTTATATGCCTGTGATGTTTTACGAATCAGAAAACCCTTAGACATGGGCTTTGTCTCATTTAAATATCAAAACAACCCTATGAGGTAGGTGGGTTGATTATTCTTGTTTTACAGATGATGAAATTGAGGTTCTGGTAGAGGTTAAGCAACTTATCTAGGGTCACACATTTAGGAAGCGAGGTCGTAGGAACTCCAGGTCAGAGTTATCTCCATCCTCAGGACAGGGCAGAGAGGAGGCAGGCCCATTCTGCATGGCTGGAGCATTGTTAGGCGGGTGGCTACACTGCTGGGCACAGAGAAGTGGTTGTGGCTGCTCCAGCCTTTCTCTTTCTCCTACGCCCTAAGGCTGGTCATCGACAAAGCTCTCTGTCCTCAAGGACCCCTATGTATTCTTTCTCAGCTGCTGCAGCTTGGAGCTGACCTGCCTCCCAAAAGCCAAGTGTGTGAAGCCTGTGATTTATACTTGCTTAGTGTTTCAACCCATGCCCCCTTGGTGTTTCAACCCATGCCCCAAATACACCTTTTTAAAAGGACCACCACAGAAACACCTCCAAAGCAGGGGGCTATCAGGCAGGCTCTCTCTCAGCCCACAGTTTTGGCAAGGGAGAAGGGGAACACTTCTGCTCAGTAGGGTCATTCCAGTCATGCCGTACAGGCTACTCCACCTAGTCTGAATTGTGTGAGAACAGAAAAGAAAATGCCACTGCTTGGTGGGGAAAGAATGTTGGTGGAGGGGACAGGATGTTCTGTTTCAATCTCCTCACAGCCCCCAGGCTCTGACATAGATGGGAGCACAGAGTCCCTTGTGTGAGGGCCTGGGAACTGAGCTTTCTTCCACGTAGTTCTCCCAATCACATTATGCCCTTTTCTGGTAATTCAGTGGGAAACAGATCCATCCAAGAGTCTGGGCTGGCCCATAAAACGAAGGTAAATATCCCAAAGAAAAAAATTATTGTCAATTACAGAGACCATGTGTTCACAGGAATAAACAGGAATACAACTGAGCAGAAAAATGGGTGTATCACCACACATTCCATCTGATCAGGCAAGAGATGGGCCAGAAATGAGTTTCATATCTTTTTTCATTTGGGTCAGCCAGAAGGGGATATATGAAAGGGAATAAAGTATACACAGATAGCTTCAAAAATAATATCTCTAAGCTTTTAGAAAGCCATCCAGTCTCGCTACTCCTAATGCAACAGGAAGTTGTTGCATTTTTGTTGAATCTGGAAGACTTTTCTCTCTCTGCTTGACTGTATTTGACCATACAGGATGAGCCTTGGGCCTGCTGGCAGTATGTTTTCTAACTCTGGGGGCCCGAGGAAACTGATGTTTGGAGAGAGGTCAGTGGCTTGCCCAGGGTTACACAGCTTGGAAATTTGAGGTCAGGACTTTCCCTGTCAGGTGCATCCCACACACCTGGACAAGACCCAGGCATGAGAGGAGCCAGACACCCACTGCACACCAAGGTGATGTGCGGGGCCTGATTTCCTCACTATTTTCACCCCAAGGGCTTTCTCCCATTGGAGCTACACTGGGAGATATGTGCTGTCTAAAAGGAGGGATGCTGGGGACTATAAAGGGACATTCATGTTTCCTGTTCCCACACCAAAGGTTTGAGATGCAGGAGCTTAAAACCCTGACCCTTACAGTTCAGGTACTAAGTTGATGCCAGAAGCATTTGATTTGGAAGATGTAAATAAAGTTGGAAGAGCTGGTTCTTCTCACTCCAGAGAGCGGGAGAGAAGAGAGACTAGGGGCCTCGAGAGTTTGGCTGTTGGTAAATGTCACTGAGAAAGGGGACTGTGCCTCATTCCTGCCACAGACCTTTCATAGCAGCACCCAAGGGAGATGTGGGAAATGCTGAGATGATTCACTCCAGCCTCAGGAAGCCCTGGCTGATGGGGCTAAGGCAGATGAGGTCTTTGTGGACCAATGATGGAGAGCATAGGAGAGCAAGGGCATCTCAGAGGCACAACAGAGTGGGTGGTGATGGAAACCAGGTGGCCCCTGGGATTATGACTGTCACAAACCCTGGGAGTGATGGAGATAAATTATCAGCTGGGCCATATGTAGTTGTGAGTTTTATAGTTTAGAAATGATCAAATAGCAGCAATTTCACATTGTTTTGTGTAACATCATGGGAAAGCCTGAACTGCCTGCTATTTCATTTCTACCATGCAGTAGAATAAGAGTTTGAAGTGGAACCAAATTCAGTCTTAGTCAAAGACAATCAGGCTTCTCACCTATCTGCATGGAGGCTATGTGTAGCACTAACCACACTGAAATGCCTCAACACTACCTCGCCACCAAGCAGTTCTGCAGATGCCTGATGGTTCAGATCTCTTTCCCCAGGAGGATCCTGGGATGTCTTCATAACATTCGACTCTAATTTGAATGGATTCTCCTCCACATCCTGCTGTTTAAGATTTACATATAGTTTTTGGTATTCTGATGGAACATGCTTGGGAGCTGGGGAAACTTGTTCTTTCCTCACAATTCAATCCAGTTTTCAGTCTTATCTATGTCATACGCCTGTGAGCACAGGATGAGAGGAATATAGGTAATTTCAGAAAACATGCAGGAGCCTACCATCATCAACTTTACTTTTTAAATGGGTTGGGTTTTGCTTCATGTTGGGAAGCTCAGTTCCTCCTGAGTGGGGAATGGTAGCCGGGAAATTGCTGGTCAAATCATCAGCCCTTTGTCCTCCTGGCATGACACAGGAGCCTGGGAAGGACAGAGGAAGTGGCTGCCAGGGAGGTTAGAAGGCATTACTCCTCCACAACAGCCATATCTAGGCATAGCATGGTGACTTGTATGCCATGGTTCTCAAATTGTGTGCTAAGGCTCTCTGAGGTGCCTCAGTGAACACATCGGAACACTGCAAGATAGTTTAGCCTTTTGAAGGAAACTCATTAACATCTGTCAGATACTGTGCAAAAGCACTGGTTTCGATGGTTTTGCACACTATCTGAGTTTCAGATAGTTGCTATGATAAAAAAGATGCATTGTGAAAAAAATCAGTGTGAAATAGAAAATGACAATGGCAGTATCCAATCTGAGTCCAAGGTCTGAGTAATTGTTCAGTGCCCAACAGGCACACACCTCACATTACTAAGAAATTGTGGCCGGGTGTGGTGTCTCATGCCTGTAATCCCAGCACTTTGGGAGGCCGAGGTGGGTGGATCATGAGGTCAGGAGATCGACACCATCCTGGCCAACACGGTGAAACCCCGTCTGCACTAAAAATACAGAAAAAAAAAAAAAAAGCCATGCGTGGTGGCGGGTACCTGTGGTCCCAGCTACTCGGGAGGCTGAGGCAGGAGAATGGTGTGAACCTGGAGGTGGAGCTTGCACTGAGCCAAGATTACACAACTACACTGCATCCTGGGCAACAGAGCCAGACTCCATCTCAAAAAAAAAAAAAAAAAAAATTGTAATCATTTGAAAATAAAGTAAATGTATTTTTATTTCAGTCCGTCTGTGTTATTTTTTCCTGAAGTGGCCAAGGTGTTTTCAGGACATAAATAATTGGTAAATTATTTGGACCCAATTCATAAACAAATTTTAGGGTATTTCTTTTGACCTGTATGTGCCACGAAAAAATTACAGAGCTACTAGGGGAGCTGTGATCTGGAAAAACTTGGGAATCTCTGTCTTAGTGAGAGGTGACAGCGTGCTGGCAGCCCTCGCAGCCCTCGCTCGCTCTCGGTGCCTCCCCAGCCCCAGCGCTCATTCTGGCCATGCTTGAGGAGCCCTTCAGTCAGCCGCTGCACCATGGAAGCCCTTCTCTGGGCTGGCCGAGGCTGGAGCCGGCTCCCTCCGCTTGTGGGGAAGTATGGAGAAGGAGGCATGGGGAGGGGAGGGGGAAGGGGGGATGGGGGGGAACCGGGGCTGCGCAGGGCGTTTGCTGGCCAGCTAGAGTTCCAGGTGGGCATGGGCTTGGCGGGCCTGCATTTGGAACCTCTGGCCGGCCCTGCTGGCCCCAGGCAGTGAGGGGCTTAGCACCCAGGCCAGCCACTGCGAGGGTGCATTGGGTCCCCCAGCAGTGCTGGCCCACCGGCACTGCCCTGGATTTCTTGCCCGGCCTTAGCTGCCTCCCTGCGGGGCAGGGCTCCAGACCTGCAGCCTGCCAATACTGAGTCTCCCGACCCCTACCCCCAACGTCCCGGGGGTCCCTACCCCATCCGCCACCCCAGTTTGCCCCCAAACCGCCCTCCAAGCCGCTGTCCCCACAGACCCATCCCCCTGCAATGGCTCCCGCCCCTGCATCCCCCACCTCCACACCATGGGTTCCTGCAGGGCCTGAACCTTCCAGATGTGCCCCACCCCCTGTTCCATGGCACCCGGTCCGATTGACAGCCCAAGGGCTGAGGAGTGCGGACACATGGTGAGGGACTGGCAGGCACTCCACCTGCCTCCTGGTGTGAAATCCACTGGGTGAGGCCAGCTGGGCTCCTGAGTCTAGTGGGGACTTGGAGAACCTTTGTGTCTAGCCAAGGGATTGTGAGTGCACCAATCAGCAGTCTGTGTCTAGCTCAAGGTTTGTGAACACACCAATCAGCACCCTGTGTCTAGCTCAGGGTTTGTGGATGCACCAACAGGCCCTCTGTATCTAGCTAATCTGGTAGGGACTTGGAGAATCTTTATGTGGAGCTAAGGGATTGTGAATGCACCAGTGGGCACTCTGTGTCTAGCTCAAGGTTTGTAAATCCACCAATCAGAGCTCTGTGTCTAGCTAATCTGGTGGGGACTTGGAGAATGCTTATGTCTAGCTAAGAGATTGTGAATGCACCGGTAGGCACTCTGTATCTAGCTGAAGGTTTGTAAATACACCAATCAGCACTCTGCGTCTAACTCAGGGTTTTCAAATACACCAATTGACACTCCGTATCTAGCTAACCTAGTGGGGAGGTGGAGAAGGTTTGTGTCTAGCTCAGGGATTGTAAATGCACCAATCAGGGATTGTAAATGCACCAATTACCTGTCAAAAGAGACCAATCAGCCCTCTGTAAAACAGACGAATCAGCTTTCTCTAAAATGGACCAATCAGCAGGATGTGGGTGGGGCCAGATAAGAGAATAAAAGTAGGCTGCCTGAGCCTGCAGTGGCAACCTGCTCGGGTCCCCTTCCACACTGTGGAAGCTTTGTTCTTTCGCTCTTTGTAATAAATCTTGCTACTGCTCACTCTTTGGGTCCACACTGCCTTTATGAGCTGTAACACTCACTGCAAAGGTCTGCAGCTTCACTCCTGAAGCCAGCGAGACAATGAACCCACCAGGAGGAAAGAACAACTCCAGACATGCTGCCTTAAGAGCTATAACACTCACCACAAAAGTCTGCAGCTTCACTCCTCAGCCAGTGAGACCAAGAACACACCAGAAGGAAGAAACTCCGAATACATCTGAACATCAGAAGGAACAAACTCTGGACATGCTGCCTTGATGAGCTGTAACACTCACCACCAGTGTCCACGACTTCATTCTTGAAGTCAGTGAGACCAAGAACCCACCAATTCCAGACACATTTTGGCGACCACCAAGGGACTATCGCCTGTCACCAAGCAGTGACTACCATCAGACCTCTTTTGCTTGCTATTCTGTCCTATTTTCCTTAGAATTCAAGGGCTAAATGCCAGGCACCTGTCAGCCAGCTAAAAGTGACTAGTGCGGCCACCAGACTAAAGACACAGGTGTCAGGCTTTCTGGAAAAGGGCTCTCCAGCAACCCCCAACTCTTTGGAGTTGGGAGTGTTGGTCTGCCTAGAACAAGCTTCTGCTGTTTCTGTACTTCTGGGCTGAGCCGAGGGTCAACAGAGAGGAAAGCCATGCAGCTCTGGGGTCCCGACAACACGTTGGTTGACCCGCAGCCATAAGCGGAACTCTCAAAGGCATGTCACCCAAGCGAGACTCACCCATCTATCTTATCTATCCTGACCCTTGCCCCCTGGGTCCAAATGCTTGCCACACAAACTTCCTCTTGCCTCTCTTCTCTGAGGTTAGTCGTGCTTCTAAAAATTGTTACCTGTCTCTGGTGCTTTTCTAGTTTCTCCTATAAGAATGACTTCTAGTATAAACTCCAGGACTCTGTTACTTTCTTTAGGCACCCAGCCTCACCAATCAGAAAGACATAATTTTTGCCCAAAGCCCCATCATAGTGGGGACTACCTGGAATTTTAGGATCCCTTCTCAGACTAATAGGCCTAACCAAAGCTATTCCTGAAGCTAGGATATGGGGAGCCTCAGAAGTTGTATCCTTCCTATTCATGTAAGTGAGGACAAAAGGTATCACTCTTCCAACCCTGGAGATCCCATCCCTCCCTCAGGGTATGGCCCTCCACTTCATTTTTGGGGCATAACGTCTTTATAGGACAGGGGTAAAGTCCCAATACCAACAGGTGAATGCTTAGGACTCTAACAGGTTTTTGAGAATGTGTCGGTAGGGGCCACTAAATCCAATTTTTCTTGGTCAGTCCTCTTTGTGGTCTAGGAGGACAGGCAAGGGTGCAGGTTTCCGAGAATGAGTCGGTAAGGACCGACCTTCCTCGGTCCTCCATGTGGTCTGGGAGGAAAACTATTGTTTCTGCTGCTGCATTGGTGAGCACAACTATTCTGACCAGCAGGGTCCAGGGAGCATTGTGTGTTCTTGGGCAGGGGTGGTTTCTGCTGCTGCATTGGTGAGTGCAAGTATTCTGATCAGCAGGGTCCAGGGACCGTTGTGGGTTCTAGGGCAGGGGGAGAAACAAAACAAGCCAAAACCACAGGCGGTTTTGTCTTTCAGGTGGGAAACACTCAGGCATCAACAGGCTCACCCTTGAAATGCATCCTAAGCCATTGGGACCAATTTAACCCATAAACCCTGAAAAAGAGGTAGCTCATGTTTTTCTGCACTATGGCTTGGCCCCAATATTCTCTCTCTGATGGGGAAAAATGGCCACCTGGGGGAAATAGAAATTACAGTACTATCCTGCAGCTTGACCTTTTCTGTAAGATGGAAGGCAAATGGAGTGAAGTACCTTATGTCCAAGCTTTCTTTTCATTGAGGGAGAATACACAACTATGCAAAGCTTACAATTTACATCCCACAGGAGGACCTCTCAGCTTACCCCTATATCCTAGCCTCCCTATAGCTCCCCTTCCTATTAGTGATAATCCTCCTCTAATCTCCCCTGACCAGAAGGAAAAAAGCAAAGAAATCTCCAAAGGACCACACACCCCTCCGGGCTATCGGTTATGTCCCCTTCAAGCTGTAGGGGGAGGGAAATTTGGCCAAACCTGGGTGCATGTCCCCTTCTCCCTCTCTGATTTAAAGCAGACCAGGGCAGACCTGGGGACGTTTTCAGATGATCCTGATAGGTACATAGATGTCCTACAGGGTCTAGGGCAAACCTTTGACCTTGCTTGAAGAGATGTCATGCTACCCTTAGATCAAACCCTGGCCTTTAATGAAAACAATGTGGCTTTAGCTGCAGCCCGAGAGTTTGGAGATACCTGGTATCTTAGTCAGCAAATGATAGAATGACAGCCAAAGAAAGGAACAAATTCCCTACTGGTCAGCAAGCCATCCCCAGTATGGATCCCCACTGGGACCTTGACTCAGATCATGGGGACTGGAGTCGTAAACATCTGCTGACCTGTGTTCTAGAGGGACTAAGGAGAATTAGAAAAGAACCCATGAATTATTCAATGATGTCCACCATAACTCAGGAAAGGGAAGAAAATACTTCTGCCTTCCTCTAGCAGCTACGGGAGGCCTTAAGAATATATACTCCCCTCTCACCTGAATCCCTCAAGGGTCAATTGATTCTAAAAGATAAATTTATTACCCAATCAGCCACAGATATCAGCAGAAAGCTCCAAAAGCAAGCCCTGGGACCTGAACAAAATCTAGAGGCACTATGAAACCTGGCAACCTTGTTGTTCTATAATAGGGACCAAGAGGAACAGGCCCAAAAGGAAAAGCGAGATCGGAGAGGGGCTGCAGCCTTAGTCCTGGCCCTGAGATAAACAAATCTTGGTGGTTCAGAGAGGACAGAAAATGGAGCAGGTCAGTCACCAGTAGGGCTTGTTATCAGTGTGGCTTGCTAGGACACTTTAAAAAAGATTGTCCAGTGAGAAACAAGCTGCCCCCTCATCCATGTCCCCTATGCTGAGGCAATCACTGGAAGGTGCACTGCCCCAGAGGACAAAAGTTTCCCGGGTCAGAAGCCCCCAACCGGATGATCCAACAACAGGTCTGAGGGTGCCTGGGGCAAGCGCCAGCTCATCATCACCCTCACTGAGCCCCGGGTATGTTTAACTATTGAGGGCCTGGAAATTGACTTACTCCTGGGCACTGGCACGGCCTTCTCAGTGTTAATCTCCTGTCCTGGACGACTGTCCTCAAGGTCCATTACCATCCAAGGAATCCTGGGACAACCTGTTAACAGGTATTTCTCCCATCTCCTGAGTTGGAATTGGGAGACTTTGCTCTTTTCACATGCCTTTCTTGTTATGCCTGAAAGTCCCACACCCTTATTAGGGAGGGATATATTAGCCAAGGCTGGAGCTATTATCTACATGAATATGGGGAACAAGTTACCCATTTGTTGTCCCCTACTTGAGGAGGGAACCAACCCTGAAGTCTGGGCAGTGGAAGGACAATTTGGAAGGGCAAAAATGCCCACACAGTCCAAATCAGGTTGTAAGATCCCACCACTTTTCCTTATCAAAGACAACATCCCTTAGGGCCTGAAGCTAATAAAGGATTACAGAATATTGTTAAACATTTGAAAGCTCAAGGCTCAGTAAGGAAATGCAGCCATCCCTGCAACACCCCAATTCTAGGAGTACAAAAACCGAACAGTCAGTGGAGACTAGTGTAAGACCTTAGACTCATCAATGAGGCAGTAATTCCTCTATATCCAGTTGCACCCAACCCCTATACCCAGCTCTCAAATACCAGGGGGAGCAGAATGTTTCATGGTTCTGGACCTCAAGGATGCCTTCTTCTGTATTCTCCTGTGCTCTGACTCCCAGTTCCTCTTTGCCTTTGAGGATCCCACAGACCACATGTCCCAACTTAACATGGACGGTCTTACCCGAAGGGTTTAGGGATAGCCCTCACCTGTTTGATCAGGCACTGGCCCAAGATCTAGGCCACTTCTCAAGTCCAGGCACTCTGGTCCTTTGGTATGTGGATGACTTATTTTGGCTATGGGTTTGGAAGCCTCATGCCAGCAGGCTACTCTAGATCTCTTGAACTTTCTAGCTAATCAAGGGTACAAGGTGTCTAGGTTGAAGGCCCAGCTTTGCCTACAGCAGGTCAAATATCCAGACCAAATCTTAGCCAGAGGGACCAGGGCCCTCAGCAAGGAATGGATACAGCCCATACTGGCTTATCCTCACCCTAAAACGTTAAAACATTTGCCAGGGTTCCTTGGAATTACCGGCTTTTATTGACTATGGATCCCCAGATGCAATAAGATAGCCAGGCCCCTCTATACTCTAATCAAGGAAACCCAGAAGGCAAATGCTCATCTAGTAGAATGGGAACCAGAGGCAGAAACAGCCTTCAAAACCTTAAAGCAGGCCCTTGTACAAGCTCCAGCTTTAAGCCTTCAGGACAAAACTTCTCTTTATACTTCACAGAGAGAGCTGGGATAGCTCTTGGAGTCCTTACTCAGACTCGTGGGACCACCCCACAACCAGTGGAATACCTAAGTAAGGAAATTGATGTAGTAGCAAAAGGCTGCCCTCACTGCTTAAGGGTAGTTGCAGCAGTGGCTATCTTAGTATCAGAGGCTATCAAAATAATACAAGGAAAGGATCTCAGTGTCTGGACTACTCATGATGTAAATGGTATACTAAGTGCCAAAGGAAGTCTGTGGCTATCAGACAACAACCTAGTTAGATACCAGGCACTACTCCTTGAGGGACTGGTGCTTCAAATATACATGTGCATGGCTCTCAACCCTGACACTTTTCTCCCAGAGGATGGGGAACCAATCGAGCATGACTGCCAACAAATTGTAGTCCAGACTTATGCCACCTGAGATGATCTCTTAGAAGTCCCCTTAACTAATCCTGACCTTAACCTATGTACCAATGGAAGTTCATTTGTGGAGAATGGGATACAAAGGGCTGGTTATGCCATAGTTAGTGATGTATCCATACTTGAAAGTAAGCCTCTTTCCCTGGGGACCAGTGCCCAGTTAGCAGAACTAGTGGCACTTAACCAAGCCTTAGAACTGGGAAAGGGAAAAAGAATAAATGTGTATACAGATAGCAAATATGCTTATCTAATCCTGCATGCCCATGCTGCAATATGGAAAGAGAGGGAGTTCCTAACCTCTGGGGGAACCCCCATTAAATACCACTAGGAAATCATGGAGTTATTACATGCAATGCAAAAACACAAGGAGGTGGCACTCTTAAATGGCCACAGCCATCAAAATGGGAAGAAGAGGGGAGAACAGCAGCATAAGCAACTGGCAGAGGTAGGGAAAGACCAGCAAGAAGGAGAGAAAAAGAAAGTCAGAGAAAGAGACAGAGGAAGAAGCAGAGAGACAAAGAGAAGGAGTTAGAGAGAAAGAAGGACAGACACAAAAAGTCGAAGAGGGACTTAAAAAGAGGGGAAGAGACAAAGAAGGAGTCAAAGAGAGAAAGAGAGAGAAAGAAATAGTAAAGAAAAAAGCAGTGTACCCTATTCCTTTAAAAGCCAGAGCAAAGTTCTGTCTACCCAGACAAGGCATATTCTTCTTATGTGGAACAATGACCTATATCTGCCTCCCCACTAACTTGACAGGCACCTGCACCTTAGTCTTTCTAAGTCCCAACATTAACATTGCCCCAGGAAATCAGACCTTATCGGTACCCCCCAAAGCTCAGGTCTGTCAGTGCAGAGCCATACCACTGATACCCCTACTTATAGGGTTAAGAATGGCTACTGCTACAGGAACTGGAATATCCAGTTTATCTACTTCGTTATCCTACTACCACACACTCTCAAAGGATTTCTCAGACAGTATGCAAGAAATAACGAAATCTATTCTTGTTTTTTTGAAGCAGAAAAACATATTCTTTATTTCCGATAATTTCCTTTTCTATTTTTTTTAAATTTTTTATTATTATTATACTGTAAATTTTAGGGTACATGTGCACAATGTGCAGGTTAGTTACATATGTATACATGTGCCATGCTGGTGTGCTGCACCCATTAACTCGTCATTTAGCCTTAGGTATATCTCCTAATACAATCCCTCTCTCCTCCCCCCTCCCCCAACCCCACAACAGTCCCCAGAGTGTGATGTTCCCCTTCCTGTGTCCATGTGTTCTCATTGTTCAGTTCCCATCTATGAGTGAGAATATGTGGTGTTTGGTTTTTTGTCCTTGCGACAGTTTACTGAGAATGATGATTTCCAATTTCATCCATGTCCCTACAAAGGACATGAACTCATCATTCTTTATGGCTGCACAGTATTCCATGGTGTATATGTGCCACATTTTCTTAATGCAGTCTATCATTATTGGACATTTGGGTTGGTTCCAGTCTTTGCTATTGTGAATAGTGCTGCAATAAACATACGTGTGCATGTGTCTTTATAGCAGCATGATTTATAGTCCTTTGGGTATATACCCAGTAATGGGATGGCTGGGTCAAATGGTATTTCTAGTTCTAGATCCCTGAGGAATCGCCACACTGACTTCCACAATGGTTGAACTAGTTTACAGTCCCACCAACACTGTAAAATTGTTCCTATTTCTCCACATCCTCTCCAGCACCTGTTGTTTCCTGACTTTTTAATGATTGCCACTCTAACTGGTGTGAGATGGTATCTCATTTTGGTTTTGATTTGCATTTCTCTGATGACTAGGAATGATGAGCATTTTTTCATTTGTCTTTTGGCTGCATAAATGTCTTCTTTTGAGAAGTGTCTGTTCATGTCCTTTGCCCCCTTTTTGATGGGGTTGTTTGCTTTTTTCTTGTAAATTTGTTCGAGTTCATTGTAGATTCTGGAGGTTAGCCCTTTGTCAGATGAGTAGGTTGTGAAAGTTTTCTCCCATTTTGTAGGTTGCCTGTTCACTCTGATGGTAGTTTCTTTTGCTGTGCAGAAGCTGTTAAGTTTAATTAGATCCCATTTTTCATTTTTGGCTTTTGTTGCCATTGCTTTTGGTGTTTTAGACATGAAGTCCTTGCCCATGCCTATGTCCTGAATGGTAATACCTAGGTTTTCTTCTAAGGTTTCTGTGGTTTTAGGTTTAACATTTAAGTCTTTAATCCATCTTGAATTAATTTTTAATCCAGCATATAAACAAAACCAAAGACAAAAAGCGCATTATTATCTCAATATATATAGAAAAGACATTGACAAAATTGAACAACCCTTCATGCTAAAAACTCTCAATAAATTAGGTATTGATGGGACGTATCTCAGAATCATAAGAGCTATCTATGACAAACCCACAGCCAGTGTCATACTGAATGGGCAAAAACTGGAAGCATTCCCTTTGAAAACTGGCACAAGACAGGGATGCCCTCTCTCACCACTCCTATTCAACATAGTGTTGGAAGTTCTGGTCAGGGCAATTAGGCAGGAGAAGGAAATCAAGGGTATTCAATTAGGAAAACAGGAAATCAAATTGTCCCTGTTTGCAGATGACATGATTGTATATCTAGAAATCCCCACTGTCTCAGCCCAACATCTCCTTAAGCTGATAAGCAACTTCAGCAAAGTCTCGGGATACAAAATCAATGTACAAAAATCACAAGCATTCTTATACACCAATAGCAGACCAACAGAGAGCCAAATCATGAGTGAACTCCCATTCTCAGTTGCTTCAAAGAGAATAAAATATTTGGGAATACAACTTACCAGGGACGTGAAGGACCTCTTCAAGGAGAACTATAAACCACTGCTCAATGAAATAAGAGGATAGAAACAAACGGAAGAACATTCCATGCTCATGGGTGGGAAAAACCAATATCATGAAAATGGCCATATTGCCCAAGGTAATTTATGGATTCAATGGCTTCTCCATCAAGCTACCAATGACTTTCTTCACAGAATTGGAAAAAACTACTTTAAAGTTCATATGGAACCAAAAAAGAGCCCACATTGCCAAATCAATCCTAAGCCAAAAGAACGAAGCTGGAGGCATCATGCTACCTGACTTCAAAGTATACAAGGCTACAGAAACCAAAACTGCATGGTAATGGTACCGTATCACCGATATAGATCAATGGAACAGCACAGAGCCCTCAGAAATAATGCCACATATCTACAGCTATCTGATCTTTGACAAACCTGAGAAAAACAAGCAATGAGGAAAGGATTCCCTATTTAATAATTGGTGCTGGGAAAGCTGGCTAGCCATATGTAGAAAGGTGAAACTGGATCCCTTCCTTACACCTTATATGAAATCTATTCTTACTTTACAATCCCAAATAGACTCTTTGGCAACAGCAACTCTCCAAAACTGCTGAGGCCTAGACCTCCTCACTGCTGAGAAAGGAAGACTCTGCACCTTCTTAGGGGAAGAGTGCTGTTTTTACACTAACCAGTCAGGGATAGTACGAGATGCTGCCTGGCATTTACAGGAAAAGGCTTCTGAAATCAGACAACGCCTTTGAAACTCTTATACCAACCTCTGGAGTTGGGCAACATGGCTTCTCCCCTTTCTAGGTCCCATGGAAGCCATCTTGCTGTTACTCAACTTTGGGCCCTGTATTTTTAACCTTGTCAAATTTATTTCCTCTAGAATTGAGGACATCAAGCTACAGATGGCCTTACAAATGGAACCTCAAATGAGTTCAACTAACAACTTCTACTGAGGACCCCTGGACTGACCCTCTGGCACTTTTACTGGCCTAGAGAACTCCTCTCTAGAGGACACTACAACTGCAGGGCCCCTTCATTGCCCCTATGCAGCAGGAAGTACCTAGAGCGGTCATCAGCCAAATTCCCAACAGCAGTTGGGGTGTCTGTTTAGAGGGTGGATTGAGAGGTGACAGCATGCTGGCAGCCCTCGCAGCCCTCACTCACTCTTGGTGCCTCCTCGGCCTTGGTGCCCATTCTGGCCATGCTGGAGGAGCTCTTCAGCCTGCCACTGCACCATTGGTGCCCTTCTCTGGGCTGGCCAAGGCTGGAGCTTGCTCACTTGGCTTGCAGGGAGGTGTGGAGGGAGAGGCATGGGCGGGAGCCAGGGCTGCATGCAGTGCTTGTGGGCCAGCTAGAGTTCTGTGTGGGTGTGGACTTGGTGTTCCCCACACTTGGAGTGGCTGGCCAGCCCTGCCGGCCCCGGGCAGTGAGGGACTTAGTACCCAGGACAGCAGCTATGGAGGGTGCACCAGGTCCCACAACAGTGCTGACCCACCGGTGCTGTGCTCGATTTCTCACTGGGCCTTAACTGTCTCCCCATGGGGCAGGGCTTGGGACTGCAGCCCACCATGCCTGAGTCTCCCCCAACTGCCATGGGCTCCTGTATGGCCTGAGCCCCCCTGACGAGCACCACCCCCTACTCCATGGAGCCCGGTCCCATCAACCACCCAAGGGCTGAGGAGTGTGGGTGCATAGTGAGGGACTGGTGGGCAGCTCCACCTCTGGCCCCAGTGTAAGATGCACTGGGTGAGGCCAGCTGGGCTCCTGAGTCTAGTTGGGACTTGGAGAACCTTTGTGTCTAGCTAAGGGATTGTGAGTGCACCAATCAGCAGTCTGTGTCCAGCTCAAGGCTTGCGAACACACCAGTCAGCACCCTGTGTCTAGCTCAGGGTTTGTTTGTGGATGCACCAGTTGGCACTCTGTATCTAGCTAATCTGGTGGGGATTTGGAGAATCTTTTTGTCTAGCTAAGGGATTGTGAATGCACCCATCGACACTCTGTGTCTAGCTCAAGGTTTGTAAATGCACCAATCAGAGCTCTGTGTCTAGCTAATGTGGTGGGGACTTGGAGAATCTTTATGTCTAGCTAAGGGATTGTGAAAGTACCAGTCAGCACACTATCTAGCTCAAGGTTTGTAAATGCACCAATCAGCACTATGTGTCTAGCTCAGGGTTTGTAAATACACCAATTGACACTCTGTATCTAGCTAATCTAGTGGGGATGTAGAGATCTTTTGTGTCTAGCTCAGGGATTGTAAACCCACCAATCAGCACCCTGTCAAAACGGACCAATCAGCTCTCTGTAAAACAGACCAATTGGCTCTCTGTAAAATGGACCAATCAGCAGGATGTGGATGGGGCCAGATAAGAGCATTATGACCTGAAAATATTTTGAAAACTGTTGTGCAGATGTAGGTAGTCATTTTTGTTGAAACATTGATGAAGATGCGCACTCATGAGACCATCTTAAAAGGGGCTGGTTGGTAGGAAGGAAAGCCTGAATTAGTGCAAGGTCTGAATAATCGGGTTCCTTCTTACTTTTTTTTTTTTTAAATAAAACTTAATTGTTCACAGCAGTTTCGAAATACATTTCAAGGTCTGCCACTTAGAGGCAAATTTTAACAAAGAAAGGCCAGGCACAGGGGCTCATGCCAGTAATCCCAGCACTATGGGTGGCTTTGATGGAAAGATACCTTGAGGCTAGAAGTTTGAGCCAGGACAACATAACGAGCCCCTGTCTCTACAAAAGTTAAAAATTAAAAAATTGCAGATAAGGTGGCATGTACCTGCAGTCCCGACTATCTGAGAGGATGAGATGAGAGGATTGCTGGAGCCTGAGATTTGGAGGCTGCAGTGAGCTTTGATCATGTCACTGCACTCCAGCCTGGATGACAGAGCAAGACCCTCTCTAAAAAAAAAAAAAAAAAGAAAAAGAGACAGAGAGAGAGAGAAAGCCAAAATTTCAGCCCCAGTAGCTCACCTACTTAGATGGTTTGACTATCATTAAATTCATCTGGGTCACCAAACAATTAATTAAGTAGTTAAACAGTCTTCCATTTTATTGATACCTTTTATTTATTAAAAACTTCCTTTTCCTTTTTCAACATTACTGATAAACTCCGTTCCTTTCCCTGGGTGAGTTCTTGTAATATTAAATTGGTAGGATCTGAATTCATACCTGTTTTGGATAAGTCTATAAAATTTAAGAATGAACCTAGGAAAGAACAACTTGAGAGGTGGCCGTAGAGTGGACAGGAGCCCTGTATGACACTGATCGTTTGGAGGCCTCCTGGCCTCCACTTCTCTCTGTGACTGCCTCCTCCTGAGGGATTTTCCATTGTGTGGGGCTTTGGGAGGTGAGAACACAGCTGGGGAAGAAGACTCTACCACTTGGGCTCAACTTTCCCTGAAGAATCTGAGTCCTGTAAACATGAGGCAAGCAGTGGCCATGGTACATCTCAGACTGAGGAGAAGCTCAGACCGGGTAGTTCCTATGACATGGCCCTCTTCAGGAGCTCCCTGGTTCTGGGACCCCCTAGCCTAAAATCAAGTTAGTAAGCCCCAGATATCCGCCAATTACACTTCTTTTCATTGATTAGAGCCAAAAATCGGCTTTTATTTGTAAGTAGATAGCGTGGCTAATAAGGTGTCCTTTTCCAAACAATTTTTCACCTACAAAGAATTTTTTTGTGTGTGCTAATCTGTAATGTTGCTGAGTGAATTGTTTAACAAGAAGCAAATCAGAGTGATTTTAGCAACAAGAGCACTCATTCCTGTCTCGGTCTAGAGCTTCTGAGATTTAAGATGGATGGGAAAAAGTCTGTGTCCTCTTAAAGTGTAGTCATGTTTTCATAATCGGTGTGTTGCGCCTTTTTCATATTCTTTATCTGCATGCAGCTGTTCAAATTTAAAGGGAAGTTTCTGTCCCAAAAGCATAATTCCTCGACAGAAAGTGGTTTGTTGGTTTTTGTTTGTTTGTAAGTCATAATCATGTTTTTGAGAATGTTTATTTCACTTTACTGTAACACCGTACAATTCAACCTCATGGGCATTCTTTATTCTGACACTTATAACTCTGAATAAGACCATCATCTATCTTGGGAGAAAAAGCACAAAGAGAATGTTTCTCTAATAAATATGCTTAATGTTCAATTAAAGTGTGTCTGTGGTGGAGAAGAAGGACAACAGATATTTTCTTGAAATTTGTAGAAGGCTAAATTATTCAACACAGATAGTCTACCTTGAATAAACTTTATCATCTAAAAACATTAAGAATTTGGGCCTCTGGATGCTGACGTTCTTAACCTTGGGTACAAACACAAAGGAAGTGATTGCAGCACCAATTGTTATAATTTGACTGTAATATTCAGTCTGAAGAGACTAATTGTGAATGCAGCTCTGCCTTTTTGTGTGTAAAATTATTTAGCTTACTACCTTAATTTTTGATTCAGCTCTATCTGTGCTAACCACCCAGTTTAATCCATTCTCTCAAGCGATTTTCTTCTCTCTGCACCATATTGGTTGAGGCTGCCTCATCTCCTGCTCATAGTAACATGGCACATTTTTATCTGATTCTGTTAGTCTCTTCTTACTCCAACTCATCTTCTCCAGTCCATTTTCAATAGCTACAGAGACCTGTTAAAACACAAATCTGGTCACTTTATCTTCTGCCAAAGATTAATGTGTTCCCTTTGTTCTTAGGATGAAAACCAAAGTCATTAATTAATATGCTAAGGCCAGCATTACCACTTTAATTTTAACATTAAACAAAACCTAAAATGTTTGTCATATAATTGATATCTACCATATCCTATAGTCAATTATTTCAAACAAATTAACCAGAGATGGATTTTGAAACTTGTAATCTGCCACAGCTTCATCTTTCCATAACTCGATCAGTAAGTAACTGGTCAAATTTCATGCTTTTGGTGCAGAAAAATTGCAAAGCCACAGAAATATCTAGTTTGATGGAAAGAAGATGTCAAAACTAAGCAAAAACATGTAATTTGGCAAAGTCTTGGTTAGTGCCCATATCCAGACTGGAATATAAAATCCCAAGAGTTGAAAAGTGTGTGGGCAAAATGTAACTTTGACCAATAGTCACTTTCTTTCTTTTTTATTTATTTATTTGCTATTTATTTATCTATTTATTTATTTTATTTTATTTTATTTTTTAAAGAGGTATGTGCTTGTCAGTGGGAATAAAAACAAAATGACATGCTTTTGGGATAAAATTGCTCTGGCTGCAATATCTTCCTTAGTGGGCAATTGGCCATGCATGATAAAGAATGCAGTACCAGAGGGAGATCTTTAATACCACATCTTTAGTATCATGGCCCTATTAACCTTGACTTCAGATGGATTGTCCATGGGGTTCACTTCCTCCAGAGACCCAGCCGACAGAAAAAGACTTATGCAAAACTAGGTTTATTTTTTATTACTCTAGAGGGAAGGGATGTGTCGAACTTATAAATATCCACTGCTTTCTTTAGGCAGAGGTTCAGAACTGCAAAATGGTGTGGTTGGACTTGCAAGATCATTGATCTGTGCTAGGATGTAAAATTCAGAGAGAGCTGAATCAAAAATTAAGATGATAAGCTAAAATTATTTAGCTACAATTATTTAAAATTATTATATATTAGGGACTTCCCATAAGCCACACTGTGCTGTTTTATCTCATTAAATTTTCACAATGTAGCCAGTTTTCCCCATTTTACAGGTGACAAGATACAGTCCCAGAGAGAGAAGAGACATCTCTGTCCTCTCCATGCTCAGCATCCTTCACCTTTTTTCTGGTGCCAGCATCCTGGCTTTCTTTGAGGGACATGCTTCCTTCCCATGTGTTGGTAGACAGATGCCTGGAAGCTACCACTCATGGTATCCTGGTCTCCCCTGGCCAGTCGTACCCTCTTCCCAAAGAACCCAATCTTGATTAAGTAACAGGCAGAGATAAAATGTTTGGAAAAGATTCATCTCTCCCTCAAAGTAACTTCTGCCACCATCCCCCTTCTTCCCTTTCTGTGTTCTGGTTCTTCAGTTTATCTTCCTTTTGGCTTAGGTGGCCCAGAGTGGATTTCTGTTGCTTGCAGTGAGCTAACTGTGGTTGAAATAAGAGGGTTAGTAGCTTTTCTGCACACACACACATTCCAACTGCTACTTTCCCCATCCTTTCTGCCTCATCTCCCTGCTGCCTGTGTTAGTGATTGCTGGGCACTGGGTGCTTGATGCACATGTGTTCTGATCCTCCTTCCCACACTAGGATACCGGAGGAGGTGGTATGCTGTTGTCTCTGGGCACAGGCAACCCCAACCCAAGACTTTGGGTTGCTGTTTCTCTGTACCACTGGACTGCACAAAAGCCGAGTTTCCATCTCAGTGTGGTTTGAAGGTGGCCAAGTGGACATTAACTGGGTGCTGGATCTAACAGTGTGACTCAGTTTCACATGTAGGAAAAGTTAGCCAAGGGATAAGAGCTAAAACACCTACAGAATGGGATGAAGAGATGTCAAAATACTCTCTGTGGCTCTGGCACAGGCAGGACAGTAGCATCATCAGTGTGCTGTGCCCACCAGTGTGCAATAATTCCCTGTAGATTCAGTGTCATAGCAGAAGTGTAACATCCTCTGTGTGCAAAACATCAAAATTTTTCTTTGTGGGCACGGTTCAGATAAAAACAGGAGAATCACATGACCTAAATGCTGTGCTCAGCAATATGTCACAAAATTCCACCATTTTAAAGGCCCAGGCAGGGAAAGAGGGTCATATCAGTTGGGTTATGGCCTCAGAGATGTGTCCCAGTGTCCCCATTAGGCAGGACTCAGGCAGAAAAGGAGAGTCTTATCACCCAGATTCTTCTTTAGGTATATGTCATAGTATAAGACATGGACAGAAACCTGGTAGAAGGACCACATCACCCAGGTGTTGGGTCCTGAGATATGTTGCAAGGCTCCCCTAGGACAGAATCAAGGTGAAAGAGTTACATCACCTTGGTGTAGGTTCAACTTTTACGCCATAATGCCTTATGTGGGTGAGGACCAAGCTTTGAGTCACATCACTTCAGTCATACGCCAAAAGATATGTCACAATGCCCTGTTTGAAACATAGCCCTGGCAAAAGAGTACCGCCATTTGTATTCCTGGGCCTAGCAATGTATTACTACCACCTGCTGTGTTCAGGGTCCTTTCCAGAGAGGAGAGTTACATTTCCTAAGTGGTGGACACAGTGATATGTTACAACGATGTCTGTGGAAATGGCCCAGGCAAGAATGTAACAGCACCTGGGTGTTAGATTTGGTAATATTTCACAATCCTTAGAGAATGACAAAGGCAGGATGGTCACATCATCTAGAAGTTGTAACATCACCTGGGTTTTACATCCAGTGATATGTCACAATCCTGAGAGAACACCCAAGGGAGGAGAGTCATATCATCTAGAAGTTGGCCCAGGTAGAGATCACAATCCCATATGTGGGCTGAAACCAATCTAGAGGGTCAAACCACACAGATGCTTGCAAATATTTGTATCACATTCACACTGGTAGAATATACCAGAGATGAGATTTGCAATACCACACATGTCCTGTTTTCATGAGTGACAATTGGCTTCACATACATGAGATATGACAGTCCTTACTTTAAGATGGGTGTGCATGTGAAACGTACAATTTCATCCTTCTGGATTCTGTTAAGACACTCTCTGTACAAGTCATGGGCTTTATAAAATATCTGAGGCTGCTATAATCTTCTGTGACCTTTTTACCAGAAAGAGATCTAAGACATCATTCATGTTTCTAAAGCAAGTTACAAAAGTCAAATTAACTCCTATTTGTGGGGTCCGCATATGGGTCATTATCATGCCTGTGAGCTGTGTCAAGGCATATGTCAAAATTTACTCTGTAGTAATGAAACAGACATGACAGCCATATAACCTAAACGCTGAGGCAGAAGTATTCCAATATTCTCTTTTTAGGCAAGTTCCTGGCAGAAATGTCCCATAACTTTGGGGCTATGACTAACTCTGTGGCACAATGGCCCTTGTGGGCAGTTTCCAGGCAGAAGAGGAGAGTCATATCACCTAAACAATAGGCCCAGAGGTATGTCACAATACCTCCTCTTGAAAGTGGCAGGAAGGTATTAGTGTATTATTTCTGATTATATACATCTGAACTGGAGTAGTTTGGTATCTTCTTGTGGCTTTAATTTGCATTTTTCTAATAATTAATAGTGCTGACCATCTTTGCATGTACTTGGCCATTTGTATGTCTCCTTTGGAGAAATTTCACTTAAGGTCTCTCATGTATTACTAAATTCTGTGTTGTTTTTGCTTTTGTGTTTGTTATCTATTTTGTGTGATTATCCCTTGTCATATGTATATCTTGCAAATATATCCTCCCACACTGTAAGTTGTCTGTACTCTGTTAATTTATTTTTGCTATGTAATTTTTTTAGATTCTGTTAAATTCACTTGCCTCCATTTGCTTTTGCTGCCTATGCTTTTGAGTTCTTATTTACATTTTTTATAACCAGTTTGCATCTAGTTATATTCATTTAAATAATCAATTTTCCTAGCACCATTCATTGAAAAGATTGTCATTTATTAAATGTGTATTCTAAACAACTTAAAAATCACTTGGCCCTAGGTTTCTGAATTTATTATTGAGATCACTGCATACTTTGGTCTATGTGTCTGTTTTCTACACCAGTATCATGATGTTTTGCTTGTTATAGCTTTGTAGGATATTTTAAAGTCAGGTACTTTGATGCTTTCAGCTTTGTTCTTTTTTCATAGCATTACTTTGGCTATTTGGAGGGGTTTTCTTTTCTTTTCTATTAATTTTTGGCCTGTTTTTCCCATTTCATGAAAAAATGTCATTTGGCATCTTATAGTTTGCATTGCATCTGTAGATTCCCTTGAGTGGCAAAGCCACTTTAACAATATGTTTTATAACTCATGAGCAAAAATACCTCTCAAATTTTTCACGTTTTACTTTGTTTATAAGTGTTTTATAATTTATAGTTTAGAGAGTGTTTACTTTTTAATGAGTTTTTACTGCTAGCCACCTTTACTTTTTATTCTAGAGGCAAAAAATGTATTTGGAAAAAATCTAACATAACTTTGTGATTAAAACAACAGAACAAATTAGGTATAGATGGTATCTAGCTGAAAAGAATTAAGGCAAAATATGAAATTCATTAGCTGATATCACACTGAACAGGAAAATAGGAAAGTTTTTCCTTTAAGATCTGGAACAAGACAATGATGTCTACTTTTACCACTTTAATTCAACAGAGTACTGGAATTCTCAGCCTGACCATTTCACAAGAGAAAGAAATAAAAGACATCGAAATGAAAAAGGAGAAAGTCAGATTGTCTCTGATCACAGATCATATGATTTTTTATATAGTATAACTAAATAATACACTAAAAATCTTGAGAATTAATAAAAAAATTCAGTAAAGTGGCATTATACCAAATTCACATACACAATTAGGAGCATGTTTCCATGCTAAGAATGAGCCATCTGAAAGAAAAGTTCAAGAAAAAAATATTTACAACAGCTATAAAAATAAGCCCTATTTCATTTTAAGTTCATCCTTGTCGTAAGGTTCAAAAATTATTTTTTGTATGAATATTCAGCATTCTCTACCTCATTTGTTAAAGAAACTCTTCTTTTATCATGATAAGTGATAGCAACAGGAGATAGCCACTGGACCTTTTCTCATTTTGAGTAACAGAGACAGGAGACACTCAAGAGTCCTGGCAAAAACTCCACCTTTAAGCCTAAAACAGCCTGAAGGCTGATAAATTGAACTGCTGATTTCAGATAAAATCAGCCATTTCCTGACTGTTTCTCTCTGAGTAATGCCCACACGTGCACTGGGAAAAGGAGGTGGATCCATGGAAATCTCAAGGAAGGGGAACAAGTAAAGAAAAAAATGGATGCATGAGAGGCCAGTAATTCAATCAGGAAATTGGCAAATTAAAAATCTTACAGGTACTGGGTTTTTCTTCTGCCTGTATGCGTGTAAAAGAGATCTAATAAATTTACTGAAAAAATGATAAGCACTTGGATCAAATGTTTTTGAAGGAAAGATGAAAGCTGTGTATGTTTTAGTTCACATGACTTTAATCTTTGAGAAATAAAAACAGCCTTAAGATTAATGGCAAAACAAAAATGTCATCAATATACGAGTAGGTGGACTAAATTATGCAGGTCAGGTACTAGGTTTGCTAAATGTTTTAAGGTTATAACTTTTTTTTTTTGTTTTTGAAAACAGTTCAACTTTGCTTCACAATTGGTCAAGCCTAAGGACAAATGGAACTAAACACAGCCTTAGTTATGGTTGCTCCTAGCACATAATTAGAACAATTTACCTGGTTTTACATTAAAGTTAAAATTGCTAAAATTTACCATGGTAACATGTAATTGAAAACACTGGAAGTATATTTCCAGACAAGAAGTGTAAGGACAGTAAAATGTGTTTTTAATAAGAGATTATAAGAAGGCATGCAAATATAAATTCTTGCGTAGGGTCAAACAACCATTTTGAATTATAGATGATAAAGCTAAAAGTTCAAACAAGTTATGGAAGAATTGTAAAAATAAATCTTTCCAGGAAATTCCGTGTGTAAACATCAATTAAATTCAAAAAGATATTTTTTATATATATATATATGTATATATATATTTTTTTTTTGGAAATTGAGCATTGGAATGAAAACACAAAAAGTTACTCTTAAGGCACTAATCTCCTCTGTAGCAAAATTTTTAAAGAATGTAACTTTTTTTTTATTTCTAGATCATTATTTTGGTTAAATAATAATTTATGGTAATCTGGAATTTTATTTTATAACATCAAGCATTTTAAACTCCTAACATGTAATATCCTTCTCAAAATCAAACTTTGGTTACAAAATTGTCTTTCCTATTTCCTGGTTTTTGAATGCGAAAGAGGGTGCCTAGAGTATCCATGAGAGATTTTTTACAGGATCATATGACATATTTAGTTACAAGGAATTCCCAAAATGGTTTTCAATATTTTTAGATGGTATTTTCATGAATAATACTAATACATGTTCCTAAATTGTATGGAATTTCTAAAATTCTGATGTCTGAAGTATATGCTATCAACCACAATTAAGGCTTTTATGTTAAGTTATTATAAACCATAGACATAACCAAAATTTTTGTCAATCATCTTTCTGACTGTAACTACTCTGGACGTTTTGTTAAACACAGACAATTGTCATCTGGTTCTGATTTTTTTCAAAAAATGTTTTTTAATCAGCTATAGAACTTTGGCTGGTGCTCACGAATGCAGGCTTCTAAAAACTTTGGAGCTGTGACAGGAATACAGGAAAAACCTACCAGGACTCAGGAACAGCTAAAATGTTTATGAATATTAAACAAAACAAGAGTTAACTGAATGGACTGGATGGATAGAAACCTGAAGTAATCTTTCTTACTTTTGCTTGTAACATTACTGACTCATAGATTGTTTACCAGAGTCAAGGAAATTTATTTTGAGCTATTTACACCCTTTAATATTTGAGTAAGGTGTACTCCTGTGAAGAAAATTTGAATCATGTTCATCTCTCTCTTCCTGGCTTCTTCAGAATTTGAAAAATAGTTATGAGTGTTCTTAAGTTATGGCAATATAGCTGTTTGAATCAGTATAATAATAGTCTATTTTATTTGCAACAGGACACAGTTAGAGAAACTGGTTATTTTATCAAGGCCTTGATTGAAACCTTCTGCTTCCCTTTAAGCAGTCAAGCTCAACTTGCAGAGCCAATAATAGCCCCTTGGATAAACTGGCCTTATACCTTATCTACACAGTCCTTGTGCAGGGTTCTTGATCTGCGGAAAGTAAAGAATGACACTTTGGACAGGCCTAGGAGCTCCAAGTTTATTTTGGGTCCATAAGAGAAGGGGATCACCCAACTCATAAGCAACTGATGGTACAAAACCATGGCTGGGTTTGACTTCAGAAAGTTCTCCCTGAAATTTCTTGTGGAAGAGTTCTATTAAAGCCAACATAAAATAACTATGTAGGAATAACTTTTCTTGTTGTGCTTTATGTAAATAATGAACCCAAACATATGACTAAGGTTTATTTCACAAAGAACTCAGTTCTGTCATTATTTGTTTCTAACAACTACAAAAAAAGAACTGAATGGAAAAGATTATTTGTCAAAACTAATTTTATATTTGTCATTAAATCCTAAACTCATTAGATTTGCATTTTTCCTATATTTTAGAATAAACCTGCTTATTCTTGTAAACCAATTAGTGATATTCAATGGCAGCTCAGAATAAATGAAAAGAAAGTGGTAAAAATCTGGATTAATATTCTAGTTCTGGGCAATTATACTGCAAACTCTGCATTATTATGGGAATAAGCAGTGTGCCCAACCAAATCTTAGCATGCATAACTAGAGCCACTGGTTATCTGGGTGTGTTACAAGACATTCTTTCTCTCCCTCATGGAAAGAGGACTCAATCCTACAGCTTCATCTAAAAATTCAGCTAATTATATGGAGTCCATGCAATCCCCTGAGACACATTTTTGTCCCAACCTCAATTTCAAGGTTTGGGTTGAAGCCCTAGGAAATAACACTGGATCTGAGAAATCCAGAAGTAGGTGATAATGGAGGATAAAAGGCACAGTGCAGGTAAGCCTGACAGATTCCAGACAATTAAGCCAAGCCCCCTGTTTCATGGATAAAGATTATGCTAGTATCATTGGCATAAATAAAGTCTAATGAACTCCAGAACTACTGACAGCAGAGTAGATAGGGCATATGTGGGTAAGAGCAGACATTTCAACCACCCTAGTTCTCTCTGTTGAAAATGGGTGAAAGCTGCTTTGACATCCGTGGATGGACCTTGTTACACTCACTGGGACTTGGGGATACAAGAACAGGAGCAGGAAAGAGAAGATTTTTTCTCCTATCTCTCAACATACCCTGGAAATTTGCAAGAAAGAGAAAGGAATCAGGGACAAATGCTTCTCTCTTTCTAGATGAGCAGCCATTCATCTTCAGTCTATATGCCTTTTCAATGCAACCTAAACCCTTGTGACTTCTCTGAAAATAATGTTTTTGTTTTTTCTTTCTCCTCTGTCCTCTATTTACAGATAGGCAATCATGTCTTCATACTATGGGACACTTTCCACAGATGCATCCTCAAAGCCTGGAAGAGTTAATTTCCCAAAATTTACACTGGTTTGCTTAGGATTGAACTCAAGGCAAAAGAACCCAGAAGCCTGACATGCTGGCAAAACAATATTTATTTTTTTTCCATTTGGGGTTTTGTCCTTCCTTTTTCTATGCAAACTGGGAAAAGACCTTTGAAATTTTGAGCTGACCTTGCCATTTACCCATTGTTTCATTTCAATACGTGTTTTTTAATAACCCAGTTTGATTCTTTTTATTTTAGCCTATCAAAGTTCAAAAAGTCACTCAACCAGAGCCTTGAACTATGGCTCATTTCACTGGGGACAATTAGATAGGCCTCTTAGTGAGATCTGACTGCCATTTTTCCAAGAAAAGTGCCCTGCCTCAGCAGGAAGCACTTAAAAGTGTTTTTTTGTCCCAATCCTTATCCTTATTCTAATGGCAATCAGATGTAGTCATTTAAAGGTGGGAAATAGCGAGTCAGAAAAGAGCCAAGGGTCCTTGGAAAAACCACACATTCAAGTTTAAAATAGCCTGAAGTCTGAAAAATCAGACTGCTGGCTCCAGATAAAGCCTTCCTTTTTCCAACTGATTTTCTCTCAGTAATATCCACCTGCACAATTGGGGAAGAGAGTGGAGACAAGGAAATTTCACCTCTTGTGCAGGGAGGAGAAGCCTGGACTCTTCAGTTTTCTGTGATGGTTTGGTGTTCATCAATTTGGGAGGTGGGGACCTGTAAACAGGACTCGAACTCATTTTGTTAAAAGTTTTCTTCTTCTTCTTTTTTTCCATTTTACCCAATCAACTCTACTCACCCTTCAGAGTGTCCCTGACTTGATATTTTCTAGTCATGTGACCAGAACCCAATATTTTTGATGTAAAGAAAATGTTCTGCAACATGAGGATTTGCAACCCTCGTTTAAGATAAGCTGAGTACATGCATGTTGGTTTCTTTCTAGCTTCTCTTATCTCTTTCAACATTTATTTTTCTGTCTTTTTGCCAGCACCACACTGTTTGATTACTGTAACTTTGCAATATGTTTTAAAATAAAAAATATGTGCCCCTGAATTTATTATATTTTCCCAGGTTGTCTGTCTACTTGTGGTTTTTGAGTGTTTATAAAAATTATAGGGTGATATTTTGTGGCTCACTCCTGTGATCCCAGAACTTTGGGAAGTCAAGGCAGGTGAATTGCTTGACTCCAAAAGTTTGAGACCAGCATCGGCAATAGGGTGAAACCCTGTCTCTACAAAAACCCTCCAATCGTGCTGACCATGGTGGCATGAACCTGCAGGCCCAGCTACTTGTGAGGCAGAGGTGGGAGGAAAAATTGAACTTCAGAGCTCAAGGCTACAGGCAGTGAGCCATGATTAGGACCCTGCACTCTAGCCTGGGTGACACAGCTAAATATTCATGTCAACACTTCAGAATATTTTAGTACTTCTGGAAAAACTACCATTGGGTTTTTGAAAGAGATCTCATTGATCTGTAGATCATTTTGAATACTGTAAACATCTAAAGAAACATGCATGTTTTAATTCTTTTAAAATAGTGTGCAGAATAATTTGTCTAGTTTTCATATATATGCAGACATGCTAGTTTTCTTTTGGTTTCTAACCTCCAGTTATATTTTATTGTAGTCAGAAATAATACTCTTTTATTACCATTTATTTAAATATGCTAAAACTTGCATGCTAGCTAAGAAGTTTGCCTGTCTTAGGAAATAAGTTATATGATATTAGAAATATTACGTATTATGCTATTGTTGCATGAAATGTTTTGTAGATTATCCCTAGATCTTATTTTTCTTTTTAATCTTTTATTTTTCTGTACATTTGTCTTTGTGTTTATCTTGTTTCTTTTTATTTTTTATTTACTTTCTTTTTTCTATTAATTTAATTTTATTTCATTTTTTATTTTTTGTTTTTTATTATAGTCTCTTAATTTCAAATATTCTAGATTTTTTGTCATTTGTAACATTTTATTCAATTTCTTGTTTCTTTTATTTATTTCCATGCATATCTCTTTGTTATTTTATTTTTTCTCGGTATTTCTTTTTTACTTTCACTTTTTTCTACTTATTCTTAAAATTTTCTTATTTTATTTCTCAATTTTGTATTTATTGTTTATCTTCATGTTCATTTTATTTTCACTAATCTTTGTTATATTTTTCTTTACGTTTCTCTATTTTGTTTCAGTTTATTTTATTTGCCCTAACTATTTTCCAATCACTTTAAATTTATTTTTAAATTTTATTTCTCTTGAATTATTTTTTCTTTGTCTACATTTTGCTGAGGCAGGGTATAGTCAGGGGCTCCTATCAGGATTGCTGTTATCCCTGGACAGATCTTTTATTGTTACAAGCCCTTCTAGCATTCAGTTTTACGGGCCATTTCCACTGCTTTCAAAAGACCCCTGCAAGCCTCAGTGTTGCTAGGCTGAAGCCCTGATTGCCTCTTTATTTGTGTACCAATGGGTTCCCTACACAGAATCCAGGGCACTGATTGCTCTTCCTACTTTACAAGGACAGAGCCACACCCACTCCACTCCATCAAGTAATGTCTGGACCATATGTGAATCTTTTTGCCGTTAAAAAATAAAATTTTGAGTCTTGCTGTGTCACTCAGGCTGGAGTGCACTGATGTGATCTCAGCTCACTGCAACCTCCACCTTTTGGTTTCAAGTGATTCTCCTACCTCAACCTCCAAAGTAGCTGGGATTACAGATGCCAGCTTTTTTGTGTGTGTGTGTGTTATTAGTAGAGATGGGATTTCACCATGTTGGCCAAGCTGGTTTCAAACACCTGACCTCAATGATCTGCCCTCCTTGACCTCCCAAAGGGCGGGGATTACAGATGTGAGCCACTGCACCCAGTCAAAAAAATTTTTTTAAGCTTTAACTTGACATATGTTTGATTTATTTTGAATATATTAGCTTTATGGGTAGATACACATTCAAATATGTTCAAAAATTCAATTGATGTGAGAAGATGAATATTTCTACATTTTATCTTATGATTTCATGGAGTTGCTATTTTACCTTTTCCTTTCTTTATCTTTATATGTTTAATGAGAAGATCCTCAGTGAAGACCCCTCACTATGATAGACAAAATATTGTGCAATAAATCATGGATAGATGCAGCAAAGTAACTTCTGGTTTTTATTTGGAGATCTGATAGCTGGGATTAAAAACTCTTGGTGGTGTTCCCCTTCCTGTGCCCATGTGTTCTCATTGTTCAATTCCCACCTATGAGTGAGAATATGCGGTGTTTGGTTTTTTGTTCTTGCGATAGTTTACCGAGAATGATGATTTCCAATTTCATCCATGTCCCTACAAAAGACACGAACTCATCATTTTTTATGGCTGCATAGTATTCCATGGTGTATATGTGCCACCTTTTCTTAATCCAGTCTATCATTGTTGGACATTTGGGTTGGTTCCAAGTCTTTGCTATTGTGAATAATGCCGCAATAAACATACGTGGACTGTTGTGGGGTGGGGGGAGGGGGAGGGATAGCATTGGGAGATATACCTAATGCTAGATGATGAGTTAGTGGGTGCAGCACACCAGCATGGTGCATGTATACATATGTAACTAACCTGCACATTGAGCACATGTACCATAAAACCTAAAGTATAAAAAAAAAAAAAAAAAAAAACTTGCTGGTAAAAGTCACCTGATGAGGAGTTTTAGTATGCTCTCTTCTTCTGTATGTTTTTCCACCATCACAATTTTTTGAATTTCCCAAGAAAAAATGTGTAAAATTATTTCATTCAGACCTACTCATCTCCCTTTTATAGGTTTTCAGGTTGTGCATTGTCCAGATTGCTTAGAAGCTCATGATCACAGACATCATATTTGTCAAGAGAAAGCTTTGTTGAACCAGGATTAAGTGTAGGTGTTTACCTCTTAGGCTCCATGGTTCCTCTAGATGTGGGATGGATCTTCAAAACAATTAGTGAATCCAGAAGCTGATGACAGAATTTGAGGGCATTGAAAAACGCTCCCTTTTGATTTCCAAGTGGTCACTGCTTATTCTGGCATTAATCTTGATTGTGACCATGATGTTTTTCTTATTCATCTTTCCTGGTATGCCGCTGATTGTGCATCTAAGGAAAAGAGGCCTGAATGAGAGTGGTAAAGAGAGCAACTGCATCCTTCTTAGCTGATGCCTCGGTGAGCTTTGAGGCACATTGAGCAGAGTCTGAAATCCTTCCTTAATATAGGATAAGTTGCATCAAATTTGACTCCCATGGAAATGGCACCAGGTTCAAGGTGTCAAAGAAGAGACTCAGAACCAGTGAATGAGATCATGGAGTTTCACTGGGGACTTAAAAAGAGGGGAAAAGAGTCCACTGTCAGTGGGCTTAACATGATAACCATTCCCACTTACAGAAAGCATGCAGCTTGTATAGCATTGTTATTTAGCACTTTTTTCAACAACTTTTCACCTGTCAGCATTTATTTAACAAAAAAGGAGTGGCCTCAGTCCCTTGTGTGACCTGTATTCCATGCCACAGGATGGAACAGACCTGGTACTGAGATCTTCCTCATAAATAAAGAATAATTTTCAGGTCAGCCACTACTCGATTTTTTAACTCGGAACACTGGACACTCAGAAGCTTTTTTTTTTTTTTTTTTAATACAAGGTTGGTCTCCAGGTATGCCCAAATCAAGTTAACACTGTCAGTTTCATCCATTTCAGCCATCATACAGTCTGGTTCAGGCAGTGGAGGCTCTTCTTCCTGAGACTCTAAATTCAAAATGGTTTGATATTTCTTAAATCCTTGAGTTGACAGTTTACTAAAGGCCCGTTGTGTGTGCACATTGCTGGTGTGGTTGTCAAAGATAATGAGATGGCTTCTTAGTTGGTAGGGTGTGTTTCTTTTACAGGTGTGACTGGGTTTGTACAGGCTGCTGAGGTGCCCCTTCTCCAGACTGTCATTGGATCATGACATTCTGGGGCCCCAGTTCCACTATTTTCCAAGGTGGGACACACTGATGCAGAACCTGAAATTGTGATTCATGGTGACTAGGCTGAGGCCAGCCCTTAAAAAGCAGAAATGCCAGGTCTGTGTCTTATTTTCTTTGTCATTCTAATTTATCTTTTGGTATGGAGAGCAGAAGACAGTCTGAGGGTGTGAGAGCCCTCCTTGTAGAGTTGGCACTATTTATGCATGGCTCTTAAGTGTCAAGGTAGGTTGAGAGATCTCTCTTCCTGGCACAACCTGAGTAGGCTAGAGTGCTGTGACCCTTAACTCTAGTCATGCAGTCTTCAGAGGAACATCAAAAACCATAGGATATGGGGGGTAGAGAAAGAGCTGGTACAAATGACAAGTTGTAGGTAAAATAATTGGAGGCAGGAAGAGAATGGGACCTGCTTGGGTCAGTACACACACTGCATGGGTGCAGCTTAACAGTCAATCCATTTCTCTGATTTGGCCCTTTTGTCATGGAATTAACATGTCCTCTTCTGCTCTGGCCTCGGGGCTGAACTCTTTGTTTCTAGAACCAAATTTAAATTCTCATCTCTGGAATTACATTTGGGTTTCACAGGCCACTGGAGTGTGGAAGCCCAGGTGTGCCCACAAAAGTGGCTGTGGTTGGGCTTTCCTCACATGACTTTTGTGCCTACACTCACAAGGATAAGGGATCTTCTTCCTCAAGGCATGCCAGGAAGGCTTATGGGAGCCTGTGAAGAAAAAAGGTGATGCCTCAGCCCAGTGCTCTTGCCCCTCCTGGCTTGTGGCTTTGGGCTCTCAATCATGCTCATCAGAAAAATGAGCAATGAAAGCCCCTCAGTGACTGACTGCTTACCCCACTTTTACCATGCCACAGCACAGTGCCAACCCCGAAGCTCCAAGTACAGCCTGTGCTTCAAAAAACTGAAGAATCTCTCAGTTCATTTCAGGGCCCTAAGAGGGTTCACCCCTGCAGGGAAGTCTGATGTCTACCCCTCCTTGCCCACCTGACAGCTAAGCATGTCTGCGGTGTGCCACCTTTGTTGTCTGCTCTTATCAAGCCCATGTCTCCACGAATTGACTAGGGGCACAGGCTCAATGAAGCCCAAGTGACCTGTCTGGAGCTCCTTCAATGCACAGCCTCAGGCACGTGCCACACAGGTTTCTCCTAGAATGTATTCTTAGGGTGTCACACCAACAAATTCTGCTCTAACTTTTGGACTAGCTAATCAGTAAGTCGCTTAATGTTCCAAGATGAGTGTGAGCCTTGACACTGTTTATCTCCTTCCTCTGGTGGGGCTGCATTGGGGGTTGCCATCCTGATTTCTTTGTGGAAAAAGATAGCAGATGAGGCAGGACCCAAGGGCCAGGGACAGGACAGAACACCTAGGCTGGCCTCCCCTAATGCCCTCTGAGGTCCCTGCAGGCAAGAGGGCTCAATGGAGTTCCAGGCCCCTTTTCTAGGATTGTGGGAATAGCCCCTTCCTGGACCACCAATACAAGCCTACTGTTTCTGCAACCTGCACCCACTTATGTTTAGGAGATGAACATGCATTTATCTTTGTGGTCATGGCCTTCTGCTTCATTTCCATAAGATGTTCTCCTGGAAGAAATGCCTAGGGAATCCTGGGCCTATAGTGAAGGTTCTCAAAGTGCTAAAGTCCGTAAGATTCTCAAAACCGTAATTAATAGTATTTTCTACACATTGATATCTCAGGGTTGATTTTGCCAAATAATGTGTAAAAGCAAATATTAAAATTTTTATCCTTTACATTATTTTAATTAGATCATCATACAAAGCTTTTATTTTTCTGAAATTTATGGTTATACCAATCATTGAATTTTTCTTTTCTTCTTTGTCCAAATTGTTACCTGTTTTAGACACCAAATCTTAAATAAAAAGCTACACAAATACCAACAGTTGATAGCAGTTTGTTTAAAATTTAATTAAGTTTCATAAATAAGTAAATAATTTCAGTAAACTTAGTTTATATTATTTACATAAATTATTTTTCATCTTATCCTCAATCTCAAAATAATGTTATCTTGGTATGCAATTCAAAATTGACAGATTTTTTTTTTAAATAGGCAAGTTAAAAATATTTTTGAACATGTTGGGTAATATAATTCTCAAATAATTTACCTTTCTCCAGTAAAAAAAAAAAAAAAAAAGAATTCAATGCACTTGACAATTGATATTCATAGTATCTTTAAAAGTTACATTATGAATATACTTTTATAGTTGCTAAAAATTTAGGAACACTAAATCTAGTCTTCCACAGTAAAACTTAAGGATTATACAAATGAGATTAAATTTACAGGGTAAATTTCCCACAATAAATGAAACAGATTCTTTGCTTTATCTTTCAGCATCTGATAATAAACAGATTTTTTGACATTCAGAATCTGCTTGAGTAAAGAAATAAGACTAAAGAGCTCTTATGAAAGAATCATTAAAAATATACAGAACAAACCTATTATGTGTATTATTTTTAAAAGTCACCCAATTCATACTTCAAACAAATACTAATTTTACTGGGATTTACCACTTGCAGAAGGTGGATTGACTTAGAATCTGATGGAACATAACCACTCTTTACATACCACCCAATTGCCCATAATCTACCCAGAATTGAAGGCTGATCCTGCCAGTTCCTAAGAAGACGAACTTGACACACACAGAATTCTCATTTAGGCTTGTTTCCCACTTCTACCTTCCAGTAATGTCTGCCAGCCCTACACTTCTGAGAATCCAGGACAGGAGGGCACAAACAAAATCTCCTTGAATTGTAATAAATGTTTGGTTTTGTTCTTCCATATTACACAGCTTTTCTATCTGCAGAAACAATAAGTTGAAAATGTGCTGTGTCATGATACAGAATCTAGTCTGGGCCTGGCGGCTCATGCCTGTACTCCCAGCACTTTGGGAGATCAAAGAGGGAAGATCACAAGGTCAAAATATCTAGACCCTCCTGGTAACATGGTAAAACCCAGCCTCTACTAAACATATAAAAAATTAGCCAGGCGTGATGACATACACCTGTAATCCCAGCTACTAAGGAGGCTGATGCAGGAGAAGCACTTGAACTTGGGAGGTGGAGGTTGCAGTGAGCCAAGATCATGCCACTGTACTCCAGTCTGGGTGACAGATCGAGACTCTATCTCAAAAAATAAGTAAGTAAGTAAGTAAATGAATAGATAAATAAGAAATCTAGAACGAAATCTACATGAAATGGCTTGATAATTCTGTCTAAGCCAGAATTTACAGGATGAAGACAAAAACAATATTTTGTTAATCTAAATGAAAAGAGTTCAGGGCATTTTAGGTGTCAATACCTGTGGTGAATACTGTTAACATGTGACAACCATTTCAAGTTTGAGTGGATAGACTTGTGCACTACTTCTCTCACTAAACGTTTAAATGTAGAAACATAATCTGAAAATTTTACAACGTTTTCACTTAGTTTTGCTA
Source organism: Pongo abelii (assembly GCF_028885655.2). Lineage (NCBI taxonomy): Eukaryota > Metazoa > Chordata > Mammalia > Primates > Hominidae > Pongo > Pongo abelii. Next base: position 36,011,447 of record NC_072009.2, on the reverse strand, counting down.
AGATGTCCATCTCTTAATCTTGTTTCAATTGTGAGATTCAATTGTGCAGCATTGGTTACAGTTATGCTCTCCTCATATGCAGAATTAATGTCATTTATTTACTATAGATATTTTAAATTTTTCACTTGAGACCACAGGCTAATTTTAAAAGGAAAGTTTATTTCTAATTACGTAGCTTCCATTACATACCTAGTATTGTATTTGTTTACTTCATGTCTATGTGAAAAAGACCTCATGACTTATTAAACGTTCTATTGATTACTTGAATATATTGGCCCAATAAAATTAATAAACTCAATTCTGTCAATTTTATAGAGTAAAATAGACAAAAAGTAAACAAAAATTGAATTAAATAGAATTCTAAAATTGAAAAAATATAAAATGTACTAAATAAATAGCATACTATACATGCACTGTAAAATTACTCACATGTAAAAATTATTTTCCAAATAGCATTACATTTATCAAAGTCATTTTTGTAATTTCTGAGGGGATTGTACAGAGAATGTCTTTTTGTTTGTTTGTTTGTTTGTTTTGAGATGAAGTTTTGCTTTGTTGCTCAGGCTGGAGTGCAGTGGCACCATCCTGGCTCACTGTAACGTTCATCCCCTGGGTTAAGGTGATTCTCCTGCCTCAGCCTCCCGAGTAGCTGGGATTACAGGAGGCTGCCATCATGCCCACCTAATTTTTGTATTTTTAGTAAAGACAGGGTTTCACCGTGTTGGCCAGGCCGGTCTGAAACTCCTAATCTCTGGAGATCCACCTGCTTTGGCCACCCAAAGTGCTGGGACTTCAGGCATGAGCCACCAAGCACAGTCCAAAGAAAGTTTTATGAAACTTGATGAAAAGAAAATTATATATTACGTCTAGGGTGAGAAACAGGCAAACATACAAAAAAAAGAGAAATTTGCAGAAGATGATTCTAAGCCACTAGCAATCACATTTTAAATCAAGGAATTTAATAAAAAGCAGAGAAAATAGATTCGCTTTGAAAATCTTTGAAGTTTCTGGTTTGCTGGTAAGATATCAACACTTGTAAGAGGATTTGTTTTATTTTAATATTTTTCTTTTCTTCTCAATGTAACCAACCATAAATAAATATGATTATTTTCTATAAGTTACATACCTAGAGTTTATTTTACAGTAAGATATTTCTTATATTTAAATTCATGTAAATCAAAACTAAAGGTCTGTGTGTGTTTATCAGAGCAGAGCAGTCATACATTTAATAGACAAAAAGTAGGAAAAAATTTTATAAATAGTAGTCCAGTATTCAGAAACATAGAGCTCCATTATACTAATATAATCTTTATTACAACCATCATAATAACCTGTAGTTACAAGGAAAACAAAAATGTAAGTTGTAAAAGCCACACTTTCCAAATTATTTTATTTTAAAAACCATTGACAAAGGAATCACTACAGATGTTATTCCACTGTCTCTCAATATTATATTGTTACCACGAGTTACCTACAGCCTTGGTTAAGATGGGATAACTTATCATCAGTTGCAAGATACACATTCAATGTTAAATAGCTTTAACAAAATAATAATATTGATTTATTAAAAGAAATTAAGTCCACACATTTTCTTTAAAAAGGTATTTTTGAATTCACTTTATTTTAATTACCTTAATTTGCAAATGGTAAAACAATGTCCAACTAAAAAACAAATTGTTTCTCTTACTATGCAGAGTGTTGCCCTTACTACCCTCCTATCATCCCGTCATTTATGACACTGTCCTAAACCAACAACTAAGTTGCCTTTGCACATAGAAATTCTTCAGGTACCTTAGATTTCTGTTTTCTTAATCTTCCATGGAAAAGTATATAAACCTGTCCTTCTAATAGAGAAGAACCTCTCATAACTCTGGTGCAGCAGCTGTTGACCATGTTCTCTCACATAAATTCTAGAAATAAAGATATATCATCAAAAGAAAGAGATGAATTATGTCAATATTTGCTTTTGAAAATACATATTTTCCAAAAATATTAAATTCTTTTAATATAAAAAGTAAATTCCTTTTAGAGGAAGGTGATCAAGATTGCTGACTAGAAAGAGGCAGCTAGACTCTGTAGTTCTCATAGACAGGAATGCAAGGTGTGCATAAATACATGACTTTCAGCTGAAACATCCAGGTAATTGCATTGAGACTAGTCAAAGAAGCAACTTAACATAAGGAGAATGGAGTAAAGCAAGGCAGGACACTGGGACACCTGAAAGCAACATGGAGCCAGGGACAACTTCACACCCAGTAAGGCAGGAAGTGAATGCATGATGCTGGGAACCCATGATTCTTCCACAGATCTTTGCAACCCTCAGGTAAGGTGATCCCCTAATAAACCCACTTCACCATGGCCTTTTGTATAATGCACATAGCTACATGGAGTCTCAGCAGAGCAGCCACTCAAGACTGTGCAGTGATTCAAGAGCCTTAGATACACTGACTTTCCAGGCTTCCCAGAAAAATTTGCTGGAACTCCAGCAAAGCAGGAGTTACAATCCTGAACAGATCCGTAGGAAAAAGGCAGAATCCAGGGTGCTTAGCATTGATGGTCTGTAGGACACATTTTCTCAGTGCCTTACAGGGTAAGATGTAATGGCTTAGAATTCCAGCCAACCACTGGTAGCAGCACTGCATCCCCCTGGGATGGAGTTACCAGAAAGAGGAGTTGGCCATCATCTTTGCTGCCCGGGAAACTTAGCCATTCCAGCCTTCAGGCTTTGAAGAGCCCAAGCTGACTAGAAGGACAAAGCATAGTACAGGTGCTCTAAAAAGACATGGCCAGACTGCCTGTTAAAGTAGGTCCCCAAGCTCCTTCCTCCTCACTGGAAAGTACTTCCCGATGAGTTTCTCCAGCTAACACCACTGGTACTCTTTGGTTGATGGAATTTTGAAATCTTTTGGGGCTATAGTTCCTGAAGCAAAGAGTCAGCTGCCATTTTTCCCGTTTGTGTGACTTACCTGTTCCATCCTTCTGGCTTTGGAGAATCCAAATAAACTGTGGATGGAAGTGATACCACTGCACAGCAGACCTGTTCTACAAAAGATGGTTAGAGTTCTTTTCTTTCTTTCTTTCTTCTTTCTTTCTTTCTTTCTCTTTCTTTCTTTCATTCTTTCTTCCTTTCCTTTTCTCTTCCTTTGTTTGTTTCTTTCTTTCTCTTTCCTGCTTTCTTTCTTTGTTCTTTCTTTCATTCTTTCTTCCTTTTCTCTTTCTCTTTCTTTTTTTCTTTCTTTCTCTCTCTCTTTCCCTCCTTCCTTCCTTCTTGAGACACAGTGTCACTCTTGTTGCCCAGGCTGGAGTGCAATAAAGCACTCTCAGATCACCACAACATTTGCCTCTTGGGTCCAAATGATTCTCCTGCCTCAGCCTCCACACTAGCTGGGATTACAGGTATGCACCAACATGCCTAGCTAATTTTGTATTTTTAGCAGAGATGGGGTTTCACCATGTTGGTTCAGGCTGGTCTCCAACTCCAGACCTCCGGTTGATCCACCCACCTCAGTCTCCCAAAGTGCTGAGACAACAGGCATGAGCTGCTGCACCCTGCAGGCTGCTTTCTTAAGTGGATCCCCAATCATTTTCTTTTCACTGGGGAAGACCTTTCAACAGGCATTTCCAGCTACTTCCTACAGGTGCTTTTTGGCTGAAAGCAGGTCTATACCTCCCTGGGATGGAGCTCCCAGAGAAAAGGGCATGCTGCCATTGTTGCTTTTTTGCACATTCACTGGTGATAACTTCAGGTACTGGAAAATGTGAGGTGACTAGATACCGTAGTGGACACCCAGCGTATTGCAGATGCAGCAGCTTTTCACAAAAGGGGTCAGACTGTTACTTGTGTTCCTGTTCTTATATACTCTCACTGGGCAGGTTCTCCAGGCCTGGGCCACTAGCCAATCATTGCCAGAGCTATTGAGCCAGTAAAAACTTAAGGAATCCATGGACACAGCTTCCAGGGGCAAATGAATATATTTCATCACTATCTGTGCAGAAGTACTGTCCCTGTTTCCCTCAAACTAATGAAATATCCAAAACCCTAATTGCCTTATTCACACCTCAGATGAGCTGCATTATACCCAAGAAGAGGAGGTTAGACCATCCTCCATGGGGCTCACAAACTCCCCAGTGCTCCTCGCCAGACAGTGAGCCCCTAACTTGGCCAGAAGCACATATTTCCCATCCAGGGCTGACTTCATTGAGTGATTGATGACCTACATCTCTCTCAAGTGCAGCCCCCAAGAAGACCAGCAAAGAGGTGGGGCAGTAAGCCAGCTCAAATGGTTTCCAGAGGATTTGGTGCAAGAGCATGTATAGTAAAATATGGCCAGTGATGGCCATTTCTATAGACTGAACTTTCTCCTATAAGAGACTTTAGCCTGAGGGGAACTAATTTCTATATGATAATGTTGCAAATCAGAAGGGGTGGACCAACTGAGCACTCCTTGGTCTTCTGTCCTCTCCCAGGGTCCCAGTCTAGCTACAGCTGCTTATAGGGTAGTCTCAGTTACCCTGGAAGACCATACCATAGCATCAGCAATGGTAATCCATGACTGACCCCTGAAGACTACAGCAAGGCAGACCCTATCACTGAAGCTTACATGTATCTTCCCCATTCTGCAGCCCACATGTATCTTCCTCATACTGCAGCTTCCCCTGATACCATGGCAACTCCACATGTTACTTTCCTGGCATATGTCTGCAAAGGTGGGTTTGGCTTTGCTTGCCCCACCAGCAAATGGGAATGCAGTATGTCCCTGCCACCCTCAGCAATTTCTACTGTAGATAAAGCTTTGGTGGGTAGAGAAATAGAAAGCCTCACCCCTGCTTTTCTGCTAACACTGTGTGTGGCAAGCAGTGTATCTTCTCACACCCTGAACAATTAGAACTTCATGAGGGGGCCCAAATAAGGCATCAAAATATTCATTGGCCAGCATCCTGCCCAAGCCAACACCAACTTTACTGCAACAGCACACACAGTCTCCAGCAGGCACAGCCAACTCCCATCTGAGCTGCTCTGCTGCTGCCACTGAGGTGAATGCCCAAAGACAGGCAGAAACCTCATATCCACTAACACTCTTCTGAAGCTGTGACACATTAGTTACAAAGAGTGGTGGACTCTAACTATCAAGGAGCCAGAGAAGACAGCTGGAGCTCAATACAAGTTCCTCAGATTATAGAGCTTCTGAGCTTTGAGCTGAGCATAGCCACTCCACCACCAAAAAAAAAAAAAAAAAAAAAAAAAAAAATCTCCCAGGAACAAAGCTGGTTAGTTACAAACACCTTATTCCACATCAAATATTCAAGACCATTAAATAGGATCAAAAAAAACAAAACCCCATTCAAAGGTCAGCAACCTCAAAGATACGTGCACAAAGATTAGACAAAATCAGTGCAAAAATGTTGAAAACACAAGAAGCCACAGTCACTTCTTTCATCCAAGTGACAAAATTACATTTCCATGCAACCAAATGCAATGAAGGGAAAAAAATTGCAGGAATGGATAGAAAAAACAGTCAATAAGGAGGAAAATGTGGCCAATCTGATAGAGCTGAAAAAGCACAATACAAAAACTTTGTAATGTAAACACAAGTATTAACAGCAGAATAGATGAAGCAGAAGAAAGAATCTCAGAGCTTCAATACCAGCTTTCTTAAATAAGACAGACAAGAAGAGTGAAAAAAAAAAAAGAGGAATAAACGAAACCTCTAAGAAATACGAGATTATGTAATGAAACCAAATCTATGATTAAAAAGCGTGCCTGAGAGCAATGGGGAGAATGAAAACTACTTGAAATACTTATTTTCAGATATCATTCATGAGAGCTCTCCCAGCCTATATAGAGAGGCAAACATTCACATGCAGGAAATGTGGAGAATCCCAGTAAGATACCCCACAAGAAGGTCATTTTCAAGATACATAATCATGAGATTCTCCAAGGCCAAAATGAAAGAAAAAAGTGTATTAAAGGCAGCTAGACTAAAAAGCCAGGTCACCTCTAAAAGAAGCCCATCAGGCAAACAACAAACCTTTCAGGTGAAATTCTACATGTCAAAAGAGGTTAGGGACCAATATTCAACATTCTTAAAAAAAGAATTTCACATCAAAAATTTATATCCAACCAAAGTAAGCTTCAGAAGTGAAAAATAAATGTGATTCTATTCAGTTAAGCAAATGCTGAGGAAATCTTTTATCACAGACATGCCTTACAAGAGCTTCTAAAGAAAGCATTAGATAAGAAAAAGACTATAACAGTCACTATAAAAACACACTAAAAATCATAAATTGCTGACACTATAAAGCAACCACATAAATGTGCAAAATAGCCAGCTAAGACCATAGTGACAGAATCAAATCCATACGTATGAATACCAACCTTAAATGAAAATGGGCTAAGTTTCCCAATTACAAAATAGAGTGGAAAGCCGAATAAACAATCAATATCTAATGATGTGCTGTAATCAAGACACCCATCTCAAATAAGCTCGAAAGAAAGGGAAAAAGAAAAATCTACCACGCAAATAGAAAACAGAAAAAAAAAAAAGACACATGCACACATATGTTTATAGAGGCATTATTCACAATAGCAAAGACTTGGAACCAACCCAAATGTCCAACAATGATAGACTGGATTAAGAAAATGTGGCACATATACACTATGGAATACTATGCAGCCCTAAAAAATGATAAGTTCATGTCCTTTGTAGGGGCATGGATGAATCTGGAAACCATCATTCTCAGCCAACTATCACAAGGAGAAAAAATCAAACACCACATGTTCTCACTCATAGGTGGGAATTGAACAATGAGAACACATGGACACAAGAAAGAGAATGTCACACACCGGGGACTGTTGTGGGGTGGGGGGGGAGGGGTGAGGGATAGCATTAGGAGATATACCTAATGCTAAATGATGAGTTAATGGGTGCAGCACACCAACATGGCACATGTATACATATGTAACAAATCTGCACGTTGTGCACATGTACCCTAAAACTTAAAGAATTATAATAAGAAGAAAATAAAATAAAAAAAAACTTTAGTCCTTAATAAAGACTCAAAATGGCAAAAAAAAAAAAAAAAAAGAAGAAAAAAGAAAACAGAAAAAAAGTAGGGGTTGCAATCCTAGTTTCTGGCAAAACAGACTTTACATCAACACAGGTTTTAAAAAAAGACAAAGAATGGCATTGCATAATAGTAAATGCCTATCTGTGTACCCAACAAAAAAGCACTCAGATTATGAAGCAACTTTCTAGAGATTCTCCAAGATCATAAGTTAAATGTTCTTAAGCAGTCATTAACTTTATACCGCACTGGTTCAGTATAAAGTCTCTGATGTAGAACCCAAAATGAGGACTTATTGAAGGCTTTTCCACATTTTGAACACTTGTGGAGCTTCTCTCTATATGAATTATATTACGTCTATTAGGTGTGAGAATGAGCTCAATGCTTTGCCACATTCTTCACATTTGTGGGGTTTCTCTCCAGTGTGAATTATCTTATGATTAGTAAGGTCTGAGAAGCACTTAAAGGTTTTGCCACATTCCTTATATTTGTAAGGTCTCTCTTCCGTACATATTCTCTTGTGGTTAATAAGGGTTTAGGAGCAGGTAAAGGCTTTGCCACATTCTTCATGGATATGGGGTTTCTCTTCAGTATGAACGATTTTATGTTTGCTAAGGACAGAGAACTACATAATAGCTCTTCCATGTTCATTATATTTGTAGAGTTGCTTTCTAATATGAATTATCTTATGTTTACTAAGGTCTGAGAACCACCTATAGGCTTTATTACATTCTTCACCTTTGTAGGTTTTCTCTGTGGTATGAATTATCTTATGTTTATGAAGGTCTGAGAACGACCTATGGGCTTTGTTGCATTCTTCGCATTTGTAGGATTTCTCAGCAGTGTGAATTCTCTTATAATTAGTAAGGTCTGAGAAGCACTTAAAGGCTTTGCCACATTCTTCACGTCTGTAGGGTCTGTCTCCAGTACAATTTCTCTTGTGTTTAATAAGGGTTGAGGAGCAGGAAAAGGCTTTGTCTCATTCTTTACATTTTCAGCACTTGTCTCCACTCTTTTTTTATGTTCAATGAAGTTTAAGCACAACTCAAAACTTTGACATATTTATTAGGTTGATAGGTTTTGCTAAGGGTAATTAACAAACATTGATAAAGGCCATCATAACTGTTTTCTGCACATTGGAATTACCCACACTTTGGTAGCCTTTCTTTAAATGTAAACTATTAAGTTCACAGCTTCCATATTTTCTCAGGATCACTTTTTAGACGATTCTTTTATGTCATACTCCAGCAATATCTCTACAGTAAAATAAAAAGAGAAAACTAAGAAAAAAAAGGACTATAAATTTCTCCCTCATTAGACTCAGGTGAATACACTTTACAAATATATAATTAAACAAAGCACATTAACAAGGTGACAATAAAATATCACAGGCCCGAATTGTGTAATAGAAATTTAAACTTAACAGAAATATACCGATAAAAGTGTCTCTGTGAGAAGTCTACTAACCAGGTAAAAATTTGCAGCACCCGAAGTGAGCAAAACACAAAAAACCACATAGTGGTTTACTAAAAGTATTTTGTGTTTACCCATGAAAACCATTCTTCATCCTATGATGACTTTAAATATAGACCCCCAACTCCTGTCTCCACCGCCCAATAATAAATAAAATAGTGACACCTGTGTCCATGCTTCTGGGTTTGTGAGACCTTACAATAAACTAATTTCTATATTCCATGGCAGTGTTGAAAGGAAAGTTGGTAACTGACAGTTTTGGATAGCTGAGACAAAAGTAAATGACTGTTACAAGTGAAGACAGAAAAGGGGTATAGCAACTGACTATAGGATCTCAATAAGAAACATGGAGAATGCCAGGAGTGGTTGCTCACACTGGTAATATCAGCAATTTGGGAGCCTGAGGCAG